>NC_044402.1:15771552-16396552 GCF_006542625.1 Nomascus leucogenys
GGAGTTGGAGACCTGGCCAACATGGTGAAACCCCGTGTCTACTAAAAATAAAAAAATTAGCTGGGCATGGTGGCAGGCACCTGGAGTCCCAGCTACTGGGGAGGCTGATGCAGGAAAATCGCTTGAACCCTGGAGGTGGAAGTTGCAGTGAGCCGAGATCATGCCACTGCACCCTAGCCTGAGTGACAGAGCGAGACTCTGTCTAAAAAAAAAAAAAAAAAAAAGACTGGATTAGTCCAGATTGAAGTCTCAGGACAAGCACACACCAACACCTCAGCTAAATCTTCTGGTCCAGTCAGAGTCATCCACAGTGGAGCTTCGTCATGGGTGTTTGTCATAAATTCAACTACAGCCAGTGGGTGGGGGGAAAGGAAGGGAGGAAGGAAGGGGGGGAGGGAGGAAGGAAGGAAGGAAAAAGCATTAGCCATCTCATCGTGTGGGCGATTCTGAGTGTGTGCCCACAGTGACAGGAAGGAAGGAAGGGAGGAAGGAAGGGAGGGAGGAAGGGAGGGAGGAAGGAAGAGAGGGAGGAAGGGAGGAAGGAAGGAAAAAGCATTAGCCATCTCATCGTGTGGGTGTGCCCACAGTGAGTATGAGCAGGTGACATGGGAGATCTCAGTCCATGTGCCTCTTATGGTGGAAATGTCTCTCTGGGTCAAGCGTGACTCTAGCATTTAGAGAAGCAGATGGCTTGTACACCCCAGTCCCTACATGCAAGTCACTCCTTCTGGTGTTTGGACACAGAAACCTCAAGTGGCTCCAGAGCTGGGAGACAAGCTGGCTGTGCTGGACATCTCGAGAGACCACTTCGACGTGGTGCTTTTCCAGGGGGCTTACTGGGCCAGAAGCACATGTCCTTTGTGCCACCCCCTGGCCCCGCCCGGCCAAACTCTAGCCAATGATATGAACCAATCTCTGCTTCCCAGTTTGTGCTACTACCAATTCCTTTCCAACACTGATACCATTCCCACCTCTCTCTATACAGCCTACATCCTAAGCTAAGCATCTTTCAAATACTCTGCCAAGCTCTCCTGCTTCCCAACTTCATCCTCCAGTCACCCCTACCTAAAACATCTTGTGCTTGATTGGGCCATCCTTTGGTGACTTGTCATCTACCACCTTGAGATAAATCTTCACATTGTAGTTCACAATATTTATTTTAAATGTTATTAATCTCGCTAGAAGCACACAGTCAATTCCTAATCAAGTACATGCCTTGAGAGCAGGTATCCCGCTGCACCCAGACTGGTAAGTTGTCAGTAAGCTCAGAGGTACAGACCACTGGTTAAGAGTGCAGGTTCTGGGTAAGAATCCCGACTGTTTCCTGCCAACCTTAGGCAAGCTGTTGTGACTAAAGGAAGAGAACACAAAGCCTAATTTATCTCACATGTGACCCACCGCGCAGTTGGAAGTGTAAACTTACAAATGCTGAAGGGAGGAAAAGGACCCCGAGCTCGTAGGAGCGGATCATCAGCTGGGTGCCATTCTTCTCCAATGCTCCCCAGGCAGCCTTGGACAGATTCGCGCTGCAGAGACAAGGACACAGAAAGGGCTGACTCAGGGAGGCATCTCAGTGTGGGTCAAACTTCCACAGCTGCAAGAGCACCGGTCAAAAAAATATATAGCTGCAATCACATTCATTCATTTTCTAGCAGAGTTGCTGCATTTTTGAAAAGAGAATTTAAAATCTGCTGTTCTCTAATCCTCAAGATTTATCTAATTGCTAATTTGGGATAGCTTCACCCTCATCTGCATTTTCCTGAGGGCAGCTATTAAAATAATTATCTTTCCTTAGATTTTATTTTTTTCTTTCTAAAGCCCCTTTTCTTTTCACAATCCTGGAGTAGCCAGGATTTCTGGTTTTGTTGTATATAAAACTAGCATTTAAGAAGAAAGTTAATATTATCTTATGCAGTAGTATCTTAAGCTTCATATTTCCTTTTTCAGTTTTTTTGCCAGGTAGTGCTAATTTCTACTTTCAGTGTGAAGAAAACAGATCTGAGGGCAATAGACTGTTATTTGTATCTAGAGATAAATGGTACATTCAGAATGATGTTTTATATGTTCAAAGAGTTGTGGCTAAAAAAATCACAGTACAAGCCAGGCATGGCTCACTCCTGTAATCCCAGCATTTTGGGAGGCCGAGGCGGGCAGACCACTTGAACCCAGGACCAGCCTGGGAAAGATGGCAAAACCACATTTCTACAAAACATTAGCCAGGCATGGTGATGTGAACCTACAGTCCTAGCTACTTGGAAGGCTGAGGTGGGAGGATCGCTTGAGCCTGGGAGGTGGAGGTTGCAGCAAGCGGAGATTGCACCACCACACTCCAGCCTGGATGACAGTTAAAATCTCATCTCAAGAAAAAGAAAAAAAATCAAGCTGCAGCAGGAGGAAGGAGACTGGACACTGACCTTGCAAGGGGTGCCAAGCTGCATATTAAGGTGCTCAGGAGTGGAGACCACTAAGCTCTGAGGTGTCTTCGGAGACTCTTTTATAAGCGAATGTGGCAGAGATTAACATAAACCCACCATAAACATTTTTTCAGTTAGGCTCACCCAAGTTCTATTTCATTTTTAAAACATATAAACTTCAGCTATTCAGAAAACTCTTTAGAGCCTGACTTTGTGGATGACTGTGACTATTTCAAGATTCACCCACTGGTGCACCAAGTATGTTTTCTGAGCTATGTGCTGGAACTATTGTCTGCTGGAATTGGAGAGTCAAACAAAAACAATGACCAAGTAAGATAAAAAAAAATAATAATGTTTGTTAAGGGTTCTATGGGAACAGAGGAAGAAGAATGTGGAAATCAGAGCTAAGGAAAACTCCTGAAGCGATTAGGCTGACTTAAGAAAATAGGGCATTATTTACAAACTTTCCTGGCTTCCTAAATGAACCATATTGAGGACAGGAAACCTTTGCACAAGAACCACGATCATGAACATCACTGTCTATGACGTCGTTGAGACATAAAGTGAAGAGGAAGCTGATGTTTATGATAAACTGGTATTATGATGCCAGGAAAAAAACTTTTTTTAAAAGTCCAAGATGAGGCCGGGCACGGTGGCTCACGCTTGTAATCCCAGCACTTTGGGAGGCCGAGGCGGGCGGATCACGAGGTCAGGAGATCGAGACCACAGTGAAACCCCGTCTCTACTAAAAATACAAAAAATTAGCTGGGCGTGGTGGCGGGCGCCTGTAGTCCCAGCTACTCGGAGAGGCTGAGGCAGGAGAATGGCGTGAACCCAGGAGACGGAGCTTGCAGTGAGCCGAGATTGCGCCACTGCACTCCAGCCTGGGTGACAGAGCGAGACTCTGTCTCAAAAAAAAAAAAAAAAAAAAAAAAGTCCAAGATGACATCTTGCTTTTAGGTCTTTCACCTGTTAGTAAAAACAGGTCATCTCCTGGGCGAAGAGGAAAGTCTAACGGCAAAACCAACCAGTGGGTCTGAGGTGTTTTTCTCACTTTTCAGATGATTGCTTTCTGGCCAACTCTTGACTATCAGTATCATGACAACACAGATGGGAGGTATCTTCTGGAAGGCTGTTCTCATTCTTTCCCCATGAGTTGTGTTTTCTTAGCATTCCAAGATTTGAGGGCTTATTCCAAAGTAAAGTTCAACAGAGATCTCAAGGACAGCCTTTCAGATGGCTTCCTCCAATCCCTCCTTTTATTTGGCTTCTAACAGATTTCTAAGCATTTGGAATCTTAGAAACTCTACTGTGAACACTGAGAGCCTGAAAGTCACTTGCAGGTGGTCTAGGTGATAAATCAACATTCCCTGAGATATCATCTTTAATAACTTTTTACATTCTGGGTAATACTTTGAATCACTGGCACCTGGGGCAGCCAGGCAGATGTGGTATTTCCAAACTCTTGTGGGGTGGGGGAGCAGGGAGGGTGGGGGTGTGTGTGTGTGCACGCGTGCACGTGCGCCCGTCATGGACAGCAAAAGCACTGTGTTTTTCATGAGGCACAGTGACACCACAGGGGTCTCTTGCTCCCATAACTCCAAAGAGTTCTAGCTTCTGTTCTCCACATGGAATCCATTGTCCACTGCCTGTCCTGGCTTCTGTTGAAAACTCGTTTTCACCATTTTATTCCCCCTGCCCTCGTTCTTCCATTGTTCTTTTGTCTACTGGACTGGGCTGCTTTTTCTCCCAAGTGCTGTGGTTTATGTTGTTGTTGCTGGATACTGAGCGATGCTTCATCACTAAAGAGGGGTGGGGTATTTAATTTACTTTAGATCCTTAGGGTAAAACTCTGGAGGTCCCATGGTCTACCATCCACCAGAAACACTACCCAAACCCTTAATAAAGTCATGATGAGTGACAGTAGCTTCTGGGGGTGTATCAGTCAGGGTTCAATCACAGAAACATAACTAGAAAATTGTATATATGTGTGTGTGTGTGTGTGTGTGTGTGTGTGTGTATTTCTTACAGGAATTTATTATCATGTAATTGTAGGAGCTGGTTAAAGTCTTTATAAGGGTGTTATCTTTGTCTTGATGCTAGAGCTAGAAGTCTACAGGGCAGGCAGAAGCCAGAGGAGGATAGGCATAAAGTGGAGAATAACTAGCTGGAGCCACAGGCATGGACTGAAGACTGTGAGGACGGAAACCCATGTGGTTTTTGTGCCTCTGGCACTGGAGGTGTGGGTGTCTTGCAGAAGACAGGGCCTTCATCACAGAAAAAATACATACCTGGTGAGGGCCAGGAGTTAGAAAAGCTGAAGGAGGACTTGGGAGGGTGTGAGGTCCAGCTTCTGCTGGACACAGTGACAACGCATGAGTTACAAAAATGGCTGCTGTCTCGGCTGGGCGCAGTGGCTCACGCCTGTAATCCCAGCACTTTGAGAGGACAAGGCGGCGGATCATCTGAGGTCGAGAGTTCGAGACCAGTCTGACCAACATGGAGAAATCCTGTCTCCACTAAAAATACAAAATTAGCCAGGCGTGGTGGCACATACCCGTAATCCCAACTACTCAAGAGGCTGAGGCAGGAGAATCGCTCAAACCCAGGAGGAGGAGGTTGCTGTGGGGCAAGATGGAGCCATTGCACTCCAGCCTGGGCAATAAGAGCGAAACTCCATCTCAAAAAAAAAAAAAAAAAAGGCTGCTGTCTCACATTTGCTCTCCAAATGTAAGAATCTCCCTTGGGGCCCACCTAATTGGAAACATAACAAGAAAGGGAATTCTGGAAATTGTGGTTGAGGGTAGACAAGTTGACCATTATGAAGTGTTAGGGACTGAATGTTTGTGTCCTCCAGAATTCACATGTTGAAATCCTAACCCCCAATATGATCGTGTCAGGAGCAGGGGCTTTGGGTTAATTATGTCAATGAGGATGGGGTCCTCATGAATGAGACTGGTGCCCTTATAAAGGAGACCCCAGAAAGCTGCTTTGCCCTCTTTCTACCTTGTGAGGACACAGTGAGAAGTCAGCAGGCTGCAGCCCAGAAGAGGGCCTTCACCGGTACCTGGCCATGCTGGCACCCTGACATCAAACTTCCATTCTCTATAACTATGAAATATATTTATAAGCTGCTCTGTATAGCAGTCTGAGCTGAATGAGGCACCAAGCCACCACAGCTAAGCTGACTAATGATATGTTGCTCAATTAGGCAGTTTATTGTCCCCTTGCCTACAAGGAGTGCAAATGGTGGTAGAATACCCTGCCACAGCTTGTGAGGTGTGACTGCTTATTACAGGTTTGACCTCAGTCCCCAATATGAACATTTTGTCCCAAAGATTAAATTTTTAAGAGTAAACTTGAAAACGTATGACAAAAAATTCGTACAGGAAATCTCAGGAGAGAACAGGAATGGCATGTTTAGGCACATGGAGAAGGCAGGCAAGCACACGCTGAGAAAAGAGCCCTGGACCCTGAATCAGGAGCAGTTTATGTCTCAGCTTCCCCATTCGCTGTAACTCCTTAAGCCACTCCTCTCCTCCCTGGGCTTTAGATTCCTGTATCCAGAATGAGGGCTGTCAGCCTATGAGATCAAAAATCCCTTTCCAGGCTAGAGTCTACAATGACGAGAGACACCCATGCTCACGTGAACTAGAGTGTTCCCCTCCAGTGATGTAGTCTCATCCTAAGGTAAAATCTCTGAGTTTCACTGGAGGTTTACCACTGGGGAGTACTTGTTGGATGTTCATGGTAACACATGGGGGAAACAACTGCCTAAGAAAGGAAGTGGGGAGCTATGAAGATGACCTCTGGGCCAAACCCTGCTCCAAGCATCTTTCAAAACCTGAACTTTGGTAATGGGAACAGTTGCCATCACCAATGCCTGCTGAACACCAATTAGAGTGGCTGATTAGATTCACTTTTAAGATTTTTTTTAGAAGATGTACAAGTCCCCAAGGATGACTGCTGTTATGGGAACATATGTCTACTGATAAAATATTTCTTTTCATCATTAATTACTTAACAGTCTAGGCGGCAGCAGCAGCACAAAGAGTACAGAGACAATGAGACAATGTACAGACTGAGGCTTTGGCCACCACACTTCTAGAGGACCAGGGATGAGGGGACAGACATGTTCACAGACAGCTGCAATAGAAGAGAATGTTTTGTTTGTTTGTTTTTTTTTTTTTTTTTTTTGGGAGACGGAGTCTCGCTCTGTCACCCAGGCTGGAGTGCAGTGGTGCGATCTCGGCTCACTGCAAGCTCCGCCTCCCGGCTTCAGTGGGTGCTGGAGAAGATGGAGACCAAGCAGCTGTACTGATGTGGAGGGGGAAACCATGACTACAGCCAGTGCTGCTGTTGCCCCTTTTCTAAAACTCCACGGATTTGAGCCGGGCATGGTGGCTTATGCCTGTAATCCCACTGCTTTGGGAAGCCAAGACAGAAGGATCACTTGAGGCCAGAGGCTTGAGACCAGCCAGGGCAACAAAGTAAGATCCTATATCAAAATAAAATGCAAAAATTAGCCAGGCAGGGTGGTGTGCACCTGCAGTCCCAGCTACTTGTGAGACTGAGATGGGAGAATTGCTTGAGCCCAGGAGCTCAAGCAATGATCGCGTGCCACTGCACTCCAGCCTGGGTGACACAGCAAGACACCATCTCAAAAAACAAAACAAAAACAAATAAAAGATTTCAAAAGTAAACAACATACAAAAGAAATAATGAAAGAAGCATAAAACAAATTTGCTAATGGCAGCTAATATGCAGCATCTATTAACTGCCAAACATTGTTTTAATACCTTTACATGTTCTATTTATTTTCATTCTTAACTATTAGATACCTATTCTATTACTATCCTTATTTAACAGATGAGAAAATGGAAGTCATTTGCCCAAGATTTCAACAGGTACTAGGTGGTAGAGTAAGAATTTGAACTCAGGCAGCGTGACTCTGGGCTGAACTCTAAACCATGAAACATATGGCATCCAAGAAGGTCCAAAAGTAAAATACAGTCACTAGAATTAAAAACTCTGCTGATGAATTAAATACCATATGAGTCATAGCTGAAAACAAAACTAATGAAACAGAAGAAAGATCTAAAGAAATTCGGTAGAATGCAACTCAGAGGCAAAGAGGTGGAAAGAAAGAAACTGAAGATAGAATGAGAGGGTCTGACAAGCATCTCGTAAGAGTTGCAAGAAGGAAGTGAGAGAGGGTGAGTCAATATGCTTAATGACAATAGCCAATAATTTTACCGAGCTGTTGAAAAATCAGCTCCTTAGAGTGAAGAAATACAACAAACCCAGCTGAGACTAAATAAAAATAAATCCATACCTATTTATCCACTGTAGCTAAATTGAGGAATACCAAAGGTAAAGAAAATCTTAAGAACAGCCAAAGAGATGAGACAGCTTTTCCACAAGGAGCAATAATTAGATGGCAACTTCTCAATACCAACAACTGAGCTCAAAAGCCAATGGAAAAAAATATTTAAGGAACTTAGAGGAAAACCAGGCATGGTGGTTCATGCCTGTAATCCCAGTATTTTGGGAGGCTGAGGCGAAAGGATTGCTTGAACTCAGGAGTGTGAGAACAGCAACATAGTGAGACCCCATCTCTAAAAAAAAAAAAAAATTAGCCAGGTGTGGTGGCGAATGCCTGTAGTCCCAGCTACTTGGGAGGCTGAGGTGGAAGGATGACTTGAGCCCGGGAAGCGGAGGTTACAGTGAACCAAGCCTGGGTGGCAGAGCAAAACTCTGTCTTAAAACGAAAAAAAAAAAATCTTAGTTGGCAGTTACTTTGTCCCAGTTTCCCGCCCCCCGCCCCACCCTGAGACAGGGTCTTGCTCTATTGCCCAGGTTGGAGTGCAGTGGAGTGATCTCAGCTCACTGCCACCTCCCCTTCCTGGGTTCAAGTGATTTTCATGCCTCAGCCACCTGAGTAGCTGGGATTACAGGTGTGAGCTACCATGCCCAGCTAATTTTTATATTTTTAGTAGAGACAGGGTTTCACCATGTTGCCCAGGCTGGTCTTGAACTCCTGGTCTTAAGTGATCCACCAGCCTTGGCCTCCTAAAGTGCTGGGATTACAGGTGTGAGCCACCGCGTCCGACCAAAGAATTTTAAATTCAGTTAAATTATCACTCAAAAATGAGGGTGAAAATAAAGGGAGGTTTAGAAAAACAAATCAGAGTTTATTGCCAGTAAGAAGGCATCAATGAAATAACTATAAAAGATATAGTTCAGGAATAAAACTGAATTTGTTTGAAAGGACAGGCCTACTGGGAAGAAAAAGAACAAAGAAATGAGTAAACTTGTGGGTAACTGTAAACAAGAAGTGACTGTAAAGTCATAATGACAATGACTAATTTTGAAAGCCAAAAAAGTGTGGAATGAAAATATTGGTGAATAATAAAGAGGAAGAGGAGCTGGGCACGGTGGCTCACACCTGTAATCCCAGCACTTTGGGAGGCTAAGGCAGACAGAGAGTTTTGAGCTCAGGAGTTCAAGACCAACCTGAGCAACATTTCAAAACCCCATCTCTACAAAAAATACAAAAATCAGCCAAGCATGGGCCGGGCATGGTGCCTCACGCCTGTAATCCCAGCACTTTGGGAGGCTGAGGTGGGCGGATCACCTGAGGTCAGGAGTTCGAGACCAGCCTGGCCAACATGGTGAAACTCCATCTCTACTAAAAACACACCAAATTAGCCAGGTTTGGTGACAGGCACCTGTAATCCCAGCTACTCGGGAGGCTGACGCAGGAGAATTGCTTGAACCCGGGAGGCGGAGGTTGCAGTGAGCTGAGATCAGGCCATTGCACTCCAGCCTGGGTGACAGAGCAAGACTCCGTCTCAAAAAAAATTAGCCAGGCATGGTGGCATACACCTGTAGTCCCAGCTACTTGGGGAGGCTGAGAAGGGAGGATCACCTGAGCCTGGGAAGTCAAGGCTGCAGTGAGCAGTGAGCATGCCATTGCACTCCAGCCTGGGTGACAGAGTGAAATCCTGTCTCAAAATTCTGCAGATGTTGAAGAATCTTGGGAGATTAACTACTAAGAGGATGCAACACATCAGCTGTGTTTCCAGGGTGGATATCAGGTCTTACAGATACAGTGTATTAACAAAGAAAAGCCAGCAGGAAAAGAAAAATGAAAATTGTTATGATGCATGTTTTCAAACAGATAAGAGCAAAACACTAAAGGAGATTAGACACTTGGGTGTGGGGTTTTGCAAGTGTAAAGTCTGACAAACCACCAAATAGATTTGGACAAATCTACTTGTAACCTCACTTTGTTCCTCAGTCACAGGCCTATCATGACCCTCCCCTCACCAAGCAGTCTTTCATAGCCATGTTGGACTCTAAATGGAGGCTTTGGTGCCCGATGGCATAGTCCAGCCTACCTGTTGACCTAGTCTTTAAAAGGATCCATCTATCCTTGATCCCACAGATGGAATTACAAGGACTTTAGAAGTCATCACATCAATAATCCAAAATGACAAAAATTACTGCCAAGAAGGATAAAAAAATTGCTTTTCAAATTTCAGGTCAAAATTGGTATTTTAGAATACTATACCAAATAATTTGAGTACATATTTAATAGTAACCCATGTGACAACCAAAAACTGCTTACTGTTTTATTTTCTAATGAAACGTTCCAATGTTTTAGTCTATCTCCTATAGTGGAAAGGCAATAAATACAAGGACTTGAAAAGAGCAACAGACTTGTAAGATTTGAGTTTGCTTTTGGCTAGCTCTGTCACCTTGTGGTTAGTACTTAGGTCACCAATTTCTTCACTTATAATACGGACTTAACACCATCTGCTCATTGCACTGGGCTATAATGAGGAATGAATGAAATAATCTAGGTGCAAGTGCTTAGTAAATTTTAATGCACACCACAAAGGTAAGGTTTGGAAATGGTTAATGCTTTTAACAGAACTATGAAATGTTTGTTAGAATGGGCCCTGGGAGATGATTATAATGATTTTTAAAAATTTTCTTTTTAAACCTCGAGAACTCTTTGTTCAAAGGAAACATTTTAAGCGAACAAGGACGAGTATCTCTGAGTGAATTACCTGCACTCATCTCTCTCTGCCCACTGTTATGGTGGCTTCTGAAAGGGGTTTCCAGAGCCCACAGGGCTCCAAGGAACACAGCATAAAATCCACTGATTTAGCCCAACCCCTGGTTTTACAGATGGGGAAATGGGCCTAAAGAGCAGAAACAAATGTCTTAAGAGTGTGGCTGCAGAGCAGATGGACTGTTCACATGGCCA
Organism: Nomascus leucogenys; assembly: GCF_006542625.1. NCBI lineage: Eukaryota > Metazoa > Chordata > Mammalia > Primates > Hylobatidae > Nomascus > Nomascus leucogenys. Next base: position 15,782,245 of record NC_044402.1, read on the forward strand.
GTAAGACTGAATAGTCCAATATATGGTCAGCATTTGGTCAAGGTCCTGGGAGACCTTGAAAAGCTCTCTGAAGATGCTTCCTTTATAAAGTGTGTGAAGGCTGCCTTACCTTTGTTTTCCTGAGTCCCATAGTACACAGTGTCCTGGGAATGATTCTTGTCTTTTTGAAGCCTGAAGCATTGGTGCTGCATAGCACAAGGAAGGTTTCCACTAAGACCTGAGATAGCTGGAGGAGCAGCCTCCTTGGGGCTGATGATCAGCTCCAGAAAGCCTAACAGCATGTTTAACTCTGTCAGAGACCTGTGCTCACAACCTTATAGGCAACCTACTTCCTCCCTTCCTTCTCTCAGCCTGTCACCATCCTGCTGACTCTCCTGTAATAATGTTTCTGTGCCAATCCCAAAACAGAGAGACGATAGGTCTACATCAATTAGAAGGCAAGTTCCATGAGAGCAGGGACCACACCTGTCTTGTCCATCATCTATAACTAAAACCTAGAATAGCACCTGGCACATAAACAAGAAACAGTCACATCAGACTATCTGGGTCTAAATCCTAGCTGGGTCACTTGGGGGCATGCTATTTAAGCTCTCTATGCTTTAGTTTTCATATCTCCAAAATGGGGATAGTAGCAGTACCTAGCTCCTAATTTGGGGGTTAAATGAGCTAGTATAAAAAAGCACTTGGCCAGCATATAGTAAGCATCATACAAGTATTTGCTATATACTTGTGAGAGGCTTTCTTTGGAGGCCAGTCCCTCGTGGGAAATTCCAGGTAGCACCTCCTCATCTCAAGCCAGATGTGCACTTAGTGACTAGCAATGCCAGTGTGCAAAGGGTCTAGAGGCACTAAGTCAGGGGTCTCAAGCTTTTTTCCATCAGTGATGATGCTCACGAGACTTTCTCATATGAGTACAGAAAGGGGTATGCTCTGTCTTCACTCTGCTTGTACCAGATGTAGGCAGGTGAGGGTAGTAATATGACCTTGAGTCATCTCTATCGTATAAAGGAAGTCACTTATAGGCGTTAGTACTGATAACCATCATTTGTAACAAAGCACATGAAGCATATCAGCTAATCCCAATATCTTAGAGCCACAGGACCAGGCAACCAAGTCTACCCAATGACATCTATAAGTATTTTCTTGTGTAATCCAATTTTATTTTCGCCAAAATACTCAGACAAAGGAGAACAAAAAGAGATGATCTGTTTCAGAATCAAAGCAATAGACATTAGAGAAGGAGTACTGCATAGTAATATTGAAAAGCAGAGGACAGAGAATGTCTTTTATGTTTCCTCAAAAAGCCAGTGATTTTGCAGTCAAGCACTTGTCTCGTTTTCTCCCGAAGTGGCAGCACCAACATTTCTGCTCATCCCTGACTATCTGCATTGCCTGTCAGTTGCTAGGCAACTCTAACAGTGATCCAGCATGTGTTAGGTACCCACCTTGCTTCTGACCACCCACAATACACAACTTTCGTAACTGTTCTCATTGGGTTTGCCAATTATACCTAGGCACTATCTTCTTAGCCAAGGCTTCTCTTAAACCTCATCTTCCTCCTGCTTAGTCCTGTGGTAAAATTTAAATACCACATTTGTCATCACGTCCCAATAATTTCCCTAACAACCGGCTGCCCATCAAACATGGGATGATTTTATGGTAGGATCAAAACAGATGGGAGGAAAATGTTATTAAAACCATAAATATCTCTCCATAAAAGTAACCAATCAAAAGAGGAAATCACCAGCTAATATAACATCCTAATAAGTTCAAGTGAACTGTTAATTTTGAGTTTCTCTGAATGTATAAATCTGGCTGACTGCACTTGTCCTGATAAAACAGAGTAATTGTGACCAACTTAAAAATTAACCACATATGGCTGGGCGCAGTGGCTCATGCCTGTAATCCCAGCACTTTGGGAGGCCAAGGCGGGCAGATCACAAGGTCAGGAGTTCGAGACCAGCCTGGCCAATACCGTGAAACCCCGTCTCTACTAAAAATACAAAAATTAGCTGGGCATGGTGGCATGCGCCTGTAGTCCCAGCTACTCAGGAGGCTGAGGCAGAAGAATCGCTTGAACCCGGGAGGTGGAGGTTGCAGTGAGCCGAAATCATGCCACTGCACTCCAGCCTGGGTGACATGGCGAGACTCCATCTCAAAAAAAATAAATAAAATAAAAATAACCACATACTTAGTTTAGAAAAGGCTATTTATCTATGAAAAGATCTTCTTTTTTTGAGACAGGGTCTCATTCTGTCGCCTAGGCTGGAGTACAGTGGTGCCATCATGACTCACTGCAGCCTCAATCTCCGAGGCTCAAGTTATCTTCCCACCTCAGCCTCCTGAATAGCTGGGACTGCAGGCGCACACCACCACACACACAACCCCTGCCTTTTTTTTTTTTTTTGTAGAGATGGGGTATTACCATGTTGCTCAGGCTGATCTTGAACTCCTGAGCGAAAGTGATCCGATCGCCTTGGCCTCCCAAAGTGCTGGGATTACATGTGTAAGCCACTGCACCCAGCTTGAGTATGTCTTAAAGTCATATATTTTATATGGATGTGTTACACAGGCAAAACAGATAAAGGCTTTATAAGGTGCTTTCTTAAATCCTAAGAGGCCTAATGAATATGAGAGACATGAAAAATCAAGCAGTGAACTAATATTAAACACAGTATACTGTTTAATAGGAAACAACCACATGTTTTCTATCATCATCCTTGGGATTCCATACATGAGATAAAGCCAAGGGTATAAATGCATTTTCCAAAATTTAAGTGGCAAGGCTAGAAAGTGGCAATCTCAAATTAGGACTTGGATCTTTGGACTCTATCTCAGGTTATTTCCTCCATAATATGCTGGATGATTGGGTAATGTCACCATCTGTGGACCCTGGGTTTGAAAATGTTGATGGGTTACAGCTATTAAACCCAAGCAACTGGCAGTAGTGGTTTCTGGATGAGGAGCAGGGTGGCTGGGGAACAGGAATGGGAAGACATACCTTCTTTATATACCATTTATATATTGTGTATGTTACCTATTGGAAGAAAATAAGTTTTTAAAAGGGCACTGATTCAAATATTTTTTGGTCACTAACCATGTGCCATGCAGTGTTAGATACTAAGCAGAAAAAGATGAGTAAGATCAGGCACCTTGCTCACCTGAAGCTCATGATACAGGGAAGCAAAGGGACCCATAAAGAAGCAACCAGGTCGATGCCTACAGAAGCAGTGAGAAGATATTAAAAAAAAAAAAAAAAAAGAATCAACTGGGAAGATGTAAAAAGGACCAAGCAAAAAGCGCCATGAAAACACAAAGGAAAAAATAATTATGCCTGCTGAGCTAGAAAGTTTCACTTTAAGGGGAGCATTTGAATTAGAACTTGAAAGAAAAGTATAGTTATTGTAGACAGTACAGAAAAAAATAAAACCTGAGAAGCAGTCTGAAAATAAACTGCAGTTAGATTAAGGGGGATACCATTCATTCAGTTCTGAGCCACTACAGGCCAGGTACTGAACTAGGCACTATATTAGCCAATCTGCCAGAAGGCACAAACATTAAAGAATAATTACCAAAGATCACAATGAGTATTCTGGTAGGAAATGAAGCATGATAATTATAAACTCATTTTTTCTCTACAGTAAAAGGAAACTTCTAATGCAGATAGTTTAACAGAAACGTCATTATAAAAGGTTTTGGTGCAGATTTTATGATTCTTGGTGATGTGGTAACTATGGCAACTATATACTAAAACGTGACCCAGGATCTATGAAAAATGTTTTCAGTCAGAACCTCAATCACAACACATAATGAAAGAGAGGAAATGAAAACTGTGATTTATATTTAAAATAATAAAAGGGAAGATTAAAAACTATATTAAGGCTAGCATTTTTATAAGATTCCAATTCCTGACCTTCTGTAGCCAGTTTTCACATTTGTGAAATGTCAACTGGATGAAACAAAGTCCAAATGATCAGGAAGTCAACATCCTCTACTTATGATGGGTAGAGACATAACAGGCAATAAGGTATTATGTAGACCCAATAGGAACCATACGAAATAAATTTCCTAAGGGGATGAGATTTTTTAAGATTAGGAAATCAGATCTTTTGTGATTCTATGAATCTTTTATAGGACTATTATTTTTAACAACTCTACATACCCAAGTAAATATGGTTCTCCAAAGCAGTCATGCTGCGGGGTTGGTCCCTTACTCCAGTACAGCTGCCTCTTTTGGCTCTGAGAAAGTACAGAACTTCTCAAAGAGCTTTGGAGCCGGAGGTTCAGTCTTTTGAGTGTGTACAAGGGTACTTTTGCTTAGCTATAGAAAACAAACCCCAATTTTGGAAACACTAAAAAATTAATTCCAGCCAAAATTGGAGAATAAGATGGGTAAATCAAACCAGGAAAGAAATATCAGTGGGCCTGGCGCAGTGGTTCATGCCTATAATCCCAGCACTTTGGGGGGCCGAGGTGGGCGGATCACCTGAGGTCGGGAGTTCAAGACCAGCCTGACCAACATGCAGAAACCCCATCTCTACTAAAAATACAAAATTAGCCGTGGTATGGTGGCGCATGCCTGTAATCCCAGCTACTCAGGAGGCTGAGGCAGGAGAATTGCTTGAACCCGAGAGGCAGAGGTGGCAGTGAGCTGAGATCGTGACATTGCACTTCAGCCTGGGCAATAAGAGCAGAACTCCATCAGTGAAGTCTGTGGAAAGCAGAATCGAAAGATGGCCCCTGGTGCACACGCCTGTATATCCCCTTTCCTTGAGGATAAGCCAGAATTGTGAATATGATGGAGTTTCACTTGCACAATTCGGTTATCAATTAATTGACTAAGTTACTCAAAAGGGAAATAATCCTGGGTGGGCTTGAGTTGGGTCCTTCCTGAGATAGATCCTCCTGCTGGTTTCCAAGAAGCATCCCATGAGGAATGCGGCAGACCACCACGGGCAGCACCTAGGAGTTGAGAACGCCTGGCTGACAGCCAGCAAGAAAGCAGGAACCTCAGACTTACAGCCACAAGCAACCGTGAGCTTGAAAGAGGACCCCCAAGCTTCAGATGAGATCACAGCTGGGTTGATGCCTTGATTTTAGCCTGGCGAGACACTGAGCAGAGGGCTCAGCTAATCCATGCCCAGATTCCTGACCCACGGGAACCATGAGATAGTAAATTTGTATTGTTTTAAGCCCCCTTAGTTTGTGATCATATATTACATAGCAACAGAAAACTAATGCAAGGCTGGAAACAGAGTGTCTATTAAGAAACAATACTTATTTGTTAATGTGTTACGTCAACTTATTTTGAAAGAACTTGGAAGAGTGGAAAGAAAACTTGAGCAATGGCAATGTTTTTGGCCAAAGCACCTACTTTCAAAGGGTGATCATAATAATTCTTTGGATATACAGCTCTAGATTATTTTTTTAAAGTCTATCATGTTAAAAGTCAAAATTCATATTGCCTATCATTCACTGTGCTTGTTACTCCTATAATTTTTTTCTGGGGAATTTGTTTTGATTTTATTGTACTTAATAAAGAGGAGTTGGTTATTCATTCCAAACCCAAACATTAATATGGATCAGTAACAATAAAGTAGAAAAATATCAAAAGTTAAATTTATGTAGCTTTTGATGTATTTACCTTTGGCTAAAATCCAATTCTTAAAACCTAGTATGTCTGCTACTTTGCTGACAGAGCATTAGATTTGCTGGGCATGAGCACTTCATTTGGACTAGAATCCACAGTGCTCTCTACAATCCTGTCTCACTATTCTAAAGCAAGTAAATATATTAAATGAAAGGTTATATCAGTTGTTCATAAACTTCTGAACTTATTCTCAAGGATGATGATATTGTCCACTGGAGCATAAAATCTAGGGAATATTTAGAAATGTATAAGGCATTTTTTTTTCTAGCTTTCACTAGGACTTGGCAGTTAGTATGTGAGGGCCAGGTTATTAAATAACTTATAATGCATGGGACAATCTTGTATAACAAAAGATTATCTGGACCAAAATAACAATAGTGCCCTGTTGAGAGACACACTATTTGAGTATAAGCTGAAGTCGACTATTTAAAATCACATCTTATTCTAGAAAATCTCATGGAACAAGCATTTAGAAAAGCACTCAATTATTCCAATCAATTCAAATTATAACATTCATTGAACTGCTTTCCATAGACCAACGACTAATAAGGCCTCAGGCAACCCAGGAAACATCAAAGAAATGGTAATATCTGAAAGCAGGTAAAAAGGCAAAGTCTGGCCACCCACTACTGCTCTGAACTCACCTACCCTCCCATCCTATTGACTCCAGTAACACTCACTTTGCTGTTAATCAAACACAGTAAGCATATTCCCACTCCCCACCCCGCATCCCTCAGCGACCCATCCACATGGCTCTTCCCCTACTTCTTTCAGGTCTCTGCATGAATGTCACCGCGTCAGAAGGCCTTCCCTGACCCTCTTCTTTAAGGAGCAGCCTCCCTCCGCAACCCGGGCACTCATACCCTACAGGACAGTGTTTGAGGGTGGGGGCTCTGAATTCTTGGGCACCTTGTTTAACTCTGTGCTTCTGTTCTTCCATCTGAAAAGGGGATTAATGGATACACTGTAGAAAGGCTATGAGAATTACATGAATTAATATATATAAATGTGCTTGGAACTGTGCCTGGAACTGCTGGTTAAGAACTACATGTTAGCTCTGAAAATTTAAAAACAATAACCTAAACCAAATTTGAAATAAAGCTTTTAACTCATTTCATTTGATAGCAAAACTTGATCTTAACTCATTGGGCAACAAAAGTTGAACTAAGATGACATGAGGCTACCTGTGATCTTTGCTTCCAAAATGTTTTATTATGAAGTGTTGGTCCAGATACCACTAGGGATATTAACAGACAGTATAGGTACCATATTATCTTTCTAAAATCCAAATACTGAACTACATCTGGTGCCAAGAATTTAGAATAAAGGATTGTGCACCTAAATTATCACTCTATTTTTTCTCTATAGCACTTACCACCATTTGCATATATAAACATACCTCTTTGCTTTTTGTGTAATTCCCAGCACCAGAACATAAAGTCAAGATGTTTTATCGTTTATTGCATTCTTAGCACCTAGAAAAGTGTGTGGTGCATAGTAGGTGCTCAGTAGTTACATGCTGGATAAATGGTTAAATCTGATACCCAAAATAGAATATATATGAAACATTTTTCTTAGGTAGAAGAAAAATTATTTAATGGAGAATGTGTGACCAGTTGCTCTTCAATCCAGGAGGGGTGGCTTGAATTCAATTCATTTGTTTGGCAATGAAACACCTGGTAGGCATGAAAAGCCCACCTGATATGTATTTCTTGTACGTTCCTCAATGCCCAGGCATTGATCCGCTATATTCTCCTCTGGAAGTCGCAAAGGATTATGGTGTTAACAATCAGTACTAACCAAAACTCCAAAACATACTATATGTACACCAAACTTTTAAGTTCATCTCCAACAAACAATTCCACCTGAAGTCTCCACCATGATAAATCAATCTTCAATCAAATTCACCATCATCCCACTGTGGTAGGCCAGTTCCATTCCCTGACTTCTATACTGATATCAGTGACAATCCCCATCTCCACACCCCAAACTCAGGAATCACCTCTGAGGGCCCTCCCATGTTCCATTATGCAGTCTAGGCAGTGCTTTCATGGTTACCACTTCAATCCTAGGCTTCATCAGCCTCCACATGTCAGGCACCTGGCCAGTCACCAGGGTACGCTGAACAAGACAGGCATGCACTTGGCCTCAGAGTCTAGAGGAGAAGCCAGATAATTACACAAGCAACCACAGTGAATAGGGAAAGAACACTGACAATGCAGGAATCTAGGGCATTATGGAAGCCACCAGGCTCCAGAAGTGATGTTTTGGCTAAAAACCCACCTATGTAGAATAGTCAAAAAGCATCACAAGTGCAATTAACTAATATGTATACAATGAATTCTTTGGTAAATCTCTTTCATGCAAATGTAAATTCTGTGAGAACCTCATCTTAATTACTCTATTCTTGCCACAGCGGGCAATACATATTTGCTGAGTAATGGGTAGAACTGCCTCAACTCTGCCACCTTATTCCTCATTGAGCGGAAGGAGGGGATAATGCCACCTCACAGCTCTTGTGGGGACTGAAAGACACTACTATGTAGGTAAAGCACCAGAAGTGTCTGCCACATGGTGGCTACTTAATGCAGGTCAATTCTCTCCCCTGCCCCTTTCTTCTCACTCCCACAGGTCACCATAGTTGGCACCTTAAACCTTCATAGTTGCTGTGCAGTTGAGAAGTCTGAGGCTCAGAGAGGTTAAGAAACTTGTCCAAGGCAAGACTTGTTCAATAGTAGACATGACCATCTTATCTAGTACTGTCTGACAATGCTAAAGCTCAGGCTTGAGAGACAAAATAGTGAGGTAGGAGCTGTGAGCTCCACTGGTGGCACATGGATCTAAGGATCTGGACAGGGAGGGACCAGCAGAGGCTGAAAGAGGCTCCAGGAGGAGATGGGACCTGAACACAACTCTTAGAAGATGAACAGCAACTGACGAGAGAGAGAAAAGGGATGAAAGGATCAGGAGAGGAAACTACATGGGCTGCTGGCTGGATGACTTCAGGGGCAAAGGAGGCTAGCCTGGCTTCTTCTCCAGGCTCCTATTGGGGATTAATGGGTAAGAATGGTGAAAATGGTGTGGCTGGGGCATGACTTCCAAACTGAGGAATCTGTACTTTAGCCTACAGGACGTGGGGAATTCCGAATATGGGACAATGAGGAAACTCTACGTTTCAGAAAGGTGAAGGGGCATGGGCAACCAGGATGAGTGGCCTATGAAGAACATTCACGTGATGACACAACAGATAGGAAACCCTTTCAGAAGTCCAGGTGATAAGTTTCTCACCTGGTAATTGCAAGGACTGGAAGAGGAAACTTTTGAAACATTTCAAAGATAAATAGGCTTTGGTAGCTATTTCCAAAGCATCCATGTGCCCACCTTAAGCACAGAATTGGTCTCTTCCTCTTGTAATTATTTCTGTGTCTGGCTCCTCACATCAGAGACTGTGAGCATCTAAAAGACACTATCTAAATCTTCTGTTTTATCCTGAGTGCCTGGCATCCACAGGAGGACCTCAGTACGTGTTTGCCAAACATTTGAAGGAATAGTGAAAGAGGACATTCAGGCTTTAAGCTTGGTAATAAGAGGCAGGTGCCGCAAGGGCAAAGAAGAATGCTGGGAAAAGAAATCTCCATCTACATAAGATGAGTTCGGTTTGGGAACATTCTTTCTGACAGGTTCAGAAAAAGTGACAGACAAAACAAAATGTCCAAACCTAATCAAGGGAGCTGCTTACTGGTAGATGCCACTTAAATTTGGAATCTATACTTTCCCTTGTTATGGAAGGGCTGAGAGAGTGGGCTCTATGTATCTAAGTTGTTATTTATGTTTCTTAGAAATCCTTCAATCATACTGGAATGCTCAATGTCCTTTTCCTCTTTTATGCAACAATCAAAGTAAAGCCTGACACAATTTCTTTGGAATTAACTAGTCTTTGTAGAAAACAGGCACACTAAAACTGTATGTTGATTAAGAGGGGCATCAGACAGTAGAGGAGAGGCGTGCTCCTATCTGGGTTCCACCACTTATTACTGCATGATAGTAGGCAGCTTATTAATCACTCTGTGCCTCCTGGTCCTCATGCAGCTGCTGTGAGAATTAAATAAGTAAATACACATGACTGCTCACCCAGAACAGTCTGGCATATTGAAATTGCTGAATGAATGTTGTTGCTATTCATCTTTAAACATTTAGGAAAGTAGATATAGCTTTCAGTCCAGTTATTACAGAATAAACCTAGAAGCTACAAATCCATAATGACAAATTTCAAATTCTTACGATAAACTTCAAATAACTATAATTTGCTTAATTTAGTAACAGCCATTTGACATTAAAGCAGATATTCACAGTACAAAACTGACAAATATTAAATGAGTAAACTGACAGTGGATGTTTTTTGACTTAACTTTAGAAAATACATGCCAAAGGTATCTGAACCTGTGTTTCCTTTTACATAGCCTCATGGAATCACTCAGATTTTCCCTGAAAACCCTGTGTATTTTCCCATCTCCATGGCCTTTGTCCTCAGTAGTTCCTTCTAGTCCATCTGGGTTTTCTCTCAGACTTACTTCTAGGCCTACTTACAATAGCACCTCTTTACTTAGTTTAGCTGATCTCTCATTTGATCGTGCCTCTGCCCCAGCAAGGCAATACATTTCTAACAGTGCTTCCACTATGGTCCTCACATAGGTAAACAACTAGGATACAACATCACATGCATGGCAGGGCTCATGCTTCCTGGCTCTTTGTGTTCCCACAATCAAGCACACACTGCCATTGAACTGAACTACAAAAACTTTGCCTTTAGAAAAAGATTACTCACAGGGTTACTTTAATCTCCACTTCCTTTAATGCCCTTGAAACAGAATCAATAATATGTAATTTCTGTGAAGTACATCACCTTTTTATTACACTTTGAGGGAAAACAACACCCAAACAGACATTAAATTCAACTTTTCCAATAAAGTAGAAAGAGACTCAAGATTGCAACATCAACTCTTACTAAATCTCCAAGCTGCTGGTTTGCCCTATGGATTTTGGACTTGCCAGCCCCCACAATTGCATGAGCCAATTCCTTAAAATAAATCTTTCTCTCTCTCCAAGAAGATGTAAGTGGCTCTTTTGTTTAAAAGTTTGTTCATGAGTGCTGTTCCCCTCTTAAAGAAATAATTCTACTCTGTGATACTTTAATTACTTGCTATTGACATTAATTATGTTACTGAATCATGAAGAGATGCCTAATCATTGGGTTCAGCCTGGGAGTCAGGAACTAAAGTTCTAGTTTTCAAAGCACATAGCAATTTATCTTCCTATAAAAATAGACACAAAAATGCCAACAGGTAGGTGGTTTCTTATAGGGTGATGAAAATATTCTAAATTTAGATTATGGCAATGGTTACATAATTCTGTGACTATCCTAAACCATTAAACAGTAGAGACTTAATGGGCAAATTTTATGGTATGTGAATTACATCTTAAAGATGTTTTAGAAAAGGACACATAAGAGATTTGATTGCTTCAGGTTGCAATTACCTAAGGAGAAACTAATTAAGAAAAAAATATTAATTTTAACATTTCATTATTCTTCTGTACTTAACCCAAATGTCAATTTGCATAACCCCTATTGAGGTATTAAATAACAGAATAAATGTTAACTTTATGCAAATCTTATAAACATCTAGACTTATAAGCAAAAGTAGGTGATGATCATATACTTTACAAAGGGATTAGTCATGGGATGCCTTTAAATAAGGCTCATGTAACACAAACATACTGAAAACTAATGACAACTTGCTAATCACTTTTTAGAAACCCATTCAACATTCAGAGCAAGAATTATGAACACATTAAAAAGATTTCTCTCATCAGGAATGTAAGGACTATTTACCTTGTGACAAGGAACCAAGCAATTTTACTGAAGTCTGGAGAAGGCCTCATATATGTCTTAATATGTGGCATGGCATTGCTGCGGCCAGAAGTCTCAGCTGACCATTTGCTAGTGACAGAAAAGACAAAAGTCACTAATTACAAAATAAAATTGATCATAATCCTAATATTAGGAAACTGCATGAAAAGAAAGAGCCTATTATCTAAAAATCAACAGTGGCTACACGACTCTGTGACCTGTGATATTTTATGAAACTCCGTTCAAGTAATGCATGCCCATTTTAGAATTATAAACTTCCCACTTTTCACAAGAAGCACTGCAACCTTTCAGTATATAGCCTTTCCATTTTTGCCATGAACATACATACACGCATACATATTATTTCTGTTGTGCTTTTAACAGCATGTGTGTATATGTCTCCTGTCTGAACTGTGAGCTCCTTAAAGGGAAGAATCATGCTTCCATGGTGTGTTATGAGTAGAGGCTCAGCAAAAGCTTGTTGAATGAAACAAAATACAAAAAAGGCAAAATACAAACAGTATATGAAAAAATGAATGTTGAAAAGTGAGGGCAGAAATACTTTAGTCAAATGTTGACATACACAAATCTGAGTTTTGTTTCTAAGTTTCCAATATTGCAGACTATGGTTCTATGGGAACCTATATCATGAAGCAACAATCTTTACTTATGAATATAAGAGGATGGTCTCTCCAGATTAACAGATCGTCTGTGAAAACAGCATCAGGTTTAGGTAGGTACCATCACTGTCTTCATTCAAGTGAATTTAATAATATAATACTGAAATGAGTTCAATTTAAAGAAATGTCCTCTGTAAGGAAAAACCTCTCAAGAAAGCATTAAAGAAAAGCTCTAGGATTATACACTGAATTACAGCTGAAAGCTATAATTCAAGTAATTCTGCTTTCATTTCTGGCTAACCAGCACAGCAAACACCTGTTGAGGCAAGCATGACATAGACTGGCCTCGCATATGCAGGCTGTGCAACTGCTGTGGCTGGAGGAGGGTGAAGGACATTCCCTTCACTTGTCCACTCAGCATTTACTGAACTCTGACAACATGCCAGATACTGTCCTGTATCCTCAGGAAACAGCGGCATAGAATCTGCCCTCAACAAGCTTGCAGCTGCACGTATGATGGTACAGACAGAATAATGATACTTTATATTTTGGAAAAATGAACTAAAATGCTGCTTATGTAAATCCTAAACTACCCAACATGATCTTTTATTTATCTTTCTTGGCATGCCAATATTTAAATAGAAACCTCACGGCAATAAATTTTCCTCTTTGGTATTAAAAACCTATTCCAAAAAAAATTCAAAACCTTGTTTTAAATTATTTCTATCACTAACATATGTAGATGAAAGAATATAGCTATATTACATAAAGTTCCTTTTAAAAAAAACAAACCAGTGACATAAATAACACTCTAATTCCTAAAGAAGCAATAGCAGCAGTCTAAACCAATTACTTACTGAAAATAGGAATGCAGCCAATTCTGTTTTTCAGCTGTCTGGATGCTATAGGGAAGAGAGCCCCCAGCTTTTAAAAGAAAAATAAAACAATAAAAATTATGAAATATAATTTGAGGATCCTTCATTAAGAGGAAAATCTATAATAAACAGCAAGAAGGTAACAGGAAAAAACTACTTCTATTACTTCATCTTACAGAATAGTTATTTGAAAGAAAATGTCTATAGTTGCATTAGATATGTTCTCCTAATGAGGTTTCCTTCCTTCAGTATTAACTTTATGCAAATCTTATAAACATCCAGACTTATAAGCAAAAGTAAGTGATGATCATATACTTTACGAAGTATAGTCATGGGATGCCTTTAAATAAGGCTCATATAACACAAACATACTGAAAACTAATGACAACTCGCTAATCACTTTTTAGAAACCCATTCAACATTCAGAGCAAGAATTATGAACACATTAAAAAGATTTCTCCCATCAGGAATGTAAGGACTATTTACAATTCTTCTCCTGTGTCGAGAATAAAAGTAAATTAGCTCACTGAGGACGAGAAGGCACCAAGTAAAGCGGAATAGAGCTTTTTCCTGCAAAAGCTTCAACTGCAAATAACTAAAACCACTCAGTTTCAAAGCCAGTTACAAAACAGCTTTGTTAAAAATACCACGTTGTTCCCCATTAAAAGTACACTTTGAAAACAAAAAATTATAATTACTTGGTGATGGTAATTTAACATCTATAACTGCACAGATCTGAAGTGTTAGAATCCTGGCCCATCCTACCCTCCTTATGCAAATATGACACAGCTGGACAGCCTCTGTTTTGCCCAAGACCATGGCGCTTGGGGAGGAAAATCCAGGACGAGATGTCAGTGCTCCTTCTACTTCACTTTTACACACTATTTCCAAACAGACTTTGTACTGGCTGAGCAGATTCCGACAAACAGAAAAGAATGGCTAAAAACAAAACGTTCAGTAAACAGTTCAGTTTGAAAAAAGGAATTCTAAAAGCCTTATTCTTGCAAAGAGAATAAAGAAAGTTCCAAGTGGAAATACAATTAGAAGTCAATGCTTGCTCATTTTTGAAACGAAGAAAATTCCACAGTGGATTATCAGTGACTTTCCAAACACATGCTGGAACTTCTCCACACTGATCTACGCCCAAAGAGATCTATATCCAAACATCTCTGACATATCAAATAGGGCATGTCCTGTCTTCAACTTCAAATAACTAAAAACATTGTTTCAAAGCCAGTTATAAAACAACTTTTTAAAAATACCATGTTGTTCCCCCATTAAAAGTACACTTTGAATGAACCTAGCCTATTAGAGGCACAAAAAGAGTACCAAAGAAAAACCACCACTGTATCCCTGGGTCTTGGTGAATAATTTTGGTTTTGCCATTAAAAAACAAACAAACAAAAATAGGCAAATACACTCCAAACGCTAGAGAGATTTTTCTGGCAGATTTTTCTTATTGAGCCTGATAAGCAATAAATGGACTAAATTAGTTTAATTCAGCACATTCTGCTTTCAGCCATCAGCAAATGCCAATTAAACTTTGCTTTTTCCAGAGACAACCACTATTTGGGTTTTCGGTTAACATCTGATTACACTAACTAGCGGGCTGCTGAATTCCAAATAAAGGTTTAGTGCCTGGTATGAGTATAAGGGAAATAGACAACGTTGACAGATGCCTACAAAAAATCTTAGGCATTTGCAGATGATGTCCTTGACAGAATAGACACATCAACAAAGTTACACCAAAGGCAAAATTTTAAAAATTCCGGACCTTAACTGTATCTGTATCAGGCATTTAAAAGGACCACACGGTACCTCAAACACAGGAAGGGAGGATATGGAGAGAGATGAGAGGAAGGTATGTTGCATAAGCTCTGAAAAGGCATTGAAGAGTAAGGGGAAGCTGATTTTATTTGGCTATCTTGTCTGGACAACCAACCTGCTGGTTACCTTACTGGTAAAAATGAAAACCATTGTGCAGAGGGTTTCTGTAAGGATTAATAACACACCCACACTGAGGGGTATCATCTGCAGAACGCAGAGCTTCATACTGCCTATTTTCATGATCCTTATATAGTTAAGTGAAAACCATCTCCAAATTTCTAACCCATACTGGTAAAACTTTACCAGGACATTCATGAAATATACATAAAACACAACCAAGACAGTCTCCCCAAGAATTACCAGGATATCCTTCTAAACTGGTCCGCACATTTTCCACAGAAGGATAGATCTAAAAATAAGAGGAAAACAATAAAACTCAGAATGTACCATGTTGAAGAAAAAGAATGATAATCAGCTTTTAAGAAAATGAAAATCTGTTAAAAATACTTTTAAATTAGAAAATATGCTTTAAATTTGTAAAAGTTCTCATCTTATGAAAAAAACGAACTAGTAATTAAACAGGAACCATATTTGATGTAAAATTATACTTCAATTTGAATATTTTTTCCTCTGAAATTCAAGTTAACATTGAAAGGAAAATTAATTATTAATTCACAGGTCTCTAAATAATTAAAATGCCCATAATTCTGCTGGCTATGCTACATCAAATATTTTCTTCCTTGGTTCAACAACCTGAAAGAAAGGATAGAAAAATCACAGGCCAGTCTGTGTCTGCAATGGAGTTCCTGAACGAATCGGCAAGCTCTTAGCACTGGGTATTAAGGCAAAGGCAACTTGATTACAAAATGACGGTCCTAATGTACTGCTCTTTCCGCACCCCGCCCCCGCCACGCCAAAAAAAAAAGAATCACAGAATAAAACATCTCTCCATTACGAAGAGGACCAATTTTCAATTCTTCTCCTGTGTAGAGAACAAAAGTAAATTACCTCAATGAGGGCGAGAACTCACCAAGTAAAGAGGAACAGAGCTTTTTCCTGGAGTCTTGTTTTCCTTCCCCAGTGTCAGCATGCTCTCTTTAAATTCAGAACATAACCACTTTGATTCATCACCTCCCAAGGAGCCAATGCTTGAAAACTGACCCACGACAGGCCAGGACTCTGCGTCAGGCATGGATGAGGCATGGTCTTTCAGAAGCTGGGAAAGAATAAAAGTGAATGTTAAAGTGACTCAAATAATCTTAACAGAAATGCTGTAATACCTGAAAACAGTTTTCTGCTCTTGGAAAGCCTAATTAACAAGAAAAGCTGAAAATCCTAGTGATCAATTTCATACCCACACACACATACTTCTTCTTTGGGAAATTTTTTTTAAATACTAAAAACATATTTTTAATGGAGTAGATGGACAGAAGTTCTCCTTTCCAAAATTATTTGATTTGTACTAAAAGCAAAAACAGGTTTAAAAAGGCCCATTTCAGAAGAAATTTCAGATAAGCCACCAACTTGTCATATGAAATTAGATTTTTTTACTTGAAATCACAATTGTTTAATGCAGCTTTGATACTATGAAATATGTATTTGGTCTTCATCCCTGTTTCCTGGCATGCAACTACTAAAATCCTTGGGATCTCCAATGTGATGTCTTTCTGTATGTTAATGAGACTGATGGCTGGCAGACCCTAGGCAACTTCAGGATGGGGGCTGGTCACAATAAAGACCAAGGCATGATTAGAAGATTGGGACTTTAGGCACAACCCCCCAACCTCCAGGGATAGGAGGGGCTAAAGGTTGAACTGATCACCAATGGCCAGTGATGTAATCAACCATGCCTATGTAATGAAGCCTCCATTAAAAACCCAAAAGGACAGAGTTTAGGGAGCTTTCCGACAGCTGAACACCTGCAGGCTGCTGGACGGTGGTGGTGCACCCAGAGAGGGCATGAAAGCTCTGTGCCCCTTCCCCTATACCTTGCTCTATGCATCTCTTCAACTGTATCCTTTATAATAAACCAGTAAACGTTAAGTGTTTTCCTGAGTTCAGTGAGCTGCTCTAGCAAATTAAACCCAAAGAGAGGGTCATGGGAACCTCAACTTGAAGCTGGTCAGTCAGAAGTTCTGGAGGCCCAGACTTGCAACTGGTGTCTGAGGGATAGGGGCAGTCTTGTGAGATGGAGCCCTCAATCTATGGGATCTGAGGCTACCCCCATATTTCTTTAAAAAAAAAAAAGTATTTTTTCAATTATTTTTTCCCTGCTTTTCTCTGTTCTCCCCAACTCCTTCCCCACTTCCTACTTAGACCTTTAGAAATGCAATATAACCTTTTACTTTTCCTTTACCAGACACTCCCTACAGGGCAAGTTCATCTAACTATGTGCTTAGAAGCTCCAGGGCAGAACTTTCTCCCACCAGGGGACTGCCTCGAGGGACAGCAGTAAATTTACAACCCAAAGTATGTCCACTAAGAAACTCTCCCACCTGGAGAGTTTCAGCCATCTTTACAACCTAGTTCTGCCCAGGAAGAGACCAAATGGACTGCCTGGTAGAGAAGGCAGAAAGTAAGGAAGTATCCACCTGCTTGCTTCCTCCTCTGCATGCCATTCATGCTAGGCCCCCTTTTAAAAGTGTCCACTTTCTGCTCCAAGAGCAAAGCAGTACCCTTAAGACAGGAAGCCTGTACTTATTCCTCTAAGCCAGCTTTGGAATAAAAAATCACTTTTTTTATACCATCACTTTCTTTATATCATCACTTTCTTTAATGTCGCTTTCTTTATACATCTCCAGGAAGACAGCATAAGAACTGAAGTGAATTAGAGGACACCCAGCTGGTGTCCCCTGCTTAGTGTATGAGGAAAACCCCACACATATTTGGTCACAGTTTTCTGTGTTGACTGTTGTAGTGTGAGAGCAGAGGAAACAAAGTGAGTTTTTTTGCTACCAACACTTAAACAATACCTAGAAGGATTACATATTTTGACTCCTATCATTTGAAAGAGGCTTAACATTCATAGTTTAACACTTGGGCTCCAGGCAGCTGTGATGGTCTAAACATAAAAGAGAATATTTACATACACATACCAGCTAAAACACTGCAGAAGACTGCTCTGCATTTCCTGCTTTGATAATTATGCAAAGCTGCAGAAACAATTAAGAAAACATTGGAAATTGTATCCACTTAAATAGGTACTGAATGCCTACCTAGAGGGCTGGAGAGGGCAGAAAAATAAACTGTAGCTCATCTTCTGACTGACGTTTTGTTTAATACGTATTATTTTCCTTAACACAGCTTAGGCATTAATACTTACACATACACTTCCCAAAAAGCCCAAAGTTTCCATGTCCATCTTGGGTACAGCATAGTGTAGGAAACAGAGCTGAACCGACAACTTATAACACCCAGTTTCTATTGCAGTGCTCAGCCCCTGAAGGGCCACCCTATCCTGGACAAGCCTCTGGCTTAGATTTACACTTCAGTGGAAACAGGCACCTAATCACCGGCCTGCCTTCCTGGAAGAAAGCTGTGGTGCAACACGAGCAACTGTGTGTAAAAAGTGGTTTGAAAACTCTTAACATATAGTTGAACTTTCAGTATCAGATGGTGATCACACACAATACGTGCTATTATCTAGCCTATCTAAACCATTAGACATTCGTCCATAAACAACTGTGTATGTGCACTGAAGACTTACCATGTGCCCTGTACTGTTCTACATTCATCATTTCATTTAATCCTCACAATCACGGGAGGGAAGTACTATTACTATGTCCACTTTATAGATGACAAGCGATGTATGTTAAGGAACAAGTCAAGGTCACATGGCTTGTAGATAACAAAGTAGGGTTTGAACCCAGCTATAGATATCTGCCTCCAAGGCTGGGCATAGGCCAATGTGCTGAACTTCCTCTCTAGGCCAAGACATAAAGATGTCTTCAAGATCTTGCCTGCTTTAAGCTGTGGTCTCTTTTCATAAAAGGAAATTAAAATAAAAAGTTTCATTAACCAAGGGAAAATTCTTACACTTTAAATAGTTTATGGAATAAGAGGTTAAGGCTTTTAAGAAGGCCACTTTAGGGAATTTATTTATTTTTTTGAGACGGAGTCTCGCTCTGTTGCCCAGGCTGGAGTGCAATGGTGTGGTCTCAGCTCACTGCAATCTCCGCCTCCCGGGTTCAAGCGATTCTCCTGCCTCAGCCTCCCGAGTAGCTGGGATTACAGGTGCCGGCCACCATGTCCGGCAAATTTTTGTATTTTTAGTAGAGATGGGGTTTCACCACATTGGCCAGGCTGGTCTTGAACTCCTAACCTTGTGATCCGCCCATCTCAGCCTCCCAAAATGCTGGGATTACAGGCGTGAGCCACCACGCCCAGCCAGGGAATTTATTAAGGTCAGTAAACCACCTAAAAAGAGATGAAAAAAACTTTAATCTTCAACTTATTTTATTTTATGACCTTTCTTTGTGCATTTTCATATTAGCAGCAAGTATTATTTTTGTAATTAGTTTTCTTAAGGGCACTGGTTTAATAATCAAAATATATTATAGCTCAGTTGCAGTCTTTACTCAACATTTTCTGTTTGTTGAATTTATATCTTAAAACTTGATATGCTGAATAATCAAAAGCTATAATCAAAGCTACAATATGTGTATGAATAGGAAGCCTCTATATTACAATATAAAAACTAGAAAAAGTCTATATATTTATGCCGTTAACAGCCTGCAGCTATAAAAGAGGCAAAACACATTAAAAAGCAGTAATTACTAAGAATTATAATTATCAATTTATCAAGTATCTATTTGCCCAGAATTGTGCAGAAATATTGTGACGCTGCATCAAAATATATAATTATTTTAAAAGACAGAATGTGCATTAAATTTTTAAAAAATGTTAAAATAGTAAAAATTCTGTTACCTTCTTAAGTCTAAAATGTCCCCAATTATCTTTTTGACTTCCTTGAAAGCGTCCTGGGGTTGAACCAATAAGATAAACACTAAAAAGACATAAAAACACAAGTTATAAAATATAGTGATGTGCTTCGGGCACCAAAAAAAAAAAAAATGACAAAATACACATGAAAACTAATATAATCAAGAAATGATCTAAGAGCCAATCCATTTTCTTGAATTGACTCTCAAATTCATTTTCAAGCAAATCAACTAATGATGGAACACCTACAAAATGTAAAAGTACCAGACAAAGAACTCAATAATTGTGAGAGTACCCCAGCGGGAGGCTAAGGTAAACATGAAGATTCACTGGCTGTCACTTTAATGCCTGAGAACCACAAGATACAGATGTGATAGAATCTGCTCATCCCCTCATCACGTCCTGAAGCTTGGCTAGATTTCACCCCACCTCTTTCCAGGCCCCTGCATGCCAGACCTCATGAGGCTCCCAAGGTATAAGCCTATCATAAGCACCCCAAATTGGTAAGTTGACACATACTTCGTTTCAGAGAGATCGTGCTTGTGGATGATGTCTATCCACTCCTTGAGAGAAGGGGCATTATAGGCCATCAAGTAACTGATGAGATCAGCTTTAAAATGTGTTGGTGACTCTCCAGATTTGGGGGTTCCATCAACAATTCGTGGGTATAAGGGGCTCAACCATATTCTGGAATTAAAAAAATAACCTTTAACAGTCAGGCACACAACTGATCACAATGATCTCTGTATCGACTATGCCTTCATCCTAAGAAAGAGGTGAATTCTCGGTATCTCCACATGGTAAGTAATCTTAGGAAACATGAAACATAAATCTGAGCACACCACTCCAATGGTTTCCCATCACGTTCAGAATTATTCCTGAATGTCTTGCCATGAATTTAAGATTCAGTAAGACCTGGGATCTGCCCACCTCTTCCAACCAACATCCCCTCCATGCTCCCTCTCACTTGCCAAACCTTCTTTATTCCTCCTCTTACCTCTGCACTTACATATTGCTTTCTAAGACTTGATGACAAGAGTTAAGAATTCTACTCTTAATGGTTAGAGCAAATCCATGCTACTAGTGGTAATCCCAGCAAGAATTTGCCCTTGTCTGCATCAATGCAGCTCTTCAGCCGAATGTGAAATAAGAATTGTGTTATCTGTACCAAAAGTGCATGTGAAAAATCTATTTTCAATCAACAAATCCATTTTCATAATGTAGGTCCTATAGCAGCATATTTTTATGTCTTATACTTTCTGGTGCCTGGATTAAGTATATATCACATTCAGTGACATTACAATAACCTCAAGCTTTCAAACACTTAATTCACTGAAGAAGCATTACAGACATCTTTCATTTCATCAATTCTTTTTCCCTAGAGGAAAACAATGCTCTTTGCCAAAACTTCTACATTATATCCATAAATAGAAAACAACCATATCTAATCCCAATCCTTCTATAAACTGCTCCACAGTAGATTACTAAAATGGTTTCAAACCTCTTGTGCTTCAGTTTCTTCAAATGCAAAAAAGTGGGGTTAACAAGGCTGCCTCACTGGGCTGTTGCAAAGCAATGACTTACAGGAGCAGTCAAAAGTATCAGGTGTTACTTTTTCCCCCTTCTGTGGCTACTCTCCTTTTCCCCACCCTGGGTTCTATCTATTAAGCTGAAAGAGAAACTGCCCAATTTCTCTTTCACCTGGCAGCCCCTGAAGAAGACTGGCAAGATGCAGGCCACCAGGGCAGAAGGCATCCAGAACTGCAAGGACTCTTGGCCGTACATCTTCTCAACTCTGCAAGTTTCTAGCAAGGGGCATTTCATACCCCTGCTTCCCACCCTGGGGAGACACTTAGCACAGGAGGTAGCACGGTGTGATGAGGGCTGGAGCCCAGGTTGTGGACCCAGATTGGCTAGCTGACTATACCATTTTGCATAAGCCCTGTGATCTCTCTGGGCCTTTGCCTCCGTGTGTAAAATGACCAGGTTGGGCTGGATAGACGTGGAGGACCTCCCCTTGCAACAGGACCTCAAAGTTCCCAGGCTGAGTGAGGCTCCTCTGGATCAGAGATTCACTCACAGGTGAGTTCTGGATGATGAACAAGACAAACGACTTTCTAAACTAAGATGCTGAGATATGAGGCATTTTTAACACATCACAAAATGAGAAAAATTATTATAATGAGCCAAATAATTTTAATTTTTTTTTTTTTTTTTTTACTGTGAGCTTTGGATGCAACTCTTGTTCTAATTTTCAAAGTGAGAAATCAACAGATGGACCATGAGGCAGCTGAAGGGGATTAGCAGAACCACGGTAGACCAATTATGAAGTGAGATTGTATACAAAAACTGCTTTCAAAAGTTTTAAAATTACCACAAACAACATGAAATGCAAAACATTAGAGAGTAGAATATAGACCAAGCATGAAATAATAGGATCCCACACCAGGATGGCTGCCAGAGGAAGATTTCATAGTCTTGGTACTTTCTGAGTTTTGAACCATTCCTACCTAGTCAATAAGTTTTCTAAAATTTTAAATTAAAAAATATTTTTTTAAATAAAAAGAAATACCCAAGCCTTTATCCCTGCCTCTTCCCTCCTAGAAATCACTCCGGAGAATCCTAAGACAGTACCACTGCTTGTAAGCTAAGCTTCCAACTTCAGAACGAGCTGGAGGCCCAGGGTGGGATTCTTGGAACCACGTGAGGCTGAGGGCTAACCTGAGAAATCCCTTTAGTAACATTAATTATTGTTTCATGAGAACAAGCTATATTAATCTCATTGCCTTTAGATAGGGCCACATGAATCTCCAAACCCAATCTGGCAGCTCAGGAAGCTCTTGGGGTACCAAAGGCATAGTTAACCATAAATTCAGTAGATCAAGAAAGTGCTACAGCTGAGACTTAGAGACAGAGCAGCTATCCCCTCAACCCTGGACCAGTCAGAGCCACACTTCATTTTGAAAAGCATATTTTACGTGCGGTACTGAAAAATTATAACATATTTATAGAAAAACGACCAGGAATTACGGCTAGGGGTCTCAAAGCCACATGCTATGGTGGGGCAAGGGAGTGGGGAGGAAACAAGAGACGTAAGGCTCAGAGACAAGACTCCCTTTCAAACTCTGAAGGACTGCCTTAAGGGAGGGAGATTACATTTGTACTGCGCAGCACACTAAGGTTGAAGCAAGACCTGTTGAAGGAAGCTGGAAAGCTATTTCAGCTCAAACTAAGATGTAACTTGGGGCCTGGCACGGTGGTTCATGCCTGTAATCTCAGCACTTTGGGAGTCTGGGGCAGGCGGATCACTTGAGCCCAGAAGTTCGAGCCCAGCCTTGGCAACTAGGCAAAACCTTGTCTCTACAAAAAATAAAGTTAGCCAGGTGTGGTGGTACATACCTGCAGTCCCAGTTACCCAGAAGGCTGAGGTGGGAGGATCACCTGAGCCCAGGAGGTTGAGGTTGCAGTCAGCCATGATCACATCACAGCATTGTAACCTGGGTAACAGAGTGAGACCATCTCAAAAAAACAAAAAAGGATGTAACCTGGGCTCAGCAGAGCTTAGCTGAAAGTAATACACTCCAAATTAGGAGTTCTAGCCCAAGCTAGGCAATGATATGGGGCAGGGTGAGGCAGAGGAGGATGACAGAGAAAACATGAACCTGGAAATGGTGCTAGACAAACGTCCGAGTTTCTCCCAACACAGAAGGCTGTTTGTTAACCAGCCCTTCTCTAGGGCAGGCAGAGATGTGCAAAGTGGCTTAAACCAAAGAAAATTAAAGTTAGTCATAATCAAGAACAATAGCTGAACTTGATTTGAGCAAATCCCTAAAAATCCCTTTTAAAAAGCAAACCCCTCTTGAAAAGGGGATCAAAACCTGGATCTAGCATATGTGCACCAAGTACAGAGGGTTAGTGGTTTAAAAAGTTCATAAAAGCTTTCGTATTCCATTCTTCTCTTGGAGATTCACAACTTTAGTAACACACTAAAGGCTCTAAAAAGGCACCAGCTTAAATTTGTTTCAAAGAAAATACACCAACTGTGGGAGTGAGGAAATATTTAGCCCACTATTAACATGACCAGGCCCTACCCCAACTTTTCCTTTGATTCGTGTTTGGGAAGTGGTAAACAAAAATACAGGTGGGTACGTGAGTAAGGAGAAATCACAAAAGCTATCCGGTAAATCCTACTGGGAAAACAATAGGTTCAGATCTTTCATTCTGTAACCCCTTTTCTGCCTCAGATCTCTGCATGTGCTGTTCCCTCTACTTAGCTGTAGAGTGTATACGATGCCACTTCTCTAAAAACTAGGAAGAGCTACTGTGTGTAAATAGTAATGTATGTTTACAGGTACAATAGAGGTAGCTGTGGATGATGATGCTCCTGTTAACACTGGTTACCCCAAGAAGGTAGAATGGGGCAGGTAGTAAAAGAATACAGTAACTTTTTCTGCATACAATTCTTTTTCTAGGCCATGTGTGTTATTTTTACAACTAAAAAAAAAATAGAAAAAAGAATAAAGTGAATGTTCTGACTTTTGACCTTTATCAGCACACACACTGCCAGGAAGTGAGCAGGCCCCTACGAACCCTTGAGTTTTCTGGTGCCAGTCAGCATGGATGAGGTTGGAGGTGTGTATGACAACCCGGAGGCCTTCTTCATAGAGCAGCAGCATCATTTTCCTTTAAAAACAGCAAAGGATTAAAAAGCATTAATAGTACTTTCAAAATATGTAATACCTTTCCAATGCAAATGTAATACATAGCTAAAGGAATTTTTTTAAACTCTCTTATTACCCAAACTTAACATTTATAATCTTCCCTTCTATACATTAACATGATGAAAGTCTGCCTAGGTGATAGGATGAAAACCTTTCAAAAAGGTTGAGTATTTGGTGGTAAAAGAACTTTCACCCCATTCTGTCCACCTGGCCAGTCCTGGCACTTCACATCCCTCCAGCCTGGCCCCTTATTATCTATTCAGCATCACCTGTTACTACTAGGGACCATTGGAACCTTCTGATCTGGTGTTTGAGATTCAAAGTATGGTCAACAACCTCTCGCTGCATCATGGTTGGCATTTTTTTTAAACAACTAAAATAGCATAAATTGGTATACTGTATGTATTTAATTACTGGTTCATGAAATTTTGTTTTGGCACGAAGGTATGTTAGTGCACAATACACTGAAATGTAAAGTGTATTTCTTATGAGTTGAAATTTTAAGAAGTTTAAAAGATGCCTCATTACCATTAGTGGTTTTTTGTATCCATAGATGCCACACTTGTCAAAAGTGTGTTATCTGGGCTTGGGGTAAGTCTTGCCTATTCTTCATTAACCCAAATCAGACCTAGTGGGGTCCACTCTTTTTCCATGTGACCTCCCCAGGCCTCTAGTCGAACACATTTTTCTTATTTTAATTGCAGTGAGAGAGAGGGAATAGGATATAGATAAAAGCTTTCCATTTGAAGTCTGAAGACCTAAGCTCCAGACTTTGTCATTTAGAAGCCCTTTGACCCTAGGTAAGCCATTCAACGTCCCCGAGCCTCAGTTTTCCACTTGTATCTCTAAGGATCAACCCCACTTCAGGACTATTGTGAATGAAATGCAAAAATACATTTTGCTGCCAGGCATGGTGGCTCATGGCTGTAATCCCAGCACTTTGGGAGGCTGAGGCTGGCAGATCACCTGAGGTTAGGAGTTTGAGCCCAGGCTTGCCAACATGGTGAATCCCTGTCTCTACTAAAAATATAAAAATTAGCCAGGTGTGGTGGTGGGCACCTGTAATCACAGCTACTAAGGAGGCTGAGGCAGGTGAATCACTTGAACCCGGGAGGCGGAGGTTGCAGTGAGCCGAGACTGCACCACTGCACTCCAGCCTGGGCGACAGAGTAAAACTCTGTCTCAAAAAAAAAAAAAAAAAATTGTTAAATGTGAAACACTCTCACCTGTCATTCCTATTACTCCTTTGGTACACAGCTTTATTTTCTAATCTAATAATGGATGATTTTTATCTCTCTGTTGTTTTCAATAGGATTATTTCAATATTTCAGAAATGTAAGTTCTCTCTCTCCAACTAAAGTGTCACTTCTCACGGCTGTAACTCTGTCTTGACTTATTTTATCATTTCCATTGAGGCCAAAATGCTACTTAATACTTATTGATGAAACTCAATTCACACAGGGGAAAAAAAAGTGAACCACTGGCTCTCTCCAAATAAACAACATGAACATTATCTGGGCAGGATGAAATTATCATAAAAAGATAAGAAAAAGGATAACAAGAGAATGAGATATTTAGCTCTTGCCAAAACGAGAAATTAACCCAAGCTGGCAAACAGTAAATTAATGCAAAGCTGGAGAAATGACAGCTGCTGTGCCATCTTCTTTCCATTTGTGTAATGTGCTCCCTGAAATCTGGGCAGATTTACATACACAGTTGCCAAATCAGCAGCTGATTGTAATTAAGAATAAGTCAGTTATGGATTCATGATAGAAGGTTTACAAATATTTCCATTAGTCAAGACATCGATTATCAGGCAAATCACACACTAATGTCAATGAATGCTATCAAATAGAATTATGAACTTGAGAGTAGCCATATTCATCTTTTCATAGACAAAATGGTAGTGTTAATAAGGTCACAGTTAAAAATGGATAGAAAAGGGTGAGGAATGAGATCTCCCTTGAAGAATGCTGACCTGCCATATTGTCTGCTAAGCTATGGGGCAGCAAAAGGGACCCAACCCAAATGTGCAGCTATTCCTGCAAAGGGAGAAGAGAAATAACATATGGCAAGCACCTCTCTACCAGGTGCCATCCTAGAAGCTCTGTTGTATGTTACCACACCAAGTCTTCACAGCAATACAGAGGAGGAGTTATTCTCATTCTACAATTGTGGAATCTACAGCTGGACATTTAACAGGGATTATCCAAGGTCACAAACTGGTCCAGTGGAAGAGCTTGTTGGGATCACAAATGCCAGATGGCAAGGCACTCCTTTCACCACACATGGCTTCACAGGGCTGGTGGCAGCAATGGTGAACACTTCATGCTACTGGTACAGGGGTAGGCGAGGTTGGGGGAGACATGGCCTTGGTGGGAAAGAGAACTAAATGATGCGTGGTGGGGGCCTGGCTATAGATCTTAGTGGAAAGAGGCATGCCTTGCCCAGCCTGTGGTTTGCTACCGGCTACCGCCTGGATCTGGATATTTGACATTCAGTTGCTTTGACTTTCTCTTTCCCCTCTATCGATTCTTGGAGCTATAAGAATTAACTCTGCTCCCAGCTCTAGAGGAAACCAAAGAGCTTTCCCATTCTAAACCACTGTGAGACAGACCACGAGATTGCATGGCATCCAACCGAAACTGACAGAGCAGGGCTTGTGTGCCAAAGTGTATGCAGTCTCAAAGACTGCCTCGTTCACTGTTTCTAGGTCTACCCTGTGAGGTGGGGAAGGCAGTTTACCCTCCATCACTATGATCTGGAAGGTGATTCTCCTTTTCTAATTCACGTTTGTCTTGCTTCTCTCACCAAAGAAAAAGCTGTAAGAATAAAAACTCTATATCCTCTTGAGCTGTGTCAAGAACATAAGAAGTATTTAATTCTTGAAACATTTTAAAAATAGGCTAGGCGCGGTGGCTCACGCCTGTAATCCCGGCACTTTGGGAGGCTGAGGTGGGTGGATCACCTGAGGTCAGGAGTTCGAGACCAGCCTGGCCAACATGGTGAAACCCCATCTCTACTAAAAACACAAAAATTAGCTGGACATGGTGGCACACGCCTGTAGTCCCAGCAACTTGGGAGGCTGAGGCAGGAGAATTGCTTGAACCTGGGAGGCGGAGGTTGTAATGAGCTGAGATTGCGCCATTGTACTCCAGCCTGGGCAACAGAGCGAGACTGTCTCAAAAAAAAAAAAAAAAAAAAAAAAATTTTTTTTTTTTTTAAATAAGCAACTAAAAGTAATTTCAAGACACGAGCTCAATCTTCTACAAGATAATGTCATTCCAACAAAATGTAAACTACAGATACTTAATTGGAAAAAGTTCAATTGTAATTACTTTCCTAGGCATTTTCTGTTGTTTTTGAGACAGGGACTCACTCTGTCACCCAGACTGGAGTGCAGTGGCATGATCTTGGCTCACCACAACCTCCGCCTTGCAGGCTCAAGCGATTCTCCTGCCTCAGCCTCCCATGTAGCTGGGATTATAGGCATGTCCCACTACTGCCCGGCTAATTTTTATATTTTTAGTAGATATGGGGTTTCACCATGTTGGCCAGATTGGTCTCGAACTCCTGATCTCAAATAATCCACCCACCTTGGCCTCCCAAAATGCTGGGATTACAGGCATGAGCCACAGCGCCCAGCCTTCTAGGCATTTTAAACTCTGAATTAAGAGCTCTTGGCCAGGCATGGTAGCTCACACCTGTAATCCCAACACTTGGGGAGGCAGAGGAGGTCAGGAGTTTGAGACCAGCCTGGCAAACATGGTGAAACCCCGTCTCTAATAAAAATATAAAAGTTAGCCAGGTGTGGTGGCAGTGGCCTGTAACCCCAGCTACTTGGGAGGGGAGGCTGAGGCAGGAGAATCGTTTGAGCCCAGGAGATGGAGGCTGCAGTGAGCCAAGATTGTGCTACTGCACTACAGGCTGGGCAACAGAGCGAGACTCTGTCTCAAAAAAAAAAAAAAAAAAAAAGAACTCAACAGAGCTCTTCTTTTTTGAATCGTTTGAACCCAGGAGATGGAGGTTGCAGTGAGCCAAGATTGTGCCACTGCACTCCAGGCTGGGCAACAGAGCGAGACTGTCTCAAAAAAAAAAAAGAAGAGCTCTGTTGAGTTTAACCTGCAAAGTATGTGTGTAGGGGCAAGGGGGTAGTGGTGAATGGACCAAAGGAAATATTAAATAAGGTAAATTTTAGCAATGAGCAAACAAGAACAAATTTAAAGCTAAAGTTAATGCCAACACAGGGGCTCATGCCTGTAATCCCAGCACTTTGAGAGGCTAAGGCAGGAGGTCTGTTTGAGCCCAGGAGTTCAAGATCAGCCTGGGTCACAAAGTGAGACCCCTGTCTCTACAAAAAAATTAGCCGGGCATGGTGGCATGTGCCTATAGTCCCAGCTACTCAGGAGGCTGAGGTGGGAGGACTGCTTAAGCCCAGGAGTTGGAGGCTGCAGTGAGCTGTGATCATGCCACTGCACTCCAGTCGGGGCAACAGAGTGAGACCATGTCTTGAAAAATTGTGTGTATATATTAATTAAAGTTAGGATAAATAGGTTCTATTCCTGTCTCCATTACTGGCCCAAGGAAAAATCACATACCTAAACCTGGGCCTCAGTTTCCTGATCTATAAAATTAAAAGGAAAGACCAAATAATTTTTATAAGAGCATTAAATAAAAGAATAGCTCCCCCAGGCTCAGTTAAGCATCACTGTGTTAGATCCTAGGTGGGCCTACCATGCTCAGTCTCTCCTAAGAATAACCATGTAACAGACAAATGACAATACTTGAGGGGTTCCCCTGTTTCACAAAAAGTGCTTACGTGTGGTGTGTTCCAAACGCAATATCCAACTTTGCCTAGGATGAAAAAGAAGTCATTTATTTAACAACAACTCACTAATATCCATACCTACTGGAAATTACATTAGAAAGCAATCAGGCCAACTTTTTTTTTAAAACTATTTTTACTGATCTCTACCAGACAAGCCCTTGAATAACAAGACAGCTTTTATAATAGCATCTAGGGAGGCTCATTAAAAAAAAAAACAAAATTTTGTTACCCAGAATGATTCAATATACACTACATTTTTAATTACTGTAATTAGGACTGAGAAGCCTAAGTTCTTTAGTTGACAAAAAACTAGTAAAACAAGTGAGTCTCTATGCAAAGTTTTAGATATTTGGCTTATACAGAAATTAATGGTACACAGTTTTCAGGGCATATTTAGAAGAAACACTGAAGGCCAGGCGTGGTGGCTCACGCTTGTAATCCCAGCACTTTGGGAGGCCAAGGCGGGCACATCACGAAGTCAGGAGATGGAGACCATCCTGGCTAACGAAGTGAAACCCCATTTCTACTAAAAATACGAAAAAATTAGCCGGGCGTGGTGGCTGGCGCCTGTAGTCCCAGCTACTTGGGAGGCTGAGGAAGGAGAATGGCGTGAACCCAGGAGGCAGAGCTTGCAGTGAGCTGAGATAGAGCCACTGCACTCCAGCCTGGGTGACAGAGCGAGACTCCGTCTCCAAAAAAAAAAAAGAAACACTGAAAGTGGTGGCAACATAAAGACTTAGGATGTTAAATTAAAATAGAAATGTTCTTATATTAGCATAGCAAGTGCTGAAAATAAAAACATATGAAATCCATTTTCATGTTATAAAACGACACCTTTACAAACTAATGGAGGGTATGTATATAGAAAACATGTTATCTAATACCCACTCATGCCAGATCTTGGTTAAGCAGAATATGTCACAAGATGCAGGTTATGAAAGAGTTTAAATAACCGTAAAAGTTTCACAATTAGGAACGCAGTACACGGGCTCAAATCCTGCCTTCACAACTTTGTACGACTCTGGAAAATACATCTAACTCTATGCCTCAGCTTTCTCCTCTTTAAAACAGTACCATTCTGAGATCCAGAGTTGTTAAGAACGAGAACACATACGTAAAATGCTGAGGAATGGGGGCCTGCATGCAGTAGGTACTCTACAATCATGGCAATCACTACTGCAACCTCTCCCCA
Organism: Nomascus leucogenys; assembly: GCF_006542625.1. NCBI lineage: Eukaryota > Metazoa > Chordata > Mammalia > Primates > Hylobatidae > Nomascus > Nomascus leucogenys. The sequence continues at coordinate 15,812,807 of NC_044402.1, forward strand.
CTACCTACCCCAGCCTCCTTACCACATGACATGGGTGAAACTTTGCTGGGGGCAGTAATGGGCAACTGGAATACACAGGTGAGTTACAACACAGCTCCTGTTTGGAGTGGAGATGCTCACAGACCAGCATGCATCTGTGCATTCTGGCCACAGAAGAAAGTGCAGGGAACTCTATTTCATGTTTTCAAAATTACCAAATGAGAAGGAAGACTGCCACTCTGTAAACTGATATTTAGCTGAGAAAGAACAATGGTCAAGAGACCTGGCTTTTGTTTAGTTTGCGACAAGTTACATGCTTCTGGGTAAGTCTAAGCACAAAAAACAAGGATAACAGCTTCAACAGATATTGTTTACTGGGTGCTGTTTTTGGGCTAGTGCACCAAGTCCTTTAGTAAACTCTAGGATGAACGGCATTAGCAATCAATTTCAAAGATAAAGAAATTAGGTGACAAGCCAGTGACAAGCCCAGAATAAATGCTGTAGACTAAACACTTGTGTCCCCCACCAAATTCATATGTTGAAGCCCCAACTTCCAATGTGACTATTTGCAGAGAGGGGCTTTATAGAGGTAATTAAGGTTAAATGAGGTCATAAGGGTGGGATCCTGATGATCCTGATCCAACAGGACTGGTGTCCTTATAAAAGAGCTGCCAGACAGCCTATGTGTCTGTCTTCCTCCCTCTCCCTCATGAGGACACTGTGAGAACGTGGCCATCTATAAGCTGGCCCTCACCTGGAACTGAATTGACTGGCACCTTGATCCTGGATTCCCAGCTTCCAGAACTGTGAGAAATAAGTGTCTGTTGTTTCAGCGACCCAAGTCCAAGAAAAGTCACCCAGGTAATTTTGTTATAGCATTCAAGCAGACTAATACACACACGTAGAGCCGGGACTGAGCCCAGGCAACGTGACTCTGACCACCACAAGGTCTCAATGTCTGCCCTTAGGCCCCACGTTTGCAAAATCGGTCAGCAGCCACCGATTCCCTGACTAATGTGTCTCAGTTTAAATGACTCACGTTGCTAGAAAAAGACTTTATCTTACAGACAAGGTATAAAGGTGCTTCAAGAGATCAGGAGGACACAATCCTGTACATCAGCCTAGAGCTGGGAGCTGCTTCACAGCTCTTTCCAAGAGGTTTGGAAGAAGCGGCTCACTATGCCCTCTGGTGGCCAGCCTGGAACACACTATCAAGCACAGGAACCACTCTCCTAAACTAGTACAGGTAGGTAATATTTGAAAAAGACTTTATTTCCATTCATTTAGTCACTGGTTTTCAGGATTTCTGTGTCAGTTTACTGCCCACTATAAGGTTTGATGGGAGCTATCCTACTGCAGTCTAACCTCTTATGTTGCTGGAAATAGAAGCAAAACAATGGAATTTTGGCAACTGCTAAGCAAAGGCACATCTATGGGCATGAGATGAGCCCATGCTGGATAGAAGGCATCTTTAAAATGACAACTCTATAAAGTGCAGTGGGTTAAATCATAAGGAAAATGTTATGAGGTATGTTTAAAACTGACAAGATTGAGCTCTTGTACTGTATTAATCTTAAAAAAATACAAAGGTATCATATATAGTTGGAAAAAGAGTGATACAATGTGAGTTGGAATTCTTACATCTTTGTGGATGGGGAAAAAAGACACTAGAAGGAAAATGAGAAAAAAAAAATCCAGAAAGGATGTAATTCACTCTGTCTCTGTACTCGCAGAGCAGAAATCTTTTGCCAATTTCACTAAGCTAACGATAAGGAAAGAAAAGGGCTATAAAAAGCATCTTTCATGTTTTCTCATAACGAACTAATACAGCCAAAAGAAATAGGAAAAGGTGTCTATTACACCAGCTACTTCATAACCACCATTTATATAGGAAGTAGTTATCATAAATGTGAGAAATTCTTCTGTATTCCTTGTTTTCCTTTCTACTTTGCATGTTTCTTGCTCAAAATGCCACGAGTAATAGAAGATCTTTTTAGATGATGAGTCTAAAGAAATGGGTCCTAATGAAAGTCCAAGACTCACTGGCCATGTTGTATGCTAACTGCAAAGTATTAGGACAAAATTATGGAAATATATAAAGAAACTGGGCAATAACCGTTGTTTGGCCTTTGATATGGTTTGGGTCTATGTCCCCACCCAAATCCCATCTCAAATTATAATCCCCAATGTTGGAGGAGGGGACTGGTAGGAGGTGATTGGATCATGGGGGTGGACTTCCTCCTTGCTGTTCTCATGATAGTGAGTTCTCATGATATCTGATTGTTTGATAAAAGTGTGTAGCTCTTCCCCCTTTCTCTTCCCTCTTGCTGCTTCCTCTTCACCTTCTGTCACAACTGAAAGTTTCCTGAGGCCTCCTCAGCCATGCTTCATGTACAGCCTGCAGAACCGTGAGCCAATTAAGCCCCTCTTCTTTATAAATTACCCAGTCTCAGGTATGTCTTCATAGCGGTGCAAGAACAAACTAACATAGCTTTCTTTTCTGCTTTGCTTTGGTCCTAGCAAACCAAGTGGATATGCCTTTTATAAGACCACTTACATCTCCACATTGGACTTAGATCATACACAGCATACGACTCACATAGTTTCCTAACGGTTTTTTTAATCTATGGGTGTCTCCTGTTTAGACCTTAGGTGCAACTTATGTGGAAAAAAAAAACTACAGTTGAAGGACTACCACTGAAGTGTCAATGGCAGCTAATATAAGTTACACAAGGTGTCACAAAAAACTACAAGTTTTAAGTTGTACTCACATGATAACTCACAAAAAGAAACCCATAGCCACTGAACTACATCCACAGGACCTGTTCAGTGTTGAAACCCAGGTTTCGACAGGTATACTGACAAGCTACATGCAACCAGGGGAGCACTAGCAGGTTGTGGAAAGACTCAGAATCCATACTACATTGAGTAAAACTGAAGAAAGAGAATGTTTGAATCAGAGAGAGAAAACTAAGGGAGACAGGACAGATCACTTTAGATATGTGAATCACTGACATGTGTAAGATGAAAGACTTACTTATTTTGTGTGGCTCCAGAAGGGGAAAATTAAGACCAATGAGTAGAAATTAGGAGGAAGACTTCAGGTCCACAAAAAGAAAAACCTTTCCAACCCTGAGGAGTACTACGAATGGGATGCTCTATCTCAGGAAGTGTTTAAGCTGAGGCTAGACAAGTATCTATTGATGACTGATGCTGGAGAGCAGATTTCTGTGCTAGGTGGGAGGGTGTACTAAATGTCTAAGTTTCCTTCTAACTCAGACTACGCATGCCCTCCAACGGCAGTAAGTGGCTTACCTGGCAGAGAGAGATGTTCTCGTAAGGCTTGGCCTGGGCATGGAGGTGAGCCTTAGCCTCTCGCTTATCACCATGCACAAGCAGGATTGGCGTCTTCCTAAAAAGAGAGCATTAGTATTTAATATACATCATTCATGGCTGGGCACGGTGGCTTACACCTGTAATCCCGGCACTTTGGGAGGCCGAGGTAGGTGGACTACCTGAGGTCAGGAGTTCGACACCAGACTGGCCAACATGGTAAAACCCCATCTCTACTAAAAATACAAAAACTAGACAGGCATGGTTGTGCGTTCCTATAATCCCAGCTACTCCGGGGCTGAGGCACAAGAATCGCTTGAACCTGGGAGGTGAAGTTTGCAGTGAGCTGAGACTGAGCCATTGCACTCCAACCTGGGTGCCAGAGTGAGACTCTGTCTCGAAAATAAATAAATAAATTAATTAAAATACATCACTCATGAAGCTGGACTTGCCTCATTAAGGAATGCTAGCTTCCTTATCACTTGATATTTGTTTCTGGCCTTTGTAGTGAGTGAAGACAGGGCTAACACAGAGCAGCGAAAAGCTAATGTTCATTTACCAGATACCTTTATAATGGGGCTACATGGCCTGATCCTGCAGCTCTGTTGTAATACAGAGGGGTAATGACTCAAGAAAGTCCTTGAATAATTATCTTCTTTGGCCCAAAAGGGCACATAAGCAGCTCTGTGTTAAAATATTTAAGTCCAAATACATTAAAGATATATAATAATTATTATATAATATAGTGCTTTTTTCTTTTTCTTCTTTTGGACCACACGGTGGATTCATTTCACACCACATCTATATTCACCAAACTCCTCCTGTGTGCTATGTACTGAGCTAGACCCAGGATACAACAGAGAACAGGCCCAGGCCCAGGCCCACAGCATGACGCAGCTTCACTAATGGGTGGTTAGATTTCAATGAAACAGAGCCCAAGCTATGTTGAAAATGGTATATTTTTGAATTCCAAATATAATATAAAAACACTCTTCAAGAATACATTTAAAAAGCTTTTGAGGGATTCTTGATCTTTCTGATTAATTCAAAGCAAGATAATCCTTAGAAATAAGTATATTTCTACAAGCTCTCCCAACATAACAAAAATTGGATATAAGCAATCAAGAAAGATAAACAACCGAACCACTTCCACATTTATCAATCACATTGCAGAATGATTCTCTACCATTCACAAAGGAACAACAATCAACTAGAGAGAAACATCATGGAAAATGTACTTCCAGTACTAATACCTCACTACCTCTTGCCCAATAGCTTTATTCTAACATGACAGGTAAAATAAAACTATGAAACATGCACCTGTGATTTTCAGAAATTAGGTAGGAAAAACAGAATAATGTAAGAAACACTCGTGCATCTAGTACCTAGAAATAAAAAATGTTAGATCAAGTCATCTTATAAAAAAAGATTAAATATGACTGATAGAAATTGAAGTCCTCATTAATTCTTTCAAATTTATTGGTTCTACGACTTATTACAAAAAGATGGCACCTAAAGAACAGCATACTGAGATATAAATCCTTATGATCTGAATTTTTCTACATACAAATTCTGGATGTTACTTAAACTTACCATTTAAGTCACTCCTCATCCTTCTAAGGCTCGTAATAGCCTTCCCAAGATGCATTTGGCAATAAGGGGATGCACGGAGATGAAGGACACTTTTGTCCCTTTCGTTATTGAGAGTCCAGTGGATACTGTTATTGGTGTGCCAGGGCCTCCAAAACAAAGTACCACAAACTGGGGGGCTTAGACAACAGAAATATATCATCTCACAGGCCCGGAGGCCAGAAGTCCAAGATCAAGGTGCTGGCAGGATTGGTTCCTGAGGCTGTGAGGCACATCTGTTTCAAGCCTCTCTCCCAGCTTCTGGGAGCTTGGCTTGTAAATGGCGTTCCGTGTCTTTACATGGTCTTATCTCTGTCTCTGCACCCAAATTTCTCTTTTTATAAGGACACCAGTAATACTGGATTAGTGTTCATCCTAACGCCCTCATTTTATCTTGATTACCTTTGTAAAGACTCTATCTCCAAATAAGATCACATTCTGAGGTACTGGGGCTTAGGATTCCAACAGATCATTTTGGGGGGTGAGATAATTTAACTCATAACAGATACAAAGGAACTGCAGTCTGCACTTTGTCAGCACTCTAATGGGGTGACAATTTGATTTCAAGGTCTTTAAGAAAAGGGAGGAAGAACAGAAAATGCCAATGTGACACCCAAGGATACTACTGCCAGGAGGAGCCAAGGCAGAAACTGCTTGTTGCCTCCAGACAGCCATTCTCTCCTCCTTCCCTAACAAAAGGCTAAGTCAGGAAAAGGTGTGCTAAGCTAAAAGACATTTCTAGCCTCTTTTAGAGCTGGTCAGCATGCAGCTGAGCTCTGCTCAATGAAATAGATGCAGGTGTTGTGTGGGACTTCCAGGAAGGCTGCTCAGACAGGCATAGCTGGAATGTGGGCCTTTTTGTCCTTTTCCTCCTTTCCCCTTCCTGCTACCTGGAATAGACGAGTAAGCTGGAGTTCTAGCTGCCATACTGGGCCACGAGGTGACTCTGAAGACTGAAGTCACATACAAGGATGGTGGAACAGAAAGGGTAGGTGGATAAGTCTCTGAGAACCCTGGTGCCCCCATCTAGACCATAAATGTTTACCATCTGAATGTGTCAGGCTGGAAACAACTTCTGTCTTATTTAAGCCACTGTTATTTTGAATATTCTTTTACATGCAGCTAAAACTAATTCTGTGTGTTACAGGTCAAAAAAAAAAAAAGCCCCAAGTGCCAAAGCTGCTTGAAAAATTTTAACAGCATTTTATCTACTGTTAATGTCAAAGGTTTCCACAATCTGATGCCCTAAATGTACCAAGAATTTTGAGGACCTTGACAATCATTTTTTGTGTGTTTTCCTCCATCCTACTTGATGTTATGGGAATCTGCTCCATAAATGTGTTAGAAACAGGGAAGGGTGGCACCTCACTGTGTGATGCCCTATTTGGTCTGTATTGCCTAACATGAGGCTGATGAAGTGCAGGCAGAAGGCGGAACTAAAAATCCATCACCTCCAGAGCCTAGATAACGGAAGGCCACAGATATAGCCTCCTTTCCTCATCTCAGAAACACAAAGGGATCCTCAAAACAGAACAGCATTGATGTGCTACGGAAAGCATGGTATGCTGGCCGCATGTTGGCACATTCACAGATCTAGAAGGTATGTGGAGATGGTATTTTCCTTCATATTAAGACTGGACATAAAGTTCTGTTATTTGAGTTAAAGCCTGTCCTTATCTACTTCCTGAAAGAGCACAGAGGAAAATGCTAAAATCTGTAAAAAGAATGTGTAGGATTAAATAGATCAAAGAATGCTGTTTTCCCAATATAACTTAATGTCTGTATGATTTCAACGGTTTCAAAAGAAAAACTCAAATAAAGATGAGTGGCTTTCGCCTGAGAAATACAAATCTTATGTGTCAAAGCCCCCTTACAGTTTATAGTGTTGTCTGTCACCCTGAGGAACTCACCTGAACTCTGGTGGATACTGTTTTACGAGCCAGTCCACGTCAAAGCAGTAGTTAAACTAGATGGGAGAAAAGAAGAGTAACTAAGCCATGGGTAATTCTGCCAAACGGTTCATAAGGAGAATTGTTTAGTTATTACATTTAAGGAAACTCTAAAATAGTGATACACTACATGTATTATTTATAAACCTAGAAGGTTATGCTGCAATACCAATAAACCTGTAATTTATCTTAAATGCATGGTTAAAAGAACTAAATGGAGCCAAGTACATGAGATAACAGGTTCCCAGGAAATTATCTCTGCATGTTTTGGCAGCATCTGTACTTGTCCGCAGGGTGTTATTACATTATGTCTAATAGCCCTGAGATTAATTTAAATAAAAGGACTTATAAATGTATCCCTTTTCCCCTAGGTGATTATAAAAAGACAGATACTGGAAACAAAGATCCCAGGACTTTCTGAAAAGAACATTTCCTTTATTAGCCAGCTTTGTACACAGCCACCTGGGACCAGACATTCACTAGGCTTCTAACAATCACATCTTAAATGCAAGTTCTGTACTGGTCTTACCCATGGAGGCTCCTCCCCACACCTGGGTAATCCTGGACTTAGTAACTCAATCGAGCTAACAGGGCATTTGCAAATGCTCCCCACCTTCCGAATGGAAACCAGGACTTTCAATGCCAAACCAAACATAAAGGAAGCCTGCCTTTCTTCAGGGACAGGGCCCTTTGTTTAGACCATTTACTTGCGGGTCTGGACCATTACATGATTTATCAAGTCAAAGGGACCAGCTCAGTCAGGAAGGACCCACTGAACATGAAAATTCACATTTTTCTAAATTAAATCAAACTTGACTTGGCCTTCACTACTCTATCCATACCTCACCACTCTATGCACCAGAGATAACTCAGTCCCATGAGTTAATCAGTATCCCCAAAAGAAGTGTCCCATTCTAGTCTTTCAAGCTGGAATGTCCAAAGTGACTTCTTGGCCAGTGGAGCCTGACTTGAGTCAAACGCTCTCCTGATAGTGACATCCCCATCCTATGTTGATGGCCATGGATCCCATTACTGTGGCACTTGAGCCAGTCTCCGGGTATGTGCCATCTCAATCTTTGAACGGGACTGAGATCCCCAAACTACACCTCTCATATTTTCTTATGGAGTTGTTTAATTACCTGTCTACTTTCACCCAAAGAAAAAACAGCTTAAAGATATACTCACCTGAGCTGAAGAAACAAGCGTCCCAAATAAAGGAGATAAAATATCTGAGAAGACAAAACATATATCAAACTCACACTCACAAAAATCCTCTAGTCATAATAATCACTACTAACTCATTCAACAGTCACTGACAATCAAGATCTAACTCAGAACACAGTAAGCTAAACAGTTACTACAAAATCAGACTTTAATGTTTCATAAAATTCAAAAAAATTTTCCCTACGGTATTTAATATTTATCATATATTCTTTTATAAAACAATGCAAAACTAAAATCTACAACTTCAGTACTGAATGATTGATCAAGTTTAGAAACTCAATATGGACAAGAATGATACATATTCTTTTCAGATCTCTGAACTTCTACCTCCTCCAAGTACCCATTCAAGTCCCTCTCCAGGAAATCTCCCAACTCAAGACTAGAAAAACTTTCTAGAAAGATTTTATAAACCTGGACAGTTTAGAAAGACTTTCCAGAAAGATTGGAAAGCACTTGTGGCCTGTGAACGAAAGGACAGAGGCACTCACAATTCTAAACTCACATTCCTGGTGTTCCTGGTCATCTCTAGGGAAGTCCCACTTTGTACCCATTCAAGCTTTATGTTAGATAGGTTGGAAAGCTCACTTCTCAAACCATACCACGAGAGGAAGTACATGATCATCATGACCTTCCATTACAACAGCCACACCTGTGGAGACCTGTTGGATGCCAGGCAGTATTCTTGGCACTTCCCATATATTACTTACTCCTCATATCCATTTTCTAGGTGGGGTCTATTATTTCTATTTTATATAGGAGGAGCATTCTTAGGAGGCTGCCCACAGACACACAGCTAGGAAGGGGTAAAGTCGGGGTTTGAACCTAGGCTGTCTGGCTCCAGCATCCTCGCTCATACCCACTAAACTGCCTCTGAGAATTAAGACTGGGCTCATTCATTTGGCAAATATTTACTGAGTGCCTCCTACCTTCTGGACATTGAGCTAGACGCTGGGGTAGAAAGATTTTCAGAGAACAACAACAAAAAAAAACGTGAGGAAGTTTCTACCTTATTGGGAGAGTTGCAGAGATAAATTGCAAATATTCTTCCATTTGCCCCCACCAGCATGTATTTCTACCCTTCTAAATTTTACCCATCTTTCAAGGGCCTTTTGAATTCCCCCTTCCTCCATGAGATCTTCTAAACCATCTACAATTATGGCATATGGTAGAGTGCTACAGCAAACAGCATGGACTCTGATGACAGAATGTCATTACCAGCTCTATGGCCTTGGGCACTTTTCTAAAGTGCAGATGCATCACTTATCCAAGGAAGACAATTGTAACATCTACTCATAAGACTGTCCTGAGGATTAAAGAAGAAAATATATGTAAGAGCTCCTATCATGTTACCACAATACCTTGGTGCTAATAGCCAGTTATTTTATTATATAGAGCAAAACTTGGCAAAATTCTCTAAGTATTTGTCAGTCTGTCTCAAACAAACAAAAAAACTTGACAAAGTACCAAGATAAGAGATTCTCAAAAAGAAAACCACCTGCAGTATGGAATACTCCAACATGTATACATCACACACAATATACAATTATATACTGGATATATATAAAAAAAACCACTGCTGACAGTGAACATTACTATTCTTAAATATGGGACAGGAAAAAAAATCTGAAATAAGGGTAATAATGTTTATTGTATCTGCCATGTGAACATATGGTCACTTATTTGCTCCCATTCTTCTGCATTTCCAGTTTAAAGATGAGCAAACTGAAATTCAGAGAATGTTAGGTCCTGTGTTAACAATCCATACAGCAAATGAGTGGTGAGGCCAGAAAGCAGATTCTAGAGCTCCTGCTATTCCCCCTGCAGGTGCTCCCTGAGGAATAAGGAGAGCAAACTAAGGCCATCTTTTGATCCATAACTGAAACATCTATTTGCACTCAGGCACTATTTTGTTTTTTCTTCTTCTTCTTCACCAGGAACTAAAACCAGGCTTTTAAGCAGTGGTTCTCAAACTTGACTGGGCAGTAGAATCCCCTGAAGGGCTCGTGAAAACACAGACTGCGGGATCTCACCCTCAGAGTCCAATTTAATGAATTGGGAATGGGGCCCGAGAATTTGCATTTTAACAAGTTGCAGGTGATGCTGAGGCTGCTGGTCCAGGGCCCATGGAGAACTACTACTGTTGTCAAGTATTTGCTACCTTGTTGATAAACTGTTACTCATCAAGCTTAATCTTAAAAAGTTAAATAATGCTAAACATTGTGCTAAGTGATACAAGGGGTTGAGCTACAGGGTTTTGAGAACACATGCTCTGCCTGAGTTAAGTAAACAGTCCGCTGTTATACTAATGCACTTGCCTGTCAAGACTTTTTTTCCTGAAAGTAGTTAAGAACACAAAGAAGAGTTCTCAGAAATCATTCTAGGCTGCCCTCCTTGCTTCATGGAGGAGAGACCCTCAAGGGCAATTCAACAGCTCCTTGACACCCAGCATCCTCTTACCCTTGATGTGGAGGGCTCCGGAGTTATACTTTGGCTTAACTCCAGAGACTCTAGTGAGGTAAAACTGGAAGGGGTTCCCTTTATCCAGCATGTCCCAAATGTCCTGGCCCTCCCCTGACGTCTCATACTCGTCTTCCTCCTCTTTGAGCCTGTGGCAGGCAGGAGGGCCATGATTTTCAGTTCTTTGGGCAGCGCCGTCATTGGAAGCAGAGATGTCTTTCTCCTTTTTGATCACCACTTTCTCAGCCTGCTTCTGCGGCATTTCTGGCTGCAGCTCATCATCACTGCTGGACAGACACCAGCCGAGGTCCTCCTGGGAACTGCTTTTCTGCCTTTTGGGAGGTAAAACTGAATCTGTATCGCTGAACTTCACAGGTGATATTTTCCTCTTGTGTGCGGCTTTCCGGGCCTCAGAACAGATGTACCTGGGCTCATTTGCTGCTTCTTGCCTGGCACAGGGAAGAGAAGAGGTAGACGGCTTGTCTGGTTTTGGCTTTTCTTCCTCACTTTCATCACTACTAGATATGGTCCACCTCCCATAATCGCCTTCCTGAGACATTATACTCCTGGAAATGAAAAGTGGAAATATCAGCATTTCCCATTCATCAGGGCATTGGCAAAATAACTTTATTGCTCTCAACTTCCCTGTCAGATGAGCTGACACCTTCCAGAGGCTGAACCACCTAACACCAGCTGCTTTTTAGGTGTTTATAAGCACATTACCAGAATCCACTATCAGATTCTGCCAAATCACAAGCAAAAGTCCTGGTCACCTTTCTTTTTTGTTCCCTTTTTTTTTTTTTTTGAAACAGGGTCTCGCTCTGTCACCCAGGCTGGAGTGGTGCGGTGGTTCGATCTCAGCTGACTGCAACATCTGCCTTGGCTCAAGCAATCCTCCTGCCTCATCCTCTCGAATAGCTGGAACTACAGGCACACACCACCATGTCTGGCTAATTTTTTTTTTCTATTTTTTTTGGTAGAGACAGGGTTTCACTATTGTTGCCCAGGCTGGCCTTGAACTCCTGGACTCAAGAGATCCACCCACCTCGGCCTTCCAAAGTACTGGGTTACAAGTATGAGCCACCATGCCCGGCCTTGTCTTTCAATCTAAACTTTGTTCTTGGATGTCCTAGGAAAGGGGGTTGAAGAATGCATCAAGACAAATGCCAAAATAAAACAAACATTCATTCTTGACCCTGAAACTTCCAATAAGCCTTTGGGATTAAGGTCTATTTAATCTATGTTCAATTTACAAACCTAGCCTTCACCCAAGTACAGGCACCCACAGGACTTCAGTGATTATGTATGTCTTACTTCCCAAAAGACAACCCATTTACCGTAAAGCTTAACAAAGTCTTCAAGAGGAATGCCAAATGACCACTTAGGTATGTACATTATTTATACTACTTCCATGAGGACCCAACTAACTCAAGATATAATTATTCTATTGACTACATCATAAATCTACTAAAACCTGAACAGAAATAACTTGTACTAAAGCAACACATTTTTATTTTTTAAGCCACACAGACAAATTCTACTTTCTTGTTCTGAGAAGAGGAAAGTAAACGAAAGTCATTTTTGGTGTTACCTACAAAATCTCGTGAATTCAGTGGTAAAGGACTATCTAAGTAGACTTTCCAGACAGCTAAAGAACAGTTCCTCAATGTGATACTTTTAACATTTTAGCACAAGACCCAGGGGTAAATTACAAAACTCAATAATCTGTGCTCAGATTAACAGTATCTTCAAGTTTTTGCTGTTTTAATGAGGCTGAAAAAGATGCACTGAGTGGAGTAAACCAAGATGGTGACACTCCCTTCACAAAACCTACATTCCCCAAAAAAGAGAATTCTACATTGTTCTACATCAAAAGATTTGCAAATAAATACATATGCATATGTCTCTAGATGAGAACTAAAAATAAAAATCTTGGCTAAGGGGACCCCAAAGAAACCTTAAAAACTGAGTTCCGGGCCATGATGGGATGGGAGCTCAGACATGCCTGTTATATCCCCTCCCTTCTGTGGTTTAAACACAACTGACCAGAGATCATAAGACTGGCAGAATAGATTCTGTGCCAATATGACACCAAATCATAAACAAGACCTAAGGCCATGCCAAGCAAGGGTTAAATCACACACTGCTACCTTTAAAGAATAAACTATGTTCTACCTGCCACAAGGTTCTTTTTTCTTCAGCAGCTAAACAAGCACTGGCCTGGAGATAAGTAATATCTGAACAATTGCAATTGTAAGTTCAGATAAGTAATATCTGAACAATTACTGCCAGATGCTTAACTGACCCCTCTGGTTCCACAGGCCATGACTGCAGCTGTCATTGGACAATGGAGTAACTTTCTCCTGAAAATAAACCACAGACTGGTTCTTACCAGTCCTCAGAGGCTGAGCATTGAGTGCCTCCACGCTCCTCCTTCACCTTTTGACAGAGGGCCGAATTGTAATTCATTCAAATGTTAAGTCTCCATCCCAAAGTGAACACGAGATGCACAAAAGATGCAGGTTTGCTTATTACGCATGCACACATGCCCCCCTTGGTGAATATTCATAGCTCCTCCCACACCTGTTGAATACGTATACTTGGCCAACCCATTCAGTATAAATCCCTGTTCTACCCACTCCTCCCTGGGATGCCATTAAAGGTCTCTGCCTGAGGCTGTGCTTTCCAGCCTGTCAGGCCACATTGCAGGCTATAGCCCTTTATAAGAACTAAGCTCTCCTTTCTAAATGTATAGATCTCATAATTTTTCAGTGGACACAGCAGGGCAGGGCAGGGGAGGGTTGGAAATACTTTAAAGATATCTATCCCTTTTCACAATTTCTCTCTTAACCTTTTTCAGTTAACTACCAGTCAAGTTAAGCAAGCCTTCTGTAAATTACACATTTCAAGGAGCTTTTATGCAAGAATGCATCAAGACAATAATCTGGCCCACTCTTCATGGCTCTGGGTCACTATTACCCCACCCGGCATGAACACACTATCTCACAGCCAAAGCCTTATGGACAGTAGAGAGGGCTGGGGCCACTTGCTCCTACTGTAATAGTGACCCTAGACTGTCTGGCTCTTTTGAGCCTTCATATCTGCTTTCTACAAGTTTCTATTCATTTCTACACTCTGTCCAGCCCACTTCAAGGGGTTGTTAAAACTCACAGCATAGGTATATTTTCCCTAAATTGTTTCTAATCTAAGGGTTAAGAAACTAGATAACTGGGTCTGTAGAACTGTATTGTCATGGTTAAAGGGGTCTGAGTGCCCAGTTTCCTCCATGAAAGAGATTCAGATTGATTTATTACTCAACACCTACTTAAGCAGCTCAGAGGTGTTTTCTTAAATGTGTTTTTAATCCTTCCGGTTTAAAAAAAAAAAAAAACCCACAAAACCTTAGGCTCCTCCAGTGTTCTAGAGTCTAGAAGTTGCGGGATAGAGGTATTTAAGCTGTTACGATTCACTTTGAAGAAACTATTTCAGTGACTACAGTTTGTGACTTTGAAGTTATTTAGGAACAAAAGAACCACCTTAGGAAGAACCACTCTCTGAATGTCAGCTCTAGCTTCCTTTGAATTCTACAACAGTTCTAAACCAAGGCGGTGAGTAATAGAATCTTCCATTACAGTCCTCAGGCTGTTCTCTATAGTTACCTTGCCCATTCTAAAGCAAACAGCAGGTCTTAGTTTTTGGTGAGAAAGGATTCAGCTTCCACTCTCAGAAGCAGTTGCAGAATCTTAAGAGGCTACCATAACAAATATGGTTGCCTGCATTCTATAAATAAAATGGAATTTCCAAACCCTGAGAATTCTGTAGGTAAAATCCTTAGCAACTCTGTGATTTAGAGAATTTCAAAGGTTTTTAAGTTTTATCATTATCTACATTTCCTAAAACCATATGGAAGTGGAATTCCCTCCAACAAAGTAGGACAAGTGGGTAAAAAAAATAAAACAAAGCTTTAAAAAAGAATTTTCTAGAGAACAAAGCCTTTTTTGGGGGTTCTGCTCTATAAAGTTTTGGACCTGCTGAAACTCAAAAATATGCCTGAGTTGCTTATTACAACCTAATACAATTTATTGGGTTACAATTTAGTGCAATAGACTAATAAAATTGTGTCTTGTTAAGTGTAGCAGCTTACCAACCTCTTTATGACATCGAGGCTCACGCCCAGTTGGAAAAGAACTGCTAGTAAACACCAATATCAAACTTTTACTTTGGATAACTGGTCACCAGTAACAGAATTTACTTCCCTCACAGAGGCTCTGGTGCCCAGCATTTCAGAGTGCTTTGTAATGAAGTCATATGGTTTTAAGAAATCTAGAACCTGAGAGCTTTCCTTCAATTGTTTATCATCTGTCTTCCCTGCCTGGGCAGTGCTTGGTACAGCATAAATCTAAAGTCACAGTTTTTGTAAGTGGTACTGAAAGAATCAGAATACAATATAGCTGTGTTGATTCTGAATCCTGGCACTCAATTAGAACAGCACAGTGTTTCCTAAAGTGGAAGTGATTGGGACCTGACATTATGAAAGTACCTCCCTTTCCATTCCAATCCAAACTCCCTGTTTAAATCAAGAAGAAAGTTGTAGTGTTGTAGAAATGCTTTTAATCTTGATTTTGAACAAATAGCAGGGTTTGGGCTCTTCTGCAGGCACCAACAATTTTGTTTACCATCAACAGAAGGTATCTTATGGCTACATTATATTTGAAATAGCAAAATAAAGTTTATTTTATGTAAAAGAATGATTGGAGTCAAACAAAAATATTAAGTATATGATAGTCTATGTGACAGCTGCAGGAGGCAGACAAATCCCTAGGCAGATAGGGGCAGGGCCCCAGTGAAATCCCACCTGCAAACCAGACAGTTTAAAGCCTGAAAGCCAAGCTACAAGTGTTGGATAAATCCACGGACTGGATTGATAACCTCTCTTCCCACTTGGCACGCTTTCCTGATTAATCCCCACCTACCCTTCCCTAATTGGTTTTTTACATTGTCATGCCCACCTTTGAGTGGTGCCTTTGTTTTAGCCTTTTTTGTATACTCACAAACCAATCAGCACACCCTCCCCCATTCTGAGCCCATAAAAGCCCCAGACTCAGCCACACCAGTGAACTGCCCACCTTGGGGTCAGGGCAGGAGCCATCCACTTGGCGTCCCATCTCTGCTGAGAACT
Source organism: Nomascus leucogenys (assembly GCF_006542625.1). Classification (NCBI taxonomy): domain Eukaryota; kingdom Metazoa; phylum Chordata; class Mammalia; order Primates; family Hylobatidae; genus Nomascus; species Nomascus leucogenys. Next base: position 15,828,557 of record NC_044402.1, read on the forward strand.
GTCTCATCACTGAGTAGAACTCATCTCTGCCCTTTTCCCCTTCAGTTGTCAGCCTAACCTCATTATTCTTGGACGCAGGACAAGAAATTTGGACCCATTAAACAGCGAGTGCAAACAGAGCTATAATCCTGTAGCACTCCGTTCCGCTGGTGAAGCAATGGGAGAGGGAGCTGCTGGCTGCCACACACCCCCATTCATTGGGCTGCAGATGGCGGGACTAAAAGAGCTGTTAATACATACCTATTTGCCTGGTGTCTCCAAGTGTTTGGGCACCACTGCATCCCCCTCCTCTGGACACCAGAATGTGCTACCAGAGTCACTTGCCATATGCCCAGGCCATCCACAAGCCCTGCATGGAGCCTGCGACTGGGCCAGCACTTGGAACAGCCAGCCGGGCCTTCAGGCTTGCTCACTCATTCACACACCCACTCCTCACGGCTGAGCATGCAGTCATAGTGGCCACAGGATCTGGGTGGGGATGAAAGACAAATGCATTCTGCTAGGCTGAGTGGGCAGTGCACCTCCTGCAGCCAGCCCAGGGCTGGAGGTCTCCAGCTGGCGAAGTGGCCCTGAAAAAAATCCTGTGTCATATGTGTTAAGAGAATAAAGCAAACTGGGGAGAAGGCAGGTGAGTGTGAGTGAAATTTGGCAAACACTGCACTAACATGAAAAATCTAAGAAATTTTCCCACCAAATGCTAGCTCAGGACACTGTTAGTGCTTTTATTAAGGACTTAAAAACATGCTGTGGATATAAAAGGGTACTCCATTTAGAGCTACTAGTGTTTCCTCACTCCCCACTATACGAGACCCAGCTGGGGCATTTCTCTTTAACCTCCAGCTGCTCCTTCTCGTGGAGCTTAAAGACCATCAGCTGGGTCTGGGAGCCACGCTCCTCAGTTGAGTTCCTGCGTGGCCAGTAACAGGCAAACATGGGCCCTTGTCCCAAACCCAGCCACGACTGGGGAGTAAATGTGCACTTGGGCAGGTTAGTTAACTGCTGAGCCTCAGTTTTTTAGTCTGTAAAATGGATATCATGCTTACCCCCTGGAGTTCATTCATTCAACAACTTACTGAGCAGCTATTATGTACTAAAAACGGGGAATGAGGCGTTAACAATATAGTTTCTACCCTAGCAGAGCTAATTTCAGGGCAGAAGAGACAGACCCACACATAAACATTTTAATAGCCAAGATGAGTTAGACATTCATTACATTTTATGAGACAGAAAAATAGGGGTGGCCTTTGGAATATGCTTAAGAAGTAACATACAAATGAGACCCAGAGGGCCAAAAGGAACCTGCTGTCTAAATGATGGGGTGAAGAGCATTCCCAAGTAGAGGGATCAGCCTGCAGAGGTGGGACAGAGGTCATAAGAAAGGACTTAGGCAAGGCAGGCAGTGGTCCAGGATGAAGCGGGAGGGGAGAAGACTTGTCAAAGAAATTGGATTTTATGCTATGAACAATGGGGCCCCACTGAGGGCTTTAAGAAGAGGAGCCCGATTTACATTTATTTTTTTGAGACAGAGTCTCGCTCTGCCGCTCAGGCTGGAATGCAATGGCGCAATCTTGGCTCACTCCAACCTCTCTGCCTCCCAGGTTCAAGCAATTCTCCCACCTTAGCCTCCCGAGGAGCTAGGATTACAGGCACCCGCCATCAAGCTCGGCTAATTTTTCTATTTTTGTAGAGACGGGGTTTCACCATGTCGGCCAGGCTGATCTCAAACTCCTGACCTCAAGTGATTCACTCCCCTCGGCCTCCCAAAGTGCTAGGATGACAGGAGTCACCGCGCCCAGCCTTCGATTTGCCTTTTTAATACAACTGTGTGCTCCAATTCTGTGGAGAATGGTTTGGAGACAAAGGAAGTGAGAGGGCTCTTGCTGAAGGCGTTGGGGATGGAGCAGATTCAGAACGTGAGGAAGTGACGACAGCAGCTGCTAACCTTACTGTGTGCTCATTTGGGGCCGGCCAGGCACGATTCGAAGCGCCTCACCGGGTGTAAACTCGCTTCACCCTCAGGACAACTCTTTACTACGTACCGTGACGGTCCTCTTATGCTGGGAAATCGAGCACAGAAAGCTTAAGCGCCTGGCACGTGGTGGGCGCTTTCCTACTCACTTTCTGGGACCACGCACCTGTAAACTTAGGTCTGGGAATAAAAACCCGAGCAGGGGCCCCTAGCGCCGCGCCCCGGCAGGACACAGGTCTCCGCGGCGCCCGTGCGCGCCCCCTGAGGCGCTGTGATCGAAGGAAACCGAGGCCCCGGGGCCAAGGCGACCCTGCCCCGTCTTCCCGGCCGCGCGGCTTCCTCGCGGTCCGCCTCCAGCCCTGCGGGACCCCAGCAGCCCGCGCACCGCCACCCGTTCAGGAGCAGGATCCCGGGCCCGACCGCAGCCCGCGAGAGACCGCACCGAGTCCGCGCCCACTGCCGCCCAGCACGTACCTCAGGCGCACAGAACCAACGCTCGCCTCGGATCCCGCCCCTTCGGCGGCCGCCGCGCATGCGCGCCGTTCAAACCCCTCGGGGCAGCGGCGTGTGCCTCGAGGCCCGGCCCCTTCCCCTTCCGGGGAGCCCATCGCTGGGTCCTAAAGCCCACCGGGTGTTTACCCAGTACGGGGCTGGGAAACCTGGTCTCCCTTAGCTCTTGGCTTACTTCCTGGAGACTTCTTAAAACGAGAGGAGAACCACAAAGGCGTCCCCTAATTTCTCTCTCGTTAACTACTAGCAAGACTCACCCTCTTTACAGGATTCTCATGGCTCAGGCTCCCAGGGCTCCATGCAGCGGCGTTTGGTTTAAAGTGGAGAGAGGATACGCTTAGGTTAAAGGCAGCTGCAAGGAGACCTGTGTCCTGGGAGGGGCTGGGTGCAGACTTTGAAATCTGCTGTAAAATAAAAAGTTAAATGAGTTCCCATCGGACTCAGAACCTCGAATGTCTGTTCCTTCTTCGAAACAGTTGCGTTCTTTTAAAATCTTCTGAGAAAAGGAACTCGCCCCACGTTCCTTGTCTTTAATAAGGATGTTTGCTGTGGGATTTGGGCTCGGTGCTGTTTATGGTATTTACTCTTGGAATCTCTTTCACACTAGGCATCTCTTCCAGAGGACTGAGTGAAATACATTTGTGTAAACATAACGGCTCGTTTCGTTCTTTCATTGAAGATCTACTTTGTGCCAGTCACCGTGCTAGGTGCTAGGGTTATCTGGAGGACAGAACAGATGCAGTAGCTACCCTGGGAGCTCGATCCCAATGACTTGCTGATTTGAACGAGAATCCTGGACGTGGCTCTTTTCGTTTGGTTCTTTTTATGTTTGTTCACGCTCTTTTTGTCTCCTATAATGTTTAACATAGTGCCATAGATCTAAATGATTAAAAGTAACCTATTGCAAGATGGAGGGAGAGAATGAAATAAATCATGAGCCAGGCATTGAACCAGCACCTAGAAGCTCTTGGATTTCCAGCCACGCTCAACGAATTTAGGGGAGAGTCAGGGGGTGGAGCCAAGTGCTGTGGGCAGGCCTGGGCGCCTCACTGCCAGGGCGGCTCCAAGGAAACGTGATTAAACAAACGCTCTGGCCAATAACACTGCGGGATTAACGCGAGTGGCTGGCAGGTTGTCCAATGGGAGGAGACGTCGGAGTTGCGCGGCGAAGTTCGGCTTCCTGAGCCGCGGTGGGCGTGGCCGCTGTGGGCTGCGAGCCAGGCTGGGAAAGCGGTGGTCGCTGATTGGGTTGCTGGGGTTCGGTTGTTGCAGTCGCGCGCGATGTTCTTCTCCGAGGCCAGAGCCAGGTCGCGGACGTGGGAAGCAAGTCCCTCGGAACACAGGAAGTGGGTGGAAGTAGGTGTCTGGAGGGCGGCTGAGCCTCGGACTTCAGCTTGGACTGGGCCTCTCGCTTCCTCTCCCGCGCCTGGGTCTCACTCTGCCGGGTGTACAGATAAGACCTGGGCTGCCTGTCCAAAGGGTCGTGGTTAATGACTGATCCTGGAGTTGCAGGGCTCCTGGCTCCCCGTCCGGGACTACCGCTACCTCCAAGTTCCATCTCCTTTCTCTCTATGTAGTCTATTAATGGTAACCTTGAGTCTGCATCTCTCCCGCCTTTCAAAGCCAGCCCCTTTGCCTCACCTTCCTAACTCCAGGACTGAATTTTGGGTAGAATTTATCTCAGTGGCCTAAATGAATTAATTTGCGTCACCTAGCGGTTAACTCGTTTGCACTTTGAGGGAAATTTCAGCCCATCTTTAAGAAAATTTCAGTCCATCTTTAAGATTTCTTGAGAATTAATATTGGGATAATGAAATTCTATTTTCATACTCTACTGCTGGGTCAAGTTTTAGATTTTCGAGGTCCAAACTATATAATAAACTAGTAATAAAAATAAACCGTTTCTGTCTCATTAACTAAAGCTATTTAATGTTCTTCAGGTATTTAAAGCATGTGATGAAGATCACAAAGGATATCTCAGCAGAGAGGACTTTAAAATTGCTGTTGTAATGCTGTTTGGGTACAAGCCCTCCAAGGTAGAGCTTTCTTGTATATTTGGGGATGGGGTAGACGATCAAAGATGAATGGATCCTAAGAAAAGTTCACAGGGCTAGCTTAGGATGTTTATAAATGGCTTTATAAGCAATTTCAGAGATGTGTCCAGTGCTGAATTTTAGCTTCCTCTTAACACCTCAGCCCAGAGATGAAGTAGAAATCTTTTCCACTGGAGCCTACACAAGCCTATCTCACCACCAGGCTGCTAATAACTATTATAAATACGAGATGCTAGAGAGGTGCCAAGAGGGAAGACTGAGAGGGGAGTATTGGTAACAGAAGAAAGTTACGTAGGACATGATATAGTCTCTCTCTTGTTTTACTTTTGTTGCTTTGTTTATAAAATACATCCATGGTCACAAAATTAAAACAGTGCAGAAAGGTATAAAGTTGAGCATAAAATCCGCTCCCTGCCTACCAGAGGGTCTCACTTCTAGGGGATTACCATTAACAGTTTTTTGTGTAATTCTGAAATTTTCTATCCATGACATATATATGCATTGTCTTTTATTGAAAACATAAATGGGTAAATATTATGCCTACTTTAACTTGCTTTTCTCATTTAACAATATATCAACCTAAAAGCACACACCACTACCACATTTTGAAATATAGTTGCATATTATTCTGTTTAGCCAGGTTCCTGTCTGGGGTTATATAGGTGGGTTTTTTTTTTCCTACAAACATTGCCGCAGTGATACACACATTTATGTCCTTGTGGCTGTATATCTGTGGAATAAGTTCCTAGAAGTATAACTGCTAGGTCATGAAATATGTACGTTTAAAATTTTGTTAGATATTTGCTCTCCAGAAAATATTGCACCAATTCACCAATAATGAGAGTTGAGCTGAGCCTCCATGAACCTCCTACTTGAGTAGGGCAAGTTTCCTGTTCACCCTGTCTTTATGCTTTTCTGCTTTCCTGTTACATTCATTCGAGAGACGACACCCTTCTTGTTAAGCTGGAATTAGTCAGAGTCAAGATATTGTCCAGATTCAAGAAATTGAGTTGCCACCATCAAGCAAAGGGAGCACTCAGGGCTCAGCCTGGAATGCCATCCCTCACTCTCATTAGACCAGACAGCTTGGCAGTTAATTAGGGGCCAGCTGTTCCTCATGAGTGGACTGTGCCTTTCTGTCAGATTGAAAGCCCAGCAAAGCCAGGGACCTTGTGATGTCATGCTTCTCTGCCCTATTTGTGTCAACAGAACATACTTACTGTGAAGTTGTGATGCACAATAAGTATTAATATATTCTCTTGACCCAAGTAGGTTGCATGAACAGCTCAGGTGGGTTCAGAGTGGCTCAACTATGAGGGGATGCCTAGTTACTGAGAAGCTTGTTAATGGAGCTCAGAGAAGTAGTCAGGGCCGACTCTTAGAAATTGCAGCTCTCCTGTTTACCTGTAATCATTTCAGTTGGAATTACAAAGCAGGTCAGCTAAAAAGAGTCAGCCTGTGAATCATTGTATTTAACTTGGATTCACCTGGAAAGGTATCTTGTCTCATTTTTGCCTTTATCACCCTTGAGTCTATTTGGTTTCCATTTTAGAATGAGGAATTTAATGACAGATACAGTGATGTAACATACTGTACATACACTCCATGAAATTTAACAGATTTTACTTTTCATACTGAGGTGAGGTTTTCTATTTTATTTTTTAAGCAAATGAACTATTTACTAACTGCAGGTCACTAAACGGTATTTACTAATAGCATGTCACCTATAAACTTAGTCATTTGTACAATGAACTTTTATTATGCAAGCGACAATATATAATTTCTGTGAAATTCAACAGATATTTTAGACTAGGTTGAGGTTTGGGGTTTAATTTTTTAATATTACTTTTGAGCAAATAAAATATTTACTGACTGCAGGTCATGAAGCAATAAAATACTTATATAATAAATCACTTATACGTTCATGCAGTTGTTTACATAATTAAGTTTATTTATTTGTTGAGATGCAGTCTTGCTCTGTCATCCAGGCTAGAGTGCAGTGGTGTGATCTAGGCTCACTGCAACCTCCACTTTGCAGGTTCAAGCAATTCTCCTGCCTCAGCCTCCTGAGTAGCTGGGACTGCAGGTGCACACCACCATACCCGGTTCTTTTTTTTCTTTTTTTTTGTATTTTTAGTAGAGACAGGGTTTCACCAATGTTGGCCAGGCTGGTCTCCAACTCCTGACCTCAAGTGATCAGCCCACCTCAGCCTCCCAAAGTGCTGGGATTACAGGCATGAGCCACCATGCCCACCCATACATAATGAAATTTATTGTTTCTGTTTAATAAAAGGAGTACTTGCTAGTTGCTAATGATATAAAGATAAATGAAACAGTCTCTACTTCGAAGCAGTTGAGAGTGTAATGTAGAAAGACATAAAACTGTGATAGATACCAAGAAAGATAAGAGATTGAAAAACAGAAAGCGAAGGGAACAAAGAAGGAAGGCCTAATTCTAGTGGTAACTATAGCAGTCTGGGTGGTCATTTAGACTAGAGAAGATAGACTACTCTGATAAGTATCTAGGAACACTTTGTGGGTGGTAGGACAGGTTAGGCCCTGATGACTGATTGGGTGCGGTGGTGGTAAGAGTGACATGACCACTGGGACTGAAGGGATAGCGATGCCACCAATTAAGAGAATTTAAGAGTAGGTTCAGAGGAAATCAGTGAGTTTCGATTGGAACACATTGAGTTTGAGGCAGCTATGAGCATTCCAGGTGCATTCACTCATTAAATAATATGCTGGCTATTGAGGTTATGGTGGTGAAAATCCGCTGTTAGATTTTACTGCTTCCCTGAGATGTAGGAATCTCATCTACATCTCAGATGTAGGTGTAGAGGGTAGGGCTGGAGATAGACTTGGGGCTCCATGGTTTCCATGTGGTTGCTGAAAACACGAGGCTGGATGGCATTGCCCAGGAAGAGTATGCAGAATAGGAAGAGCCATGGTCTGAGGATAGAACGTTAGGGAATACCAGCATTTAAGGGTAGGAGGGGACTTGAAGAAGTTGGAACCATTTGGCAGGGACAAGAGGAACCAGGAAAATGCAGGAAATCCAAGACTGGGAAGAATTCGAGACCAGAAGTGGAGAAATTATGTCAGATGCTGCCAAGGCTCTAATACTATAATGTTTATAAAGCCCTTGTAACAGTGTGGTAAAGGGCTTATATTTTAACATTTAGTGAAAGCAGGTCCTCATATTTTCTATACAGTAAAGTCTCAAATGTTTAAAGATGCATAGGGGAGAAAAGCTGATTAGTCTAAAATGATAACAGTGATTTTCATTGGATGGCTGATTTTTTAATTTTCTTCATAATTTTTTGTATTTTTCATGCTTTCTACATCAATGATGTGATACTTTTGTAAATAGAGCCATAGAGCCCATTAATAAGAATTGTATTTGTCTAAAGTAGAAAGGCTGCCTGTTAGATTATATTATATATGGGACAGCCAAATTGATTTTCTGTGGTTAAACTATCTTGGTCAATGGAATAAAGTTTTGGGGGCTATTATAGACTAGCAGATTAGTGTCTGCTATTTTACAGATGTTGATGGAAAAATAAAATGACTGTTATAGCTATTGTGTATCATTACTTGTCTGCTTGGTTCAACAAAGTTGGTTTCTCATAAAATAGATCCTTATTCCCACCCAAAGAATTAAGAACTTGCACTGTGAAAACATTTGATAAAATTACATGTTCTATTATTTTTTCCTCTTTTCTAGATAGAAGTGGATTCTGTGATGTCTTCAATAAATCCAAATACTTCTGGTAATATGAAAGTTGATATTAATTTTTAGTACCTTATTTAAACACTGAGACTCAGGCTTGGCTGTGTCCCTATATCAATCTCATCTCAAATTCCTATGTGTTGTGGGAGGCACCTGGTGGAAGGTAATTGGATCATGGGGGCGGGTTTTTCCCATGCTGTTCTCATGATACTGGATAAGTCTCATGAGATCTGATGGCTTTATAAGGGGGGGTTTCCCTGCACAAGCTCTCTTTGCCTGCTGCCATCCATGTAAGACGTGACTTGCATCTCTTTGCCTTCTGCCGTGATTGTGAGGTTTCCCCAGCCACATGGAACTGTAAGTCAATTAAACATCTTTCTTTTGTAAATTGCCCAGCCTTGGGTATGTCTTTATCAGTGGCATGAAAACAGACTAATAACACTCACAAAATGAAAATTAAAAACAGAAACTAGGCTGGGTGCAGTGGCTCATGCCTGTAATCCCAGCACTTTGGGAAGCCAAGGCGGGTGGATCACCTGAGATCAGGAGTTCGAGACCAGCCTGGCAAAGATGATGAAACCCCATCTCTACTAAAAATGCAAAAAATTAGCTGGGCGTGGTGGCGGGCGCCTATAATCCCAGCTACTCGGGAGGCTGAAACACGAGAATCACTTGAACTGAGGAGGCAGAGATTGCAATGAGCCAAGATCGTGCCATTGCACTTCAGCCTGGGCAACGAGTGAAACTCCGTCTCTAAATAAATAAATAAAAACTATATAGCATTATATTTAAGCACATCTTTGTTTTGTTTCTCATTGTCCAAAAGAAAGATTTTGGTTGTTTTTTTTTTTTTTAATTTTTAATTTTTGTAGGTGTATATATAGAGAAGTGGTACATGAGATGTTTTGATGTAGGCATGTAATGTGTAATAGTCACATCATGGGAAATGGGATAACTATTCCCTTGAGCATTAATCCTTTGTGTTACAAACAGTCCAATTACACTCTTTTAGTTATTTTAAAATGTTTAATTATTATTTTGACTCTAGTCACCCTATTGTGCTATCAAATACTAGGTATTAATAGTCACATCATGGAGAATGGGGTATCCATGCTATCAAGCATTTATCTTTTGTGTTACCAAGAATCCAATTATACTCTTTTGGTTATTTTTTAATGTACAATTGTTATTGACTATAGTTACCATGCTGTACTATCAAATACTAGGTCTTATTCTATTTTTTTTTTTTTTTGCATCCATTAACCATCCACACCTCTCCCCAACTCCCCCACTATCCTTCCCAGCCTCTGGTAACCATCCTTCCACTTTCTATGTCCATGAGTTCAGTTGTCTTGATTTTTAGATCCCATAAGTGAGAATATACAATGTTTGACTTTCTGTGCCTTATTTGACTTAACATAATGACCTCCCGTTTTCATCTGTGTTGTTGCAAATGACAGGATCTCATTCTTTTTCATTGCTGAATAGTACTCCATTGTGTATGCGTACCACATTTTCTTTATCCATTCATCTGTTGATGGACACTGAGTCTTCTTCCAAATCTTGCCTATTGTGAACAATGCTGCAACAAACAGTATATGAGAGTGCAGATATCTTCCATATGCTGATTTCCTTTCTTTTGGGTATATACCCAACAGTGGGATTGCTGGATCATATGGTAGCCCTATTTTTAGTTTTTTGAGGAGCCTCCAAATGGTTCTCCATAGTGATTGTACTAATTCACTTGCCCACCAGCAGTTTATAAGAGCTCTCTTTTCTCCACATCCTTGCCAGTCTTTGTTATTGCCTGTCTTTTGGATAAAAGCCATTTTAACTGTGGTAAGATGACATTATTATAGTTTTGATGGCATTTCTCTGATCAATGATATTGAGCACCTTTTCACATATGCCTGTTTGCCATTTGTATGTCTTCTTTTGAGGTTCTTTTAATTTTGATTACTTACAAATTTTAAACATGGAAATTTTAAACTGTTGAAGTGCATAAAGAAAAAATATCATTCATAATTTTAACATTCAAAAAATGATACTAGGTTTTCTGACTTGTGCAGCTGGATGAATGGACATGGCACCTACTGAAAAGAGAAGATGGCAGACGGGTGGGGCAGTGGGGTGGGAGCAGGGGGCAGGCAATACTTGGGGGTGAGGGAGACTAAGAGCTCAATTTTGAATATGTTTGAGAAGTGTTAGTTTACTATGTCAAAGCAGTCAGACTGGGTAAATTTCAGAAGTAAGTTCTGGCCTGAAGAAATTGGGAGTCATCAACCTGTAGACAAGATTTTAAAATCAGGAGAATGGATGAGACCACCTAGAGAGATAGAGTGGACTGAGAATGTTAAGAACTCTAGCCAGTAGAACTCAGGTGGAAGATGAAGAAATGGCGAAGGAGACTTAGGAGTGACAGAGGGGCAAGAGGAAAATCAAGAGTGTTTGATCAAAAGCCAAGAGAAGTAGATATTTTAACGAGGAAGGTGTGGTCAGCACTATCAAATGCTCCTGAAAGGTGAGGTGGCATAACTGATGAGTATCCTTTGGAGTTGACCACCTGGAGGTGTTTGGTGACTTTAGCAAGAGGCATTTCAAAGTGTGGTGAGGGCAGAGTGGGTTGAAGATAAGTGGAAATTGATGATAAAGTGTGACAATGTGAGTAGATGAGTCTTTCATTAAGTCCAGAGTGGCTATGGATCAAGAGATATTTTGTTTGCTTCTTCTTCTTACCATTTAAGTGGAAGAACATGTTTCCAAGCTTAGCAGAATGGTCTAGTGAAGAGCAGGAAGGAAGATGAGAGAGAGGGAGGGAAGCAGACCTATTGTGTAAGGGGATAGGATCCAGAGCATGTTGGATTGGCTTTTTAAATATTACGTTTTTTTGAATAATTTAAAACTTCCAAAAAGTTCAAAATAAAGTAGTACAGAGAATAGCTTACTCTCTGTATAAGGTATACCTTTTACCCAGATTGACATTGTTAACATTTTACCCATCTTCCTTCTCTTTTGCACTTTCTACCACTATCCCCTTCTCTTCTGTACTGAATATAACCAAAGTATGCTTATCATGTTCATAAATATATGTTGATACTGTGTTTTATCTGATTTATCATCTATATTTTGTCAGTTGATCTAATAACATCCTTAATAATATCTCCTTTTTTAGTATGTTAAAAAATCATAAGTATATCTAGGGAAAAAAAAGACACATATGAATAGGAACAAAGATAAAAATGACAGCAGTCGGCTGGCGGTGGTGACTCACACCTGTAATCCCAGCACTTTGAGAGGCCAAGGCAGGAGGATTGCTTGACGCCAGGAGTTCAAGACCAGTCTGGTCAACGTAGTATGAGACTCTGTCTCGACAAAAAAGCAAAAAAAAAAAGCCAGGCATGATGGCACATGCCTATAATCTTAGCTACCTGGGAGGCTGAGGCAGGAGGATCCCTTGAGCCCAGGAGTTTGAAGTTGCACTTAGCCATTATCATACCACAGCACACCAGCCTGGGCGACAGAGTGAGACCTCATCTCTTAAAAAACTTCATTAATTAATTCAAAAGAAGGAAGAAAATGGGAACAAAAAATAGATGGAAATAGACAAGTAGAAAACAAATAATATGGTAGATTTAAATCCAATCATTAATGTTTTAGATATAAATGATCTCAACAGCCCCATTGAAAGGGAGATACTGTTAAATTAGATAAAAGAATACAAACTAACTCTGTGTTGCCTAGAAGCCCACTTTAAATATAAGGGCAAAAAAGATTAGAAATATATACTGTACTGAACACTAACCAAAAGAATGCCAAAGTGAGCATATTAATATCAGATGAAGTAGACTTCAGAAGAAGGAATATTACCAGGGATAAGGAGAGCCAGTTCATTAAGGGAATTAAACATTTATGCCCCTGGCCAGGTGCCATGACTCAAGCCTGTAATCCCAGCACTTTGAGAGGCCAACGCAGGCGAATCACTTGAGGCCAAGAGTTTGAGACCAACCATGATGAAACCCCGTCTTTATTGAAAAAATACAAAAAAATTAGCTGGACATGGTGGTGCATGCCTGTAATCCCAGCTACTCGGGAGGCTGAGGCACGAGAATCATTTGAACCCAGGAGGTGGTGGTTGCAATAAGCCCAGATTGCACTACGGCATTCCAGCCTGGGTGACAGAGCAAGACTCTGTCTCAAAAAAAAAAAAAAAAAAAAAAAATCCCCTAATAATGGAAATTCAAAATACATGAAGCAAAAAACTAATAGAACTGTAAAGTGGACAAATCCATAATGATGGTAGGAGGTTGCAACACCCCTATCAATAATTAAGCAAGTAGACATGAAATCAATAAGGATATAGGAGACGTGAACAGCACTGTCAACCAGTGTGACCTAATTGTCATCTATAGAATGTTCTACCCAACAGCAGAATACACATTCTTTTCAAGTCTGCACAGTATATTTAATAAAATTGGTCATACTCTGGGCCATTAAACATGTCAATACATTTAAAGTACAAAGTATGTTCCTTGTAATGGAATTATATTAGAAATCAATAGCAAAGCTGTCTGGAAAAGTTGCAAATAGTTGTTCCAAGTAAAAGTTTAAAATTTCCAAATAAATAGCACACTTCTAAATAACTCATAGGTCAAAGAAAAAAATCAAAAGGGAAAAATTAGCAAGTATTTTGAATTGAATGAAAAGACCACATTTCAAATTTTGTAGGATGGATTGAAAGCAGTACTTGGAAAGTGGTAGCACTAACTTTCTATGTTTAGGAAAGAATAACGGTCTCAAACTGATGACCTCAGCTTCTACCTTTAATTAACTTCTACCTTTAACTACAGAAAGAGTAAATAGGGCCCAAAATAAGGGGAGGAAAGGAAATAGTAAAGATTGGAATAGAAATTGTTGAAATTGAAAAGAGGACAAATAAGAAAAAATTAAAAGCTGATTTTGTTGAGGTAATCAATAAAAATGAGAAACTACTACCCACACTGACTGGGGGGAAAAAAGAGAACAGGGATTACTAATATTTAGATTTAAAATCTGTTACACTTTATATACAAGGTTTAGAATCACATTTAAAATAAGACTTTCAGGATTATTGCTGGGAGAACGTGTTCTTGATATAGTCCCTAACTTGATAGAATTGCTCCAGGTTTTAAATTTCTTGTTGAAAATTTTCACTTTCAAAATATTCAGAATAATGTTTGATGTTCCATTAGTTACAACTTCTTGATAAAGCCTTTTCTACATTTTTTTCCTTAGGGTTTTTTGTGACTATGCCAATCTACAGAGAGTTTTGTTTTCTGGCAAAAGGATTTCCCACATTCTTTGCATTGATAGGATTTCTCTTTCTTAAGAGTTCCCTGATATTCAGTGAGTTATTCTTTCTGGATAAAGATTCTCCCCTAGTCATAATATCGTGTTTCTCTATTATGTTACCGATATGGATTGGCTGTGTCCCCACCCAAATCTCATTTTGTAGCTCCCATAATTCCCACGTGTTGTAGGAGGGACCCGGTGGGAGATAATTGAATAATAGGGGCGGGTCTTTCCCAGGCTGTTCTTGTGATAGTGAATAAGTCTCACGAGATTTGATGGTTTTAAAAAGAGGAGTTCCCCAGCACAAGCTCTCTCTTGTCTGCTGTCATTCATGTAAGACACAACTTGCTCCTCTTTGCCTTCCGCTATGATCGTGGGGGCTCCCCAGCTATGTGGAACTGTAAGTCCATTAAACCTCTTTCTTTTGTAAATCGTCCAGTCTCATCTTTATCAGCAGCATGAAAAAAGATTAATATAGTGGCTTTTCTGATACATCAAGTGTGACTATTGCTGAAGGCATTTTAACATTCATTATTCTCCTAGACTTTCTTTCTTCTGTATGTTCTCTGATTTTGAATTAAGGGTTTGACTTTACACTGAATGTTTTCTTTCCTTAACTAGTTCTCTAATGTGCAGAGAGGTATGGGTTCTGGAAGAAAGAATACAGTCCCCACCTGTATTCTTCCAGCTGTACTCTAGTGTGAGTGTGTGTGTGTGTGTGTGTGTGTTTATTTGGAGAAACTCAAGACCACAGACATTCAAGAAAAGGAGTAAAATAGCCTAGCGAGAAATCACTGCTGTACTCTGATTGCTGCTAACATGCAATTTTTCTATTAGAACTGTTCAATACTGAACCAATTTCAAACCATCCCCTTTTTCTTCTTTCCCTATTATTGATATGAGTCAATTTTACATGGTATTTCTCTTGAAGGAAGAGGGCTCATGTGCAGATTAAATGTTTTTCCACATATATTATCTGTCTTCTTAATGTTTGGATCTTGAAGAACTGAAATTGGCCGGGTGTGGTAGCTCACGCCTGTAGTTCCAAGCAGTTTGGGAGGCCAAGGTGGGTGGATCACTTGAGCCCAGGAGTTTGAGACCAGCCAGGGCAACATGGCGGAACCCCATCTCTACAAAAAATACACAAGTTAGCCAGGCCTGATGGTACGTGCCAGTCCCAGCTACTCAGGGGGCTGAGGGAGAGGATTGCTTGAGCCCAGAAGGTTGAGACTGTAGTGAACCATGATCACGCCGCTGCACACCAGCCTAGGTGACAGAGCGAGACTGTCTCAAAAAAAAAAAAGTCTGAAACGCTGGCCTTGGCCTCCTGGGAACTATTTATTCAGGTAATCAACTTTCCAAAGTTGTTCTGTATAATACAGCTATGACTTGGGAATTCTCCTCTGCTATCCATTGCTCTTCTTACTCCAGAACAGGGCTCTAACACGCCATCCACAGGATTCTTTTGCAGGCCCCAGTTGCTGCCCAGCTTTCAGGGCGAGGTCAGACTCACATTCTAGGTTGGCCCAGACTCAGCTGCTTTTAGGAAGGGCCAGAGTCCCGAAGCTAGACACCCTGCACTTTGGGTTTCGGATTATACCTAAACCTGGATGCCCAGGCCCTGCTTCCCAAGGGCTTCTAATCCTCTTGAAAAGTGGATCATTTCAGTAGAGATTTCCTTGTGAAAATTAAGAAGAGTGAAAAGTCAAAGCTACTAGAAATAAGAGTAGAGTATCTGGAAGAAGTGTACATGCTGGGAGAATTTGAGGGCAGCCAGGGTGAGTAGCAGAAAGGTGCTAATGATGTTTTTATTGCCTGTAACCTAACAAGCAAGTGAATATAAGCAAAAACGGTTGTGCTGCTTGAAACAAGGAAATACATGAGTGGAAGAAAAAAATCAAGCCATTAGTTAAAGGAAGCAGCAGATCACAGTTGAGGTGGGTTCTGATTTACAGTCTTGCTACCTCTTTCAGAGGGTTTCATTATAACCCTCATTCCCTGTGATGCACTTCATAACTTTTCCAAGTGTATAGAATGAAGAAGCTTGCAACTAGAAGAGACCTGGAAAACAGTCATCTGTCCTTATTTTAAAATGAGGAACCTAGGCTTCAGAGAAGAATCACAAAATAATATAGAGGAATAATAAAATAATAAATACTTGGCAAAATCCTTTCACAGTATTTATTATTATTATAGATAATTAAGGCAATCATTTCCTGAACAGTTATCATGCAGATCTGTGATGAGCACATTCATCTGTGATGATTGTTATATGTAATATAACTATGATATTATGATTATCCTCTGTATTAGTCCGTTTTCACACTGCTATAAAGAACTACTTGAGACTGAGTAATTTATAAAGAAAAGAGGTTTAATTGACTCATAGTTCCACAGACTTAACAGGAAGCATGACTGGGGAGGCCTCAGGAAACTTACAATCATGGCAGAAGGCAAAGGTGAAGCAAAGACCTTCTTCACGTGGTGGCAGGAGAGAGAGAGAGTGAACGGGAAATTGACACACACTTTCAAACAACCACATCTGGTGAGAACAACAAGGGGGAAGTCAGCCCCCATGATTCAGTCACCTCCCACCAGGCCCCTGCCCCGACAGGGATTACAATTCGAGATGAGATTTGGGTAGGGTAAGGACACAGAGCCAAACCATATTATCCTCATTATATTTTATTTATTATTTTAAATTATTATTTTTGAGACAGGGTCTCTAACTCCTGGGCTCAAATGATCCTCCCACCTCAGCCTCCCGAAGTGTTGGAATTACAGGCATGAGCCACTGTGCCTGGCTGATTATCCCCATTTTATAAGTTAAAAAACTCTAGCCATTCATGGCAGTAAGCACCTGTATTTACAGCTACTTCGGAGGCTGAGGTGGGAAGATCACTTGAGCCCAGGAGTTTGAGACCAGCCTGGGCAACATAGCAAGACCATATCTCTAAAAAAAAAAAAAGTACTACAAAGTTTAAAAATAAAAAATAAATAAATCCAGAAGCCTAGCAAGGTTAAGTAATTTGCCCAGAGTGGCACTGCTAGCTAGTAAGTACCAGACCAACGTGATCTGACCTCTAGCTCACCCTCTTAACCAATTGATAAGCCCTTCCTTTGATTTTTAATAGTGCCATGGGTCATATTCCTAACTGTGACAAAATTGAGGCCAGTATTCATTCCCCTAAGGAACTTTATGAATCAATGAGTTGAAGTCAGGAGTAGAATCAATACACAAAACACAAATCACTGTGTTCTCTATAGTTGTTAGACGTTAATTTCAAATTTGGTTCTGGACTACCTAGCATCCAGAGCAAATAGGACAACACGAGCAAGCACAGCTGCAGTCAGGGTCCATGCGAAAAAACAATTTGTCTAGAGAGGCGTAAGTCCTCCTGCCCTGGGATAGCTCTTCTGTGATGTCTCATGGAGGGGAGACTGGTGAGTGGATGTCAGTGTCGACGAGCTGTTCAATAAATGGCAGTAGTGAATTTTGTAAGGCTGTTGCTTCATCTTTTCTCAATGCAGACGAGTGTTTAATGTCAGGGCAATTCTATGGAGGGCAAAGACTGTGTGTTCCAAGTTTACAGATCTCAGATGGTCTGACTTTATTCCAGAATAAATTGTAGACCATTCTATATAAATAACAACAGCTAAGATTTACAGGGCTTTTCTTTATGTTAAAAGCTATAAATAAGAACTGAATGAGCATTGTCCTACTGAATCCTCATACATTTGTCTCTGTGTTATTATCTCAGATCTATGTAAAATATGCCTAAGGTTAAAAACCAGAAGAAAGGACTTCAGAATTTTGTTTTCACTAGGCAATTAGATTGAGCATCTTTTCTGTTTCCTTATACTATTGCCATTTTAAATTAATGGACATATTCTACTTTGATACTTGAAAAAGCTTTCCAGGAACTTACTTTTAACTCTCACTTTGAATGATGGAAAAATCAAAGAGATTGATTCATCATAGCAGTAATTATGGACTGTGTGACTGCTATCCAGTGTAAGGTCCAATTGAAAAATAATTTGGATGATTAGGTTAATGGTCAGTTGGCTTGCATGCTTTTATTTATTAATATCTTGTCTGGCTTGTTCTAAACCAGACAGTTGACTATTAAAGGTATTATTTTTCTAAATTTAAATATCCTTTTTCTGGTCTTAGTTTCTGTCATAAAACACCTGCTGTTGTGTATGGTTTTTTATTTTGGCTCCTACGGAACAAAGATCAAGGTATAGCAGGGATGAAGGTTTTGGTTGATTTCAGATTTCAATTGGCCTCTTAGTTCTTTTCTGTAATCAGGAGACTGCATACACATTAAGGTTACCTTATTTTGAAATTATAATCATAGGAGCATTTTGTGGGATCTCCTACAGATATTCACCCATCCATGTTTATTTAATTACCCATTTAGAAAATGGTGAATATGTTTCACTATAGAGATGGGGAAGAATTAGGAGACACAGACACTGACCTAAAGACATTTAAAAATATGTATCTCATGTGGGCTGGGCGCGATGGCTCATGCCTGTAATCCCAGCACTTTGGGAGGCCGAGGAAGGTGGATCACGAGGTCAGGAGTTCAAGACCAGCCTGGCCAACATGGTGAAACACTGTCTTTGCTAAAAATACAAAAATTAGCTGGGCGTGGTGGTGGGTGCCTGTAATTGCAGCTACTCCGGAGGCTGAGGCAGGAGAATTGCTTGAACCCGGGAAGCGGCGGTTGCAGTGAGCCAAGATCCTGCCACTGCACTCCAGCCTGGGCGACAGAGCAAGACTCCATCAAAAAATGTGTGTATATCTTATGTGATTGGGAAGATGAAAGAAATATTGCCACTTCTTTTACCGCCAGATGTTACGTTACCATTATAGGCAAGAAAACCTCTTAAGAGTTCGGGAGGGCAGGACTGCCCCCTAGAGGAGGTGTGGGCCTGGAGCTGGACATGCTGAAGGATGGGTGGGATTTGAAACAGTGATGGAGCAAAGGAGAAAAGAGGCAGTAAATGAATGCAGTGCAGGTGCCAGCTGTGTGCCCCGCCTCCTGCTCCTGTTGCTGGTACTGTGCTCTCTGTGTAGAGTTCTTCAGAGACCCTCTTCTCCTGTGGTGTCCACCTCAGTGCCTGAAATCTCTTCTTCCTAGATCCCTGTTCTCTTACAAATCTCTCGCCCATCTCAGATTTGCATACCTAAATATATCAGCTATCATGCTGTTAATGCAGTCCTCCCATTAACAGAATCCACTCTCCTTGGATTTTTACCTTTTTTTTTTAACCTCTGCAACAGCAAGAAATATAGTGCATAACTATAAATGAATTGTGTCCAGCCAAGTCAGCTGACATGATGAGATCTGGGAAGGATTAAGGACCGGTGTGCATGGAAGGAAGGATGAAGCTTTAAAGTCCAGAATAAGGTATTAGGACTTTGTGCTGTTTAACACTGAGGAAGCTTTTAAGCTTTATGAGCAGGAGATGTATATAATAAAAAAGTAACAATTCCTGCCTGGGTTTGATAGAAATAAGATTTTATTGGTTCAGATTTCTCTATTCTACTGTAACTGGTTTTTTTATTTTTATTTTTTGCTTTTTTGTTGTTGTTGTTGTTGTTGTTTTGTTTTTTGAAATGGAGTTTTGCTCTTGTTGCCCAGGCTGGAGTGCAGTGGCGCAGTCTTGGCTCACTGCAACCTCTGCCTCCCGGGTTCAAGCCTGGAGGTAAACATGTGATTCTCCTGCCTTAGCCTCCCAAGTATCTGGGATTACAGGTGCGGCACCACCACGCCTGGCTAATTTTTGTATTTTTATTAGAGACAAGGTTTCACCATGTTGGCCAGGCTGGTCTTTAACTCCTGACCTCAGGTGATCTGCCTGC
The DNA here is from genome assembly GCF_006542625.1 of Nomascus leucogenys. Taxonomy (NCBI): domain Eukaryota; kingdom Metazoa; phylum Chordata; class Mammalia; order Primates; family Hylobatidae; genus Nomascus; species Nomascus leucogenys. Next base: position 15,848,026 of record NC_044402.1, read on the forward strand.
CTTGGCCTCCCAAAGTGCTGGGATTACAGAGGTGAGCCATCACACCTGGCCTATAACGTTTTCACTCATTTTCCCTCCAATTATATAGTAAAACTTGATTTATTCCATTAAGGTAGATTATTTTCTCTTTATTTCCCTACACATCCATAGTAAGCTGGAAGAAAATATTATCCTCTGAATTCATTTATCATAGGTGACAACTCATTATTTTTGAAGTCACTTTCACCTGCCATCCTTACAGTCTTTCTGTGCAAACACATTATATCCTTCTCCCACCCCTTCACTGTCATGGCCTCCAAAAGTCATAATTTGAATTTTGTGTCTCAAACTGGAGAAGGCATTATCTCTTTTGAAAGCCTGTTTCATCCTTTTAAACCCTAATTTTTAAGCATTTTTTTTTAACTCCTGGAAAAATCAATATGTGGCACAATGAACATGAACCCTTCCTTTCTACTAAATCTAGGACCAGGCTTACTGTCCAAATAACTTGCCATTTTTATTGTTTTCTCCTTCACTCTCTCCAGGTTTATTGCAGTTTCTAATTTGAGCTCACTGTGATAGCCAGATGCTAGACTCCTTCATTTTCAAGAGGGTTTCTCTGTGTGCACTGACCCTGAAGCTTAGAACTGTGAACCACAAAAAACTATACTTAATGGAACTTGCAAGTAAAAAATTTATATAGTTTTGTTAGACTTTTTGAATATATCTTCTCCTGTGGTGAAAGATGATTACCCTCCAAAGAAACTGCTTAAAAACAAACAAGTAGAAAAAAAATAACCTTTCTAGTCGCTCTCTCTGACATATATATATATATATGCGTATATATATACGCATATATATATGCGTATATATATATGCGTATATATATACGCATATATATATACATGCATATATATGTATATATATATATATGTATGTCACATGTATTAAGTAGTGTGGAAACTAAAAAATATGTACATGTTGGCCAGGCGCAGTGGTTCATGCCTGTAATCCCAGCACTTTATGAGGCTGAGGCGGACGGATCACAAGGTCAGGAGTTCGAGACCAGCCTGGCCAATAGGGTGAAACCCCGTCTCTACTAAAAATACAAAAATTAGCCAGGTGTGATGGCACGCACCTGTAATCCCAGCTACTCCGGAGGCTGAGGCAATAGAATCGCTTGAACCCAGGAGGTGGAGGTTGCAGTGAGCTGAGATCACGCTGTCGCACTTCAGCCTGGCGACAGAGTGAGACTCCATCTAAAATATATATATATATAAGTTACAGAACATGAAGAGAGTCCATTTTGCCAAGGATTGTTTATAAAATGGAAGGAGATGTTTTCCAGTTGTACAAAAAAATGCATGGACTCGCAGATTCAGGAAGGATTTGTAAAGATCGTTGGTCCAGTGGTCTTTAAACCATGATCCTCAGTCCTAGATCCTTTGGGAACACATTCAAAGACACTGTTGGATACGGAAGAATGGGAAGCCCACCCACTTCAAACCAAATAGTTCTGCCTTCATCTCCTCTACACATGAGGCTTTCCATTTTCATATAAAGAAGAATCTTTCCTACAGCTAAAAAAAAAATAATTTGCCAACTATTGATAGAGTCCAATGACCCAGGCAATTTCTGAATACCTTCTGCAGACATATTAATAATAAACACAGATAAACACATAGATCTGTGTGGTTCTTAATGTTGTGATGCTAATTTGTAACCACAGTAAAGTATGTTTAGGTAACTATTAGTAGTGGAACAGTGTGCACAAAAGACTCAACATTGTATTTGAAATTAGAATTTTCTGAACATATTCTTCCTCTGGAGGCGGGGTGGGAGGGGACACAGGTAATACATTTCTTATTGGGTATGAAATCTGATAGTAGAATTACTGAAAGCCTTTGTGAAGTGGTAATTTTAGGTTTGAATGTTGTGACAGCAGGTGGAGCTAGTAGTAGGAACTCTATTTCTAGGTTATTTAAAGAGCTAGATGTATACAGCTTACATTGATGTGTTTTCATTCTAGAGCTTCAGGAATAGCATGTTATTATGTATTGGCTTTGGAAAGTGATCATATTACTACAACATGAGAGCTGAGCTGAACAAAAACTCCTCTGTGCTTTAGAAAAGGGGCTTGTATTTGGATAAATGTTGCCTTAGAAGATTAAGACAATTAAGGGCATAGAAGGGAGGGGATATGTTCACACAATATATGCTTGATGAGTTTAACCCATAGAGTATGGACTTGAAGAAATAAAAGCATATGATTGTGTGGGAAAATAGTGTGAAAGAAATTGATTACACATACGGAGTAATTTGTGTTATTGGATGGCTTTTCCTTTTAAGTGGTAATAGGCATACAGTTTAAATCCACATACATTTTCTCCTAGTAAAAGCTAAAGACCATTTGTTTTTATCCTACAATATTGTGAAATAAAGACCTGAATACTTCATAGCTCCAAATACTCCTGAGTTATCTGAATCTGTAATTTAAAGGATACCACCACTCAGGTCGTTTTTTTCCTTGTGAATTACACGATGAACCATGGAATTGTGCTTTTTTCCCTTTATTGCTTCTCTAAGTCAAATGCAATGATAAGAGAAAATATTATGGATGTAGTTCTCTCTGAATTTTGTTTGGTTTCTACTATATCATGTGTTTTAAGAAATTGGAGTTTCTGAAGTGACAGTTTATTTTGCTGGCTATGTGAATAGAAAGAGACCTACTTTTTGGCATTCATTTACAGAGTTATAAGATCATTTAAAACATGGATCTTTTTTTCTTTTTTTGAGACAGAGTCTTGCTCTGTCACCCAGGCTGGAGTGCAGTGGCACAATCTCGGCTCACCGCAACCTCCACCTCCTGGGTTCAGGCAATTCTTGTGCCTCAGCCTCCTGACTAGCTGGGATTACAGGTGCATGCTGCCATACCTGGCTAATTTTTGTATTTTCAGTAGAGACAGGTTTTGCCATGTTGGCCAGGCTGGTTTCAAACTCCTGACCTCAGGTGATCTGCCTGCCTCAGCCTCCCAAATTGCTGTGATTACAGGCGTGAGCTACCGCACATGGCTAATTTTTGTATTTTTAGTAGAGACAGATTTTGTCATGTTGGCCATGCTGGCCTGGAACTCCTGACCTCAACCTCTCTGCCCACCTTGGTCTCCCAGAGTGTTAGGATTATAGGCATCAGCTACCACACCTGTTCTAAAACACACATTTTAAGCCTGGCATGGTGGCATATGCCTTTAGTTCCAGCTACTGGGGTGACTGAGGTGGGGGATAACTTGAGGCTAGGATTTTGAGGCTGTAGTGCACTGTGGCCATGCCTGTGACTAGCCTCGGCACTCCAGCCTGGGCAACAGAGCGAAAACCTGTCTCTAGGGGGAAAAAAAAAAAAACTACACACATTTTAATGCTTTTTGCTAAAAACTAGAAATAACATCTTCTTGTTTGTTATTATTCATTGAATGTTACTTACTCAGCGAACATGTAATGAATGCCTACTGTCTGCTAGGCATCATGCTAAACGTGGGATAAAATTTTGACAACACTATACGCTGCTTTCCCTCAGCATATCTCAGGCAGACATGTGGCCAAATAATTACCATAGGTCCTAATCACTTCTATGATTGCATGATGAACAAAGGGCCGTCGGGTCACAGAAAAAGGACTCAGCTGAGAGAAATCAGAGACATATTCAAACAGGAGGTGATGCCTGGGTTGCATCTGGAAGGAGATGTAAACATTCACCAGGAGAAAAAAGGAGAAAGTGCATTATTCCAGGCAGTGTGTTCTATACATGCAAAGGTGTGGAGTACGAAAGGGCGTCTTGGCTTGGGGAAGCACCAGGAAGTTGCCTAGGAAGCCTTGAGAGGTGGACTGGGGTACGTTTCTAAAGGGCCTCCTAGGACATGCCATTATCAGTGAATATATTATTCAAGAATTTCAGCTACTCTAGATGCTACTTAATTGACTAGCTTTTGGTGTTCATGAAGCTACAGTTATGGATATGATCTTGTGGGCACATGGCATGGCTAGACTTCAGTTTTAACCTCAGCTAGCAATTTGGCATTGTGTTCTCTGTCACAAAGGTGATTAGATAAGAATGGAGCTGCATCAATATGTATCCCCACAACTACGGAAAAAATGCTATATATGCTAATTTGCTACAGTACATATGATTGAGCACCTGCCAGGCACTCTGGTAGGTGAGGGAGATATGCCCTGTTGCCTAGAAGACAGCCAGTCACCTCCTGAACTTCTCCTCTTGGTTGTCTCTAGAACACTGAACACTTCACACAGCTGAATGGCAACTCTTCATCTCGCCCCAATTTTGCTCTTCCCCCAGACTTTCTCCTCTCTTTAAGTAGCTCTTCAAGCCAGAATCTACGGGATATTCTTGACATCTCCTTCTTTCTCACCCGCCACATCTAGTTCTTCATCAAGCTATGTCATTTAGATTCTAAAATATATCTGGAAACCTTCCACTCCTCTCATCCCCACTGCCAGCAACCTGGCAACCACATCTCTTGCCAGTAGGCTCCTAACTGGTCTCTCTTTTTACATTTTTGCTCCCCCACCTCAGTCCTTTTATCAAGATAATAGCCAGAAAGATATTTCAAAACTCAGATCATATAACTTCCCAATTCAAACCTTCTGTTGACTTCCTATTGCAACTTAAATAAAACCCAAATTATTTACCGTGGCCCGCAAGATCCTGTGAGTTTTGGCCCCTGCTGCCCTCCCCAACCTCATCGTGTATCACTTCTCTCTGGCTCACTTTGTTCCAACCACAGCAGCCTTTTTTCATTTTCCCACCTTGCCACCCGACGGCCTCGGCACAGGCTGTTCCTACTGCCAGCAATGCTCTTCTTCCCAACATTAGGCAGTTGGTATTGTCTCATGGTTTAGGTCTTGGCTTAAATATCTCCTCCTTGAAGGGATCTCTACTTCACCAGAGTCTACTTGACATGAGGATTCCTGTGAATCTTTTTCACAACCTCCTGTCTTTCCCCTCATTGCCCATGCCACAGTTTGCAATGAGGTGTGCGTTTGCAGTTGAACCTGTGTAATGACTGCCTTCCCCACCAGATCAGTAGCTTCCTTGGGACTGGAATCATGTGTATTCTCTTTTCCCCTCTATTTCCAGAACTTAATACAGTGCCTGGCCCACAGTAGGTCCTAAAAGGAATCATTTAAACACAGACAGAATTTTTTTTCAGTTTATAAATCTTTAAATATAAATAAAAATGTAGGAAATTAAGAAAATCATTTCTACATTTTTTTAAATGATTGGAACTATTTTAGAAAAGGTATACAGCTTAGTATTACATCACTAAAAGAAAAAATGTGCATGTGGTTATTGTATGATTGGAGGCTATTTTTAAAACAGAGTGATAATGTTTTTTTATGGAAATTCTGAGTTATAAAAATGAACCGCTCTTTTTATATATGTAGAGCTCAGTTCACTAAAATGTTTAAATTCTTGGCTTCGCTCTTTAAACTTACTACAAAGATCACATTAGAATTCATTTTAATAGACATTGTAAGCACAGTATCCAATCTCATTTTATCATGCTGGGCTCTTTTATTATGAGACTCGCAGGAAGCTGAGCCTGAGGCTGCTCCACACGTTGTGGGGTGTATCCAGGGCTGGAGATGGTGCCAGCTCTATTGTTTATGTAATATTCTCCCCACCTTTATCTGTGGTGTGCAATTGGTATTGACTTTTAAGAAACTACTTCTCTGACCCGATCTCCCAGTTGGAAAAAAACCTGCCATAGTGACATCTGGCTAGGAAAAAAGGGATCAAAGAAGCATAAGGGAAGAAAAATTATGAGACCTTGTTAAATAAGTAGTTTCATGCCTATTAGAGGGAAGAGTGTTACACTTTTTTCAAGGTCACCATTCCTTTACCCCTGGAAAAAGCTCAGTGAACCCTAAAAGTGTCTTGTTTTCACTATTGATTTCTAGTGTTGGGTCTGTTAAATGTTGGCATTTAGCAAAATGCCTTTTTCGGTCTTCAGGAAACTTTACAGATCTTGAGTAAGTACTGTTCACCAAAATTAAGATAAAATTTGATTATTGGGATTTATTACTGTTCATTTCTGTTTATTTTTTTTCTTAAAGAGGAAGACAATAATCTTTGACCAATTGTTTTTTCCCCAACTTTTAGGTATATTACTCGAGGGGTTTTTAAATATTGTCAGGAAAAAGAAGGAAGCTCAACGATATCGGAATGAAGTAAGACACATCTTCACAGCCTTTGACACGTACTGTAAGTGTCTCTAAAATGTTTTGATGTAAAAAAAATTGCTATTAAGGGATTGCGAATAGGATTATATACCCAGTAAATCAAATATATAATATGCTTGGAAGATTATATTACTGTATTCATTAGCTGTTACCTTAGGTATTGATGCACATTTTTTTCTGTGTCGTGATTTCTTGACATTTACCATAGATGAAACAGTATTTACAGTTATATAGTTGTACTAATATATTGTACCTTGATTGTCATGGGAACCGCAAAAGGACTCGCCATGGAGGATATAGGCCATGAGCCACCTATGGAGGTGTGGGAGACCGTGTGTCTTCCTCATCAACTCTTGCTCTGACGTACAGATGATTGGTGGAATTGTTTTCCCACATAGGGTGTGGCTGAGAGGGGTGGGTGGCTGTAGACCCCCTAGGCCCCACAGATCATACAAAGAATGAAAAGACTCATGGAGTCTAGGTTCAGTGTCTTGACTGCTATTATGATTTCCTTCTAAATAGTAATATTTCATGATTCTAATACCAAGCAAAGGAAAAGACATGAATTTTGAAGACTGCATTGTTTTGGCAACTCGCAAAGACTCAAAGTCTAACACCGTTGTTATAGTGCATGTCTCTATATAGTGCTATCCCTGGTACTGAGAGAATCAGCAAAATGATAGGGCCAGAAGTGACCTTCAAGATCAGCTGGGACTGCACTGAAGGAAAGTATTATTAGAATCTTAAATTATTCCGATGAGACAATCTCAGATTACCTTGTATGTGAAATCAACCATAAACTACTGCTTTTCTCCTAGTAATATATTAAAATAAGTTTTGCACAAATGTTATGGCTGAAGTAACAGTTGATAGGTCTTATCAAAGTAAGTGAATATTTTTTATTGTTTTCAAATAGATCGTGGATTTTTAACTTTGGAAGATTTCAAAAAAGCATTTAGGCAGGTGGCTCCCAAATTACCAGAAAGGACTGTTCTTGAGGTATTCAGGTAAGGCATCAAAATCCTTCTGTACACCACCTTTTGATTTACCATTTGCTTTTACATGTTTTTGACTTCATGGAAAGCACTTATTTCTGATTTTTGAGTCAGGAACATTTTTCTCTTGCAGTAATAGTGTCATGGTCCAGGAGGGAAATCTATAGTTAGCTATGAGTCCTTCCACGCCCCTGACAGTGGACTGTAAAGTTGGGGGAGCACTTGCACACCAGGCAGGTGCATACAAGCACTTATGAGTAGGGGCAGGAGAGGAACAGGAAGAATGAACTTTATCAGATACTTAGGTGTGAACCAAGGGAAAATGGAGCTTTAGTAATATTTAGCATGGATGCTGGTGTCCTCACATGGTCTGTATTTCAGACAAACACAGGTTACATGTGGTTCTTGAGTTGTCTGGAGAGAACAGCTGGAGTTGCCTGATGGTAGCCCCCTTGTTCCCTTGCTTTCAAAGCTACTGACACATGTTGCTGTTCACACATACCTGATAAAGTGGATTTAAAGATTATATTATGTGGTTCTTATGAACGAATCCTGGCAAAATGGACAAGTGGCTTAAAAGCAGTTTCTGTTAGGAAACTGCAGATTGAAGGTAATATTAATAGTGCAAACACATGCTGACGTGAGAACACAGCTGAGCTGTCTTTGACTCCCAGCATGAGCTCTTCATCAACCCTGTTAACAGGTATATTCATTAGCGTTCAGCACACCAGCGAGAGCTAGAAAACCCAGAAGAACGGAAACTCAAAAAATATAGAAATTCATTTCTCTGTCATATAAACATAGGCAAACCAGGGGTAAATGTTGACCACACAGTCGGGAAGGATCCAGATTGCCCCTTTTCTTGTTGCTCTGGCTGTATCAACACCTGGCTTCTCCCTCTTGCTTCAAGATGGTTGCTTAAGTTTCAGCAGTCAAATATTAAGTTTCAGCAGTCAAATCTGAATTCCAGCTGGTTAGGAGGAAAAGAAAGCAGAAGGTATGCACTCCTTTTCAGGATATGTATTATTTCCACTTACAACCCAGTGACCAAAACTTAGTTCCAAGGTCATGCACAGCTGCAAGGGGGAAGGGTTTTGGAAAATGCAGTCTTTGCTCTGGGCAATGATGTGCCCACGAATAGAGGTTCTGATACCAAGGAAGAGGGAGAGAGAATGGATATTGGGGGACATCTGGCAGATGTTCCCATATGGGATAAAAGTAACTTAATGAAATATGACCAGAGCCAGCCCTTCTCAATAGAAATTAGTAAATAGGTTATTTGAATGAAGATTTGCAGTCATTATCATTAACAGTGACATATATGAAATTCATTTGCTGCATCATTGACAAGCAAGCTACTGAGCAAGCTATTGAAGAAGAGCAAAGAAGTCAAAGCCAGATGCATACAAAATGCTTATGGGAAAACATTACTTAGTTGATTTTGTAAAAGCAAATCCTTTAAAATGTAGCATCTTTGTATTTTGTGATGAGATAGGTAGTGAATATCAATATACTTCTACCATACAAAAGTTGTTTTTAACAAAGGAACTAAAAATTGATATTCATTTTCTTTTTACAAAAAGACAAGTTGTCCAAATATGATGAACTTTATGTGTTAAATGGTTTTAGTAGATACTACCTTATAGAGATTTTTGAAAAATGTATTTAAATATAGTCATTCAAGATACAGGCAATGTTTTAACGATGAATGAGAAAGTAACACCTTGTTAGAAGAAAAGCTATGCTACAGGGAGAACATTTTTGAAATAGATGTTTGAAAATGTTATTTTATTTTAAAACATAATGTCACCTATTAAAATTCATAGCTGCATGTTTGGTATGTTTAAAATGGAATGTCCTGGCCAGGCACGGTGGCTTATATCTGTAATCCCCACACTTTGGGAGGCCGAGGCGGGTGGATCACCTGAAGTCAGGAATTCGAGACTAGCCTGGCCAACATGGCAAAACCCCATCTCTACTAAAAAGACAAAAATTAGCTGGGCATGGTGGCATGCGCTGTAGTCCCAGCTACTCGGGAAGCTGAGGCAAGAGAATCACTTGAACCTGGGATGCGGAGGTTGCAGTGAGCGGAGATCACACCACTGCACACCAGCCTGGGTGACAGAGTGAGACTCCATCTCAAAAATCTGCAAAGTTGTGGTGATTGTAGCACACAATTATTAAAAACAAATTCGGCCTGGTGTGGTGGTTCATGCCTGTAATCCTAGCACTTTAGGAGGCCAAGGCAGGAGGATTGCTTGAGGCCAAGAGTTCAAGACCCGCCTGGGCAACATAGACCCTGTCTCTACACAAAATACAAAAATTAGCCAGGTATGGTGGCATATACCTGTAGTCCTAGCTACTAGCTATTTGGGAGGCTGAGATGGGAGGATCTCTTGAGCCCAGAAGTTCGAGGCTGCAGTGAGCCAAAGTTGTACCCTTGCACCCCAGCCTGGGCAACAGAGCAAGACCCTATCTCTTAAAAAAAAACATATGTATTTATATGTCCATCTTTCTATGGGTTAGCGTATATCTTGAAAATGTATTAAAGCTATTGAATTATATATATAATTATATATTGAATTATATATGTAATATATAATTATGATTGGAATTATATATATTAATGTATATAATTGTATATATGTGATATATAATTATAGATATTTAAGCATATATAATATGTAATATATAATTAATTATATATGTAATCTATAATATAATTATTTAATTGCATTTGTTTAATTATATATGCAATATGTAATTATATAATTGATATAATTGTATATAATTAGTTATATATAACAAAATTATATATTATTAATAATTGTATATATGATTATATATGATTAACATATATAAACATATATAATTATATATATAATTCAATAGCAAGATATCAGGAAAGATGGGCTTTACTAACTGAATTTTAGTTGGCATCAACAACAAAATAATAATTTAAGAAAACAAAACAAATTTTCAAATTCCTAAACCTTTGCATTATCAAAGGATGGAGTCAGTGGCATGATGACCTTTTCCCATTTAGATCTATATATTTTCATGAGGTACCTATACTATCCATTAAAACCAAGTATCAAAACAAATTGAATTTTAAATTGCTCACTTATAAAATATTAAGCCAAGATTTTCAGAAATAATAAAGTATATTAATGTACATTGTTCTTGTTAAGTATTAATAATTTCTAGTGACATCAGAAAGTTATTTGCCATTAATAAATAAAATATTTTTATCTTTAATTCTTTAGAAATTTCTATACTTTAACCAAGTACATAGTATATTAATATAATAACACATGTGCTCGTCTATAAATAAGTATATTCATGTTGTGGAGTATATGCCCACAAATCTTGTACTTCCTAGGGTTGTGAGACCAAAACAGTTTGGAAACCACTGCAACATACAGCCAAAGAAGATACTTTGTTGATTGAATATGGGCTTTTTAAACTCTCAATTGTATTTTTATCACAATCCCAAAATTAGACTAAATAATGAATAACATGGTCGAGCGTGGTGGATTGCGCCTGTAATCCCAGCACTTTGGAAGACCGAGGCAGGCGGATCACCTGAGGTCAGGAGTTCGAGACCAGCCTGGCCAACATGGCAAAACTCCATCTATACTAAAAACTACGAGAATTAGCCAGGCGTGGTGGTGGGCGCCTATAATCCCAGCTACTCAGGAGGCTGAGGCAGTAGAATCACTTGAACCCGGGAGGTCGAAGTTACAGTGAGCTGAGATTGTGCCACTGTACTTCAGCCTGGGCAACAAGAGTGAGACTCTGTCTAAAATAAATAAATAAATAAATAAAAAGAATAACACATATTAAGGGAAGTTGTGAACTGGAAAAATATTTCCTGTTTGTGTAAATTGAAGTAGGCCAAAGAAACAGAGATGTCTAACATATCACACATATCCTTATTTCAGTCATGCAAACAATTTTCAATAATAAAAACATCAGCTGCTGAGGCTGTTAGCGATGCAAAATTATTTAATGTTTCCAAGGTTAGACGTTCACTTTTTGAGACGCTTGAGTAGCTTTTCACTTAATTGATCAGCATGTATGGGTTTCATTACCCAGGTCCGCAGTTCACTACACAGGTCCAGAAAAAAAGCTGATCTCTGAAAAGCACTAGAAGAAGGCAGCTAGAGAAGGAGAATTCTAATTAGGCCGGGGTCCTCTGTGGCTTGAATGACTGAATAATAATTGAAATTCAGTGACTGCCAGATTCTTCCCAAAGAAATTTCTAGAGATCAAGAGTAGGCTCTTTCGGAAGTACTTGCCCGTATTACACTTTAATTTTACAAACCAAACAACAGCAATTCAACCAACCAAACAACAAAAACGATCCAAAGAAAGAGACTTGGACATAGGCATCAAGGAATCATTTCACTTTATAATTTAATAGAACACTGGTGTATCATTCATTCATTCTGAAAGTGTTTGAGAACTAAATGTAAAATAATTTTGTAAGGTTTGTGAATTGTTGCCTAGGTATTCTGGTGATGTTTACTTTAGTGATTTTATCATTAATGAAAGCAATGTGTTCTTTTAGAAAACATATTATTAGGGTTCATAACATTCACATTCTGTTGTGCAATCATAATCTCCTGTTTTGTTTTAGTCATAGCTCTATAGTTGAATGAATTCAAAGCTCACCTCCAGGCCTTTTGCTATGGTTTCTGCTCAGCTGAAGTTTATCCTCAAGTAGGGGTCATAAGAATTATATTCCCCACTGTCTTTCATGTTCAAAAATGCTTATCTGGGTCATTGTATTTGAATAAAAATATGTAATGGATTGAATGCTAACATTTTTGAGTCACATTCTTTTTCTTTGAGAACATTGGTTATGCCTATTTTGGAAGTCCTTTTAAGTTTTTTGCTAATTTTTATTTTAATTGCTTGCTTTGTTCTTAGTATATTACCATGCTCTTAGTGTATTTTCAACAATATCTATTCTCCTTTGTGCTGCATCCAGTTTGGCATTTTTCTTTTTCTGTTTTGGTTTTACTTTTCTCTTACATTTCTTTCTTGAGCTATTCTGCTGATGTCTCATATCCTTTTGTATTTTGCTGTATCTTGTTATTTTGTAGTAGCTCCCCTATCTACTTTCAGCTCTTGTTTTATAGAGGTGTTTGTTTTATTAGGGAAAACAGTGATTTTTTCAGATTTTATTTTTAAATGAGTGATTGCTTGGGGAAAGCTAATTATAACTTTTTCCGCATAAATTAATGAAAGCAAGTTTTCTACCAAGAGAAAAGTTGTGAGGAACAAATTACTTTCATAAACCAAGGGATCTCTCATATACAAAATTCAAAATTGCTACTCATTTATTATGTCCAAAGATATTATAAAATCTTTAATATTTGGATTTCAAAATTTGAGACTTTTTTCAGTATTTGAAACTTAAAACTTTCATGTGGGTGTGGTGGCTCATGCCTGTAATCCAACACTTTGGGAGGCCGAGACAGGTGGATCACTTGAGACCAGCCTGGCCAACATGGTGAAACCCCGTCTCTACTAAAAATAAAAAAAATTAGCCCAGCATGGTGGTGCACACCTGTAATCCTGGCTACTCGGGAGGCTGAGGCACAAGAATTGCTTGAACTTTGGAGGTGGAGGTTGCAGTGAGCCGAGATCACGCCACTGCACTCCAACCTGGGCGACGGAGTAAGACTCTGTCTCAAAAAAAAACTTGTCTCTACTGAAAATACAAAAATTAGCTGGGTGTGGTAGCACGTGCCTGTAGACCCAGCTACCCGGGAGGCTGAGGCAGGAGAATCGCTTGAACCCAGGAGGCGGAGGTTGCAGTGAGCCCAGACTGCGCCATTGCACTTCAGCCTGGGTGACAGAGCAAGACTCCATCTCAAAAAAAAAAAAAAAGAAACATAACTTTGTATTCCTCTTAGAGCTGGTAGTCACAATTTGTGTATTTGTGTACTATATCAAAGATGATGTTTCATTATTAGTCAGAATTTCTACCCACTAAAAATGGCAGAAGTTCATGAGACATAAGAGCTGTTTGTACAACAGTACTGTTTGTACTATAGAATTAGTGTTAGATAATAGGCTGTTTTGAGCAATTAAAAGTTAAGTAGGAAACATCTTTCCTCTTTAACACTAATAAAACTTACTGAAAATTTTGTGGCGCTATCTTTTGTTTTTAATGTTCAGGAATCTTCAGTGACTCTAAGGGGTAAAGTTAAAACTCTTTAACCTGGCTTTCCAACATCTGGTCTCTTTTCCAACATCTGGTCCCCTTTTCAAACTCATCTTTCATCAGTCCCAAATTCCTGTGTTTCCCTTGGCATGGTACTTGTTCCTTTGATTATGTGATGTGCATTTATACTTCATTCTGTTTGCAGTGCCTTTCCCTACTCTTACCTGTCCAGATTTAAACCATCTTTAAAGGTCCTCCTCAATAAAGCCTTTCTTTCTCTACATTGTACAGTCTTCTTTCCTTAAATGTTGATAGTATTTATTGTTATGTATTTTTTCATTCACTTACTTGATAAATGAAAACACAGTGTTTATGATTATCCCCACAAATTAGTACAAGTTCTTCGAGTTTATGGACTTATATCTGTAATTGCCACTGTCCTTGGCATGTTGCCTTTTGCATTATAGTTAACAAATAATCATTGGTCCATTGCCACTTATTCCAAATACCCTGTGACAGTAAAATTCTGTTTTCTTCGTGGTTTAATTTATTTCTCATAAACTAGGAAAGAGTCCTTTAAAATGCAGTCAGGAGCTTCATAGCCACATGTGGCTCTGCTTTCCATTTTTCTCTGTCTACATGTGATTTTCATGAATTAATCTCTGGTGGTCTCTTTTTGCTTTATTTTGGAGGCGTTTTTGGTTCATGATTTAGCTTCGCTGTCATCAGGAAGCTGGCTTAATGTTCTTTCTTGACTTTGCCTGCCATCAACACCCCGTGGTATTTCTGGCTGGCATTTTTCTCTGCATGGATATGTTTACTTCTCCATGCCTAGGAGCCTTCTCCATCTCATTGTAAGCACTGCTATTTGTGCATTCCCACCACCTGTCAGTTGGCAAAAAGCCCTGGGAAGCTGCTTTTGCTTCCCAGTCATGAGATGAAATGTGAATGTGCATAAGGTCCATGCCCTGACCCAGCATCCAAGATCCTGAGTGCACAGGCAGATTGCCACATGCTGATGTAAAGTGGCAATATCGAGGCACCAAATGCTCCCGTCATGACCGGAGACATTTAAAGTTATATCCTGATATTTTTGGTGTAAGAATCCCTTTCTTCATATTACACAAGGGAAGGTCAAAGGACATAGGACATCTAACTCTCCTTTTTTGAATATTAGAAATTGGGTGAAAATGAGAATGTCATTGCTTGTTGAATAAGATATTTTCAAAATCAGAGTATTAGTGGGGGCTGGGGCTTAGGAATGCAATTGTAAAAGGGAGTGATGGATATTCTCTTGGCAGAAAAATTATATAGATGTTATATCACAGCCATTATAGAGGTAAGGACTGTCACCAGCTTGGGTGAAACAAACTAATAGGCTCTTCTGTTACGCCGATTGGAAGAGTCTTGAGAGCTGAGGGCCTAAAGGAAAGTGATTTCAGAGAGCATTTTTGTTTTCAAGTCATTTGCGTCTCTTTTGAAATGTTATTTCTCACTATAGTTTTTAGCTTCCTACAATTCCTTTCTGCCAGCAGCCAACTTGTTGAGTATCATTTTCCTGGTCCATCTCTAACAAGAGAAAATTTCCCAGTCATTATTTTGTGCTTCAGAATGATTCTGTGTATAATCATGCAACTTCAGTAAGATCACAGTTATTAAAATTAGTACCTAATTTAGTGACTATGACTATTGGTCTTTGAGTATCTGCCTGCTTCCGGGTATAGAAACATCCATAAAAACACCTAGAAATCGTATTTCATTCTTTCTAGCCATACATAGATAACAGTCATCAGCTTTACCTTCTGTGTGAGTGGCATGACCGAAGAAGTAGACTTCTTGAGGTCCAATTTTTATTTCATGAAATTTTGTGTCTTCTCTGCAATGGAAATGCTTCAGTTTTTATTTCAATGGTTTTGTTTCAAAATTATATTGTCAGAGATTCCCTTTTCTGATTGTCCTCTTGCACAGGCTTACAAGATGGGCAGTATGAATGTGTGTAAGCTTTTCAAGCTGACCTCAGAATTTCCTCCCTGAGGGACTTCTAGGGACTTTCACATGTGATATATTGAATAAAACTGTACTTTAAAAATTCAGCTATAGAAATAATTATATTCTAGTCATTTTAAGGAAATACCAGTTTTTCAGAGGATTCTTAATTGATTTTGATTGTCTTTTTTACCAGTATGAACTTTAGAAATGGAGGAATTGAAACTCAGAAACTGGACCAGGAAGCAAGTAGAGAAGATGACTTTGTTACATAGATTTTCAAATAGATTATGTTGCTTTGGTTTCTTCATTTAAGCTAACTTATGAAGGATATATTATTAGATTGGAAGGAATATTTAGTCTCTTCACATTTAGGAAGCTCAGATTTTGAAGTCCTCTCTTAATGTTAAACCCATCCGGATACAAATTCTATTCATCCTTCAAGGCCCAGCTGTTAAGATATTTCTTATCTTGAAAGCCGGCCCTACCCTGCCACCTTGCAACCCCCAAAAAGGAAATTGTCTTCACCTTCTGCTTTAAACTCCTAATCTTTCATAAATATCTTTCTTCTTCATGCTTTTTCATAGTTGTTTGTACCCATGTGTTATTTCCAGTGTCAGAATGGAAGCTAAACGTGAGAAGGCAGCATAGTAGGGTATTCATCATCACACTCCCCACACTCCTAGCACAGTTTTGTAGGTCTTGAATAGATGACTTCATCTTATGTAAATGAATGGCTTATTTCATTGGGAAAAAAAAAACAGGCTTTTTATTACTATTATTTGTTTTACTCTTTAAATACCACACTGGCATCACGTTAAGGCCGGGAGTCCAGTCAAGCCCCAGGATGAGTTCTAGGCCCAGCTCTGCCTCTGACCCATTTTTCCACAAGTCAGTGAACCTCTCTGGACTGCACTGTCATCTGAGAAAAAAGGGTGTTGTGTTATACGATCTGGCAGCCTTCTCCAGCTCTGAAATTCACTGATGGCGTCATCTATCATGGAGAATGGCATGGCTGTCTCCTTTATTTTCTTTGCGTACCACAGATATTATTCAGAATCCACCACAGCATGAATATAGATGTGGGCTGTCAGTGTGACAAAGACTGTTCTCAAGAGGAAATTACTGGGTTTGACAGCTACCCAACCCTGGGTTTAGTTTTTGGGATGTCACTATAGCAAGTGTTGTGGCCGATGTATCCAATTCCTCATCTACATATATGGCTGAATATGCTGTTCTTGCTGTAATAGCATGAGGGCTATTTTTCTTTTAATTCAGCTGTCACATAGGAAACTGCTGCCATGGTTTCTTTCTATGACCAAATGTTGCTAACCCTTTCAGTCATCCTTGAAGTTATTAATAGCCACATATCATGAATGTATTCATGCCATTTCCTTTATAGAAAAAGGAATCAATTTCTCATGTTTTTCTTTTGTAGTAGATAGCTAACTTCTAGGTGGAATTTTGGTAATATTGAATGTCATATTTATAAAATAAGAGAAATCTGTATTTAATAAAATACATATTTTATGAGATAGTTAACATTGTTTTAAAATGCCATGACAAAGTAGGCCAGGAATTAAGAATTACATCAAAGTTTTGATTGTCCACCTTATACATAGACTAAAATCAAGACCAAAGATTTCCAGTACTACATTTTTATCGATGACAGCAACCTATGAATTTGCTGCCTTATGTCTGGCCATCTTGTCTGCCTACCTCCTACCCCATCATTCTCCTCCATCAGGCTACCTCAAATAGATGCATCCTTGACATTCAGAGTTCTCCAAAGACCAGTGGCATCAGCATCAGGGAGCTTATTAGCAATGCCTAATCTCAGGCCCTACTCCAAAGGTACTGAGTCAGACATGTTTACTTTAATATTCCTGGGTGATTCATATGCATATTAAAGTCTGAAAATCACTGGACTACCCTAATTAAATTTTGGATAGTTTGAGTAAATTATCATTTCTATTTATGTTACTTCCTAACTTGAATAGCTTTTTATTCCCTACCAGATAATGTCTAGATTCATTGTATTGAATTCATACATGTATGTATTCATACATATTCATTGTATGTCTGGCCTGACATACAAGGCCCCTATAGACAGAAACATACAAGACCCTATAGGCAGAAACGGCTGTGCCTTTTTTGCATGTCCCCTAGTATTTCATCCTACTCTTCTTGCCATATACTGTCTCATTTCTCTCCTAGCATTTTTGTTCATGGCAGGTTCATTGCTCTCTTTCCTCTTCCTCCCACTTCCCCATCCACATATCTGAATGGAATCCATTCCTTAGCTGAACATTCTTCTATGTAGCCTTTCTTTTCTTTTTTTCTTTTTTTTTTTTTTTTTTTTTTTTAGACAGAGTCTCACTTTGTCACCTAGACTGGATTTCAGTGGCGCGATCTCGGCTCACTGCAACCTCTGCCTCCCAGGTTCAAGTGATTCTCCTGCCTCAGCCTCCCAAGTAGCTGGGATTACAGGCGCCCGCTACTATGCCCAGCTAATTTTTGTATTTATAGCAGAGACGGAGTTTCACCATGTTGGCCTGGCCAGTCTCAAACCCCTGACCTCAAGTGATCCGCCCGCCTCAGACTCCCAGAGTGCTGGAATCACAGGTGTGAGCCACCGCGCCCGGCCCTATGTAGTCTTTATCACTCCAGCCCACAAAATATCTTTCCTTTTCTGTAGAACTCCTATAACACTTCCCATATCGACATATTTAATAGTAGCAACCACAGTGCCACTGGCAACTAATATTTACTGAGTATTTTCCATGTGCCAGGCACTGTGCTGAACGAATCCTCACAGGAACGTCTTGGGTTGGGCTCTGCCTGCCCCCATTTTACACATGAGGAAAAAGCTCAGAGAGGTCTAAGGACTTGCTCAAGGCCACCAGCTGGTGACTGATGGAACCAAGATTCAAACCGAAGGAGGCTGCCTTTCCAGCTTGTGCTCTTAATCACTGTCATATTCCTTTCTCACTTCTTTTAACAGTGTTAGAGACCCTGAAGGTAGGAAGCATGCTTTTGTGTCCCTCCATTGCCTAGCATAAACACCAGGAAGCAAGGCCTATTCACTCTGCCCTAAGAGCATTCTTGATGCACTGGTTGCATGATTATATGGCTTTTCCCTGTTCCTATGAAGTGGTTTGGTTTGGATTGTTATACTTGAGATTTCATTTGAAAAAATATACAAAAGGAAGCTGATGCAACATTTTATCCATCAAACTGTAGAACTCATTCCAGTTCAGATTGCTCTGATAGGAACCCATGTGTTATGCATCTTGCCTATGAACTTCTATCACAAGACCAAAGTATTTGCCAAATAAATTATAAAAGCCAAATATATTGAAAATTGCTGAATGGAGTTTTATCATAATTTTAACTGGAGTGGGAGTGCCAAACGAAATTCATGACTTTCTCTTCATAAGGCAGGATTATACTTTGATTCACTTGGAAGAGTCTTTCATCAGTTACTGTGAGTTTAGCATTGTGTTTTAGAAATTCCAGCTGGGCCACATTATCTGCTCTTCTTCTCTCCTTGGTTGCAACCTGCTGCTGGAGAAAATCAGAGCAAAGCAGTGATTAAATCCACTACAGACTTACTGTGAAGCCTCGTAGTTCCTGCACTCGCTCTTCCCTCTGCCTACCCCAGCCCTTGAAGCTACTGATGATGGCTCCTTTGGTAGACTCTGGCTTACCCATTTCCTAAGCCAGCCCCAGGAAAAGCAGAACAAGTACGAATACTAATACCCTTTACTTTCCCCCCTACTCTGCCTGTTTATCACTCATTTCTACCTGCCTCCCACTCATGGAGTTTTTAGAATCTTAAAATCCCAGGACTGGTTACTGGTGGCTAGACATGGATCCTGGACTCTTGTCATTATTCCCAACCCTCCTCCTTTCTCCCAGGGCCATGTCCTCCACATGCCACACCTCTAGTCTCCTTAGCTACCATTAAGCCCAAGAATCAATGTTGACACCACTTTTTCCTCCTTATCTTCACTTAGGCCTCTCTCCAAGGCCCCTGCCCTTTGTTCTGACCCACACTGCAGGGCCTGCACTGTTAAGTGGGCTCAGGTGCTTGGACTTGCTCTTGGCCGAATTGAGATCTGAAGCTTACTTACCACTTGCCTTCTTTCTTTAATGTGTCTGCCTTCCCAGCATACATTCCACACTGAATTAGTGTCTCTCTCTCTCTCTCTCTCTCTCTCTCTCTCTCTCTCTCTCTCTCACCTCATCAAGTGTAATGTCTGAGAAATCTCTAAACTCTGCTATCCACCTTCCTGGATCCTCTTGCTTGGATCCCCTGGTGCCGGCCTTGATCCCAGAATGGGACCATGTCACAGTTCAGGCAAAAACTGATCTCTGCTTGACCAAAGCGTTTGGGCTACCAGAATCTGTCTTCTGTACTCAGTTCCCCCACCCTGGTCCTGTGTCATTCCAGAATGCCTTCCATTTCGTGCAGAAATCTGGTATGCCTGTCACTCAGGTCATACAATACCCCTATTGCTATCCAGGAGAAATGTAACTCAGCTGGCTTCAGTTCCCTGTTACAAGGATGGCAAGCAGTTGACATGCCTGCCACTGACCCCTCCTGTACCTGTGGCTGCCCTCTTCTGCAGAACTCAGAGTTCTTCTCAGTACAGTACCCCAAGCCAGCTCATTAGAGTTGTCATATGAGATCAAATCTCTTGCTCTCTCTGTGAGATGTATTCTCTGTGATGGTTGTACCAAACCTTTCCCACTACTGTGCTTTGCAGGTGATCTTGCCTTTTTCTTCATGGAGAGGATCATGGCCTCTTCCTGGGTTTACTGCCTTCTCTTCATCTCTTTTCTATATTCCTTTAATTTTCTTCTTTTCTTTTTTTTTTTTTTTTTTTTTTTTTGAGATGGAGTCTCACTCTGTTGCCCAGGCTGGAGTGCAGTGGTGTGATCTCAGCTCACTGCAACCTCCGCCTCCTGGGTTCAAGCAATTCTCCTGCCTCAGTCTCCCAAGTAGCTGGGATTACAGACGTGGACTACCATGCCTGGCTAATTTTTGTATTTTTAGTAGAGACGGGGTTTCACCATGTTGGTCAGGCTGGTCTGGAACTCCTGACCTCAGGTGATCCACCTGCCTTGGCCTCCCAAAGTGCTGGGATTACAGGCGTGAGCCACCACGCCCAGCCTTCCTTTAATTTTATTTCTGAGGAAAAGGGGTCTCTTCTTTTTTTCCTAATTCCTCTCTTTTGTTCTGGTCTTCTCTCTTCCCCTTTTTTTGATCTAAGACATTTCTCCATCAGCCATTCCCATTTCTGTTTATAATGCCTATCCCTGCCTGAAGATATACTCATATCCATCCTAGAAAGCTGCTCTCCCCGACCAAGTGCCTCCAGTTGCCTCCTGTCCTTTTTCTCAGGGTTCATTTTTGCCAGCTTCTCACAGCATTCACACCCTGCCTGGAGAGCCAGTCCTTGATTCTCGCTCTTCCCCAGCTTTCATTGCCCTGTGTCGTCCACTGCAGTCACAGTGCTTCCCGTTCATTGATCACCGACTACGTGTTGCCTTACTTAGTCCTTACAGTGACTCTCCACATCAACGGCATTTCTATCCATTTTACAGTTAAAGCTGAGAGTCCTTTATTGCTCAATTTAAACCAAACTGAACTAATTTGCAATTATTATTATTTTTTGGTCAAAGAAGTCACAGAACTGAGCCCCTAGGGCAATCAGAATTTTTTATTTGATTATAATCATGTTGCTGGTACTTGTTAATGGTCAAGTGTTTTTGTAACCTCAAAATGTTATTTTCTTGTTTAGGAATGCCACTGCCTAGTAATGATAATGATGGAGTAGACTGAATTTACAGGTAGAATAAAATGTCTGCACTCCCATGTTAATTGCAGCATTATTCACAATAGCTGAGATATGGAAACAATGTAAGTCCCCACCATTGGATGAATGGATAAAGAAATTGTGGTATGCGTGTACAGCAGAATATTATTCAGCCTTAAGAAAGAAGGAAATCTTGTCATTTGCGACAGCATGGAGGAATCTGGGGACATTACGCTAAGTGAAAGAAGCCAGACACAGAAAGACAAATATTGCATGATATTACTTACATGTGAAATCTAAACTAGTCAAACTTGGAGAAAAAGAGTGGAATGGTAGTTGCCAGGGGCCGGGGAGTGGGGAAGATGGGGAGATGTCAGTCAGAGGATACAAAATTTTAGTTACAAGGTGAATGAATTCTAGTGATCTAATGTACAGCATGGTAACTATAGTTAATGTGTTGTGTACTTCAGATTTGCCAAGGGAGCAGATCTTAAGTGTTTTCAGCACACACATACACACACACACAAACACACACGTGCGAAGCATGTCAGGTGATGGATATGCTAATTAGCTTGACTGTGAGTCATTACACAAAGTATACTTTTATCAAAACGTCATCTTGTATACCTTAAATATAGACAATTTTTTGTCAGTCATACCTCAAAAAATGTCTACACAGACTTAGTGAGACTCATGACATGAGTCATGTTAAAGGATATAAGAAACAAATAAAAGTTTAAAAATGCTTTTCCTAACCAAAGGCTTATTGTTAGGATTCCTCATAATCCCGTCATGACTTCAATTAGAAATCCTTGCTGTGGTATATCGAGACTCTTGTCCAAGGAGAGGAAGGGGCAGGAGGATCTCACTGTTGTTCTCTCCTTGTAAAAATTTAACTCTGTTTTCAGGAGGGAGTATTTGACGAATACATGAACAAATGAATGAATGAAATGAGCAAAGAAATAGAATTAATCTGATCAAAGTTTGCATGTTCAAATTATGTGTTAAATTGGATAGAGCAGCTGCTGGCCCTTACTTTTTTTCTGGGCCTATTTCAAATGGTCTTCTTTACTAGGCTTTCAATTGCAGATTTAGACTTGGAGACTTTAACAAATATGAATTGAGTCCACATTTGTATAGCGATTTAAACTGCTATTATCACAAAATTGTCACAGTAGTTTTAAACTCTGTCAGATGGCTTTTAACCAAACCCTGCCATCAGAGTCAAATTTGATTCTTTGGATGGTTCTTTCCTTTTTTCTCTCTCTTTTACATTGTCTAGTAAAGAAGTTTCTTCAATGACCAGTTTTGTCATAGAGTTAGTGACATTTATTCTGTGGGTTACAAATTTATCATCACAAGTGGCTAGATGTACTTCTCATAGACAACTTGTATCCACAAATTGATTTTTTTTTCTTTTTTTTTTTTTTCCTGAGCCATTCTCCCTAGAAAACACAAATTGTTTTGGGGGGAAAAATTAGGCTGTTCTTCAGGGGTATTTATTTTCATGATTCATTGTGCACAGATCGGAGTTGTGCCTTAAGGGTTTGGCTCTGCTCTCTTGATACTGGTATCCATTGCTAGGTGTGGCTCAATTAAACAGGAAGGATGGCTAGATAGCATATATATTCACATGTCAGATGGCAGCATCCATCTTTGAGACAGGAATCTTGGTGGGAAAAGTTCAATTTTTTAACAAATGTGAAATTACCTCCTCAATCATTTTTATTTCCGGTTAAATTAATGTCTGATATAAACACTGTAGGCTAGCATAGTATTTGATACCATTTAGTTTGCTCTCTCTTTTAGTTTCTAATTTTCATTGTAGTTCTCAGTGTTTGCTTTTTGAGTGTGAGTTTATGGCAGAATAAATCAAATTAACTTTGGTGGGTAGATTGAGTTTTCTCTGATGACCTTTACTAACCAAAACATACTTTCTTCTCAGGTGAAAAAGCCAAGGTGGATTATTATTTATTTGACTGACAAAGAAATGCATTTCTAATGTTATTTAGTGACTGAAATAAATTGCTTCACCATAAATTAAATGTGAAATAAATGCATGATCCTCTCTTAATGAACCAAACAGACTGAGAGCCAAGCACCTTTGCAGTACACCTCTTTCACCAGTTGGTGGTGCCAAAAACTCTGCTAAGAAACTGATTGAAAGAACAGAAGGTTAACCAGGAGCCTTTCTTAATAAGCGTTATTTTCGTAGTTTTTGAAAAATTTGTACTGAAAACATATGCCCAAATTATCACAGTTTCTAAGGTTAGGAAGCAAAGCTAATCCCTCTGGTGACCAGCAGAATATATTTCTAGTAAGCTTCTGTAATAATGTCATTGGCCTATGTTAATATTCACATATTGGAAATTGCAAAGTTGTATAACATCTGACTCCATCCTGGAAATAGCCTTTAGTGTGCTTGCCTGGAGAGTGAAGGAGAAAACAATAATGTGTACAGAGAAGGAGAGTGATGTTCCTGGCTGTATTTATTATCGAATTTAGGTCTTTAAAAATATTGATGTGTTATTATTACTATGATTTTTTTTTTTAACAATTAAAATATTCCTGTGACAGCAGGAACATTGCTTTTTTTTGGGGGGGGTTGGTGGCTAGGTTTGTTTAACCCTTTTCTGTTTAGCCCTGAAAAAGTCCAAATGGAGCAATAGCCTGTTGCTTAAATGTGTCCTAAGATACAGTCAAAAGAACACAGGCTTTGGAGTCAGAGAGATCAGGTTTTGAATTTCCCTTCATATTTCATAACTGTCTCTCTCTTTTTTTTTTTTTTTGAGACGAAGGTCTCACTCGGTTGCCCAGGCTGGAGTGCAGTGGCACGATCTCAGCTTACTGCAACCTCTACCTCCCGGGTTCAAGCGATTCTCATACCTAAGCTTCCCAAGTAGCTAGGACTACAGGTGCGCACCACCACTCCTGGCTAATTTTTGTATTTTTAGTAGAGATGGGGTTTCACCATGTTGGCCAGGCTGGTCTCCAACTCCTGGCCTCAAGTGATCCACCTGCTTCATCCTCCCAAAGTGCTGGGATTACAGGCGTGAGCCACTGTACCCAGCCTTTCATAACTGTCTCTTAATTACTTATGCAGATTCTCTACTGCTCAGTTTTTCCAGTTTGTAAAATGGAGATAATAACGTCTTCCCCTCAGAGTTGGCGTAAACATCACCTGAGATAACGGATGTGCATCTGCTCCTCACCCTGTCCTTTTCTAGTTTAAGCACAGACTCAGTTCTTTCTGAGCCTCCACCACATCCCATGCTCTTAGCTAGGGCCTTAGGACCGGAGTCCCTCCTTGTGTCTGATGATGCCTCATGCTGCATTAATGAGAAGATGTTTGCAGGTTGTAAAGTTCCACAAGGATTTTGTAAAGAACTCACAAAAGAGATACTCATATTGTTAGCTATATATGGTGTTCAGATATTTGTCCATCTACCCTGGGGTGTTTCCACGTTGATCTGAATCTGCCTAAATGTTTAAGATTGGAGAAGGGAGCACAGGGTTGCTGACAGGTGTAGCAACAGTGTCCCCAATAGTTCATTCATATATTTATTCCACAGACTTTTACTCAACATTATTATTGCTGGGTCTCCGGCATACAAAGATGAATTCCCAGAGAGCCTGAAGATGCTTCTGAGAGCTGCAGACTCAAGAAGCAGGATGCTTTCTGCTTGGCAGGAATTGATAAGCAGCCCTAATCTATGGAAGAGCAAGAAAGATAAATTTAAATATTTTTTAAAATATGATTTTAAAAAGTTGTAAGATTGTAAAAAATTTTTTAACTTTGAAAAAACTCTGATAGTTGTATTAAGCTTTTGATAGCATCATGTTTGGAAGAGTGAACAAATCAGAAGAAGGCTTCAGCGTGGTTGGTAAAGTCATAAAACACTGTTAATTAGGAGCTTTAGCCCAGTATAGAATTTTAAAGTACAACTGTATAAGGTATATACTTTTTTAGGAATAGCACAAGTAACATCTTTGATTAGATTCGATTGAAAGATTCAGACCCTTAAGATTTAGAGATTACGGAATCATAGAACTGGATGGTGGCCAGGACTTTAGGAATCACATATGCCATCTCTCTTATTTTCTAGCTAAGAAAATGGAAGTCACGCAAACGTATGTGGCTCACCCAAGGTTACACAGACCTGGATCAAAACTCAGGTCTCCATGCCGAGACATTGTTTTTCCGTCCTAACTCCTATACAATGAGCCATTTTCAGTAGATAAATATATACTTGTTCTATCTCAATAAACTTTCATGCTAAATATGGAGTATCATGTCCGCCCCATTACCAAAATTAAGACTTTGGCCGTACCTTCGGCAGTTAAGGTGCTCCTACTTCCATCTCAGAGCTGAGCTGAGGGGAGGCAGGGCACACCAGGCCTGTCATGTGCAGTTCTCAGCCAGAGCCAACGAGTTCCCCACAGAAGCAGGCAGCGTTTTCATTCACGCCTGCCTTGCCTTCTTCTCGTTTCTTGCTAGACGAATGGCATCATATGCCGCAGGTGTATTAGTAATTTCTGAGTTTGTTCCCCACTAAAAATGACCTCATTGTTTTGTGCTTCTTTTCCATAATTATACAGTAACAGGAAAATAAACCAGCTCTGAGTACAGCCCACAGCAGAAATCTTGTGCTCTTTATGCAAGTTTGATTTATAGACGTGTACTGCAGAGCAGAGTGACTATGAAACATTCATCTTCCCATTGCTAGTTGCCATGGAAATCGAGTACACAGAGCAGTGTCATTCCAGTCCTGGTGATGCCTGCAGTAGTTTATTCCTTTGTTGTTCCCGTTTCTTAAGCAACTGCCTAGCATTCTTTCATCATTACAATTAATCATGCACACAAGTTTTTATCTTTCGTCGCGCATAGAAAGTACTAAAAACATATGACAAAAACAGGGAGAATTTAAATATTCCTATGGCTTTAAATATGCATTTGTAATTTTCACCCTCAGTCCCGCTGGAAAAATAGGTCATGTAAAAAAGAAAAGCATATATTCATGTACAGATATTTCAATAAAGAGAGCAGTATAGAAATTTGAAGGAAAAACAATGCTAAGCCTGGGAAGCCCAGGAAACCTTAAGGAACTTCAGATCCTGAGGTCCCCCAGTGTTTAGATCTAAATCGGCCTGGGTAATGCCAACCAAAAAAAAAAAAAGGCCCTGAGCTATGTATCATCAACTCCTGTTTTGTTTTGTTAGTCTCCTTAACGGTTTGAACAACCTAGATATTTGCTGGACAGACATGCTAGACGTTAGAATAGAGATCCTTTTTCTCTTTAAAGGCCAATAAAATTCAGGATATTTTTTTCTTAAGTGGAAGTAAAAGGAATTCTAGTTCTTTTTCTTTTTTCAATGAAACCATTTTACCTCAGTTTTAACCCACATAGTTCATAGTCTATACCATACCAACAATGAATAAATGCTTGTTGATTAGCCGCTGCCTTCTTTTGTGGACTTCTGGCCATTCTGTTGGCTAAGAAAGCGTGTTCTAGAACAATTGTCTGGATCTAAATCCCTGCTACATTGCTTATTAGCTGTGAGACCTTTGAAAAGTATCTCAGCTTGCCTTAGTTTCCCCATCTGTAGAGGGAACAGCTATAAAATTAAGATAATGACGGGTTGTTAGGAGGCTTAACGGGGATAATTCATGCAAATGGCTCAGCCCTGTGCCTGGCACAGGACACGTGCTCTGTCAGTGGGGACTGCTGCCGTGGCAGTGGTGGTTTCTATTGCCATGACTACTACAGGCCACAGCTGAATGGAGAACTGTGCTCTGACCTAGAGAATAATACTTAGTTGATCTACAGTAATTCTAGCCCCAAAGCCACAGGACTCTGTTCCCAGCATCCAGGCTCACACAGTGATTGCTGGTGCTTTGTTTCGCTTCGGCTACATCGACTTGTTTCATCTCAAGACTGTGGATACTAGGATGGTGGCTGAGAAGTATTTACAAGGGTCTTTTTATCTGCAAATTGAGAAGAGAAGGCTGCTACAGGCAGTCCTTGAAGATGCAAATTTCTCATCTTTGACCTGGATTTGTTTCTTACAAGGAGCTGTGTGTGGAGCACGTTGGGAGGGAGTGGGCTGCCTTTACATGTCTTAAGGTTCTCGTGTTTGTCTACATAGTCTGAAATAACGTCTGACCTGCTGCCTCTCCACCCCCAAATCCCCCTTGTCACTCGGCAGTGCCTGCAGCATTCCTTCAGCCTTTCTGGAATTGAAGTTTTCCTAACTGGTGGCAGAAGCATTCTTTGTTGAAATTCACTCTCCTTGGCAGTTCTCCAGGGCACACGGCAATGCCTATTTATTTGATTTAGCCTTTGTTTGGTTAGCCTTGTATTTTGTCTGTTTTGCTTTGCGAAGTTCTTTTTTCCCCAAATTTTCATGTTTAAATCCCTTGGACTTCACTTCTATTTATTTTACTAGCTTGCTTTAAAATACTGCTAAAAGTTGTTTGCTTTAAGCTCTCACAAAATGAGTAGTCTTGGATTCATTTGTCTGTTTTCCCCAAGCCTGATCCATAATGTGTGTACTAGGTGCACCTTTGTTAATTATTAAAACAAAATAGCCTTTATAGTTTGTACTTTGTACATCCAAATATTATACTACATTGTCTCCAGTTCTCTTTATTTAGCTCTTTGTTTTTTACCCTGTCCTCCAATCATTAGGCTCATGTTAATTCTAAAGAGTTAGAAGTAGCTTAACTTTTCTGAATCTTTTTGTTCTCCCTCCTCTGCCATTCTTCCTGCTTCTCCCCACAAGATAAAAACCCGTCCGACTCTCCTGTCTTCCAAGTGAAGCTGGCAACACTCCAAGTGACATGAGTACCCTAAGACACCCATTTTTTTGTAACTAAACATTCAGTGATGAAACTTAGACCTTCTCTAGACATTTTTATGTATGTATGTATGTATGTATGTATGTATGTATATATGTATGTATGTATTTGAGACAGATTCTGACTCTGTTGCCCAGGCTGGAGTGCAGTGACATAGTCTCTGCTCACTGCAGTCTCCGCCTCCTGGTTCGAGTGATTCTCATGCCTCAACCTCTCGAGTAGCTGGGATTACAGGCGCCCACCACCACACCCAGCAAATTTTTGTATTTTTAGTAGAGATAGGGTTTCACCATGTTGGCCAGGCTGGTCTTGAACTCCTGGCCTCAAGTGATCTGCCTGCCTCGGCCTCCCAAAGTGCTGGGATTACAGGCATGAGCCACTGCACCCGGTCACTAGACATTTTAAATCCTCTCAAGACCCCTGATTTTATGTGTGGCCTTCACCTCACACTGAATGTGGCCAACATGCACTCCTGCCTTCTCTTTGTCCCCTAATCACTGTAAGAGAGATCTTTCCCTGTGCTCTTTTATTCTCAGGCTTATATCTTTCTTTGTTTTGGAAACATATTTGTTAGAATCTTCTGCATTGCAGATACTGGGATTGTATGAAAATGAACGAGATAGAAACTGCTCTGCCCTTTAGGAGCTTAGAATCTAGTTGAGGATATAGGTGGTTAGAGTCCAAGATGGTTAATCCTGAAGGATGATTACAAAGTACTATGGACAAGAAGAATGCTTACTGCAGACTGGGGAGGGGGCAAGGCTGACATCATAGAAGTGATAGCCGGCGTGAGACCTGGAGGATGGTCTCCATTTGCCTGACTTTGCCTTAGCCAGGCAAGGAGGGAGGGCATATTCTAGACAGAATGCATCTGCAGAGGTCAGCGGGAGAGCATGAATAACAGAGTTGTTATGCATAGTTAGCCTGCTATCAAATACACCTATTTTTTTCCGTGGGTGGGTGGCACCAGAAGATGAATGCAGAGTGATGAAACTGGAGATATAGGCAGTGCCAGGTGATGAGGGTCTTGTAAGAGTTCAGACTTTATCCTGAGGGTACCGGGAAGCCATCGAAATGTTTTACATAGGGAAGTGAGGTGATCAGACTTTTTTTTTTTTTTTGAGACGGAGTCTTGCCCTGTCGCCCAGGCTGGAGTGCAATGGCGCGATCTCGGCTCACTGCAACTTCTGCCCCCTGGCTTCAAGCGATTCTCCTGCCTCAGCCTCCCAAGTAGCTGTGATTACAGGCACATGCCACCACGCCCAGCTACTTTTTTGTATTTTTAGTAGAGACGAGGTTTTGCCACGTTGGCCAGGCTGGTCTCAAACTCCTCGCCACAGGTGATCCGCCCACCTTGGCCTCCCAAAGTGCTGGGATTACAGGCGTGAGTCATCATGCCCAGCCGACGTGATCAGACTTACATGATCTCTCCTAGTGTAGTGTGGAGAATGGATTAAAATGTGGCAAGAATAGCCTCTATTTGTGCTGATCCTAGGGACCACTTTCCCAACTCAGTCTTCTCTTTAACCCCACAGTGTTTGTCCAGCCCAGCATGCGTTTTTCTGATTAGCATGAAGGCTCATCTCAAACATCAGCTCCCTTTCTCTAGCTTCCTGTCTTAAAGGCCAGGACTGTGTCTTCTCCCTGGCTCTGGGCTGGCTCTTGCTCTACACTAAATGTGTCATCTGGAGCACCAACTGGATCCAGGTTTTACCATTGCCCAGAGAGTCTGTTGTTTTGCCTACTATCTTGGCTCCCCTGGGATTTTGGTGCCAGCTTAGATCTAGCCTGAGTTCAGTGATCTCCTTTGACCCCTGAAATTCATTGCCATTCATTCACACATTGGCCCTTCCTGCTCAGCCAGTCTAGAACAAACCTGCCACTGAGGGAATCCCCCTAGCCCTCTCTTTCCCACTAGTAGTTGAGTACCCTAGATACTTCACAATTGATCTCCATTGTATACCTACATAGAACAATACCTTCGATAAGATGGATTGAGGTAAGGTGAGGG
Organism: Nomascus leucogenys; assembly: GCF_006542625.1. NCBI lineage: Eukaryota > Metazoa > Chordata > Mammalia > Primates > Hylobatidae > Nomascus > Nomascus leucogenys. Next base: position 15,878,117 of record NC_044402.1, read on the forward strand.
GAACTAGCTACAGGTTGAGTATCCCTTATCCAAAGTGCTTGGGACCAGAAACCTTTCAGATTTTTTATTTTTTCAGATTTTGGAATATTTGCATATGCATAATGAGATATCATAAGAATGGGACCCAAGTCTAAACACAAAATTCATTTAAGTTTCATATATACCTTATACGCAAAGCCTGAAGGTAATTTTATACAATATTTTTCATAATTTTTTGCATAAAAAGTTTGTCATAAATACTCATGTGTGGAATTTTCCACTTGTGGTGTAATATTGGTGCTCAGAAAGTTTCAGATTTTGGAGCATTTTGGAGTTTGGATTTCCAGGGCAAGTTACTTAACTTCTCTGTGCCTTAGTTTCTTCATTTATAAACTGCAGGTATTAAGAGAACGTCCACCAGAGTTGCTTGGAGGATTAAGTGAGCGAATGCCTGTAAAACACTGTGCCTGGCCCGTAACTGGCTCTCACTGCTTATTCATGTTGTTATTATGGTGTCTAGACTTAACCCTAGGGAAAGTGGGAGAACATAAAAGGTTTTTGACTTCAGGAATATTTGACAACAGACAAATGGGTATTAATCTTGAAAGGTCCACCCCTCCTCTTCACTATGAATAATTGAGAGATGACAGTGGTATCACATCCTGCCCAGCTGGGGGGCTATTCCAGTGAGTAAGTAGATGTGAGGGAGTGATAAAAATAGCTAACTGATACCTAGTGCTCACTGTGTGCCAAGCCCTGTTCTAAATTCTTTACTTGCATTAACTCATTTGATCCTCACAATGACCCCGTGAGGTGGCTACTGTGATTGTTCCCATTTTACTGATGAGGCAACAGGTACAAAGCAGCTGAGTGACTTAGCTAAGATCCCATTAACTGCTGGAATTCGGCTTGGACCAGACAGTCTGACTCCACCTCGGAAACACAAATAGTTATAGCCACCGTGTAAAGGAGGATCTTTGCCTTTCCTTTTTCTCTCTCCCCACAGGTGTACCCTTAAAAAGGGATTTTGAATCTATTACAGTCTGTAGATTTTGAAGGAACCATTTTATTTAAGGGCCTTTCCAGTTCAGTTTCAATAGAATAAAGATCTAGACAGCATATAAATTTTCATAGTAAAAAATAGAGCTATATAATCTATGGCCATAACCCTTTTCATAGCCCTAAGGTTGGGGATATATGAAAACACTAGCTGAATTGTACGTTCTTTTTATAAAATGCCTGATTTCTGGCAATTTGGTCATACAATCTTTTGATAAAAATATCAAAAACCTCATACTGCAATACTGTAAAATGTGACTGTGTTAATGGCCAAAAACATCTGTATTTTTTACTGTCATGAACTGTTTAAACATCATCATAATAGGAAACATTTATGGCTTAAATAATTGAAGTCTACATTTCTCAGAATCCATCTGCTCATCTCAACCTTTTGTTAGACCCTCAAACAAATCACAGAATTGACGGGCTTGAGTTTCTCTGTAACTCTTCTCCATCGTGGGGTGGTAGGATGTGCAGGGGCTGTTGGTCAGTTCTTCCAAGTTTGAATATCATAGTCGTGGGAAACTGATGTAGGCATCTGTCATGGGAAACTGATGTAGGGAAATTGATGTCTGTTAACCTCCCTGGACTTCAGTTTCTACTTCTGAAGGACGTCTAGCTTTAAAATACCTTGATTCTCTCTTTCTAAACCTTTTGTTTACTCACTCTTTAAAGAATATTATAATTAATAGTACAATGATCTAATGGTAAGAAATAGAGAAGAAAAGAAAAAATAATTTGGTTTCATTAATTTCATTTAACATTATTTTACAAAAGTTCATTAAGCATCTACTATGTGCATGATAAATACTTGTTTCACTGTCCAGTATACTAATAATGTTAAATTCTCAAACTGACTTGGGATTTTCTTCCCTCAATTTTCCCATTGCTAATGTTCTCCTCCTGGCTACAACATTACCATAAAATGTTATACTCTTTAATCTTATTTTCATATTCCCCAAACAAAGCAAAACAAAATCTTTCATCTCAAAGGGATTTTTAGCATGTTGCGAATTATCATTAAATCACACACAATTTTCTGTCTTCAATTTTTCAATGTAAAGAACCACATTTTAAAACCTACTAGGTTATGTTTCTTAGGAAAAACTGTAGACATCAAATGTTCACTTCTAATTTAGATGGGTCAGCTGACATGCTAGTTTCAATGAGTTGCAGTAATGAATTTGTCATAGAATTGAAGCCGTTTTCTAGCTATAAATTGCCCAAACCCAAATGCTATAGGAAATTTACAAGGACTGTCATTAGAATAGGATATTTTAAATTATCTCAGTTGTATTGAAACAAAACCAAACTTGATTAACAGATATATCAGGTAGTCATGAATTGATGTGACAGAAAAGAGTTATTGGGCTATTTGTCAAATGATAAACTAGATGATGATGATGGGGAAAGTTACCTTTATTTTATTTATTTACGTATTTTTTTTTTAGTGCTCTAATGAGTGCCAGGCATTGTCAGTATTTCATGTAATCCTCATGATAACCTTATGAGATGTACAGTATTATTACTGTTTCTATTTTATAGATAAGAAAACTGAGTTTGGAGAGGTTAATGTTCCCAAAGTCCCACACTTTAAATAGCTGAAAATGTTTCACATTGCTTGTTGTCACCTTGACTTCACCATATTTAAAGTGAAAGTCATCATCTTCATCCCTTGTTGTTCTTTCTGTTTCGTCAGTGATATCATGATTTTCTGTTTCATTCTTGCAGTCATTGATTTTTCCTTTTCCATCTTTGCTCTAAATCCATTCAATTACCAAGTCCCTTTCCTCATTCAATGTCTTTCTGCTGTCAGCCCTCTTCTCATCACTTAGTGTCCAGGCCTCCCAACTAAATGTACAGGCTAAAGGCCAAACTCCGTAACTCAGTCTTCAAGGCTGGCTACTCTCTGACTCCTCCTCTTCTTTTAGGCTTTTTCCTGTTACTTCTCTCCAGATGAACTAGTTACCGAAACACTTTGTGGCCATTTCCTACATCCCCTTTTGCAAATGATAACTCTTTTCAGATGGCCTCTCCCCTGTTCCCTGGTCCGTGAGCCCTGTCCCTTCCTCAGCATGAGACTGGGTCCTCTCCTGAAAGATGTGTTTTGATCAGCTCATTCCCCAATGGGTATCCCTTCTTTTCAATGCTTGTGACAGTAGGCGCTATACCTGTCATTTTGCACTAAGCACATGCCACCTGACTAGCATTGCTATACAACTCTTCATCAATGTGATCTGTCTCTCTCTCAGTGGTGGTTAGGGCTGGGTCTAGATCTCTCCTAACATCTGGAACATTGTTCTATACCTAGAAAGTACAAGTCTTCATGCTTCGTGTGCATGGGTAAGGAAAGGAATTTTTATGGTAACTATAGTAAATATCTCACATATTGACTTCATTGACTTAAGAGATCTCCTGTGAATCCTCCAAGCCTTATTATTCAGACCCATTTCACTAGAAAGGGACCACATATATTCATAGGATACAGTGGTAGATTGTTTGCAGAGATGGTCACAGCTCCTTCCATCCCTGTGCATGCACCTGTATAAAGTGACTTGGCTCTCTTCTCATCAGAGGAAGAATTTATTTCTCCACTCCCTGAATCAGAGCTGACTTGTGACTTACTTTGACCAAAGAGCATAGAAAAAAGTAATAAATCTCAAAACCTGAGGGGTGGTCTAGGTGACCACCCCCAACAAAGGATCCCATCTGGGAGAAAATTTTTGCAATCTACCCATCTGACAAAGGGCTAATATCCAGAATCTACAAAGAACTTAAAGAAATTTACAAGAAAAAAACAACCCCACCAAAAAGTGGGCAAAGGATATGAACAGACACTTCTCAAAAGAAGATATTTATGCAGCCAACGGACATATGCAAAAATGCTCATCATCACTGGTCGTCAGAGAAATGCAAATCAAAACCACCATGAGATACCCTCTCACGCCAGTTAGAATGGCGATCATTAAAAAGTCAGGAAACAACAGATGCTGGAGAGGATGTGGAGAAATAGGAACAATTTTACACTGTTGGTGGGAGTGTAAATTAGTTCAACCATTGTGGAAGACAGTGTGGTGATTCCTCAAGGATCTAGAACTAGAAATACCATTTGACCCAGCAATCACATTACTGGTTATATACCCAAACGATTATAAATCATTCTGTGATAAAAACACATGGACACGTATGTTTATTGTGGCACCATTCACAATAGTAAAGACTTGGAACCAACCCATATGTCCATCAGTGATAGACTAGATTAAGAAAATGTGGCAGATATACACCATGGAATCCTGTGCAGCCATAAAATAGGATGAGTTCATGTCCTTTGCAGGGACATGGATGAAGCTGGAAACCATCATTCTAAGCAAACTCACAAGGACAGAAAACCAAACACTGCATGTTCTCACTCATAGATGGGAGTTGAACAATGAGAACACATGGACAGAGGGTGGGGAACATCACACACCAGGGCCGGTCGGGGGGTGGGGTCCTGGGGGAGGGATAGCATTAGGAGAAATACCTAATGTAAATGACGAGTTGATGGGTGCAGCAAACCAACATGGCACGTGTATACCTATGTAACAAACCTGCACGTTGTGCACATATACCTAGAACTTAAAGTATAATAATAATTTTAAAAAACAGGTATGTTTGTGTTAGAGTTCTCTAGAGGAACGGAAGTAATAAAATATGTGTATAAATATATAAAAAAAAGGAATCCATCTGATGCCATGCCTTTTGAGTTTTTGTTCCATTGTGTACATATGATAGATGTGGTTTGACATGCTTCTTTAACCAAAGTTTTAACGCATTTCAGAGTTCTGCACTTCTAAGAAGTGATCTTAAAGGTAGATAATAAATTGTGGTTGTTCATATGCCCTGATACCATAGTTCTGTTTTACCTCTTGTAGTTTCTTGAACTTGAACGTAGTCCAAAATTAACATTGATTTAAAGTGCTAATATTTTCTCAGATCTGTTTTAAAAACTTTGCATTCTTGTGTTCTTCATTTGCAAACACCCAGAATTGCCAATCCCCGTCTCTTTTACCCATTATAAGGAAACAAGTTCTCTATTCGTCAAATAGCAAAACAGCCTTTGCTTAACAGTGTATATTTCACTTTTGTGCTAAAGCTGTATCCCAGTAACATTTTCTGTCACAGAAAATGACCATTTCTTCCTGGAGTATATAATTTTTTTCAAATGCATGAAGTTTTCAAAATGAAACCATATCAGACAGAATGATCTTTGGCTTTATGAAAGTGGAATATTTTTTATAGTTCTGTGGTTGTTCATTATTTTAAAACCTATTAGTTACAACAGGCTAGCTTGAAAAATGAGGAGGTTTAAATCTGAGACAAAATATCTCAGTATAGTTAGATTCTGAAACTGTGCCAGCAAAATTGTGTTTGAACGCTTCTTGAATTTGTTTTGTAAGGGGTAGCTTTCTGCTTTAAATGTGTATTCAGTAAAACACAGCTATTCAAATTCTAGTAGACATGTAGGAGAGCCAGATTCATGTGTAACGCAGATGCAGCATTGTTCATGGGGCTCTTTCCCTCCTAATGACTGACCTAATGTGTTGTGTCTCCTTTTTCTGGCTGAGAGAAGGAACCACATTTTAGAAGCATTTTATTCAGTAATATGTTCACATTGTGTTTCACCTCTTGCTATCTCTTATACTACAAGAATACCTGTGACGTATTGAGATAGCTAATATCATTGCTAGAAAAGTACAAGGTAATTTGGATAGAAAATAATGTAATAGCTTTAGTAACAGAATATAATTAAATTAGTGCCTAGAGTAAAAATAGTGAAAGGATTTATTTTTAGTCTTGAATGGCTCAGATCAGTATGATTAAAATACATAAATTAAATAACAGCATTTAGTTCAGTGGTGTTCTGAGTGGTATCAGCTCTCTCTAATATCTAATCTTAAGTATTAATAATCTAATTCTAAGTATTCTGTTTTCCTCTGCCCTCCCCCATTTTTAAGTAAACCCAATATGAATTAGATAAAATAGGGAACACATTTGTTAGATTCTTGGAAGCCTTGAGATTAAGGATTTTAAGTTGGGCTGGCATATTTTTATTAATCTACTGGAAAGTGGTTATTGGAGCACCTTCTGTATACCAGGGGCCATTCTGGATGCTGGGAATAGAGCCACCAACACAGCAAACAAGGTCCCTGCTGTCAGGGAGTTCACAGTTTCCTTGGGAGAAGACAAATAATAACTGAGTAAACAAGCAAGTTAATTTCAGATAGAGATAAAACACTATAAGAAAAGTAAAACAGAATAAATTATAGAAAACGTTTGAATGGGGAAGGGGTTGCTTAAAATTGGGAAGTTAGGGAAGACATTTTTGAGGGCTGACATTTGAACTGAGACCTAAATGACGAAGAGCCATCCAGAAAGAGGAAAAGCAGTTGCAAAGGGTCTGAAATGGGTATAAGCCTAGAGGGACTGAGAAACTAAAAGAAAACCAGAGTGGCTGGGTTGCAGCGAGCAAGAGGCAGAAAGGTCTGAGCGTAATTTGAGAGGTAGGCGGGGCAAGATGCTGCGTTAGTCATGGGTGCTACCTCTTTCTTTTATATGACAGGGTGAGTAGCCCTTATCGGAAATGCGTGGGACCAGAAGTGTTTTGGATTTTGGATTTTTATTTTAGATTTTGTAATATTTGCATTATACTTACTGGTTGAGCATGCCCAATCTGAAAATTTGAAATCTTATACATTCCAGTGAACATTGTCTTTGAATATCATGTATAATATCAAAAAGTTTCAGATTTTGGAGCTTTCAGATTTCAGATTCTGGATTAGGGATAACTCAACCCATATTATATTCTGTATTGTGTTACATGCCATTATGTCATATCATATTTCACACCATGTTGTGTATTTATATTGTATTATATATTTATGTCCCTGTACTCTACAGGGAAATGAAGAGTCAAAGAAAGACCTTAGATTTCTCAAGATGTGTAGGTTTTCTGGCATTCCCAGTGTACAAAGTCATGCTAGTGGGTTGCTGTGTCCTGGCTTGGGGTCCCCAGCTTCTTTTCATGTTTCTTTCCCATTATCAGTTAAATTCAGTTCAACAGATACTTTCTTGGTGCGTGCCAGGCCCAACAAACTGATGAGTCCACTTGGGCCATTTTACAGATGAATGCAAGAGAAATTGTGATAGGCTTTCATTTTAGAGCAACTTTCCTAGATTATGTCTATTATTTCAATTAGTGAGCACCTATCTTTTGTACCATCTTATTTATCCTTAGGTTACAAGCAGTAAAATGATCATAAGGGCCAAATATCTAATCTGAATGGCAGTAATATGTAATGTTAACATAGTCATCATTTGTTTCTCTCCACTGGCGATACAAGACATAGAAAAATGATTTTGAGGCCTGCTTATGCATCAGACCAAGAAGTGTTTATCATTTGAATACCTCTCTTCTGGAAAGAATAGGGGAAGTTTTAAAAAAATTAACAGTTTACTAAAATATGTGAAAGTTTACAAACATATATTCTTTTAAATGAGGGAACACAGATCTTCTGTTACGATGGTTATGATTCAGAGTGTCTGATTTACACTAGAGGATCAGGAAATAATGTAGACTATTTCCTTTCCATGTGTCTTCATACCATAGGTAGTCATAATATACTGACTTAAAATTTCCACCGAATTAAACTTTCCAGTGATTTATAAGACGTTGAAATGCATTACCAAGAGCAGTTATTGAATCTTCCTTCAGAGATAATTAACGAAAAGACTTTGTTATTAAAAAAGAAAAAAAGCAATAATTTACCTTTCATGATGGCAAAGGTAAGCTCTAGAAGTCTTTCTGTGATTTGCTGATATTAATTCCACTCCCTGGATGTTTGTTTTGCTTTATTCTTTCTAACTCTCCCTGATTCTGTGGTTTAATAGATTTTCCTCATGTTTAGAATAAAACCGTAGAAGTCAGTACCACATTTAGTATCTATCTCCAGGCATGGCCAATCCTTCTTCCCACTGGCTGTGTTCCGGAAGGTTCTGGAAAACAGCTGACAAAGCCTGAATGTGACAGGGCAAGACATTTTAGGCAGCACTCATGGCTTTTTCAGCTGTGCTTCTTGTTTTCTCATAGATGGATGTGGTATGTAAGTGTGTATGATGCATATATGAAATATTCAAGTCAGAAAATTTGTCCATTTATGTTCCTCCCAGGTTATGAAACAAAATATTCCTTTTAGCCATGGTTCAAGCCCCTTGGGTAGCCCTGCCTGATTGCCCTAGAGATCATCACTGTCCTGATTTTTTTTTTAATCATTCGTGTATGTCTTTATATTTTATGACATAGATTTATATATCTTAAATAATACAGAGTATTGTTTTGCTTATTTTTATACCTTATATAAATGCATATTGCTTTTTCTCTTATTATATTCTTAGGAATTATCCACATTGATCCACGTATCTTTCATTTATTCTCCCTGCTGTATAGTATTCTGTTGAGGCACCAGGGGGCACAATAACCAGCACCTTTTCCCCTCCAGAATCAATTGAAAATTCGACTCCAAGTGCAAGAGAGTAATAGATAGAAATTTCAGCTTTCTTAGTGACATAGCTGTATTGGAGGGATTGGTTTGCTAAAATACAGCCCACATTAAGCAGGTTTACCCTTTAGAGTGGCGTGAGGCAGGGTCTTCAGTGTATTCATATCAGCAGTTGACTTGTTTCCCAAGTGGTTGGGCCAGTTCACAGTATTACCCTCAGTGCACCAGAATTCCTTTCTGTCCATATACTCACCAGCACTTGTTACTGAACTCTAGTTTTTGCCAATTTGATGGGTGTGAAATGGTATCTTATTGTGATTTTTAATTTTTCTCGTTACTTACAAAGTTCATCATGTCTCCTAGCCCTTTGGGTTTCCTGTTCAATGTCAATTTCCTATTGATGTATTGGCCCACATAAAAAATATTGCGTAGTCTATTTCAAAATGATTTATAGGGGCTCTTTATATATTCTGGGTACTAATTCTTTCTTATGTGTGAGTCACAGAAATTTTCACCCACTTGTGGCCTATCCTCACTTTTTGTGGGGGAGGGATTATCTTTTGATATATAACTGGAATATATATTTTCCCAGAGGTTTTAGAGAGAACGTGAAAAAAAGAAAAAAGCCTGGGACTCTTTGGCATGTCCAAAGTCTAGGATTTTGGAGAGCATGTGTGTAGTGTTACTTGAGTATATAAACGGGGTCTCCCTGGTGATTTTCTGCCTATTGGAATACTCACTCTGAGCAGTTGCTCATCTTTCTTTTTCTATATTAGCCAGTTTGAACATTTCTCTAAGATTTACATTATTTTTCAAGTTCTTTTACATTATAGAATTAAACGCTTACTGCTTAAATTATGATTTTTTAGCCTCAGTATAGTTGCATGAAAAGGCTATACCATAAAACAAGTCTGACCTACCAAAAAGCGAATTTGTCTACCACTTGGCAACTCTCTATGTGTAACACAACTTTTTCATTTTAACTATTCTGATGGCAATGCTGTATTAATACTTCATTCTCTCTGTAGAGCTTGTGGACACTGTCATCATCCGAAGGCATTTGAGTACTAAATTGCATATGATGATACTTATAAAATAAAATTGCAGGCCAAGCATGGTGGCTCACTCCTGGAATCCTAGCACTTTGGGAGGCCAAGGTGGGAGGATGGCTTGAGGCTAGGAGTTCAAGACCAGCCTGGGCAACATAGCAGGACCCCATTACTACAGAAAATGAAAAAAAATTAGCTGGGCATTGTGGCACACCCCTGTAGTCCCAGCTACTCGGGAGACTGAGGCAGGAGGATCCTTTGAGCCCAGAAATTGGAGGTTTCAGTGAGCTACGATTGTACCACTGCACCCCAACCTGGATGACAGAGTGATACTTTGCCTCCTTAAAAAAAAAAGAGGCCAGGCACGGTGGCTCACACCTGTAATACCAGCACTTTGGGAGGCCAAGGTGGGTGGATCACTTGACACCAGGAGTTCAAGACCAGCCTGGTCAACATGGTGAGACCCTGTCTCTACCAAAAATACAAAAATTAGCCACACGTGGTGGCATGGGCCCGTAGTTCCAGCTACTCGGGAGGGTGAGGCAGGAGAATTACTTGAACCTGGCAGGTGGAGGTTGCAATGAGCTGAGATCGTGCCACACTGCATTCCAGCCTGTTCAACAGAGCGAGACCCTGTCTCAAAAAAACAAAACGAAACAAAAACAAAAATGAGAAAAAGAAAATCGCATCATGATTTTGCTAATTCTTCATAAGAACAGTTTCTTATAGGGTCATGCATAGATTTTCACCATAAAAAGAGCCTCAAAGAGCATATGGTACAGTCTGTTATTTAAACATGTGAGGTTAAATGACCCATGCAAGGTCTCACACCTTGGTGGGGGTGAATGTGGGCATGGAATAGGATTAGGACCCAGGGTTCTTGGCCCCTGGCACAGTGTGTTTTCCATTGTAATGGGTTATAGAATAATAATGTTATTTATTTTTATAAAGTTGGTGTGCATTTCTAGATTTCCTTGGCTAGAGTTCCTTAGGTTTCACAGAAACATAGGTTTCAGTGCTTTTAGCTTTTTGATGACATCTTTTTAGTTTCTTAGTACTGAAGGAACTGCTTATCATACTTGCTTAAATTAGCTTTATGGAAATAATATATACTGTTTTCCTTCCTTATTTTCAACCGTATTTACATGCTAGTCTTTCCAACAGGTTGTATAAATAAGTTAAATGTTATGGTAAATTATTCCAAAATGGCATATTAAGTTTGCATAAATTAAAACTATGGTGCAATACTATGAATCAGATTGTAACTAGATGTAAATTTGTAAATGTGTATAGTTAATTTTTTAAACATAATTTTTCCATGCATGACGGCTTTATTTAAGTTAGTGTGTTTAACAATAAAATTAATGCATTCAACCGGAGAACTACAATATTACCATTAACTCACATATACCCGCGCACTCCTCCATCCTATCTTCCTGCCTTTTTCCATAGGAGCCAATATCCTGACGTGAGTGTTTATTATTCCCGTGCTTTAAAAATACATGCACATGGCTGGGCATGGTGGCTTATGCCTGTAATCCCAGCACTTTGGGAGGCCAAGGTGGGCAGATCACAAGGTCAGGAGATCGAGACCATCTCGCTAACACAGTGAAACCCTGTCTCTACAAAAATAGAAAAAATTAGTTGGGCTTGGTGGCATGCGCCTGTAGTCTCAGCTACTCAGGAGGCTGAGGCAGGAAAATTGCTTGAACCCTGGAGGCGGAGGTTGCAGTGAGCCGAGATCACACCACTGCACTCCAGCCTGGGTGACAGAGCAAGACTCCATCTCAAAAAAAAAAAAAAAAAAAAAGCGCATATACATATATGTACCTATATGTTTCTCTAATGTTTAATCTTCCTTGTTTTAAAACTTTATAAAAAAGAATTTCAAATATATGTAGTCTTTGTGACTTGCTTTTTTTCACTCAATAGTGTTTCTAATATTTATCCTTGTTTTATGTATAATTCACTCATTTAAAATGTGTTTAGCGGCTGGGCACAGTGGTTCACGTCTGTAATACTAGCACCTTGAGAGGCCAAGGCAGGAGGACCTGTCGAGGCCTGGAGTTCAAGACTTGCCAGGCAGTAAGCAAGACCCCGTCTCTATAAAAAAACACAAAATAAAAATTAGCCAGGTGTGGTGGCACATACCTATAGCCCTAGCTACATGGAGGCTGAGGTGGGAGGATCGCTTGGGCCCAGGAGTTCAAGGCTGCAGGAGTTTGAGGCTGCAGGAGTTTGAGGCTGCAGTGAGCTATGCTCGTGCCACTGCTCTCCAGCCTGGGTGACAGAGGAAGATCCTGTCTCTAAAAAAATAAAATAGTATAGCATTCCATTGTGTGGATTTACCACAGTTTGTTTATTCTTTTGTTGATGGGCATTTAGTTGTCTTTCCCCCAATTTTGTTTCCTTTTTCTCTTCTTATTAATACTGTGTGAATACTTTTGTATCATAACTCCTAGTGCCCGTGTGCAAATGCTTCTCTGGATATGTACTTAGGAATGGAATTGCTAGGTTGTAAGGTACACAAATGTTTACTTAGTGCTGGAATATCATAATGCCAAATGATATTTTCAATAATTCATATCAATTTACATTCCCACCAACAGTATATTCTGTGGATGGGCATCCTCTCCAACTCTCGCCAGACTTCTCTTTTTATTTATTTATTTATTTTTTTTTTGAGACGGAGCCTCGTTCTGTCGCCCAGGCTGGAATGCAGTGGCGCGATCTCGGCTCACTGCAAGCTCCGCCTCCTGGGTTCACGCAGTTCTCCTGCCTCAGCCTCCTGTGAGTGAGTAGCTGGGACTGCAGGGGCCCGCCACCACACCCGGCTAATTTTTTGTATTTTTAGTAGAGACAGGGTTTCACCATGTTAGCCAGATGGTCTCCATCTCCTGACCTCGTGATCCGCCCGCCTCGGCCTCCCAAAGTGCTGGGATTACAGGCGTGAGCCACCGCGCCCGGCCGCCAGACTTCTTAATCTTTCCCAGTTGAGTGGGTTTAATATTTCATTGTCAGCTTGATTTGTATTACCCTGATTAATGATGAGTTCTCTGTCTTATCTCTTCACGTTTACTAGTCTCCTGTGTGACATACCTGTTCGTGGTTTCTACCCATTTTTCGATTACATCTTCTATTGTTTTGAATGTGTTCTTTATATGTGTTCTCAGTACAAATATTCGGTCTAGTTAACAAATATCTTCTCCCAGCTTGTGACTTGTCTTTTCACTTTCTTCAAGTGTCTTTTGAGACACAAGTAAAATTTAGTTTGGTTAAATTTATGAATCTTTGTCATAGTTAGAGGGCTTGTGTCCTATCTAAGAAACCCTTCATTACCCCCAAAGTCAGAGACCTATTACCTATATTTTCTTCATAAAATTTAAAGTTTTGCTCTTGAAAATCTGTAATTCTTCTAGAACTGATTTATGAATATGGCGTGTGTGAGAACCCAGTTTCACCTTTTCCATATGGACAATCAGTATTTTCAGCTCTGTTAATTGAATGTGCCCTCTTTTCTCTGCTGTTCTGCTTTGCTGCCTCTGCTCCTGTGTTTTCTATTGTGTTTCGTTGGTTACTTAATCTGTCTCTGCACCAATTTCTCACTGTCCTCATAAAATCTTAATACCAGTAGGGCAAGTCTCCCTCGTTACTTTTCGTCTTTAGCAGTGCATTGATTATTTCCAGCTCTGTTTTCTCATAATAATTCCAGAAACTAGCTTGTTAAGAACCAAAGACTCTGTTCACATTTCGATTAACATTGACTTTACAGATGAATTTCTGGAGAGTTGACATCTTAATAATATTGTCTTCCTATACATAAATATATTTTTCATTGGATATTTCAGAAAATTCTTTTTATGTACCATTACACTATTATCACCATCATAATCACAATGGTTTTCACTTACACTGTATTTCTTATGTGCCAACCCCCATTCTATTTGTATCCAGTCTTTACAACAGTCTTTTGAGGTAGATCCTATTGTTATGAGATATTGCACATAGGAAACTGAGGCACAGAGGTTAATCAACTCACTGTAGATCACACAGCTAGTAAATAGTAGAGGCAAGATTCTAGCCCAAGGTGCCTGGATATAAAGTTCATACTTTTAATTACTACTCTATATTGCCCACAGCTTTTTTTCTTCTTTTGTTGGATTTCTTCCTACATATTTTATAGTTTTTGTTGCTATTGTAAATGGTAGCTTTTGAAAATTTTGTTTTTTAAATTACTTGTAGAGACAATAGAAATGAAATTGCTTTTTGTATGTTAATCTTCTAGCTAACAACCTTGCTAACTTTGTAATTTTTAGGGATTCACAAAGATAATGATATCAGTGGAAAATAGTAATTATTTCTTCCTTTGCAATCCTTATATAATTTATTTCTTTTTGCTGACATATGCACTGGCTAGGACTTACAGGAGTGATAGTGTCTTGTTCCGAAACTCAAAGGGAAGGATTTCAATATTTTATCACTTAATTTGATCATAGCTGTAGGGGTTAGATCCTTTCTCAGATTAAGGAATTTCTCTGTTCTAGTTTATCATGAGTTTTTTAAAAATCATGAATTGACGAGAACACATGGACACAGGGAGGCTAACACCACACACTGGGGCCTGTTGGGGGGTGGGGGACAAGGGGAGGGAGAGCATTAGGACAAATACCTAATGCATGTGGGGCTTAAAACTTAGATGACAGGTTGATAGGTGCAGCAAACCACCATGGTACTTGTATACCTCTATAACAAACCTGCACGTCCCACACATGTATCCCAGAACTTAAATTAAAAAAAAAATTAAAGCTGGGTGCGGTGGCTCACGCCTGTAATCCCAGCACTTTGGGAGGCTGAGACGGGCGGATCACGAGGTCAGGAGATCGAGACCATCCTGGCTAACACAGTGAAACCCCGTCTCTACTAAAAATACAAAAAATAAGCCAGGCGTGGTGGCGGGCACAGGAGAATGGCGTGAACCCAGGAGGCGGAGCTTGCAGTGAGCCAAGATCGCACCACTGCCCTCCAGTCTGGGCAACAGAGTGAGACTCCATCTCAAATAAAAAAAATCAAGAATTGGCATTAAATTTCACTATATGCCTTTTCTGTATCTATTGAGATGTTATTTTTGAAATTCATTAATGTGGTGAATAACATGTCTGTATATATATGTATAGTTTTAATATCAGTTCATCTTTTATATTTTTGATATAAACCAAATTGTACTATCCTATTTTTAATGCACAGTTGGATTCAGTTTGCTAATATTTTACTTAGGGTGGTGTGTGCGTGTGGGTGTGCGTGTGTATTTGTCTAAAATGGAGCTCTAATTTTCCTCTCTTGTTTCATTTCAAGGTTATACTGGCCTCATACAGTGAATTAGGGAGAATTCCCTCTTTTTATATTTGGTACAGATTTTGCTATTTTAATATAAATAAAATATTGCCTTGGAAAGTTTATAACTTTATATATAATCAGAAACCTCTTGCTTTTGACAATACATTGTTTTCTGCTACTTTGAAAAACTCTAATTTCTACCATCGTATCTCAAACTCTTAAGTATTTTTAATGAATTAAAAATACAAAGGTATTAAAAGGTTAAAATGAAACATTTATTAAAATCCCCTGTGTTAGTTTCCTATTCCTGAAGTCACTTCAAGTTATTTATTTTTAAACATAGAACCTCTAGTTGAAGTCTATTTATGTCTGCTTCTGCTGGTTCTTGCTCATGGTGACTAGTTTTCCCTGTAAGCTTGTTTGTATTCAACTTTCTGGAGCTCACCGACCTTAAAAAATAGTTTATGGGGAATTCCACGAGCTCAGGATGAAATCAGAGTGGTTTATGTGTTTTTGCCAGGCTCCTTGGAGCACGATCAGTACAGGACTATATTAAAACAAATCCACAGATGGAAGTTTCTGTACTCACTCAAGGTATGTTTAGACCCAGGATCCCAGGGACCCTCCCAGTGAGGGTCAGTCAACACTCATAACTTCTCAGGGGTGAATTATCGTTTTTTTATTTCATTTTTCTCTTACTCCTTTGCTCAGCAACAGGGAAACTTTTATGTAGTCCTTTGGATTTCAGCTTAATGTGGGAAAGTTATCCTGTGAGATGATCCAAATTGGCAAAGTCCTGGATCTTCACTTCTAGCCTCATCCCCCCATGAGGCTACCAGACCGCAGCCCCAGTGCACGATGTGAGTGAATGCCTTCAGGGCAAAGGTGGCTTTGGGATGCCGACTTTCTTTCCACTAACCTCTTTGGGTTCAAGCTAGCCTCAAGAATTTGGCCTGGCCGCTCTTTTTAATTTTTCAGTCCTTTTAAGGTGGTTTTGTTTTAGTGTCTTATCCAGCATCTTTAGTTTTTTGCAGTGGGGAGTTGATCTGAGTATCCAAAAACAGAAACTCATGTGAATTCTTAAATACTTTGTCTCCCAAACTTTTCCTTCTAAATTCTGCTTTCCAAATATTGATTTATTAGGTAGACAATAAGATTTATTAAGTATTAGAAAAGAGTATCCACTTATTTGTAAGAGATATAGAAAATATATAAAATTAGTAATGTATTTCTAAAGCTTAGTAATTCTGGCATTTTAGCTTTACTTTATCTTCTATTGCTGTTTAAAGAATATGACCAAGTATTTCTGACCTTTTATTGCTCTTATATTGAATATCATTTAGAAGTTGTAAGCTAAATATTTATTTTCATATAACCTAAAACCATAGTATTAGGAAATACTGATATAATTTAGTGATCATGTCATTGAAGCTTAACATTTTTATTGCATTCATTATTTATGAGAAGAAATCATGCAGTGTTTCTGTTTTTATCAAGGTATTATATCTAAAAATCACTTTTCTTGAGCTTGAATTCAATATTTATAAAAGTGCATTTTATAGTACTTATACCTATGACAAAATAATTGATTAACTGTGTCCAAGTGTGTTGATGGGTCCCCAAGGGCCAACGATAGATTTGATGATTCACTAGAAGGACTTCCAAGACAAAGCCTACAGTCATATTCATGGCTATGATTTATTACAGTGAAAGGATTCAATGCAAAACCAGCGCAGGGAAGGGTACATGGGGTGAAGTCCAGGAGAAACCAGATGCCAGTTTCCCATTGTTCCCCTCCAGTGGAGTCACAGAGAACACAATTCCCCAACAGTAAGTTGTGACCAAACATGTGAAATATGCCAGCCAGGGAAGCTCAGTAAAGACTCAGTGCCCAGGGTTTAATTGTGGGCTGATCACATCGGCATTCTCTGTCTGGCATGTGCCAACATTTCAGACACACAGAAGGAAAGCAAGTATTCAGTGGGAGCCATGTTGTTTGCACAAACAGTTTTAAGCACAGTGATCAACTCTTACCAGTTAATGGTGGTAGGAACCTTCCTGAAATCCAGGTTCCCAGATGCCAGTCAAGGGCCAGGCTTGTAAGCAGAATCGCAGTCAGGTCTGCTGTGTTAACTTTTTTCTACACGTGGAGGTATGGCTGAAGTTTTTTAAGCACTTACCATTTGGCAAGCACTGTTCTAAGCCCTTTACTCATTTCATCCTCACAGTCACCGTTTCATAGATGGGGAACTGAGGGATAGAGAAGTTACAAAATTTGTCTCATATTTCACAGCTAATAAGTAGTAAAACAGGATTCATAGTAAGGCTTCGAATCCATGATTTTATCCAATACTTTATTTGGGTTTTTTTGCAAATTACTTTCATTTGTCTCACCTCATGAATAAGATGTTCCATACATTTCCTTAAAATGGTGATTAAAATAAATTGTCAAAAAAACGAAGAAATTGTCTTCATACAGCCCCTTTTAATCTTCAGTGTTGTTTCATGGCTCTTAAGTTTCAGATTTGAAAAATCATTCTAATTATCATGCAAACCCGCCTGATCTCTTCGGCTTTTCTCTGCCTCTGTGTTTCTTCTGGGTTGGAGAATTTGAATTGTTTTTTCCATTTGTCTGGTCCTTGACCACTAATTTACTGCCATGGTTCTTTCTGTATTTCCCTTTGGTATTTTCTGAAATTTAGCAATTAGAACTGCAAACAGAGAAAGTATCACAGCGCCATGGTTTTATAAACAAAGACAAGACAGCT
The DNA here is from genome assembly GCF_006542625.1 of Nomascus leucogenys. Classification (NCBI taxonomy): domain Eukaryota; kingdom Metazoa; phylum Chordata; class Mammalia; order Primates; family Hylobatidae; genus Nomascus; species Nomascus leucogenys. The sequence goes on from NC_044402.1 coordinate 15,895,844, forward strand.
GTCTTAGTCCATTTGGGCTGCTATAATAAAAATACCATAAACTGGGTGGCTTATAAACAACAGAAATTTTTTTCTGACACTTCTGTAGGCCGGAAAGTCCAAGAGCAAGGAGCTGGCAAATCTGGAGTCTGGGGAGGGCCCACTTTCTGGTTCACAGATGGTACCTTCTAAATGTGTCCTCGATATAGTTTGGACATTTGTTCCCACCCAAATCTCATGTTGAATTGTAATCCCCAATGCTGGAGGTGGGGCCTGGTGGGAGGTGTCTGGATCATGGGGGCAGATCCCTCAAGGCTTGGTGCTGTCTTCATGATAGTGAGTTCTTGTGAGATTTGGCCATTTAAAAGTGTGTAGCACCTCCCCTGCTCCAACTCTTGTTCCTGCTCTGACCATGTGGCATGCCTGCTCCCGCTTTACCTTCTGCCATGATTGTAAGCTTCCCCAGAAGCCAAGCAGATGCCAACGCCATGCTTCCTGTAAAGCCTGCAGAACCATGAGCCAACTAAACCTCTTGTCTTTATAAATTACCTAAGCTCAGGTATTTCTTTATAGCAATGCAAGAACAGCCTACTACAATCTTCATATGGTGAAAGGAGAGAACTCTAGTCTCTTCAGCCCCTTATAAGGGCACCAATCCCATTCATGGGGGTTCTGCCTTTATGACCTAATTACCTTCCAAAGGCCCCACCTCCAGCCATCACATTGATGACTAGGTTTTAACATATGCATTTGGGGCAGGCACAAATATTCAGACGATAGCAACAGCATTTTCTGTTTTATTTCCTTCTTCGTAATTCTCATCATTGTATTGGCCATATTATCTACCTCAGTATGTGGGACAGTGACTTAAGGGCATGGCCTTTAAATGCTGCTAGAGGGCCATCTGGGATACAGCTGATAACTAAGAGCTTGCCTCTCTACAAGTATACTTTAGTTTTTTTTTAGAATTGAAATGAGAAGATTCACTATTTGCTATATCCATTCCCAAGAAAATATACTATAGCTTCAAGAAAAATGCGGGTGTTAACACATGTGCTGAAATATGATACAGATGTTTAATGTCTTAATGTGATATTATTTTGCTGTTCATAGTCACCTGCTTTTTTGATCCCTACCTAAGTTTGCTTTCTTTATTCCATAACACCTGTTCCCAGGAATATATTTACAGTCTGTTGTCTTTTCTAAATGGTTGGTACATATGTAAGAAAAAGGTTGACTTTTACTGGTTTCTTTCAGTAAATACCTTAAGGATTCCTTGTTATTTATTTTCAGTGTTACTTTATTTCAATTTAATACCTTAACACTGTTTTTACTTAAATACCACATAAGGAGTCATGCTATATGACCTAGGCATGACACTTACTTAAATGTTTATGGATAGAAAACAAATTATTTCTAGTTTTACTTTTTAAAAAGAATTCCAAAACTTCAAACTACACATGATAAATGGCCCTGTATTTCCATAGGCTTAGAAAGCTTATGACTAATTTATTACACCCATGTGATCATGTGTATCTAGTTGTTTGCTACCTTCTATTTCAGATCTTTGCATTTGTAGTTCCCTGTTTAAATATCACATCATCAGAGAGGCCTTTCCAAAGCGACTTCACTCCATCTCCCATCCCCAGTAAATCTCTGCTGTCTGATTTTATGTCATTCATAGCACTTAGCAAATCTCAGGGAAGATTTTTTGTTTTTGTTTCCTTATTGTCTGTCTGTCAGGCTTGACTATAAAGCTTCATGAGAGCAGTGATGTTGTCTGTTCTTGAATACCTCTGGATGTTCAGGTTAGTTCAGAGCACATATTGAATGAATCAAGGAATTTATTAAAGACTATAAAAAACAATCAGTTTATATTAGATAGGGTATTTGATCTTTGTTAATTCAAATTTATGAGATTTTCTGTGGGTTATTTAGGATGTGAAGAAGGTATCCAGACTGACCTTAGGTTTAGGTTATAATAATTAGCTAACTAAAAAGTTAACAGTGGATATATTTAATCTCTAAGCCTGATTAAATTTTCTGATTCTTTGGGCTGTCTCTAAGAATTGTGTATCTGCTGTAAATTACCAAAACTGCAATAAACCAGGAGTCTTTACAAATATCAAGATACTAAATACATACTTTGATCTCTTTGTGTCCATCAGAAATATTTTAAACATAGAAAAGTATAGAGAATAATATGGTGTAACACTTGGATTTCAGCCACTTCCGTTTATCTTAATATTTGTCATATTTGCCTCAGTGTTTAGTCAAAAACCAGTCTTGATATTTTTAAGATATACTTAAATCAGTAGATCTTGAGTAAAGCAGATCACTTTTTTTTTTTTTTGAGACAGAGTCTCGCTCTATTGCCCAGGCTGGAGTGCAGTGGCGCGATCTCAGCTCACTGCAAGCTCCTCCCCCCGGGTTCATGCCATTCTCCTGCCTCAGCCTCCCGAGTAGCTGGGACTACGGGCGCCTGCCACCACGCCCAGCTAATTTTTTTGTATTTTTAGTAGAGACGGGGTTTCACAGAGTTGGCCAGGATGGTCTCGATCTCCTGATCTCGTGATCCACCAGCCTCGGCCTCCCAAAGTGCTGGGATTACAGGCATGAGCCACCACGCCTGACTGAGCAGATCACTTTCTATAATGTGAGAGGGCCTCATAATTGAATGCCTTAAGAGAAAACATGTAGGTCCCCCAGGGAAGAAGCAGTTCTGCCCACAGGCTGCCTTCAGATTTGAGCCTGCAACATTAACTCTTCCCTTGACTCTCTGTTATGTTGCATTGGTCTGTTTGTCTATCTTTGTGCCAGTATCACACTCTCTTTATTATATAACTTTGTAATCTTGATGTCTGGCAGTGTAAGACCTAGAGCTTTGTGTTTTCTTCAGAATTATCTTGGCTATTTTTAGCCCATTGTGTTTTAAAATAAATTTTAGAGTCAGCTTTTCAATTTCCACCAAAAAAGAAAAAAGAAAAAAACAAGAAGCCAACCTCAAACCCAAAAGTTGCTGTCTTCTTTCTTTCTCTTTCTTTCTTTCTTTCTTTCTTTCTTTCTTTCTTTCTTTCTTTCTTTCTTTCTTTCTTTTTTCTTTCTCTCTCTTTCTTTCTTTCTTTCTCTCTCTCTCTCTTTCTCTTTCTCTCTCTTTCTTTCTCTTTCTTTTTTTTTTTTTTGACAGAGTCTTGCCCTGTCACCCAGGCTGGAGTGCAGTAGTACGATCTCAGCTCACTGCAACCTCCACCTCCCAGGTTCAAGCGATTCTCCTCCCCCAGCCTCCCAAGTAGCTGAGACTACAGGCGCACGCTACCATGCCTGGCTGATTTTTTGTATTTTTAGTAGAGACGGGGTTTCACCATGTTAGCCAGGATGGTCTCGATCTCCTGATCTCGTGCTCCACCTGCCTCAGCCTCCCAAAGTGCTGGGATTACAAGCGTGAGCCACCACGGCCACTGGCTGGGTTTTTAATTGAATTTGTATTGAATCTTTAGACTAGATCAATTTGGGGAGAATTGACAATGCCAAAATGTTTAAGTCTTCCAGTGCATGAATAAAGTATATCCTTTTGTTTTTAAAGGTCTTCTTTAACTTTTCTTGCTGTTTTGTGGTTTTAATGTAAAAGTTTTACACATATTTTATCAGGTAATTCTGAGATATTTGGTTTTTATGTAGTTATATAGATTTTTAAATTTTATTTTCTACTTATTTATGTATACAATTGTTTTTTATATGCTGGTCTTACACTGGCAGCATGACTGAATTGTCTTAGTCTAGTCCGTCTGTTATAACAGAATACCATAGACTGGGTGGCTTAAACAACAGAAATTTGTTTTCTCACAGTTCTTAAGACTGCGAAGTCTGCAGTCAGATGCCAGCATGGTCTGGTTCTGGTGAGGAGGCTCTTCCTGGCTTGCAGATGGCTGCCTTCCTGGCTGTGTTCTTCTGGGTCCTTTCCTAGACATGTGCACGGAGTGGGGGATCTCTTGCTCTTCTTATAAGGGCACTAATCCCTTATGATGGTCCCACTCTCATGACCTAATTACTTCCCAAAGACACCACCTCCAAATACTGTCACATTGTGGGTGAGGGATTCAACACAGAATTGAGAGCAGGAGTGGGCACACACATTCAGTACATAATACTAAGTTAACTTATTAATTCTAGTACTTCGTCTTAGTAATTGTAATAGTATATATTTTATGTTTTCTAGGCATGCAATCAAGTAATCTTCAAATAATAATAGTTTTATTTCTTCTTTTCCAATTCTTATGTCATTGATTTCTTTTTCTTTTCTTACTACATCAGCTAGGGTCTCCCAGATAGTGATAAATAAAAGTTGTGTGAGCAGGTATCCTGTTTCTTCCCCATCTTGGTGGGGGGAGGGGAAAACTTTAGTATTTCACCTAACTATGGAATATGCAATAGGTTTTTGTGTTTTGTTATGTTTTTAGGGGATAAATAACCTTTATTAGATTAAGGGAGCTTCTGCTTTGCTAAGAAATTTTATCATGAATAAATACTGACTTTTATTAAATGCTTTTTCTGCTCATGTTGCCATAATCGTATTTTTCTCCTTTACCTGCTAATTTTTCTCCTTTACCCTGATACGCAGTAGACTAATATTAAAAATATAACTATTGTACCATTAGTAAATGTGAGGCTTAGAGGATATACAATTGTATAATTTTTTTTTGTTAAGAGTATTTAAAAATTACTGTTTTCTTATTATTTTTAGAGACAGAGTCTCCCTGTGTTGCCCAGGTTGGAGTGCAGTGGTGGGAGCATGGCTCACTATAGCCTCAAACTCCTGGGCTCAAGCAGTCTTCCCACCTCAGCCTCTGGAGTAGCTCGGACTATGGGCATGTGCTACTATGCTCAGCTAGTTTTTTAAAACTTTTTTGGAGATGAGGTCTCACTCTGTTGCCCAGGCTGGTCTTGAACTCCTGGCCTCAAGCAGTCTCCCACCTCCATGTCCTGAGTAGCTGGATTGCAGATGCAAGCCACTGTACCTGACTATATGGACATTATTTGTAGTAAGATTCCACAATGCTGTTAAATTTGTCTATATCTAACAGGTACTTGGGAAGAATAATTAAATGAACAGAGAAGTGGTTTAGAAGTGACAGGTGACTTGGCATTTGTGTCCAAATAAAAAGTAAATGTACATTTGGCCCTCTATATCAGCAAGTTCCATATCTGTGGATTCAACCAACTGAGGACAGAAAATATTTTTTAAGTTACATCTACACTGAACATATACAGACTTTTTTCTTTGTCATTATTTCCTAAACAATGTGGTATAACAACTTTTTACATGCCATTTACAATGTATTAGGCATTATGAATAATCTAGAGATGATTTAAAGTATACAAGAGGATGTGCTTAGGTTACATGCAAATACTACAATATTTTATAGTAAAGACTTAAGCATCTATGAATTTTAGTATTCATGGGAGGTCCTGGAACCAGTCCTTCATGGATACCAAGGGATGACTATATTTATATATTCAGTCACCTTTTGACAAAGCTTAATGGCAATATTTCTTTGAGTCTGAACAAATTTTCAAGAAACTACAGAACATTCCTCTAATATCAATTTCTTTTATTCAAAGATGTACTGGAATATTATTATGTTAAGGTAACTATCTTAGTCCATTTGTGTTGCTTTAAAGGAATACCTGAAGCTGGATAATTTATAATGTAAAAGGGTTATTTGGCTAAAAATTCTGATGGCTGGAAAGTTCAAGATTGGGCGTTTTGCATCTGGTAAGGCCTCAGACTTCTTCCACTCGTGGTGGAAGGCAAAGGGGAGCCGGCATGTACAGAGATCACACGGCAAGAGAGGAAGCAAAAGAAAGAGCGGGGAGGCGCCAGGCTCTTCTTAACAAGCAGCTCTGGTGGGAACTAATAGAATAAGAACTCACTCACCCCCACCCCGAAGAGAGAACATTCATCTGTTCATAAGGGTTCCACCCCCAGGACCCAAACACCTACCATTAGGCCCCACTTTTAACATTGGGAATCAAATTTCAGCCTGAGGTTTGAGGGGACAAACATCCAAACCATAGCGATAGCTGTAGGACTTTTTACCTCTGCCTTCTTTAAATTGTGTATTATATGTAACTGAGCCACAGACTGAGAGGTGGGTAGAACATGCACCAAGCCTTTTCTTGTTCCTAAGAACAGTGAAAATTCAAAGAAGGTACACTCTGTAGGAAATCAGTATTTCCCACCATTGCTTATATAAATCTTAAGCAATCTTATTTTAAGATGAGTAGATGAGTGAATGGATAGAGAGAGAGAAAAAAGAGAGAGAGAGAGAGTGAGAAAAGTCATAGAAACTTGCTGTAGGTTTTTCACCTGGATGAAATGAAACATCACAGATGGTTTCTCACAGATGATCTCTTGGCTTCCTTTTGTAGGAGTTTCTCCCAGGGCAGTGCATTCTTTGTCCATGGTGGGGAAAGAGTCAAAGTCACTATATCAAAATGATCAGTATTCTATAACATATTTGAATTTAGACCATCTCAACATATGCCCCACATACATTTCCCATTGTGCTTCATTCACCCTTAACAGAAACAAATAATAAGACAAGGTAGTATTTGAACCTCTCAATGAAGAGTTTATAATGCATTGAATAAAGTCTTCACAGATACCAATATTTTATTCATCCCTCTGGCACCCAGGAAGTTTTTCAACACTCAGGCAATGCATGATTGTAAGATTCATGTTAGGTAAGAAATGTGCCTTTCTTTTGTAAAGTAGAAAAAAGGTGCTTGAAAGGGGAAGTGGGATTAGAAAACCAGTATCACTCCACACAGGTGCTCTTGAGAAAACCAGTTTTTGGAAGGATTATAAATAGAAGTCAAAGTTCTGGTAATTGATTATAGTAATACTACAATGCTTGTGTAACCCTAAGCATACATACTCCTATGTTTAATGCTACTGATCTTGGTTGTAGACCCAGGTTTGAAATTATTTTTGTTCAAGTGCATGCACATTTTCAACTTCATACCTTTACTCTTTAATGAAGGAAAATTTAAGACAAGCAAAATTTAGAACAGATTTTGTATAGTTGGTAGTAGAATTCGAAAATGTATTAGTTCCAGGCCAGGCACAGTGGCTCATGCCTGTAATCCCAGCACTTTGCGAGGCCGAGGTGGGTAGATCACCTGAGGTCAGGAGTTTGAGACCAGCCTGGCCAACATGGTGAAACTCCGCCTCTACGAAAAATACAAAAATTAGCCAGGCGTGGTGGTGCATGTCTGTAATCCCAGCTACTCAGGAGGCTGAGGCAGGAGAATCACTTGAACCTGGAAGGCAGAATTTGCAGTGAGCCGAGATTGCAGCACTGCACTCCAGCCTGGGAGACAAAAAAAAAATATATATATATATATTTTTTTTTTTATATTATATTTATATATTTTTTATATTATATATATAAAATATATATATATATTCCAAGTCATAAAGTAGACCAAAAATATAAGTAGCTCTAAAAATAGTTTAGATAAAAATTTTAGGCCGGGCGCAGTGGCTCACGCCTGTAATCCCAGCACTTTGGGAGGCCGAGGCGGGCGGATCACGAGGTCAGGAGATCGAGACCATCCTGGCTAACACAGTGAAACCCCGTCTCTACTAAAAATACAAAAAATTAGCCGGGCGTGGTGGTGGGCGCCTGTAGTCCCAGCTACTTGGGAGGCTGAGGCAGGAGAATGGCGTGAACCCGGGAGGCAGAGCTTGCAGTGAGCCGAGATTGCGCCACTGCACTCCAGCCTGGGCGACAGAGCAAGACTCCATCTCAAAAAAAAAAAAAAAAAAAAAAAAAAAAAAAAAAAATTTTATTGATGGGTAGAGAGTGGATTTTGGAGAAACTGAGATTTTTGTATATCTCTAAATATTGGGGTTGTTGAAGAACTCAGTTATTCAGCCTTTTACTTCTTTTAACAAGGACTTATTGAGGCAACTGTTACTTGCTTACATTGAGCTAGGCAATTGGGGATATGATGTGAAGTAGACAGTTTTGTTCTGTAACATTAAATGGCAAAACAGTATCAGGTAAACTAAACTAATGGTAACAACCATACAATCACCAGTTGTTTTAAATACAAAATAAATAAATAGGGCAATAAGAATGCAGAGTAATTGGGATAGTCACTTTAGTGCGCCTGCGGAGACCACAGGAGAGGGTGACATGTGTGTTTGTGATTTCTGTGGTACCACCCATCAGTGGACCTGATGGACCATGGTTCTGACTTTTATCCTTTCCCCATTTTATAGATGGGGAAGATGAGATGCAGAAGCACAGTAACTTTCCATGTGCCTGTAGGCATCTATGTAAGTGGTTAAGTGAGAATTCAAACCCAGGTGGTCTGACTCCAGAGTTTGTATTTTTAACCACTACACTGTACTGTCCCACAAGTAATATTAGTTTCATTTTAGTGAAATAACCAAGATAAGTACCAGGCAGACTAACCCCAAAGCCTGCTCTTAACAGCTACACTAACTGCCTCTCAAGAAGTCGTAGAGCTTATAGACTGACACAGCTGGTGTGTTTTTATCATTTTTTTTTCTGTGAAGTAATTAGTATTTATTTTTTCCATTTTATTCAGGTTTCATTATTTTTCAACTAATTGCAAACCACCTTCAAAAGAAAAGAAAAATGGAAGTGAAGTCTCAGTTTAGGATCAATTTGAAATATTCTTAAGACTCTTTTAATATGACATCAGTTAACTTGAGCATCTTCATCTGCCTGTGCAGTCCAGTATTCAGGAGAATGCAGTTCATCTTAGTCCGTTTGAGCTGCTATAACAAAACTTCATAGACTGGGTAGCTTATAAACAAAAGAATTTTATTTCTCACACTTCTGGAGGCTGGGAAGTCCAAGATCAGGGCACTGGCAAATTCAGTGTCTGGTTAGGGCCTGTTCCCTGGTTCATGGAATGGTGTCTCTCATGGTGGAAAGGAGCAAGGGAGTTCTCTGGGGCCTCTTGGGCACCAATCCATTCATGAAGGCTCTTCCCTGTGACCTACTCTCATGAAGGCCCCACCTCCTAATACCATCACATTGGTGATGGGGTTTCAACATACGAATTTTAGGGAGACACAAATGTTCAGAACATAGCAGAGTCATACAGTAAATACTAAGAAAGGTATACTCAGAACGTTTAGAATAAATGGAAACTGAAAAACTATTAATAGGCCAAATCTTAAAAGAGGATATACTAATGCTGACATGCGTACTCATACATATATCTGGCATTTCTGATAGAATAGGTTTGTTCCAGAGAGTTTATACATAATCAATTTTGCTAAAAGTTTTCTGTAACATCCCTGTGTTGTAATAGGGGAAGAAGCATCACTTTTCTCTTTTTATAATTAGAAAATGCAGGCTTATAAGGTTATACTCAGAGTGAGTCAAGCTGATTATTGGGTAATCTTGAATCATAAACCCTTCCACACCCTCCTTAAAAAAATTATTGTCTCCATGAACAATAATAGGAACAAGAGTCTATATGAGCCCAGCAGTTCAAATTCGCCTACAAATTAACTTGGTTTGGCAAAAGTAAAATATGCTCTTAGTCTTCTTCAAAAATACTTACTCAGACATATGTAAAAGAAAATTATGGTATATATTTGTAAGTAATTGAAGTGTTTGGGGTTTTGTTTGTTTGTTCCTTGATTTTTTTTTGGAGGGGTGGCATGTTTATGTTTTTTTGTGTAGCTTACCATAGCCAAATAAATTAAATGCATTGTAACTCACTGAAAAATAGAACAAATTTAAATTTAATAAGGAATGTGGTTTTATAGGATTATAACATAGTTAATAATATCACTAACATAAAGAAGTGTCAGAAAGAGAACAATAACACGTGCTATGATACTGAAAGGAACCAACATCTGGAAGAGCAAAAGTGATAAAAGGAAAATAATAGGAAATGACCTAAATTTCATAAAAGGTGTCTCTCTAATGTCTTTAAATACAAAAGAAGGAAGTAGGATCGAGTACACTAAAAAGAAAAATAGTCGTATGATGTAAGAGTTTGTCCACCAGAGCTTAACAAAAACAGTGGAGAACAGAAAAAATTGGGCTAAATATTGAATACAATAGCAGTTTAGTAATGATCAGAGGACAGGGAGATGGAGGAATCATGTCTTAGCAAAAGAAAGGTCAAAAGAAGGCAGAAAGTACATTTTGGGTTAATTCAAACAAGGTGAAGTAATAGAAGAAAATAATACCAAGTAGACATTGTTTTAAGATAATGAAATGTATAGCCTAATGTTATGCACATTGCTTAGCAACAAGCAATTAAAAAAAAGAATGAGAAAGGAACTATGGAAAAGAAGAAAGAGGCATGTATCTTGTAAAGTGGTCAGATACAAGATGAAAATGAGAAGAGCCAAGAAAGAAAATTAATTTAGACCTCAAAGAAGTTTGAGATAAATGACCCACATTTGTTATTGTCTCTTAGGTCACTTTTTAAAAAAAAGTTAGATACTGAGTTATAATAATCATTAAAATAACTGCTCAAAGTAGAGATATTGATTGCTATGTAAAATGTACTCCATATCCTTTATATATAAAGCTGTGAAGATATATTTAGACATTTCATATAATTGAATATTTTGAGAAAATATATTTTAATACAGTATGATAAAACAAATCTATAAAAATGATTTAAATGTGATTTAGAAGGGCATTTGGAGATGATTTTCATCTTTTATTTTCTTGTTTTGGATATGGATTGTTGCTTTATACATCTCTAATACTTTATTGTAAATATTTAAATAGTGAGTAGCATCTGACCTGTTTGTAAAGTTCAGAAGTACCTTTATATAAATAATAGCTTCTAAAGGCCAGTAGACGCATTTAAAAATAAGCAAGTAAATTAATTCATCCCATACCTGGCAGTTAAAATAGAATGCATTTCCATTATATGGCTTTAGATTTGACCTTGTAAAAACTGAAAGCAATACAAACCCCACATACCACAACTACCACAGGGGTCATCTAATGAAAGGATTATTGTCTCAAAACATTGCTCAGATCATCTTTTAGTATGTCCCACCTGCAAGCTAGAATTTTTCTCCTAGTCATCTGTCTTTTGAAATCATAGAATCTCAAGCCTTGTTTTTTCCCCTATCCATTTGAGAAAATGACCAACGTTCTGTAGCATTGGAAAGAAGGTGCAGATTTTATAACAAACATGGAAACCATTGAACAAAAGTGGTAAAAATCAGGCTTTTATTGTTGAGTTTTGGGACTTACATGTCATTACTCATGATAAAGCTTCACAGTGCCTCTGCCAATCAGAATTCTTACTGCTCAGTGTTTTGAGGTTGAGAATGGTAAATTAAAGTGTGCAGTGCCTCTCAAAATAGTTATCCAATGTCTTAATATATGAAGGGGTGCCTTTTGAGATACTCTGATTTGTATTTAGGATTTACCCATTGCTAAAGCTGAATGCTTTTAATTAAAACAGTAGATCCAAACAGCTGCCAAACCCTTTCATGGAGTAAAATACCCTATTTTAGTAAATCTGAGACACCATTGATTCTAGGGGCACCATCATATTATGTACCAGTAATGACAGAAAAAGTTCTGCCGGTTAAACTGTGACACACTGCTAAGATACCAAGAACTGCAAGATGCTTTGCAAATTTAGAAATTTTAAATTGTGGAAAATGGTGTTAGAGAAGCAATAAAATAAGATCATGGGCACCTTCACCACCTTGTTCTGAATTCTCTTTAGATTTCTTATACCCAATACTAATCCTATCCAGTGTACTTTATTCTGCCTTTTTAGAACCTCTTCTTGGCCCCATTACCCGATTTCACTGCATGTAACCTTGACTTCACTCAAAAATACTTTTGGTTGGCTGGGTGCGGTGGTTCATGCCTGTCATTCCAGCACTTTGGGAGGCCGAGGTGGGTGGATCACAAAGTCAGGAGTTCAAGACCAGGCTGGCCGACATGGCGAAACCCCATCTCTACTAAAAATACAAAAATTAGTCAGGTGTGGTGGCACGTGCCTATAATCCCAGCTACTCAGGAGGCTGAGGCAGGAGAATCGCTTGAACCCACGAGGCAGAGGTTGCAGTGAGCCGAGATCGCGCCACTGCACTCCAGCCTGGGCGACAGAGTGAGACTCTGTCTCAAAAAACAAACAAAAGGCCGGGCGCGGTGGCTCACGCTTGTAATCCCAGCACTTTGGGAGGCCAAGGCGGGCGGATCACGAGGTTAGGAGATCGAGACCACGGTGAAACCCCGTCTCTACTAAAAATACAAAAAAATTAGCCGGGTGTGGTGGCGGGCGCCTGTAGTCCCAGCTACTCGGAGAGGCTGAGGCAGGAGAATGGCGTGAACCTGGGAGGTGGAGCTTGCAGTGAGCCAAGATCGCGCCACTGCACTCCAGCCTGGGCGACAGAGCGAGACTCCGTCTCAGAAAAAAAAAAAAAATACTTTTGGTCATCTACTCTGAGAGTAGACAGTACTCTGACTATCTCGGTCAAACATCCCTCTCTGACCTATCCTAGCCTTACAAGAGGATGTAGACATCAATTGTGAATAGTCCGTGGGCTCATTCTTGCCTTGTAAGCAGGATGTAGGCATCAGTTCGTGAAGACCTGGTTCTACAGCTGTTGTAGAGCTTCCCCATTCAGTGTTGGTTGGGCTTCTACCAGGAGCCTGGCATTGTGTGGGTGCTCTAGGTTACAACACTGAACAAGACGTCCTGCAGGCAAGGAACTTGCAGTCTGGTGGGAGAGTAGATGCATAAACGGGGATTGGAATTCACTTAACTTTAGCCGTGACAGGCAGTGCTGCCAAGAGATAAAGTTTCTCCTCACCTCTTCCTTGATTTACTGTCCCCCCTCTTTTTTTCCTGTGACCCCCCAACTTAACCCTTAATAATATCAAACAAATGTAATCTGCCTTGCATTGCACAGAAGCCTATCAAGAATTCTCTACAAATGGACGATCTGAACCCATGCACATGTTTTGTTTTGTTTTTTACTTTTTTAAAAACACATCTTACATACTTAATCATGTGCATATTTTGAATATAAATTGCCCCAGTCCTAATCAGCCACCCAAATGGGAGTAGGAATAACTCATTGTAATGATGATGTTCGACCCTGTCTTGGAGATAGCATGTCCAAGAGGCCTAGCACCCTCTGACCTTAGGATATGACCTAAATACAGCCTCATCTGTTTAATGGAACCATCTTCTCCTCCTCCTCTTTTTCTCCCTCCTCCTCGACCACCACCACCACCAGTGCTAGTAATAGAACCCATTCTGGGCCCTGCCTTCTGTCTAGCTCTATCTCAGCCAAGCTTCTGGGAAAAGTAGTCTGCTTGTTGTTTTCATTTCCCCACAGTCTCTACTTCTGAACTCAGTACAGTGTGGCTGTCACTTCTACCAGCTCCACTGAAATAATTTTGTTGTGCTCACCAACAATCCCTTAGTTGCCAAATGTCACCTTCACCCTTCAGTCTTTGAACCCTTTTCAACATTCAAACTAATGACCTCCTTGAGATGCCCTTTTCCATTGGCATCTGACACTGCTGTCTCCTTGGTCGAGTCCGACCTTTAACAGCCAATGCTTCCACTCTCCCTTGATGAATGGCACTCTGCCTGCATGCCCTTTCCAATTTTCTCTTCCTTACCAGTATACTTCTCTGGGATATTTCACTCACAGGCTCCACTCCCACATGGAGGACTCCCAGTTCCATTCCTTTAGCTCAGCTTGGTTTTTTCAGCGTCTTACCCAGATCTTCAACTCCTACTGAACCTCTTTCTCTGGGTATCCTCAATGACCCCTCAAACTCCACATATTCTAAATGGTTTATATTACCTTTAACCCGCTGATCCTTCTCCTTTTTTGTGTAACTTTCCTTGGTTCATGATACCACCATTTACCCAGTTACCCATAACAGGAACCTCCAAATCAACCTCTTTTCTTGACCACTTATAACCAACTGGTCACCAAATTCTGTCTCATCTACCACCCAGATCTGCCTCCGTTTTTTTCCACCTCAACATTCTTGACCCATGCTATCTTAGTTGGCTGTAACAAAGTACCTCACAATTGTGTGGCTATATGGTTTGGCTGTGTCCCCACCCAAATCTCATCTTGAATTGTAGGTTCATAATCCACATGTGTCATGGGAGGGACCTGGTGGGAGGGAATTGAATGGGGGCGGGTTTTTCCAGTGCTGTTCTCATGATAGTGAGTAAGTCTCATGAGATCTGATGGTCTTTACAATAGGGCAGTTCCCCTGCATGGCCATTCTTAGTTGGTGGAGTAATTTGTCTGTTTAATTCCGATAACAAACGAGACTCTGGCATGCTAACTAGTTACACGACCCCCGAGCAGTCAGCATCCCCCAACTTCTTAGAGGGACAGGTGGCATTCAGCCACCTGAGATTGAGCAATAACAGGTCTGTGATGCCCTTAGATGTCCAGGGCTGCATGTGCGCTACGCTGACTGGCGGCGTTTTGCCCCCATCTTAAAGACATGTGGAACTTTGAACTTGAGAGAGATGATTTAGGGTATCTGGTGGAAGAAATTTCTAAGCAGCAAAGCATTCAAGAGATGACTTGAGTACCCTTAAAAGCATTCCACTTTATTCATTCACAAAGATGTGGTTTGGAATTGGAACTTATATTTAAAAGGGAAGCAGAGCATTAAAAAATTGGAAATTTGCAGCCTGACAGTGCAATAGAAAAGAAAAACCCATTTTCTGGGGAGAAATTCAAGCTGGTTGCAGAAATTTGCATAAATAACAAGGAGCCAAATGTTAATCACCAAGACAATGGGGAAAATGTTTTCAGGGCATGTCAGAGACCTTTATGCCAGCCCCTCCCATCACAGGCCCAGAGGCCTAGGAGGAAAAAATGGTTTTTGTGGGCTGGGCCCAGGACCTTGCTGCTTTGTGCAGTCTCAGGACTTGGTGCCCTGCATCCCATCCGTGGCTAAAAGGGGCCAATATACAGCTCAAACCATTGCTTCAGAGGGTGTAAGCCCCAAGCATTGGAGGCTTACATGTGGTGTTGGGCCTGTGGGTACACAGAAGTCAAGAACTGAGGTTTAGGAACCTCTGCCTGGATTTCAGAGGATGTATGGAAACACCTGGATGTCCAGGCAGAGGTGTGCTGCAGGGGTGGAGCCCTCATGGAGAACCTCTGCTAGGGCAATGCAGAAGGGAAATGTGGGGTTGGAGCCTCCACACAGAGTTCCCACTGGGACTAGTGGAGCTATGAGAAGAGGGCCACCATCCTCCAGACCCCAGAATGATAGACCCACTGACAGCTTGGATTGTGTACCTGGAAAAGCCACAAACACTCAATGGCAGCCTGTGAAAGCAGCCAGGAGGGGAGCTGTACCCTGCAAAGCCACAGGGGCAGAGCTTCCCAAGGCTGTAGAAACCCACCTCTTACATCAGCATGTCCTGGATGTGAGACATGGAGTCAAAGGAGATCATTTTGGAGTTTTAAGATTTGGCTGCCCCATTGGATTTAGGAGTTGCATGGGGCCTGTAGCCCCTTTGTTTTGGCCAATGTCTCCCATCTCTAATGAGTGTGTTTTTCCAATGCCTGTACCCCCATTATATCTAGGAAGTAGCTAACTTGCTTTTGATTTTACAGGCTCCTAGGCTGAAGGGACTTGCCTTATCTCAGATGAGACTTTGGACTGTGGACTTTTGAGTTAATGACGAAATTAGTTAAGACTTTGCGGGACTGCTGGGAAGGCATGTTTGGTTTTGAAATGTGAAGACATGAGATTTGGGAGGGGCCAGGGACAGAATGATATGGTTTGGCTGTGTCCCCACCCAAATCTCATCTTGAATTGTGGCTCCTATAATCCCCTCATATCATGGGAGTGACCTGGTGGGAGGTAATTGAATTATGGGGGGTGGGTTTTTCCCGTGCTGTTCTTGTGATAGTGAATAAGCCTCACGAGATCTGATGGTTTTATAAACGGGAGTTCCCCTACACAAGTTCTCTTGCCTGCCACCATGTAGATGTGCCTTGCTTCTCCTTCACCTTCCACCATGATTACGAGGCCTCCCCAGCCATGTGGAACTGTGAGTCAATTAGACCTCCTTTATAAAGTACCCAGTCTCGGGTATGTCTTTATCTGTGACATAGACTAATACTAATACTAATACTAATTACTAATACTAATACTAATACTAGTACTAGTGTGAGAACAGATTAATACAGTGGCTTAAACAACAGCAAAGTTTATTTTCTTACAGTTCTGGAGGTTAGAAATCTGAGAAAGCAACAGGGTTGGTCCCTTCTGAGCTCTTTCTCTTTGGCTTGCAGATGGCTACCTTCTCTCTGTGTCTTCATATATTCTTCCCTGTGTGTGTGTGTGTGTGTGTGTGTGTGTGTGTGTGTCCTAATCTCTTCTTATAAGGATACAGTCATATTCTTCCACGCACATGTGTGTATGTGTGTCCTAATCTCTTCTTATAAGGATACAGTCATGTTGGATTAGGGCCCACCTGCATGACTTCACTTAAATGTAATCGCCTCTTTAACAACCCTATCTCTAATTATAGTCACATTCTAGGGTGCTGGGAGTTTAGGACTTCAGCATATGAGTTTTTGGGGGACACAATTCGGTCCATACTACCTGCCTTCATTTTCTCATGAGCTTATTGCTCACTCTCCCACTTTGTTTCCATACCTCCAGTATCATCTGCATTCTGATGTATCTTCCATATCACCGTCGGAGAGGTTATTCTGAATTCAAATAGCAGCGCAGTACTCTCCCTGCTTAAAGCCTCCGGTCAGTGGAGTATCTACCCAGACGCCTGCACAAGGCACTCTTTCCTACTTGCACTGTGCCCCACCCATGCGGAAGTATTTCAGCTTCCCTAAAGGCTTAGACCTGCACCTCTGTGCCTTTGTGCGTGTGGCTTTCTGGGTCTGAATGTTCTTAACGCTGCCTCCCTTTGTCTTATCAACTGAATTGTTTAAGACCCAACATAGGCGGCCAGGAGGAAACATAGCAAATAGCAATAGAACAAATGGAGAGAAACTGTTGAATTATTATATGAGAAGGCATCTTGTTCATAAGGACACAAAGGAAAAGAATATGGTAATGTAAATTAGGCTGTTATAGACTTTTGTCATTCTGTGGAGCCCCTGAAACTTTCTTAAAGGGATGGATGATAAAATTTACATCTTCCTTTTCATCAATTACTTAGCCATCAGTTCAGGGCCCGTCTCTCCATATGTAATCACTGCCTAGCCTTCCCAAATCAGAGCCCCATCATGGCACTGTAGTGGGATCCGGAGAACCCACTCTCAGCAGTCTCTGTTCTTTAACGCTAGACATAGGAACAATGCAGCTCTTCCCCACCTTTTCTGAAAAATGAGTACAAATTGCAAGAAATGCAGCACAGATTGTACAATGTCAGTACATTAGCAGTGACATGGGAAATCTGATGGAGTCAGGGGAAACAGGTGTAAATTGCAGGATAATATCAAGGGGAGGTCAGTATGTTAGTAATGCAGGGAATATGATGAACATAAAGAAAAGGTATAAATTACTGGGTGATAGAAAGGAGAGGTCAGTACATTAGTAACATGGGAAAACTGGCAGATTTGGGAGGAAAAGGTGCAAATTATAGGATAATGCAAAGTAGGGGCATCACTGTAAAGATGAGCTTACCTCATACCAGGAGACTGGCTGGCCATACACACTCTGGCTAAAATTTTCAGTGTTTTTCTAGTTCTGTCTCACTGCAGATCTTTAAGTCTTTTATAATCATTAATTAAATTTCTTTAAGAGCTCTTTAAGCCTCTTTAAGTTGTTAAATTTCAAGCTAATATTACAGAGAAAAATTACTGTCCCTGCTCAATAGAAAAAAAAAGTCAGAAAGATTTCCTCAAAACTTCTGAATGCCTGAACCTATGAACCTCATATGTGCCAACTAACAAACACCCATCTTTTAAAGAATCCTTTGCTGCATACAGACACACATTCCTCCAAGAGGCTCTGTAAATATGACTGATGTTTCTGTGTTCAAGACAAAATTAAAGCAGTCATATAATAAAATATTTCTAAATAAATTTTTTATTGACGTATAACATATGATGGGAACCTATTCTGCACAGGCCTCTCTCATTTCCACGTGGTTTATGAGTGAGGCACTCGCTGCCCTTTTTCCCAAAATGTCTTTTCAAGGATGTTTTTATAGAGAACAGCCTTCAGAGACAGAGGTAGTGTCTCCTCCCAGAGCAACGGAAAGGCTTGCTTACTAACCATTTAAAAAGATCCTGGGCTAGGTGCTGTGGCTTACACCTGTAATCCCAGCACTTTGGGAGGCCCAGGTGGGTGGATCACCTGAGGTCAGGAGTTCGAGACCAGCCTGGCCAACATGGCGAAACCCTGTCTCTAGTAAAAATACAAAAAAAAAATTAGCCGGGCATGGTGGCGTGTGCCTGTAATTCCAGCTACTCAGGAGGATGAGGCAGAATCGCTTGAATCTGGGAGGCATAGGTTACAGTGAGCCAAGATCACGCCATTGCACTCCAGCCTGGGCAACAGAGGGAGACTCTGTCTCAAAAAAGTTTTTAAAAATTCTTGGTTCCGCCGGGCGCAGTGGCTCACGCTTGTAATCCCAGCACTTTGGGAGGCCGGGGCGGGCGGATCACGAGGTCAGGAGATCGAGACCACGGTGAAACTCCGTCTCTACTAAAAATACAAAAAATTAGTCGGGCATGGTGGCAGGCGCCTGCAGTCCCAGCTACTCGGAGAGGCTGAGGCAGGAGAATGGCGTGAACCCGGGAGGCGGAGCTTGCAGTGAGCTGAGATTGTGCCACTGCACTCCAGCCTGGGCGACAGAGCGAGACTCCATCTCAAAAAAAAAAAAAAAAAAAAAACTCTTGGTTCCGTAAACTCAAGGTTCTTCTTCTATGATGCAGCCACTTGCACATGCAGGCATCCCTCTGGGCCCAGCTGCATCAGCCCAGAGAATTTGGGGCAAGGACTGACTCAAATGTGCTGACGCTCTTGCTGCTTGCTGTGCCGTGAGTAATGAAGTCCTTCGTTTCTGACCTAGTAGTCCTGGGTCCTCTGCCAGCATCTGTGAGCCTGTGGCATGTGGCAGCTTGCAAGGAGGCTACATCTTCAGATCCTTCACAGTTTTTAATAGTTTCTTCAACAAGGATGGGATGCTGCCAGAGGCATGGCTTTCTAGAAGAAGGGTAAGGAAATCATGATCCTTAACAGGACTTGAGGGAAGTCTATGGGAATTAGTAGTGAATGTATTGATCGAACTGTATGGTCAACCAGGCAGTCATGGTCTGCTTCATTTCCTGTTTATAAGGAGGAGTTGGGGAGAGACTTGCAGTGGATTCACAGATAATTGCCTAGAAAGTGCCCGGGTATGTTGCTACCTCTCCTCCAGGCAGGAAGACTTCCTCACCAATGAGGTGGTCAGCCCCAGGTCCACCCATTGAAACAACTGTACAGAGATTTATCCTAGGTTGGCAGAAGGCTCTACCCTCTTTCAGACAACAATTATGTAGACAGATGCCTTTATTGAGTGAGAATGTAGGGAAATTTATGATTTCCATAGGCAGAAACCAGAGAATCATTAGAAGTTTGTTTTGGGAGATGGGTGGTGGGGCATGTAATACTTGTTAGGGAAGCATGGTGAGAGCTGAGCCATCTCAGCCCAGTCCCTCCTGCACTCTGTCTGCCAACTTCAGACCCACATGGAGACAGAGGTCTCAAAGATTTTCACAGGGTTTAACCAAACTAAAAAATAGACATTTCAAGATCCATATTTGGAAGAAAAAGCAAGATAATGAGAAATGAAAAGTTCAGGAAAGTGCTTAAGAAAACGTGGCACAGGGCTCAGATCAAGAAGGAACACAGTGGTAGCTATGGTCTTTTTTTTTATTTTTATTTTTTTTGAGACGGAGTCTCACTCTGTTGCCCATGCTGTAGTGCAGTGGCACGATCTCAGCTCATTGCAACCTCCACCTCTTGGGTTCAAGTGATTCTCCTGCCTCAGCCTCCCCAGTCTGGACTACAGGCGCCCACCACCACGCCCAGCTAGTTTTTTGTTTGTTTGTTTTTGTTTTTTTGTATTTTTAGTAGAAGACGGGGTTTCACCATATTGGCCAGGCTGGTCTTGAACTCCTGACCTTGTGATCCACCTACGTCAGCCTCCCAAAGTGCTAGAATTACAGTCATGAGCTTCTGCTCCCAGCCAGCTATGGTAATCTTGTTAGTTTTCTAGTTCTGACTTTGGGGGTGAGTTCACAAGTTTTGGTGTTATTATGCTTCATAATATACCTATTAGTTACGTATGTTCTTTTGTATGTATTAACTATTACATATACATTTTTGTGATCAGCTTAGGGACGTTTATAATTGGAATTATTGAATTGCTATGTCATATAACATCTGTTGGATCCTTATATGGCTTTAGTAGAGTGGAGGGTAGTGTCTTCCCGTAAAAGCCCTGTAATATCAAACAAGAATGTATGACAGGAAAATAGTGTCATCTACCCACCTTCCTGGGAGAAATACTGGAGATGTTCAATCTCCAGTATTTGATGATCTATCTACTATCTTAGATAGTAGATAGATCATGAAATTATTGCAGACTAAGTGCTCTGATATTTTCCATCTAAGATTAATTTAAAATTATTTTAGCTTAATGTCTGTCTAATTCTAGATACAGTTAATTTTCATCAGTTCTGAAAACAGATGCTAAACACCTATGTTTATAATGCTGAGGAGGCGTTACCTGGGAATTTGAGACATTTGGGAAGATCTTCTATGTACTCTACCAACCTCACTGTTCATGAGGAATGAAGAAGCCATCATATTTCCTTTTGTAATTCTGTCTTCCATCTGATCAGGAGAAAGAAGGATTCTTCAAGCCCTTCTCAGATGGCAAAACTCTAAGGAGAATCCTGTGCTTTTTGTGTCCCCTGAGAATGACTGCAGCTCCTTGCTGAGGGCTTAGCCCAAAACAAGGCCTCTGGGAACTCACCAGCCCTTATAACACTTGGGAAGAGAGCTTGATGTGTGGTCTAGTTGTTGTTGGGAGTTAGGACACTAGATTCTTTGTGAGGTCTCTTAGAATGTTGTCGTTATAAGTAATACTCTCTAAAGGTTTTTACCACCTACTGTAGACCAAATGCTTTCTGTGCTTTGCTTTATTTACTCTTTACAGCAACCCAAGGTAGCTATTGTCACCATCCCCATCTTGTGCTGAGGAAGCAGGGCCTAGAAAGAGGTGAAGTCACTTTTCGTGGCCTCTTAGCCAGAATGCACACTCGGTCCTGTGGATTCTATAGCCCATGCTTTTAACAGTGGCAGATCTTTGTCATTTAATCCTTTAATTCTGGTAATATTACACGAGTGTATAGAATTTTTTTTAACCTCATGGAAGTGAGAATGTCTTACAGTTGTGATCAGACATTATGTAATAAGGACAAGTGGGTCAAGCTCTGTGACCTCCAGGCAGGAGCCCCCAATACATTAGAGATTGCTGAGATTTGACTACCCCTTTTTAAAATGAATTCCATGCTACTACTTTTCAGCAAAACTGTATCACTGATACCGAGATGGTTAATTTCTAATAAGCGGGATTTAACATTTTTAAAGTATGAGAAGGAGGGACCAAGTACATTAGAGATATTTTTATTTTTGTTTTTGTTTTTTGAGACAGGGTCTCACTGTCACCCAGGCTGGACTGCAGTGGTGTGAACATGCATCACTGCAGCCTCGAGCTCCTTGGCTCAAGTGATCTTCCTGCTTCAGCCTCCCAAGTAGCTGGGAACACAGGTGTGTACCAACACATCTGGCTAATTTAATTTTTTTTTGTAGAGTTGAGGTCTCACTGTGTTACCCAGGCTGGTCTGAAACTCCTAGGCTCAAGTGATCCTCCTTTGCCTCCCAAAGTGCTGGAATTACAGATGTGAACTATATTTCTTTAACATACTAGGATGAGACCTAGTGTGTACACATTTGTTTCTGTAAGAAAGCAGGTTTGCATAGTATTTTGGTGTCTGTTATGCCCACGAAGGGTATGTCATTTTCCTTCTGATTTATAATTGGTACCTATGAGGGAAGTCACAGCACTTAATGTGAAATGGGCTTCAAAGGTAAAATATGAAGTGTCTTTATCCATAGTTTGCTGATTTGTCTTCATTCGGCTATAGAAAATGTAAATACATTAATCTGGCATACAGAGCACTTGAAACAAGGAAATGCAGTGTAAAAGTAGCCAGAGCTGGCCTTCTCCAGGTACAGAAGGCTGGCTGCATCCCTGAAGACAGATATTCATTTGGTGCTACAGAGACCTGGGACCCCCATTTGCAATCTTTTTAGGAGAGCTTTTTATAGTTTTTCTGCTTAACTCTACAGAGTATTTTATCTTGGTGTATTCTTGTAAATACCTTAATTTGATGGAATTTCATACAAAATTGACATATCTTTCCTTTTAATAGGAATGTTTTGTATCTTTATAAACTCTTTCTGAGGACCACATAGTCCTGTACGTAATAGTGGTTTAAATATACATAATCTGAAGTGCAAACCACTCCAACTTACAAACCATATCATAGCAAGAGAAACCTTTATTTTAGCTTAGTCCTACTGGTCTTGCCAGTCTCTCTTCAAGGACCATATTCACTTGACTTGATGATGAGATTGCACACTGTTAATCTATTGGTTAAACAGGTGTTTACTGCACGCCTATTATGGGTTTAGTTCAGAGTTTTCCCCTGTGCAAGAGACAAAGGAAGTACAGCCCCCAATTAAGAATGGATTGGTTTCCAAATGATTGGGAAGCTGAATCTGGAACCTGGAATGTGGCGCCCAACAACGTAATGAATGGCGCTTAATTTTCCAGGTTTGCCCGTGAGGCATCGTTAATCCCTAGTGTGGTTCATCCATACCTTGATGTCTAAGGCTCCTGCTAGGGTTGAGATACAAAAGAAAAGCAGGGGGAACTTTCTTCTTCCTTTCTGGGTGCTAAGCTCCCACCTTCTTCAGTGCCCTCCTGCCACAGGGGTTCCCAGTGTCCTCCACAGTCACTAGCTGCCTCCTCCCTGTTTCCCCAACCCAGCAAAACTCTCATTTCCTCAGCATAGCAGATCTCAGTTAGATGTTAGTACAGAAGTATTTTGATTTAACTAATTCATACTAACATGTGCATAACTGATAACTTCCTTAATCTTCCCAGAGGCATTTGCATTATTAAAACAAAATACTTATTAAATGCGTATTAAGTCAAGCAAGGGTAGATTATTTAGCACATAGGATAAAGTGAAATAAAAGATTAAGGCCATGCAAGGGCAGTTGCGTTGGGATCACCCTGGAGGCAGAACAGCCCTAAGAGGAGCTTGTTCCCTGGGGCTGGCTCTCCAAAGCCTGCCCTACTTCTCATCACTTCTTTCCTTATACTGTTTCTAAATTTCTGGATTCTGGAAAAGGCCACACATTAACATGGCGATGGCACCAGCAGAAGCTCCATTGGTTGAGGTGAGGTTTGGGGAGGACCAGGGATTGGCTGAGGTCATCCATGACTGATTTTAGGTTTGAGTTACCAATACGCCAGATAGTAATAAACGTAGGGACTGCCTATATAAGGCAGGGTCACTGACTAAAGAACAAGACAAAGGTATAGCACCAGTAGTGACCAGAAATCATGGAATCATTCAGCAATTCAGGTCCTATTTGCTGATGGTGAGGCAGGAGACCTGGTTCCTGGCTTCATACTCAGTTTATTATCTAGTCAGGTAAATAGACCTTATGTAAATAATTACACTAAAAACAAGATCAGGCCAGGCGCAGTGGCTCACGCCTGTAATCCCAGCACTTTGGGAGACCGAGACAGATCACTTGAGGTCAGGAGTTCGAGACCAGCCTGGCCAATATGGTGAAACCCTGTCTCCACTAAAAATACAAAAATTAGCTGGGTTTGGTGGCAGGCACCTGTAATCCCAGCTACTCAGGAGACTGAGGTTGGAGGGGGCCAAGATTGTGCCACTGCACTCCAGCCTGGGCAACAGAGTGAGACTCTCTCAAAAAAATAAAAATAAAAAAATAGATAAATAAAACATTTTTTAAAATGAGATCATTACACATTTCTTTTTTTTTTTTTTTTTTTTTTTGAGACAGTGTCTCACTCTGTGGCCCAGGCTGGAGTGCAGTGGCGCGATCTCGGCTCACTACAAGCTCTGCCTCCCGGGTTCATGCCATTCTCTTGCCTCAACCTCCCAAGTAGCTGGGACTACAGGCGCCTGCCACCACACTCGGCTAATTTTTTTGTATTTTTTTAGTAGAGACGAGGTTTCACCATGTTAGCCAGGATGGTCTCGATCTCCTGACCTCATGATCCACCCGCCTCGGCCTCCCAAAGTGCTGGGATTACAGACATGAGCCACCGCGCCCGGCCCATTACACATTTCTCTACCTGCTGTCATAGAAAACCAAAGAACATCATGAATGATTATAGCCTAGGGCCTGATTGAGCTGGAGTGGGGGTGGCTTCTCTGAGGGAGACACGTGTCAGCCTAGACGAGGAGATCAAGGCTGGGTCAGCCAAGCAACGAGGGTGTGGGCCCAGGGCTTAGGAGAGCATTTTAGGCAAGACGCATGGTGTGCAAGACCCTGGGGAGGAAACACTCTTGGTGCCTTTGAGAAGTGGCTGGTGAATCTTGAAGAGGAAGAACCTGCAGGTGCTGGAGGGGGCCCTTGGAGAGGCCAGGAGGCAGCTTTGTCCTACAGGCCTTGTGGGCCACGTTTTGGGGATAGAACCTTAAAGGCATGGGTTCTGACTTTAGGAATTTTAAGCAAGGGAGCAACAGGTTCTACTGTGTGGCCCTGACTGTGCGTGTAATTGGGGCTTGAAGAAGGAAATCTATTATTGGTGAGGACAATTCAGATCTGAAGGGAACAGAAGGGGCTCTTGCCATATGGTGTCATTTAGGGGTGCCCAGAAGGGCCCCTGCCCAAAAATGACTTTCCAACCATCCCCGACGGTGTCTAAAATCCTATCATTGAACTTCATCTCCTTTAAAATACAAGTCCTCTGACAGTCAAGCAGGATCAGACAAAATTGCAGGATAATATTTAAAAATTTTGTCAGGCCAGGCACGGTGACTCATGCCTGTAATCCCGGCACTTTGGAAGGCTGAGGTGGGCGGATCACTTGAGCTCAGGAGTTTTAGACCAGCCTGGGCAACATGGCAAAACCTTATCTCAGGCCAGGCATTGTGGCTCACACCTGTAATCCCAACACTTTGGGAGGCTGAGACAGGTAGATCACTTGAGGTCAAGAGTTCGAGACCAGCCTGGCCAACATGGTGAAACCCCGTCTCTAGTTTAAAAAAATACAAAAATTAGCCAGGCATGGTGGTGGGTGCCTGTAATCCCACCAACCTGGGAGTCTGAAGCAGGAGAATCCCATGAACCTGGGAGGTGGAGGCCACAGTGTGCTGAGATCTTGCCACTGCACTCCTGGCTGGGTGACAGAGTGAGACTCCATCTCGAAAAAAATAAAAATAAGCCAGACATGGTGGCATGCGCCTGTAGTCCCAGCTACTCTGGAGGCTGAGATGGGAAGATCACTTGAGCCCAGGAGATTGAGGCTGCAGTGAGCCGTGATTGTTCCACTGCACTCCAGCCTGGGCATTGGACCCTATCTCGAAAATAAATTTTTTAGACCTCCAGCCATCCTTTTCAAATAAAATATCTCTCTCTCCCTCCCCATAGCATCTCTTCCCTCTTCAGACGCCCAGGACTCATATGTCAGTCTCTAAATCAACACCTGATTTCAAGAGAGGCTCTGTCAGATACGACTTATATGAACTTTATGATGCAATTTTGAATCAGTCTGTTGCCTTTTCCCAGGATATAATGTGTGGCTGATTGTAACTCCAGCTGCTTTAGGTGATAAAAGGAATTTGTTGACTCTCACAACAGAACCATGCAGAAGTGGGATTGCCTTTGGTGCAATTTGATCCGGCCCCTGGCCACAGGTCTCTGGTGTTCTTTCAGCCTTGCCCTTGCCCCATGTCAGTGGTGATCTTGGACTGACCCCCCACCAAGGATGCAGCACTGACTGCAGCGGCTCCTGGCCTCACACCCATAACCTCACCAACCTGAGCTGAAAGCGCTGCTCTACTTAGGACGGTCACAAGCCCTTGGCTTCTCTCTAAGGTTGTGGGACAACCCTGAGCCAATTGTTATTAGGTCCAGGAGTATCTAATAATCTGAGAACTAGTCACTGAGGGCATCCTGCTGATTGGTGGGGTATAATCTCTGGAGCTGTGGGTGGGATCCTTCTCTCCCAAATCACAGGGACCCTGGAGACCAAGAATGGGCACAAGGTTGAGTCAGCTCTAGGGAAGCACCAAACAACACTGACGGCATAGGGATATTTGTATTTTAAGTCTTTTGTCTGTTAATTTAATATTAAAGAAATGTGGCTGGACATAGTGGCTCATGCCTGTAATCCCAGCACTTTGGGAGGCCAAGGCAGGCAGATCACTTGAGGCCAGGAGTTCAAGACCAGCCTGGGCAGCATGAAAAAACCCTGTCTCTACAAAAAAAACAAAAAACAAAACAAAAATTATCTGGGCATGTTGACGTGCACCTGTAGTCCCAGCTACTATTTGGGAGGCTGAGGTGGAAGGATCAGTTGAGCCCAGGAGGTCAAGGCTGTAGTGAGCCATGATTGCACCACTGTACTCCAGCCTGTGTAACAGAGTGAGACCCCATCTGAAAAAAAAGAAAGGAAGGAAACAAAAGGAAAAAGGAAAGAAAAGAGAAAAAGAGAAAGAAACATGGGCATCAGCAAACAGATGGGAGAAGAATTGTTTTTAGGGTAGACCGTGGGGCCATCCAGCAGTTCCTGAAACTTGTGCTTCCTGTACTAGCCTTGCCCATGACACTCATTCATATAATCACTAATTTGTTAGTATGGCTCGGTTATGCAATTATTATTGCCTCTGACATATCCTGTGTTAAAGGGAGTGCATTTGAGCTTGGGTCCAGGACATTTAAAACAGACTAAGTATGTGGGTGTTGGGGGTGGAATTCCATAAACATGTAGATCCTGTTTGTTTAGGACAATTATGCATTATTTAGAACTAGTTATTTAAAAATTAAATAGTGTTCCTCATTAGTTATATTAGAATAATTTTATAAATAAGCTTGAGAGAAGTGGAAGAAGATGCAAATAAGGGTTATTGGTTAAAGAAAAGTTTGATGATCTTTTGTTTGCTATCTTATCTAAGTTTAAAGAGTCTTTAAAATTCAGAATACATGATTTTTCAGTTTTAAAAATGTTGGAATGTTTTTTTTAGTTTTTACTTGACTAAGTAGTTAGTACAGGCTGTGTTGAATTCTTCAGAAATACTTCAAAATCAGGCAAAATGTGTAGCATTGCCAATTTTTCATTCTAGTTCCTTTTTTTCTCAACCAACTGTATTCATTAATATTCACAGATATATGAACATAAAATGAGCATATGCTCAACAAACATTTATCATGTGCGGGGTGCATCCCCATTGCTGGGATACGGAGAAGTAGAAGGCACACTTCCTTTCCTCAGGGAACAGCATATGATCTCTTTGGGAAGAAAAGCAAATACATGGAAAATAAAAAGTAGCAGTTCATTCACTGCCTAGTGCCAGCAGGCAAACCAACAATGAGTTTAGAAAAGGGGGAGCCGTTGCTGGGGTGAGAGGAGAAAGCCTGCAGAGGATGGGAGAGGCTCAGATATTGGCAAGGAAGGGGAGAACATCCCAGGTGGTCAAACAAGTTTGCTTTTGCAGTTGAATTTCATTCTATTTTTCTTAAAATTATAGAGTATGCTGCTTAATTCCAAGATTTTCTTTATTGTATAATATTTCCTGTAGAATTGTTAGGAGTTGGTCATATAGATCACTTCTGAATCTGACTATCATCAAGTTGGCAGAGTTCTTAGCTGGCTTTCTTTAACATTGAGTTGTTGGATTATCCTTAGTTTAATAAATTTAGGATTAAACCTAAAATTTTCCATTTCATATTATTTCTTCCCTTTTAGTTATTTCCTGTCCTTTACTCTTCACTTTTTTTTTCTACTAAGTCTGTGAACTCCCCTAGTTGGCTGTGCATTCCTTTTGGACAGAGATCATCAACTCCCTGGAGCTTTGGATAGTGCTCGGCACATAGAAGATGCACATTAAATGCTTAGTAAATGTATGGAAACATTTCACATCTGAGTAGAAAGAAATAATGCAGAGGAAATTAGATGTAAGTACATACGTATAATTTTAATTTTACTTATGATTTTGAACAATCTATCTTCTTATAGCAGCTTCCTGCTAGTTTTACCTCACTCAGAGCTAACTTTGTCTTACCTTCTCCAGGAGGTAAGATTTAGAAACCTACTAAAGTGCTCTCAGACATCAGTTACTTTGTAAGTCAGACATGTTATCTATGATACATTAACATGTTTGATGATGTGAATGCTCAAATTTTATAAGATCTTTTGTTCCTCTTCTGCATAATTCAGTTCTTTTAAGAACAACTTATGTATTGTAGTTCCATGTGTGTATTTCAGACTAGTCAACACAACTAAAATTTGATCATGATTACTAGCTTTTCAAAGTCATCCTTCATTTCCCACCAGGTAGCTTTCTGTCAGAATTCATTTCCCATTTGGAAAATATCTCTCTGACCCACAGTTTTCTGGACACAATTCATCCTTCACATGTGTGAGACTGCCCATTGTCATCAATCCTCAGCTCCTCAGGTGCCAAAAATCCCCTCTATATTCAGAGTGATAAAATATATCAAAAGTGTTACAGGAAAGAAAACCAACAAAAATGTTTAAAAGATTTTGTTCCAGTGATTTTTCTAATAAAAGAATGCTTTTAGTATCTGTTTCTATTATTACTGTTTAAGAAATTAAAATAATAACTGTTACAGTTAAAACAGGATGTGCTTTCTATTTTCTTTCCATCTTTATATAATTAAAAGTGAACTTTGGCAGAGCTGCAATATAATTCAATTCAATTTAGCAAACATTTATGGAGACCCTTCTGCTGGTCCCGCAATACCATGGTTTCTATAAGAGCTGGCTTTTAGTTGCAGCAAGTGTGAGAGAGTGTGATCCAGATGTGACTGCTGAGGAAACTAAAATTCACTGTGGAAGGAGATTAGGTAAGGAAAGATTCATCCAAGAAGGAATTTCATGTTGAATTTTGGACAAAGAATTAAATTTGGTTTGTGTCTGTCTATTTTTTGTTGCTATAACTGAATACCTGAGACTTGGCAATGTATAAAGAAAAGAAATTTATCTCTCACAGTTCTAGAGGCTAGGAAGTCCGACAACATGGTACCAGCAACTGGGGAGGACCATCTTGCTGCGTCATAACATGGCAGAAGGCATCACATGGAGAGATGACAAGAGTGTGTATGTCAGCTCAGGTCTCTCTTCCTGTTTTTATAAAGCCAACAGTCCTCTCATGAGGGCCCCATCCTGATGATCTTATGTAATCCCAATTACCTCCGAAAGACCACATTTCTAATCAGTTTATAAATTTGGGGATTACGTTTCCAACCCATGAAGTTTGGGGGACACATTTAAACCATAGCAACTTGCAAAGGGGAATGACATTGCAGGTAAGGGCCACTGGGATTGGGTTCAGCAGGGCATGTACTGATTCTTGGGCAAGGAAGGGGCATGATGACAAAGGTCTTCATATGTTTGCAGGCTGCAGCAGATACCAGAGAACTAAGTAACTGACCGAGGCTTAAGTGATGAGGTCTTGTTTCTAGGGTAAAGGAGGTAGACATATGAAGGCTAAGTCAAATCTTAGAAAGGGAAGGTCAAATCTTAACACAGAATCAGGTAGCCTCAGTAGCTTATTGGATATTGGGAAGCAATGTGAAGAGAATTGTCAAGGTTAGTTCCAAGGATGGAGAGCCTAGGTGAGTAGGGAATCTTAGGGTCATATTAGTATAAATGGATGGTTAGAAAGAGAAGTGTAATAGGCAGAGGCTTTAGAGGATGTCAGTGGGTAGGAGGAAAGCCAGAAAAGGAATGTCAGAGGAGAACCGGGAACTTACAGTTTCATGGAAGCAAAGAGAAGACAGTGTTTCAAAATGACAAGAAGAACAGAAAAGTCAAGAAATAAGAGGTCTGAGTTTGGTTTTGTTTAGGAGAAGGACAAAATGTTGACCTTTGTGTAATTTCAGAAAAGTGGTGGAAGTGGGTACCAGATGGCAAAGGCCCTGAAAATGGAGAAGAGTTTGTGTTACTGGGGAGACTGTAAAACAAGATCCTTCAGTCACTTCAAGTAATAAACCCCTTGGAAGGAAATTTACTCCTTAACTGACTAGCATTATGTTACAAAATGCCAGTATATTATTAATACCTGGAAATTTAAAATGTACCTGTTTTCACATTGTAACCCAGAAACATTATTTTTACAAACCATTTGGAAATAATAGTTTGATATTCTTTGATTCCACTCTTTCAGAATTTCACTTATCCCTCTCCAAGATTTATTTCTGGGTCATTGATTCAGATTCCAAAACTAGTGTTTTCTATAAGCTTATTTTATGCCTAGTAGAGTTTAAATTCAAACATTTTCTAACAGTAGCAAAGGAAATAGCTTCAAAGACATTTTTCACATCTACCTTACTTTTTCTTAGTTGATTATATCTTTTCGAAAACACCCCAGATTGACAGCATGTGAGGTAGTATGCCTATAGTAACAACACAAGCTTTTTAGAACGGTTGAGAAATGTACTTTGGCCTTGTTCTGGTTCCTGAAGACATTTGTTTGTCTGTTTGTTTGTTTGTTTTGAGATGGAGTTTTCACTCTTGTCACCCAGGCTGGAGTGCAATGGTGCGATCTCGGCTCACTGCAACCTCCGCCTCCTAGGTTCAAGCGATTCTCCTGCCTCAGTCTCCCGAGTGACTGGGATGATGGGTGCCCGCCACCACACCCAGCTAGTTTTTGTGTTTTTAGTAGAGATGGAGTTTTACCATGTTGGCCAGGCTGGTCTCAAACTCCTGATCTCCTGATCCACCTGCCTCGGCCTCCCAAAGTGCTGGGATTACCGGCATGAGCCACCGCACCTGGCCCTGAAGATATCTTTTAGTCCTAAAAGGAGCCAATAAAGGAAAAAGTACGTTAGAACCAGAGTCATAGGACTTAGGTTCTGTTCCTTCCTTTGGGGCTTGACTGTGAGGAGGTCAACATCTAGAGTTTCTCAGCAATGAAGTGAGAAGACGGTATCAGAGGGCCAATTTGGTCTCATTCAAATAAAAAAGCTCAGAATGCATGGCTATACTATGTATTCCGTCTTCCACTAATCAAGCCTACTGCATGGTATGACTCCACATTTGCAGATGTGATCAGAGTGTTCCTCCTCTCCCTGTTTCCTCTGTCTATGATGGAACAGCCTTACCTCTCCCTTCATGTGCCCAACTCTCTTACCCTCCTAACCTCAGGCTACCTGTTTTTTTTTTGGCATACAGTGGCATCCCTGGCACCTAGCACCTCTGGTACAGCTCAGGTGCTCCATAAATATTTGATGACAGAGTAAATGGACTGTGTTGTATTATTGTCCACGCTGGTGGTTCTCCACAATGACTGAGCATCAGAAACAGAGATCTCCAGGCCCTACTCCCCTGCCTTTGGCATTTGAGTTTGTAGAAATGGGCCTATACATTCCTGTTGTAAAATTCCGCCACAGGGTCATGCTCATGTGAGAAACACGAGTGTCTCCTCTGTGAGTTCCTTGAGGAGGCAGACTATAGTTTCTGCCATTTCATTCCCATTCTGATTCTGGCAGAAATTAGATATACAAGAAATATTTGTGAATAAGAGAATTTAACTCTAGAGAAAAGTAATAAATAATAAATGAGAGGAAAATGCCCTTTCTTCTGTTTGCAGATCTAAAATCTTGGACCTTTAAAGACTAATTCACATTACCCATACCAAGTTATAGTTTTAAATAAATGAAATTATGCAAGTGCTCAAACCACCAGATCTGATAAAATTCAGAACTCACTGTTATCTAATAATTTTGGCTAGGACTACTCTGCTTTATTTGCCTGATTTTGACAATTTTATGATAAGGTATTTGCTTTCATTATTACTGCCTTACCATAGGCCTTATTTTAAATTGTTTCTTAATAAGTCACAATCCACCACTCTTTTTTGAGTCATATAATTCTAGTATTTTAAACTACAGTTTCTTTCTTTGGGGTGAGGGATGTGAAGTGCTGAATAAAGGAGAACTAGTGTGAACTTTTGGTGTTGTCTCACCACCCACACTTATGTATGTCATATTTCTGTGCTCCAGAGAAAGCAATTAAGATAATTGCTTTTTAACTAAGAAAACTATGCTGTCCTGAATACAAAAACCTCATCATTGGCCAGGCACAGTGGCTCAAGTGGGAGGCCAAGGCAGGCAGATCGCTTGAGCCCAGAAGTTGGAGACCAGCGTGGGCAACATAGGGAGACCCTGCCTCTACACACACACACACAAAAAATTAGCTGGGTGTGGTGGTGCATACCTGTGGTCCCGGCTACCTGGGAGGCTGAGGTGGGAGGATTACCTGAGCCCAGGAGGTTGAGACTGCAGTGAGCCATGATCATGCCACTGCACTCACTCTGGGCGACAGAGTGAAATCTTGTCTAAAAACAAAACAAACCCTTCATCATTTATAGCCTATTAGCCTGTTGACCTGCATTTTAGTTATCTGTGGCTGAGTAACAAATTTCCCTGACACTCAGCTGATTAAAACAATAAACATTTAGTATCTCTCCAGTATCTGTGGGTCAGGAATCTGGGAGTGGCTTTGCTTGGTCGTCCTAGTTCATGTCGTCTCATGAAGTTACAGTCAAGGTATTGGTCATCTGAAGGCTTCCAAGGTGGCTCACTCAGATGCCTGGCAAGGTAGTGCCTGTCTGCAGGAGGCCTCAGTTTCTTACCACGTGGCCCTGTCATCAGGGCAGCTTGAGTGTCTTCACCACATGGCAAGAGAGCCAGGAGAGGGAGAGCCTAGAGGCAGCCCCAGTGCCCACGTTGAGGGGAAAGGCTGTCAGGCTCCACTCTTGAAGGGAGGAACATCAAAGCATTTGTGGATATAGTTTAAAACTGCCGGCCGGGCACGGTGGCTCACGCCTGTAATCCCAGCACTTTGGGAGGCCGAGGGGGGCGGATCACGAGGTCAGGAGATCGATACCATCCTGGCTAACACGGTGAAACCCTGTCTCTACTAAAAATACAAAAAATTAGCCGGGCGAGGTGGCGGGCGCCTGCAGTCCCAGCTACGCGGGAGGCTGAGGCAGGAGAATGGCGTGAACCCCAGGGGGCGGAGCGTGTAGTGAGCCGAGATCGCGCCACTGCACTCCAGCCTGGGCAACAGCGAGACTCCGTCTCAAAAAAAAAAAAAACAAAAAAAACAAAAAACTGCCACAGCCTGTAGCATTAGATTCTGTTTGCTACCTTAGATGCTTTGTCCAGGGTCTGAAAGCATCTGTGATCCAAGTTATTTATTTAGTTTCTTCTCCATGAGTAGAAGCTGGATATCAGAATTTCTGGTTTCTACTTTATTATTTCTAGGGCCTACTTTCTTTTTATTCTCTTGTGTAAGATAATGAGATACAGAAGTAAAGAAATCATGAAGTATTAGAATAAAAAGATATCATTTTCTCTCTGCACACCAGACTACAAACTTTTCCTGTCTAGACTATAATTCAGAACTTATTGTTTCTGAGAAGCCTTCTTATTGAAAGTGGGAAGAAATTTAAGAAAGCTGCCCAGTTTCTAGATGAACTGGTGAGGGCCAATTCTACAGCATTCACCTAGGATTACAGGAGCAAGTGCCAGATATGACAGAGCTTCAGAGAAGGCATCT
Source organism: Nomascus leucogenys (assembly GCF_006542625.1). Classification (NCBI taxonomy): domain Eukaryota; kingdom Metazoa; phylum Chordata; class Mammalia; order Primates; family Hylobatidae; genus Nomascus; species Nomascus leucogenys. Next base: position 15,929,759 of record NC_044402.1, read on the forward strand.
TACAGTTACTCAGGAGCTTCTCCAGAAATGGAACCAATGACCATCCAACATTTTATTGGTGATTTTTTTATAGGAAGTTTCAGAAAAAAAAAAAAAAAAGACCAGGTCAGTAACAGCTATAAGCCCACATAGGGTGTTAAAAAATCAACCCAAAGGCATTTATAAAGTGAGCCAGGCATCAGGAACCATGTTTTTACATAATTACCTCGTTTCAAGTAAGTTCTCTTTCGATTCTTCACCCTCCAACCAGTCTTTCCTTCTTCGTGCGTCAGGATTATAGCACTTTTTGGTCTGTATCTGTTTGCCCCTTGACTGGGAGTGCCCAAAGGGCAGAGCTGTGAAATGCTTCTTTGAATCCAGATGAGCAAGGCAATGTCTGGCCCTTAGTTGATTTTTATTGTTTGTGGTTGAGTTTAACAAGCCTATAAGTAAATACCATTATCTTCTTTTTCTCTGTAAGAAAGATAACACTCAGAGAATTGGAAAACTTGAGTGTAGCCTGTAGTTAGTAAGTGGCAGAGTTTGAGATTCAAAGCCAGGTCTATATTTTCTGCTTCAGTTCAGATGCACCCAGGAGAACTCTAGGCGGGAACTGTGTTGGGAGCCTCAAGTAGTATCCTTGTAGTTCTCAGCTAGGAGAAATTACTTAGGAGGCATTTCTGTCTTTGCCCAGAATGAATCACTGTAGTTTAAGAGACTGCCAAAAGGAAACAGTCTGTTGATTGGATAAAAGAGTCTTGAAAATAATCTGGCTTTTGCAAACCATATATCTGATAAAGGTTAATATCTAAAATTGATAAAGAACTCATACAACTCAATAGTAGAAAAACAAATAGCCAAATTTAAAAATGGGCAAAGGTCCTAAATAGACATTTCTCCAAAGAAGACATGAAAATGACCAACAGGTATATGAAAAGGTGCCCAGTGTTATTAATCATCAGGGAAATGCAAATCAAAATCACTGTGAGATGCTACCTCACACCTGTTAGGATGGCTATTACCAAGAAGTTAAAAGATAACAAATATTGGCAAAGGTGTAGAGGAGGGAACTCTTGTAGACCATTGGGAATGTACATTGGTACAGCCATTATGGAAATCAGTATGGAGATTTCTAAAGAAATTCAAAATAGGGCATGGTGACTCATGCCTATAATCCCAGCACTATGGGAGGCCAAGGTGGGCGGATTGCTTGAGCTCAGGAGTTCGAGACCAGCCTGAGCAACATGGTGAAACTCTGTCTCTACAAAAAAAAATACAAAAATTAGGCAGATGTGGTGGCACATGCCTGTAGTCCCAGTTATTTGGGGGACTAAGCCAGGATAATCACCCAAACCTGGGAGGCAGAGGGTACAGTGAGCCAAGATTGCACCACTGCACTCCAGCTTTGATGACAAAGCAAGACTTTCTCTTAAAAAAAAAAAAAAAAAAAAATTAAAAATAGAACTACCATATGACTCAGGAATTCCTTTTCTGGGAATATACCCAAAGGAAATAAAATTCACCACTTTGTAAAGAAGTCTGCTGATAATTGCAGCATTATTCACAATAGCCAAGATATAGAAACAACCTAAGAGTTCATTGCTGGACAAATGGATAAAGAAACTGTGGTGTATATATACAACGGAGTATTACCCAGCCTTAAAAGTGATCCTGCCAGTTGTCACCACATGGATGAACCTGGAGGGCTTTATACTAGGTGACATAAGCCAGACACAGAAAGCCGAATATTGCATGATCTCACTTATATGTGGAATCTAAAAAACAGACAAAAACCCAGTCAAATATACAGAGAGAATAGGAGCATGCCAAGAAATGGGGAGATACATGTCAGAGGATACAAAGTAGCAGATGCGTAGGATGAGCAAGCCTAGAGGCCTAATTTATGACATGAGCACTACAGGTAATAAAATTGTGCTGTATTTGGGATTCATGCGAAATGAGTAGATTTTAGCTACTTTTGCCACAAAAACAAAAAAATGGGTAACTATGTGCAGTAGTTAGTTGGGATATGTTAATTTGCTTTGCTATAGTAATCATTTTCCTATTGATATGTATCCCATAACATCATGTTGTATACGTTAAATATACACAATACAATGTATTCATTTATTGTTTGAGACAGAGTCTCACTCTGTTGCCCAGGCTGGAGTACAGTGGCATGATCATGGCTCACTGCAGCCTCAACTTCCCAGACTCAAGCAATCCTCCCACCTCAGCCTCCCGAGTAGGTGGGACTACAGGTGCACACCACCCTGCCCAGCTAATTTTTGTATTTTTTGTAAAGATGGGGTTTCGCCATGTTGCCCAGGCTGGTCTTGAAGTTCTGGGCTCAAGTGATTCTCCTGCCTCTGCCTCCCAAAGTGCTGGGATTACACGCATGCCACCACACCTGTCCTAACATTTATTTAAAAAAAAAGAAAGAAAAGAAAAGAAGCTGTCCTATTCAGGCTACAAAAGAATTTTTGGTATTACCTGATGTTCGTCATTCTGTAAGTGGGACACTGAAAATTCCTCATTCCTAAAGTGCTAAGGGAAAGTCCTCTTTTTTCTTTCCCATTTTTCCAGGGATTCTGACCTGGGTGATGCAGGAGTTGAACATGGTATTTAGATAGGAAGTTGGAGCTCAGTAAATGAGGAGACTGTGTATCAAACCCCCAACCAAGCTACTGAGACTTCCTGATCACTCTTAAGAGGCCCCATTGCAAGAGTCTAGGCCCTAAGCTAAGATAGTGGTGGAAGAGCAGGTGCATTCAAATGGTATTTCATGTCTAAATATACAGGATCGTGGTGACAGGATGCACGGTGGATGGACGTGGAGAAGTTGAGGAGTCCTTGGAGCCTGATTGAATGGTGGCTCCATTCAGTATGGCAGGTGACAGGGGAGGAGGAGCAGGTGTGGGGTTCACTATGGGGGGGCTGTGTATTCAAGTATTTAAGGCGTCTTTTGGACAACCAGGGAAGGTATTTTATCAAGAAATGTGCATTGAGGTTAGACAGCTCCGTGAAAGAGCAATTGTCTCAGGACATCTGGGAGACAGCTGGATCGTAGGGATGTATCTGATGTGTCCAGTTCATGGATTGCCGGTACTGAAAAGAGCCGACTGCTGCCGAGGACTTTCTTGGCTGTGTGCGGCTTTATTGGGAATCTCTGCTGCTGTCTTTATAGCTTAGTATCCTGAATGAGGAGGGGAGCAATGGGCGGCCTCTTGCTAGTGGATGTGGAGAGGAGCTACCACATTGCCCTGTAGGGTGCGGGCCCCTCTCTCTGCCCAGCTCTCCTATGGGCCATTACATGGAGCTTGCTTCTACTCATTATGATTTGGCAATCTTAAATGCCTCTTTAAAAAAATGTGTTTGTATCTGCTTTGAGATGTCATTTTTTTTTTTTTGAGAGACAACCTCAAATTCATGCTTATCTTCTTGGGGGAAATACCTCTACTAAAACCATTGTTTGGCTTTTTCCATATGGGTGTTGATACAGATGGTTGTAATGAGACCTCTCTAATTAAGCACTTGCTATGTGACTCTGAATCATTTTAGATGTGCTGGCACTCTTGCTCTCTCTCTCTCTCTTTGATTCAAAGAGTTGTCCTGAGATGTAACACATTTAGCTGTTGTTATAGTCTATAAACTTTCCATTTTTTCATTTGTAGCTTATTCTCTTTTTTTGTGCTAATCTGAGAGCATAATTAAGATGTCTGACTTCAGTTCTTTCCTTACAAATATTGCCTAACTCTTCTGTCTTTAATTATCTGAAATCATTCCTATGTAAACAAATAACAATTGCAGATTGTACTACCTACATTCTTTTGTTGTGAGGATGTAAGTACACCCTTGTTTGTTAAATTACAGTCTTTTAAAGAAATTGGATGTGACATATTTTGTCATTTTGTATGATGCCATAGAAAACAAAGGATCACTTCTGTATTTTTATTCTTGGTATCCCTTTTATTTAATATTCATTTTAAGAGCCAGTGTTGCAGGTGAAGTGAGGACAGGCTTTGGAGTCACACTGCCTTGAAAATCTCAGCCTTGCCACTTCCTAGTGGTGTGACTTTGGGTGAGTTGCTTAGGTGCCTCTCTGTGCCTAGGCTTCTTGGTGCATGAAATGAGAATGATGGTAATATTCACCTCACGGGATTGTGGGCATTCAGTGACATCATGCAGGTTACATGCTTAGCACAATGCCTGGTACATAGTAGGTACTCAATAAATGCTCACAATGTATATTTTTATATAGTAGAGGAAGCTTTCTTAACCAATTCGTCAGATTAAAGGAAGCTTCCAGACCCTATGCCGAGCGGTCCAGTGGATGCCCACAACGTGGTGAACTGTAACTGGCTTCTCTCTAGTATGCTCAGGCACTTCTACTCCAATTAGCTGAGTTTATTTGCTGCCAAACCTGTTTATGTTATTTGTTGCTTGTGTTTGTTCCCGAGCCTATTCGTGCCAGTTGAACTTGTTGTTGTAATTATGTAATTTAATTAAATATCAGGCAAACAGATGGAATGTAAAAGTACAAAAAGACAGCAGCTTTTTCCTGAAAATGAACTTTGAAGGCTATGGAAAGACTTAACGAAATATTACTCATTAAGGTACCTGTAGATTTGTAGAGACTGAAAGGAGAATGGTGGTTGCCAGGGGCTGGAGAGAAGGTAGGAATGTCGAGTTGGGGTTTAATGGGTACAGAGTTTCCATTTTCCAAGATGAGGAGAGTTCTGGATGGGGACAGGGGATAGGAGATGGGTGGGTTGCATGATGGTTGCACAACAATGTGACTGGACTTAAAAATGGCTAAGGTGGTAAATGTTACGTATATTTTAATACAGTTAAAGCTTTTAAAACTATGTCACATTAGCTGTGGATAAAATAGCTGTTAAAGATTGAGGTGTGCGAGGAATAAAACATCTAGAAAGAGTCCACATCGAGATTGTTTCCCAGTGGTCGTTAAGTTTTCATAATTTCAGGAAACCAAGATAGGAAACTTATTTTAAGTTTAAAATGAAACATTTAAGTTATGTACGTGTCTTGGGCCAGGCTCCTGGAGAACAGACTCACAGATGGAGATTGAGGCCGTTGGAATTTGTCCTCCTGTGTTGATCAGACCTTGGATGTGGGCTGCTCCCCAGGGGAGGGGCATAACCTCGAACAAGGCAAACTTCTTTGGCTGAGCGTTGAGTCTCAGGAGGTTTTTAGCTGAGAACAATCAGCAGGTAACACTCCAGCAGCTGGGGGATCTGAGTGGCACACTACAGCATCGACAACAGTGTGTCTCCATTTTGTGTGTGGTTTTCCCTTTATAACAGACTTTTAAAGATTAACTGATGAACTTCTGGTCCAGATTGCTTCAAATAAGAGTATCTTCACTGCTTATGCATAATCTTCTGAAGGTCTCATTGTATTTGACAGTTGTCCCATCTATGATACAACAAGACTGCGTTCTCCTGAATTCTGTAAACTTAATCACAGCAAATAAACATGTGTGATGTGTTGGAAGCACAACTGATGTTAGGGCCTCTGTCCAGTCCTAAGTATTTTCCAGTATTTATTTTGAGATTCATGGAATCAACTTCAGGTTTTCTTATTAAATGTCCAAAGACTCTTTTGGCATTCGTTGGTATCCTTTGGCAAACTCTCCATTTTTGTACTAGAAGTCATCTTCCTTTCGTGTCCTATGACCTGTAGGTCTCTCTCTGCATGTTCTTTGGTGACTCTTCCATCTGCTGCAAATAACTGCCATCCCTCTTCCTTTTACGTTAGCCTTTTGCCTTAGACGCGCGTCTCTTTATGATGATCCCAAGGCTCCTGACTTGAATGATGGCCAATCTCCAGGATGTCTAAATTTCATTTTGGGATACAGTCTTCCAATTCTTAAAACAGGAGCCCTGTTTATATGGTTGTTTTGTTTATCGTTAGATCCAAATTTGCTTTTCGTTTCTCTCAGCTTGCTTTGCCCCAAATTGTCAGTGCTAAAGGAGAAGTCTGAATCCCTTTGCCAGTGTGACCATAAATATAGCACAAAGATCCTATGATTACCCTATAGTGTCTGTTTTCCTTGAGCATTTTAGCATGTGCTGACCTTTTAGCAGGAATACTATTCAGCCTCATTTATGCTTAGCCCTTCATTTAGCCAAGTTTTGTTGTTTCCTTGGTTTCAAATTTTATCTCTTTATGTGAACTGGGAGCTGAAGCCTTTCATTTGACTTGTGATCTTATACATTCTGGAAGCTCATACATGTAATCGTGGAACAAATAAAGCAGCTGGAGGAAATCTTTTCTGAACAAAACCCAAGTGGGGCATTTGGGTGCAAGCCAAGATTTCAGCAGCTACAGAGGGAGATGTACAAAGGCTGCCTATATTACAAAGCCAACAACAAATCACTTCTGGCCAAATAGGAATGTCCTATAGGTAATGGCTGGATAGAGGGTAAGGGACCTTTACACATTTAATTACCTGACCACAAAATAAAGTGTTTACTGTAACCTTCCAAGGGCTCTCTAGTAAGTTAATTCCTATAACTAAAGGTAGAGGAACACTGTTGGCTCAGTGGATGAGCAACAAATTGGAATTCCGAGTCTGTTCAGTCTGGGCCTAGGCCTCCCACTAAATTGCTGTGTGGTCCTAGGCAAGATACTGAGTGTTTAACTTCCTAGGTCTCAGTTTCTCCTTCCAAAATTAGGAATTATAATACAGATTTAGCTTACGGAATCCCAAGAAGCCACTAACCAACTAACTAATAATAAATGAGGCCCTGTAGCATGAAATCCTCTATTAACTTCCTCTTTTCCCTTTTTAGAGGAGAAAGTTAAATGTCCTACAGTGATCAAATAATTAAGTAAAATTTCACTGGACATTTTGACAAGATTGGTTATCGATTCATTAATTCATACACACACACATACATACATGCATATCTGGACTTACACATACAAAAGCAAGGGCTTAGAATGGAGGTAGGTTTATAACAAATGTAAAGGAGTTTCCCAAGTTTTTAATCATCTATTAGTTCATCCAGGCAATGTTAACAATTATGCAGAGCAGCGCCTCTCAAACTTTATGTACATAAGAATCACCTGGAAGGCCTTTAAAATGTCCCTCCTGGGCTCCATCCTCAGAGTTTCTGATTCAGTAGATATTGTGGTAAGGCCTAAAATTAGCATCTAACAAGCTCCCATGTGATATTACTGGTGTGTAGACCACACTTTGGGCCGCACAGTCTAGAAACATTCAGAATGCCAAGGTAAGGAAGACACATGGTGTCTATAAGGCAGGCAGGATTAATATTAATACTCCGTGGTGTGCTAATATTAATTATACTGTATCACAGTGTGTGTGTGTGTGTGCGCGCGCGCACAGGACCATGTATTCTAAAATCATTTCAGAGAACATAGTATGTGCAGAAGCTTAGAGAACTGAAACCACATGACACATTCAGGAACATGAAGTTTGCATCACTGCAGCAGAGAGCACGTGGCTGGCCGAGAGGCAGGGAGTAGTCTAGTAGGGGTGGAGAGGAGAGGAACATGTGGCAGAAGAGATGCCAAGATCTAATAGAGCTCTGATGGTAATTAGGGGGCTCGTGTACCCTAAGAGACTGGATTGCTTTCCTAACCTGAGAACAAGAGAAATGGAACAGAGAAAATAAAGGATTCACTGGAGTTCTCAAGGTGGTAGAGTTAATGATAGCATAGAATTTAGCTAAATATAATCTAGTTAACCCATTAATCCTGCTGAAATTACACTTCAGTTGAAAGTTAATCTCTTGGGTATCTGATTTCTTCATTTCTGGTCATTTTTGTGCACCATGTGATGACTTATGTGTTCTTAAATATGACCTGTTTTCCGTTATTTTCTAGGTTCTTTGTCTATCCAACGAATAGTCAGCCAGTAATCCTTGTCCAAAATTGATTATAATAATGAACAGGTGGAATACCAAGATCTTAGCAATGAGAGTGTCTTACCAAAAAAAAAAAAAAAATCAGATTTCCTTATTACAGAAGCAATGCATACTTATTATGGAAGCTACAGACAAGCAAAGAAACCTCCCACAATCCCACTTACATTTAGCAAACCACTGCAAAACCCCCTAGACACTAACTTCTTAGATTCTTTTCCATGTAGATGTGCATTCTTCCCTACCAAAATAGATTACACCATCTACGTTTTGAAAACCAGCACAGTTCATTTACACAATCTGCCAGTTGTTGGACATTTGTACTCTTCCAATCTAATTCCCGTTGTTTCACATTTAGTCTGTTCCAAGTAATTTCCCATGGCTGATGCCTAAACTGAAAGTGAAGGGACAGGAGTCAGCCAGGCAAAGATGGTGGAGTGGAGGGATAGACATTCTAGGCTGAAGTACTGCCTGGGCACAGGCCTAGAGGTGAAGCAACGATAACATTTGTGAGAACCGAAGGATGTACAGTAAAGCTGGACCATGGAGGGTAAAGGGTAATGGGAGTGGAAGTTCACAAGATTAAAACATTGGAACTAATAGCCTACAGTTGGATATCCAGGGGACTAATTGGCCAAAATTTATTTAGGGAAAAAGTAGAGAGAAAAAAAGACAAAAAGAGAAAAAATCTGCAGCCTATCACTGAACGTTATTCCTTTTCAACCAAAATGCTTTATTTTCATTTTTATTTATTTATTTTTTCTTGAGATGGAGTCTCGCTGTGTCACCCAGGCTGGAGTGCAATGGTGCCATCTCGACTCACAGCAACCCCCACCTCCCGGGTTCAAGTGATCTTCCTGCCTCAGCCTCCTGAGTAGTTGGGACTACAGGCGCTTGCCACCACGCCCGGATAATTTTTGTATTTTTAGTAGAAACTGGGTTTCACTATGTTGGCCAGGCTGGTCTCGAACTCCTGACCTCAAGTGATCTGCCCGCCTTGGCCTCCCAAAGTGCTGGGATTACAGGTGTGAGCCACTGTGCCCAGCCTCAACCAGATTGTTTTAACACAGTGTTGTTTTCACCAACTTGATTCGGACTAAGTTGGTTTTGGCAAATGGCTTTCAACCAAATGATCTATATCCAAATTAAGAGGATTTGGGGGCTTACTGGATCCAGTGCTGTGCTGGAGCTGACCTATGCAGGCTCTCAAGACATTTCTGCCCATCTTTTCAGTAATGTCACCTTCATAGCTTGAAATCAGCAAATGCTACAAATCAGGGATTTTTTTTTCATTCGAGCCAGTTCTGCAGCACACCACTAGATGTAGCTGAGTGAGAGGGAAGAAGTCCAAAATAAATGTCCTGGGTTTTGGCTTGGGAATTGAACACTGAAGTCATATATCGGTACCAAACATCATAAACTTTGGAGTCAGAGGACCAAGATTTGAATCCTAACTGCCATTTTTCTGCCATTTCAAGCAGAGTAATTCTCTAAGCCTCAGTTTCCTCATATGTGAAATGGGATCACTAATATTTAACTTACAGGATAATGATATAAATTAATCCTTGAGAGAGCTATTATGATTATTACTGCAATAAAAGGAGAAGCATGAGGGCATTCAGTTGATATTTTAATATGTAAAGTTTGAGTTACTTTGGGGAGCTTAGGTAGAGAATTCTGTAATAACAACAATAGCTAACATTATTGATTGTTAACTACGTGCTTTACCTACATTATTTTGTTTAATATTCCAAAGAACTGTGTAGGTAGGTATTAGTGATATGATTGCTCTCATTCTGAACCTGAGAAGACTGAGTTTTAAGTTAAGTATCTTTCTCAAGGCCAGACAGCTGGTAAATGCAGAGACAATTTGGAAGGCAAGTCTGTCTGAATTCAGAGTCTGCATTCTTTTTTTTTTTTTTTTTTTTTGCGGGGGGAGACAGAGTTTCTCTCTTGTTTCCCAGGCTGGAGTGTAATGGTGCAATCTCAGCCCACTGCAACCTCCACCTCCCAGGTTCAAGCGATTCTCCTGTCTCAGCCTCCTGAGTAGCTGGAGTTACAGGCATGTGCCACCATGCCTGGCTAATTTTGTATTTTTAGTAGAGATGGGGTTTCCCCATGCTGGTCAGGCTGGTCTTGAACTCTTGACCTCAGGTAATCCGCCTGCCTCTGCCTCCCAAAGTTCTGGGATTACAGGCATGACCCACCACAGCCAGCCTAGAGTCTCCATTCTTAAACCAGTGTGCATACGGGCCTCCACTCAGCAGAGACATCTGAGCTACATGGTGTCAGTTTGTGAATGTTCTTAGTGGTTTAAGTCTTAGGTTTGAATGAGGTAACACTGGAAAAATCTATAGAATCAGAAAAGCAGAAGGCAAGGATGCAACTCTGGGCAACACTGAATTTGAAGGTGTGGTAAGAGTTTAGAGAAAGAAGGGATGATTAGCAGTTTTGGATGCCACCAGGAGATCAAAAAGGGTAAGAATTTAAAAAGGTTATTTAGATTTGGCAATATGAAAAGGACTGATAATTTTAACAAAAGCAGCTTGGGCAAGATAAGGAAGGCAAAGGCCAGATTGCTTTGGGTTGAGAAGTAAATTGATAATGAGGAAGTGGAGAAAACTGGTATAAATTCCTTTTGAGGAATGAGATGCTAAATAAGCTACTTGGAATCCAGGGAGATATTTAAGACATAGATGTGTCGGGCAGAAATAGTAGAAGTAAAGGAATGTGATTGAAGAAAGCAAGACCCTTCCTTAGGAGATAGGAAAGATGGGATCCAAAGCCTGGTAGAAGAATTATGACTGGATTGACGTCAGGATTGGGCTTTTTAGGTTGGGTGTGATAGGAGATCAAGGAGGCAGAGAACTAAAGACAGTCAACAGTATGACCAAAGTCATGGCATCGTAGGCTGCAGACTAGGAAGAGAATAAGTAAGACCAAGAGGCCATTCATAGACTTAGAGAATGTAGAGGGGCCAAGGTCCTGGGAGTCTCAAAGATCCTGAAGAGAAGTTGGGAGTAAATGAAGAATTGAGTTGTGAGTACAGGGAGTTGTGCACGGTATTCTTGATATTGATCAATTCATGTTCAGAGAAGCCTGGGTAGCTGATGATGTCCCTGGCCCTGCCATTAGAGATCAATTTTTGAAGCGGAGTGAAGGTGAATTCATCAGAATTGAAGAGCTGAAGGGACTAAGCATGGAGTCATGGTTGAGACCTTGCACTGGTATCCTTTTGAGTTCCCAACTAGTAAGACTACGTCTTTTTAATAATACTTTGTTAATAATCCAAATGTTATGTCTAAAGAGGTCCTTCCCCATTATGATGGAAACATTCTTCATGGTTAGTGACGTTCTTTCATTGGTGTCCAAGAAATCTGATAGAATCTTCAACTTTTTCTTGGTATGTTCATCCTGAGATTGGTAGGGGAAGTGTCCTGGGTTCATTTCTTCTCCTTCCAGAGGATGTACAGCTTACACTTTCAGAAGTATAATGCTAATACTAATAGCTGTCATTTGTTAAGCACTTACTACATGCTAGCCACTGTGCTAAGCACTTTATGTGGATTATCTCTTTATACACTTATAACTCCGCAAGATAGGTGCACTTTCTGTGTCTATTTTATGGATGAGGACTTTGAAGATTAGAGAAGTTAAGTCCCTTGCCCAAGGTCACTCAGCTTGTAAGCGATGGAGCCAATATTCAAATCCAGGCAATTTGCATCTAGAACTTGAGATACTAACTCTGTAAAACTGCCTGTCAATGCTGGGGAGACCTAAGTCAGCCTCATTTTGGAGGTTAGTGTATTCCTGTTTGTGAAGGAAGAGGAAAGCAGCCACCCTGGGGCCCCTGTCCAGAGACGCACCACTCGACCCAGGACTCCCGACTGCACGTCCATCTCCCTGTTGTCCATCTTCAGCCTGCTTCTCCCTAAAGCACAGAATCACAGTGTCCTTTGGGCATTCCATCACCCCATACAGTACTGCTCACCTAAGACAGTGCCCTTCACTGCCAGGGGCAGCATGAGATGTCTTCCCAAAGCCCCGCAGAAGTTAATCCTCTGGGCACTCCTTACAAGAGAGCTGAAGAATGGCATGAGAGCCGTTTCATTCCACTATTGACTCTTGGAAATACCAGAGGGTTGTTTCACATAGACACGTCACTGTGATGGCGCTTGGCTGTTCAAAGTGCAAGGAGGTTGTTGTGCTGACATCGAAAACTTAGTTTGAAACCTTATTTGAAGAATGCTTAGAAAAGTAATATAAGAAGTATGCAAGGAGAAGAAAGCATTTCTTTTATAATGATAAAATGAGTAACTTAATTTTAAGACCTCCTTGAAAATCATATTAATTTGTTTCTAAATTAATTTGCTGTTTGCTGAAAGCTACTTTCAGAAAATGATACCTTGTCCTGTGGTATGCCTCACTCTAACTTTTATATTTAAATGATCCATTTACTTGGATGAACTCATGATGCATATTCAGAAAGTACTGATGGAAGAGAAATGGATGAGCACATATTTTAAAAACTGTAATACGTTAGGTATTTCTTTAGCTTATGTTTATTAACCAAATGAAGACTTTTTAACCTCTATTTGCAAGAGTTAAAGAGTATTTCACTTCATCATGCAAAATGTGAAACAACAAAACAGATTTTTTTATTTTCAATGTTAGATATATTCTTTTTTTTTTTTTTTTTTTTTTTTTTTTTTTTTGAGATGGAGTCTAGCTATGTCACCCAGGCTGGAGTGCAGTGGCGCGATCTTGGCTCACTGCAAGCTCCGCCTCCCGGGTTCACGCCATTCTCCTGGCTCAGCCTCTCTGAGTAGCTGGGACTACAGGCGCCCGCCACCACGCCCGGCTAATTTTTTGTATTTTTAATAGAGACGGGGTTTCACCGTGTTAGCCAGGATGGTCTCGATCTCCTGACCTCGTGATCCGCCCGCCTCGGCCTCCCAAAGTGCTGGGATTGCAAGCGTGAGCCACCGCGCCCGGCTTAGATATATTCTTAAACAATATCAATTTATACCAAATACCTAATCCTTATAACCCCGCCCCCTCCCCTCACTGCCTCCTCCAACACACCCACGGTGCTAGATACAGAGCTGGAAGTCCCCCTGGCAGTCTACCTCATAGTGTTCCAGAAACAACACCAAGGAGGGTTTACCTTACTCCTGATCATGGGGCCTGAGGCCAGAGGGCTGATACCCAAAGCCAAGTCCCAGAAGGAACTACAAAAATGAGGCCAGGAAATTGAGTTCCAGCCAGGACTTTGTTAAAGCCTGGGTGTTAACACCCAGGGATTGAGCCAAAACCAGGTATCGGGTGTGGGGATGTGGCTGGAAGGAAGTGACTGGGAAGGCTGAGAGTGAGGAAGGTTGAGGGAAGTGTTAGCCATGCAGAAGTTGCTTAGCTTGGATTTCAGACATAGGGTCAGTGCCCCAGGCAGCATTGTCACAGGCGTCTAAGCTAGGTGGTGATGGCCTTCCTTATATTCATTCATCCACCCAGCAGTTCTCTGTATGTGATCCAGGGCCGCCAGGGGTCTGTGAGGTCAAAACTATTTTCACAATATTAAGGCACCATTGACATTTGCATTGATGGTACAAAAGCAATGGTAGGTAAAATTGTATGAATTATTTCATTCAATTTTAGCATGAAGACAGTAGTGAAAACTATAGTCGTGATCATTGTATTCATCACCCCCTTGCCCTCACAGTTTAAAACAATTGTCAGTCTCACTTAAGAATATTTTGAAGGAAATATTAAAAAGTATTAATTTTATTGTCTCAATCCCCAAATGCACATCTTTTTAATATTCTGGGAAGTATCCATACAGCATTTCTGTTATACGCAGAAGCACAAAGATTGTCTCCAGGAAAAGGATTTCATGATTGTTTAAGTTGAAATCAGAAGTGGCCACTGTTTTACTGGAACACCATTTTTATTTGAAAGAGTGACTGACAGACAAACTACTGTTATTCAGCCTTTAGTATTTGGTCGACATTTTCTCAAAACTGAATGGAGTGAGCCTGTCATTTCAAGGAAAACAACTGACAGTATTTGTTGCCAATGATAAAATTCAAGCTTCCTAGTGAAATTTAGAATTTGAGAAACTTGTATTCACCACTGTGAGCTTGACAGTTTCTCAATACATGAAGGCTTTTCTGATGAGTTCAGTGGTGATATTAAATATGGTTTTTATAGTGTATAATGAAATGTGCTAACGTTTAGAAGATCCGTTTAAGTCAGTGAATAAATATTTTTTGATGACCAGTGTAAGATGTTACAAAATCATGAATTTTGCTTGGATAAAAGATCCATTGCAAGTATAAGATGCCCCAGTATATGTTAACATAATAAAGTATGAAAAGTTAATTGATATGTTTTCAAATTCTACACTGCAGCTAGTCTTTAAGAAAATACCACTTACTGAGTTATAGTGTAACACAAGAGTATCTACAGTCATCTGAAAAGACTATGAAAATACTCCTCCCCTTTTTAACTATGAATCTATGTGAGGCCATATTTTTCTTTATATACTACAGCCGTATCTCTGCAAAGGAAATTCGGAAGCAGGAGAGAATCTAGCTATAATTTATTAGGGAATACACATAAAAGACTTACAAAAATGTAAAATCATGATATTCTTCTTACTTTTGCAAAATGAATTTTCTTAAAAATATGTTTATGTTAAAATACAAATAACTTATTTTAAAATGGATTAATATTTTAAATTTTTCTCAGTTTTAATATTCATTTCTAGTATAGTAAATATTCTTGATATAACCTACATGAACAGAAGTTTCTGGAGTTCTCAGTTTTTAAGAGTTTAAAGGAATCTTGAAGCCAAAAGGTTTGAGAACCACCATTCTGGTACATAGAGAATATTATATAGTGGGCTTGGGCTGGTGTAGAGATAGCGTTGTGTACTAGACAGGAGTGGACCTTGCCCATGGAGCTAAGTCATCTACAGCTAAATAGATAAGTCCCATAAAGTGTGGTAAGTGCTGTGATAGGAAAAGCGCAGGGTGATAGGGGAGCACCTCACCCTGTTTAGAAACTTCCAGGACGGATTAATGTCTCTGTGCTGATTCTTAAAGGATGAATAAGAGTTATCCAGGCAAAAACAGAGTGATTCTTCTGGGTATATGGAAAATCATGTGCAGAGGGCCCCATGGAAGAGATCATGGCTCCACTGCAGAAATAAGAGGGGTGTAACCTGAGCACAGGGTAAAGGGGGATGGTGTGACAGAAGCTGAACTAGAGGACAGCAGCCACATCACGAAGGGCTGTGTGAGTTCAGGAGGCAGGACCTCCTCCGAGGGGAACTGGAAGATACTGGAAGGTTTTAAGACATGAGAGGGACATTATTATATTATATTATATTATATTAATTTATTTTTTGAGATAGTGTGTCACTCTGTTGCCCAGGCTAGAGTGCAGTGGCACGATCTCGGCTCACTGCAGCCTCCACCTCCCGGGTTCAAGCGATTCTTTCACCTCAGCCTCCCGAGTAGCTGGGATTCCATGCTTGGCTAATGTTTGCATTTTTAGTAGAGAAGAGGTTTCACTCTGTCGGCTAGGCTGGTCTCAAACTCCTGAACTCAGGTGATCCACCTGCCTCGGCCTCCCAAAGTGCTGGGATTACAGGCATGAGCCACCACGCCCCGCCTAGATTACATTTTAGACAGATCCCTCTGGCCACAGGGAATGGATGTCTAGAGGCAAGGGAGACCCACTAGGGGTCCTTGTGGCAATCAGAGAGCTGATGGAACCTGGACTAGGATATGGCTGAAGTGTTGGAGAGACATGCATACACTTCAGAGAACGGCGTGTGGAGAAGTTTACAGAGCTAGGTAAATGGTTGGGTGTGGCTAGAGAGGGAAGGATAGGCATCAAGACTGAATCTAGGTTTCAGGTTCAGCACCTGGGAGTCATGATGTTGTTCACCAGCAGAGGGAACACAGGTGGTGCGGGTTTTGAGAGGAGGAGGAGGAGTCCGACTTGAGTTCCTGTAGGGTACCTGGGAGGAGCTGCCCGGTCAGCACTCGGATGCGTTGTTCTGAAGCTCAGGAAGAGCATCTGGACTAGAGGCACAGACGAGAGAGCTGTCAACACACAAACTGTAACTGAAGCCATGGGCTGAGTGAGAACCCTCAGAGGGTTGGAATAAGAAGAGAAGACTGCCTAAGAGACAACCCTGGGGGTACCAACATCTAAGGGATAATTAAAGAAAGGAGAGTGTGCAACTGTCCCTGAAAAACAGTAAACAGTGCCCAGAGAAGTAACAGAATCAAGACTATGTGGGCATTGAGGCAAGGGGAATAGAGTCAAGAAGAAAGGAGGGGGTGGGGTCAGCAGTGACAAGTACTGCCAAGAAGTACAAGGAGGATTAAGAGGGTCTTTTTGACTTAGTAACGAGGAGGTAGTTGTTGAGTCATTGACTGCTTCCAGAACAATATCAGTAGAATGGCACGCTCCAGTAGGTTAAAGAGCGAGGGAGAGAGGATAGCAGATTGGAGGTGGCAGGGGAAGAAGAGAGTAGTTGAGGGGGAGGGGAGATGAAGGCAGTAGGGGAGAGAGAAAGGATGGGGAGAGAGGGAGGTTGAGATTACTTTCACTCAATGGGAAGGAGGCAGTAGACAGAGAAAGCTGAAGATATAAGAGAGAAGGGGAAATTGTTAGAATGGGGTGTTCCAGAAGAGTCAGGCAGTGAAAGGATTGGGGAAAATACGGAGAGAAGCCATGTCTCCAACGAAGAACCAAGTTCCAATCAAGGCATGAGGTGAAATGAGCATTAGCTGAGGCAGATGAGGATGTATGATAGTTTAACTAGGAAATGGAAACTCCATGGTACTCAGTGGAAAGGTTCAGGAGGAGGAAAGTAGTGGGAATTTAGATTAAAGGAGAAAAAGCACAAGGCAGTGTGAGGAAGAAGACACGGGAGACTGGAAGGCCAGAGGGGCTCCCCAGAGTGCCCAAGCATGGCAGTTTTGTGAGGAGACAGGTGTGTACAGGGAGCTGTAGCTTATTTTAGATATTGGTAACTTAATTACAGCAGTCTCATCTTTTTACACAATGATGCATTTTATCACAACCTAAAATTTATTCTCAACAATAATATTCTTTTTAACCAAAACATCATTTTCTGACCAATTCAAATTATTCTTACGTGTTTCTGTTGTTTACTTTTATGTTCACCAGGTTAAATCTTCAGTTACGCCACTGCCATTAAGAGATCCCTATGTAGAAAAATCTGTTCATTATGAACACATTTATTGCTTCATTGAATTGCCTATTTAAAATGCAGAGAACCACAAATTAAATGTAGTGCTTTTCCATTTTGAAAAAAAGCGGATGAATGGGTACTATTTTCTTGAATACATCATGTTTGTCTTACGTAATTAACATTCCAGATTCATAGGCCGACAGATGCCAATCCTTGCTTGTTTTAATATTTGTTCTTCAATGGTCATTACTGAAAGAGATGCCTCCTAAGACTTGAACATGCTGTGTTCTGCATCAGAGGAGATGATAAGGCAAATGTAATGGAGATTATTGCTTTTGGGGGATAGTTCAGTGATGTCCAAAATCTATTTCTTTAAGGTTAATTATACAAAGTACAAAACAATTTCTTCATTGCAATTGTAAAATAAAATCTCAAATATCTTCAGTATAAGCCTAGTCTATAAAATACTTCTAGATTCCAAGTTTATAGACCTCTACTAAATATTTATTGTATTTAAGACATGGGTGTTTGTTCTAGAAACATGC
The DNA here is from genome assembly GCF_006542625.1 of Nomascus leucogenys. NCBI lineage: Eukaryota > Metazoa > Chordata > Mammalia > Primates > Hylobatidae > Nomascus > Nomascus leucogenys. The sequence goes on from NC_044402.1 coordinate 15,947,431, forward strand.
TTTAATGTCATATTGCAGTTTTTCTAGATTTCTCATATTGAGAAATTTGAATATACTTGTGTTGAATATGTGTAAGTGTAGACTACAGTATAGTACAAGGGCACTTTTAAGTGGAAAACCTATGGGGAATGCCTAGTGGATCTCATCTGGAGGTCAGACTTGACTTTGTTGCCTTTTGACTCAACCAGGCCATTTGAGCTGTGATAGGGTTTGGGTCTGTCCAAATCTCATATCCCACCCAAATCTCATATCCAGTTGTAATCTCCAATGTTGGAGGTGGGGCCTGGTAGGAGGTGATGGATCATGGGGGCAGTTTCTAATGGTTTAGCACCATCCCCCACTTGGTACTATATAGTGAGTGAGTTCTCACGAGATCTAGTTGTTAAAGAATATGAAGCACCTCCCGCCTTCCTCTCTCTTCCCCCTGCTCCGGCCATGTAAAGTTCCAGCTCCCCCTTTGCATTCCACCGTGATTGTAAGTTTCCTGAGGCCTTCCCAGAAGCAGAAGCCGCCATGCTTCTTGTATAGGCTGTGGAACCGTAAGCCAATTAAACCTATTTTCTTTATAAATCACCCAGTCTCAGGTATTTCTTTATAGCAGTGTGAGAACTGACTAATACAAGCTGCCTGCCAAACCACCCCACTTATTTCCCTCTTGTTTTTATTCTTCCCATCGTGACCCCAAAGAGGCCTCATGTTCCGTTTCTTAACACATATAATGGATCCTCCTGTAAGTATCTAGGCTGTGGCAGACCAACAGAGAGACCTCCATCCTCAACACCAGCTAATGCCCCAGGCTCACAGTCTGACCACTCTGTTAGAAAAAGAAGCCCCTCCATTCTCTCTGGTTGTCCCATCCCCATTCTACTTTGCTCTTTATTTGTTCTGACTCAGCCTCCACCCTTCTCCTCTCTCAGACTTGTGAAAGATGTTCCTGGAATCCTTTTTTTCATAGTAAACACACCCACCTCCTTAACTGGATGGTAGAACATTGTACCTGTCTTCTTGCCTTAACTGAAATTTGACTCTTCCCTGAGAGCTTTTCCCAGTTGAGAGAATCCTGCCCCAGAAGCACAATGCTGTTTGGAGTCCATCATTTCCCACTCTGTTGTAGACCCTACAGGGTCATCCTGCTATCTGACTGATTTGTCCTCTGTCCATAACACTGTCATCCACTAACCTCATAGTCACCTATGTCACATATAGCCTCCCCCAAAACTCAAAGCCCTGCCATCATCAAAACTACTCAGTCCTTTAGATTTTCAGTTCTTTCACATCATCAATTCTAGTGAATTTATCTGTGTTACTTTAGCTGCCTGCTTCCTTAGCTATACCCTGGATCATTACCAGGAAACATATCATCACTAAAATACCACATTGAAATAACTCTTTTTTATGAGTCAGGATCTCTGATATAATGTTGGGTAGTAGAAATGATAGTGGACATCCTTATGTGCTTTTAGCCTTTGTAAGGAAATGCTTCTAAAGTCTCACCATTTAGTATGATGTTGCTGTAGGGTTTTGGTGGAAGCAAAATGCTTTTGTATTCCCAATCTGCTCAATTTTTCCATTACAAATAGCTGTTGGGTTTCTTTGAATATTTTTCTACATATGTGAAATGCTATTATTGTTTTTCTCCCTTAATCTGATATTTGGAGCATTAAATATTTTCTCTCCTTCTGAAATTTCTTTTAGTTTAATGTTAGCACTTTCCCTTGTGTCTTCTGTGTCTTTTTGACTTTCCTTTCAGGGTTTTTTTTTTTTTTTCCTTTTTATTTCTCTGTACTGCATATTGGGAGATTTCCACAGTTCTACCTTCCAGTTCATCAAATCTCTTTTCAGCTCTGTCAATCCTGCTAATTATATATTTTTTTCATTCTAAGACTTTCAGTTGGTTCTTTTTCATTTCTACCTCTTTTTATTTCACAACTTTCTGATTTTACAATCTTGCTAGTAATCTCTATTATGACTGAGGATTTTTAAAGTCTTTTTTCAGAGTGTTCTGTAGTACATATTTCCTCGGATATGAATCTCCCCATTCATTGAACTGCTTTTAATCATGGTGCATATCCTTTTATATTTTGTAATTTTCTTTAATTAAGAGCTTAACTTCCCTACAGATTTGCCCTATAAAGGTTCTCTTTGGGAATTGTCTCAACCCCAGGCCTATGAATTCCTCAGCTCTGAAACAATTCATAAGTTAGGCATAGCTTGGGAATCCTACTGCAGGGAAGTGATTTCTATGCCCATGTGAAATGCAGACTCAGAGGCTAGTTATATATAGGTGTCTTATCTTCATCTCTAATCATAGGTAATTTTGGGCCTTGACCCTCACTGAAAAAAATGAAACTGATATCATCCCCACAGCTCCCCACCGCATCCTTAGATTTATGTGGAATCATGCTCAGCATTCATATTCTTTTTCCTTTGCAGATGTAGAAACCTCAGACCCCATGTCTTCTCAGCACCTGCCCCTACCTCCAATCTCACAATGGCCATATTCTTACACATCACTACCAGCATGGGTTTATTATCCTTTTTTATTCACAGATACTTTTCTTTCTTGTTTTTAAAAGTGGTTCTATCAGTCAGGGCCCCAGCAGAAAACAATATTATTCAGATACCTAAATTCAAGAGATTTGAATGAAGGGACTATTTACAGATATAACGCCAGGAATAAAGCATACAACAAGGTCATTTGAGGTGCCCAGAGACTAAGAACAGCAGATTCTAAAAGGGCAAGGGAGGAAATGTTATTACAGGAGCCCAGGAGAGCTGGAGCTATTGAGAAGGGGCTGCCAGGTAGAAGCTGTATCTGGAGGAAAGTAGGCATTACCAGAAGGAAGCAGGGAGGCTGCAGGAAGGAAATATCCCATCCTTTCTTCTCCCACACTCCAATTTCTTGCTGGAACTTCTGTTGGCCAAACCCAACTGGAAGGGAGCCCAGGTAATGTGACCCAGAAGGGCACAGGGCAAGGCAGAAAATTGATTGGATGGATATGCAGATAGAGAGTAAATAGTATAAGGCTTATGTGGTTTAAATAAATAGTGTATCTGTTATTTCTGTATGTTGCAGAGGCCTAAGGATTTTCAGCACGTGTTTACTCTGCCGTGTTGACCAGAAGTCTAATAACCGCTCCTCTGGCCTCTTAGCAGCTGACTTCATCATTCAGGCACGCCCCTCACCTGTGCAGATTCTCAGGCAAGTGTATCGCTCTGTCGCCCAGGCTGGAGTGCAGTGGCACAATCTTGGCTCACTGCAGCCTCCACTTCCTGGGTTCAAGCAATTCTCCTGCCTCAGCCTCCCAAGTAGATGGGATTATAGACGTGCACCATCACACCCGCCTAATTTTTGTATTTTTAGTAGAGACAAGGTTTTACCATATTGGCCAGGCTGGTCTCGAGCTCCTAGCCTCAAGTGATCTGTCCACCTCAGCCTGCCAAAGTGCTGGGATTACAGGTGTGAGCCCCTGTGCCCAGTCATGTCTATATATTGAAACATTATAAATCAAGGTAAACTATTAAATAAAATCTGTTTTATCTTTCTACCCTGACAGATATACATTAATAATGAGCTAGAAGGCAGGGGTTTTATTTGGGATTCATCAGTTTCCTGAAGGTTCATGTGGAACATCTATGGTACAGGGGAGTACTGACATCTGGTCCCTAGCCCTGCTCCCGATGGTAATGTCCACACTGTGTGGACACCCCACCCCTGACATCCATGCTTAATCCACATCGCCTTCAAACAACCACTCTGGGCAGACCCTCAGGAAGAAGCCTGCAAAGGTAGTAAAAGCAGCCTCAGGGCTGTGTAGGAAGGAAATTCTAGGGTCCCAGGTACCTGGAATGTGGTCTAAAAGGTAAAGGGTATGAGCTTTGGAAGGACATATCTCCTGGTCCAATAGAGTCCTTGCTCCATGGAAGGACTCTAGAGCAAAAGATGAGACTGAGCCTAGCTCTCTAAAATGCAGGGCCCGGGGCAGGGTCCCCTCTGTCCTGAGTCTTATGCTGGGCCCATTACACTTGATTTTCATCAAGACCGGTAGTCCCTTGACCATCTGTGTTTTCCTCAGACTGTAAACCTCTTGTGGTACTCCCTTCTTTCCCTGTCTAGCCTGGAGCCTATGGCCCCTCATACTCCTAGCAATGCTCTCAACTTCCTAGCACCCTTGTTTTTCCGTCACTCCTGCCTAGCAAAATCTTAGCCCTGGGCCAACCCGACTCTCCATCTTCTTGCTTTACACTTAGGTTGTTGAGTGTCTGCAATAAAAGTATACAGATTAGGCCAGGCGCAGTGGCTCACCCCTGTAATCCCAACACTTTGGGAGGCCGAGACAGGCAGATCGCCTGAGGTCAGGAGTTTGATACCAGCCTGGCCAACATGGTGAAACCCTGTCTCTACTGAAAATACAAAAATTAGCTGGGCGTGGTGGTTGGTGCCTGTAATCCCAGCTACTCAGGAGGCTGAGGTGGGAGAATTGCTTGAATCCGGGAGGTGGAGGTTGCAGTGAGCCGAGATCACTCCACTGCACTCCAGCCTGGGCGACAGAGTGAGACAACGTCTCAAAAAAAAAATACACACACACACACACACACACACACACACGTTGAGCATCCCTAATCTGAAATCCAAAATACTTCAAAATCTGAAACTTTATGAGAGCTGATGTGACACCACAAGTGGAAAATTCCACACCTGACCTCATGTGACTGGTTGCAGTCAAAACTTTGTTTCATAAACAAAATTATTGAAAATATTATATAAAATTACCTTCAGGCTATACATATGTTTATAAAATATCAATGAATTTTGTCTTTATATTTGAGTGCCATCCCAAGATATCTCATTACGTATATACAGATATTCCAAAATCTGAAAAAAATCAGAAATCTGAAACTCTTCTGGTCCCAGGCATTTCAGATAAGGGCCCTCAGCCTGTATCAGCAGTGTAAACATGCTGGGCCTCTGCCTCCAGGCATCCTGCTGTGTTCTCTCAGGCAGCTCTTTCTGGTTTCCACAGAAGCACTTTCAAACCTTTGCCACTTTTCTCAGGGTCCTGCTGCATTTTCCCTGTCACTGTCAGCAAATGGCCTTGCCTCCTATTTCTCCAAGAAAATAGAAGTCATCAAAGCATAATGTCTTTTACTTTCTGCTTCCCTCTGCAGTTACTATACACTGTTGGTAAGGATGAGGGTGATGGGGGATGATGGCTCACTTTCTTCAACACTAACCACTGACCACTTCATTCTGGTCACAATGGCAGGAGTACTATTTCCCCTATCCCCCAGCCCCAGACAAATCCTTCCATCATAGCTTTGGATTCTGCCCTTTTCTACTTCCTCTGGTCCTAACCGCGTCAATTATCTTCTCTGTCTGAAGCTCTGCATTAAGCTGCAGTCACTTCTCTACTTCTCGTATCCAAATCTCTTTCAGTCCACTGTGATTTTATTTCTGCCCCAGTAACTCTGCTGAAACTGCCCTGAACCTTTTTGTTGCTACCCGTGGGTACTTCAGTCCTTGCAGTATTGGGCACTCTTGAGCCTACCTTCTAAGCATGCTCTTTGCCCTGACATCCACGCACCTTCCTACTTTTCCGAACAGCTTTCCAAGTCGCCTTCCCACAAATGTCTTCCTCAGAGTTCTGCCGAGGCGGCTTCCCTTCTAATTCCTTGCACTCCCAGTGCCTCGCCTGGAGAAGGGGCTCAGTCAGTATCAAATTACATATGCGGATCCAATTGCCGGTTGCAAATTCAAGCAGTAGACTCACAAGTCTTTAAAAGTTTAAACAAAAAGTTTTTTGTTTTTTTTTTTTTTTTGTGATGGAGTCTCACTCTGTTGCCCAGGCTGGAATGCAGTGGTGCGATCTTGTCTTACTGCAACCTCCGCCTCCTGGGTTCAAGCGATTCTCCTGCCTCAGCCTCCTGAGTAGCTGGAATTACAGGCATGCGCCACCAAGCTCGGCTAATTTTTTGTATTTGTAGTAGAGACAGGGTTTCACCATGTCGGCCAGGATGGTCTCTATCTCCTGACCTCGTGATACACCCGCCTCAGCCTCCCAAAGTGCTGGGATTACAGGCGTGAGCCACCACACCCGGCCACAAACTTTTCTTTAAGGGATACACATTTCCAATTATAAATGGTGTATTACTTATTGCAGCTGGAGTCCACTGAGGGGAAAAAACCATAATAGCTTATTTCAGAACTAATATGGCTATATGTTAGCAACAGAAGTGGTGTAGCTATCTTATTAGAAATACAATAAAGAGATTACTTAGCAGCTGTCTCCCCACACCATCATTTCATTTTGCTCTGTAGTTCTTGGCAGAGAATCTAGAAAGAAAGAAAATAAAATTAAGCCACACAGTGTTCTCCTAGACTAAATGATTTCTGCAGTTCTGAGAAAGAAACCTTAAAAAGACAATGGATGTTCCATGATTATTGAAAAGAACATTTTCAAAATTTCTTCCCTGGATACATTTGATTAAACATTATAGCCTTTTCCCTTTCATATCTTGTAGTAAAGCTTCTCTTACTTAGTTCCGTGTTCCGTACTCAGAACTTGAGTGCCACACACCAGCCTGGGGGCCATATTAGATCTTGACACTGAAAGAATTCAGCGAGAACTATTTAAGGCTCTCTTTTCATTGAAATAAAGAAATGTCACATATATAACATTCCTTTGTTTATTCATTAATCTTTCATCCAACAAATAACTATATGAACAGTCACTTTAAGAAATCTTAGAGTGGATATTATTTAATATATGAAAAGATGCCTGCCAAAAGATATGCTGAATTTATGGCTTTATTTTGGCTTTACCTGCCAGCATTTCTTTTCCTAGCCTTCAGACTGTTAGTCAGAAGTACCTACTTTTTGCAGTCACAAGATTCCAAAGATCATATCATTTCATTCCATCTGTTCCTGCCACAGTTACTTTAATAACAATATTCATCATGTGACCTTTATGTGCTACTCTGTACTTAAATCGGGAAAACTCTTGTTGGTCCTGGGGAAGAAAGAATTGCCAAAATTAAATAAAAAGTCAAGATTCCATTACTTGATGATTTGTATACTTCACATTGTTTGCAACATAAGTAGGAACTTTAAAAATGGTATGGTAACCATTTTAATTTTTATCGTTGTGTAAGAAAATGGATGTGGCTCAAAGGGGGATAGATGAGACATGAAAATGTTGTGGGGAAAATTCTCTTAATGCTCTTAATCTTCTGCCATTACCTAGGCGACCAAGACAGTATAAGGCAGAATTTCATACAAACGGTCCCTAACTTTTAGGATGGTTCAACGTTACAGTGGTGTTGAAGAGATAGGCATTGAGTAGAAACCGTACTTTGAATACCCACACAGCCTTTCTGTTTTTCATTTTCAGTACAGTATTCAATAAAATACATGAGATTCAACACTTTATTATAAACTAGGCTTTGTGTTGAATGATTTTGCCCAACTGTAGGCTAATCTAAGTGTTCTAAGCACATTTAAGTAGGCTAGGCTAAACTATGATGTTCAGTAGGTTTGGTGGATTAAATGCATTTTCAACTTACGATATTTACAACTTACAATGGTAAGTCAAGGAGCATCTGTATAGTGCTGATCCCAGAGTAAGAATTCAGTGCTTGCAGGGCTGGAAGAGTCATTGCCTACAGAAACATACATGTGTGACCTAGGCGTCATGCGAAATTATGAGGAGTGGTAGGGCTTATGGCAAACTGGAGAGCTCCCAAGTTGCCTAAAGACATCCACATTTAAAAATTTAAAAACACTGTGCTAGCCAAGCAAAAACATGGCCAGAGATCCTGTACTGCCCCTAGCGTGAGTTTGTTGTTGTTGTTACTGTTGTTTTGAAATGGAGTCTCACTCTGTCGCCCATGCTGGAATGCTGGAGTGCTGGAGTGCAGTGGTGCGATCTCGGCTCACTGCAACCTCTGCCTCCCGGATTCAAGTGATTCTCCTGCCTCAGCCTCCCAAGTAGCTGGGATTACAGGTGCCGGCTACCACGCCTGGCTAATTTTTATATTTTTAGTAGAGATGGGGTTTCACCATGTTGGCCAGGCTGGTCTCGAACTCCTGACCTCTAATGATCCTCCCACCTCAGCCTCCTAAAATGCTCGGATTACAGGTGTGAGCTACCACGCCCAGCCCCTAGCTTGGGATTTAGATCTCTAAGTTATGCCTGCCCCTTGCCTGCCATCTCGACCACCATCTCGGCCTCTTACACAGCTCCAGGATTCTGCCTTTGCCCCCAACAATCTACTTCAGGTCTCTTCTCCACCCAATAAATAAGTCCAGCAATGATCCTTGTGAAATGTACATCAGGAGGGGCCTTCTCATCTCACCTATGATAGGTATGGAGTTTTTTCTTTTTTCCATTTCACCTGTGATGTATGTTTGTGACCTCCAATATGTAACCACTCACTGTGTTGCTTTTAAAATGATTTTTAAAGGTTTGTTTACAACCATAGCCACTATTTGCAATTATGAGTGTATAGCACTAAGCATGAGAACTAGATCTGTGAAATTTTTTGCCAATTTCATTAGGTGACCTCTGTAAGCATCAAAACCTGGCATTGATTGAGGTTGTTTCAGGCTCAACTAGTACTGTTCAAAATAAAGTAACTGAAAGCATGTCTGGTGGTAGGAGGTACTTTATAAGCTAACTAATACTTTTCAAAGGGATATGTATTGAAGGAAAGGCTCGTTTTAATATTACATCCTATAAGGCAGTGCTTCTTAAACTCCCTGTGGAAAAGGACCACTTTTTATAAGTTTCCAGTCTGTTGCAAACTGATACTTTGTAAAAATTAATAAAAGTGAATTACTACAAAAATGAAATTTTTTAAAAGAGACATATAAAAGTTGTAACTTTTAGCAAACAGGAAGTTATATTGCAATAAATATTACTAGGGTATAGGAAAAAAATACAAAAATTGTTCATGTTTGTTCATTGAAAGTATGCGTGTAAGCAATTAACAGATAGGCTATTGCACTTGTAAGTTTTCTTCATTTTAAGGGAAAATGGAATTCCCATATTAAATGTCTGTTTGTACACTTTGAACACAATGTGGATAAATATTTAAAGTTTTTAATGTGACAAATTGGATTGCTTCCTACTTGATACTTTACCTAATCTAGGTAAAATTGCCAATAAGGCTACTTGTAGGGAATAAGGTATATCTAAATAATTTCTATGCTTTATTTTAATAATGATACAAAAGAAACCAGTCTCACAGAATGGAATGGAGGGAGAGATTTTAGAGCAATTTTCAGTGAGCTCAGTTTATTCATTTTAAAATTTTATCTAAGATGGAGCCAGTGCCACTATGCTTTCAAAGTCTTTCAATCCCTCAACAGACATGAGTGCCAGCAATATATCCTGTAAATTATAATTAAATATAATTATCTTTTGGTGAAATAAATGGAATCCTAGATCTATGGATTTTTTAGACATAGATCTTCTTTTGATGGAAAATAAAATTCAAAATGCTTTATCAAATTTAAGGTGTTTGGTGTTTGCTCTTCACTGATGTGCAATATCAGAATCATCACTATGTCATTTAAAATTGTTACATTTCGGAACATGTGTCATAGCAATCTGCAGAAACTGTTCTTCCAAGCTTTGAACTTTCATTTTTGCCATTTGATTCTACCCATCATTGAAAAACATGTTGCATTAATTCCTTGCATGGAAGTATTAAGATCATTAAAAATACTGAGGATATCAGATACACAAACAATCCTCTTTGTCCAATTCATATCTTCAACAAGTTGGGGCCAAACTTTCTTCTTATTTTGCAGAAACATTTAAGAGTTGTTTTGTAGTTCATACTTTTTCAAACACAGCCTATTGGTCATCATCGTACCCCAGCATGCAGCAACAGCTGGTTATGATCTGCTTCCATAGTATCATACAACACAAGAGAATAATCTAAGATTTAACACACTAGCCTTTACCTAATTCACAATTTTTAGCACATTAAGCCCGCTGTTTAGTTCCACCAACATTTGTTTTCATAGCAGGACTTTCCCATAAGAGAAACAAAACATAGATTTACATTCTGGTACAAGCTCCTTAATCAGGATAACTCCTCCAGCATATTTCGTGCACCGTCAGAACATACCCTACACACAATTTAAACTCCAAACCACATTTGTTGACAATATAATCTTTCATAGTTTTATACAGTTCAGACTTAGTTATGTATGTCAGCAACAAAATTGAAAAAAAGAACTCTTCCTTCATGTCACCATCATGTTCCAATTGCACATAAACAGGAATGTGAGTGCAGTTATCATGCTGCAGTGAAAAATATGTTGCCAGCTTCAACTGCTCCATGGGTTAGCCTTCTGGATCGTTAGCCAGTGCCTGGATATGCTGAGCTATGGTGGCACTGAAAAGTAGTGCTTGAGCCACCTTCTTTGCTGCAGATTCACCCAGTATTTCCAAGTAAATGCCTTTGATACAGTCTTTTCACTAATATCTCCCCAGCTGTATATGGATCTTAATTTTGGCAAGCTGAACTGCTTCTTATTAAGCCCGTAAAGCCCTAATGTTTATATGTAAAATATTGAACATCTGCTTCATAAGCTATTTAATCCAATATTCTTTCTTTCAAAAAATTCTTGTGGTTTTTAACTGAATTTTTGTAAGTAAACACCCCATAAGTTCTGATGGTTTCATTGCTTCATAGCCAGCACATACAAAAAACCGAACACTATGTTTTTAGCATCTCAACATCGATTACAGCTTTAAACTGAATTCGGCATGTTAGGGATCATAGTTCTGGGGAAAAGCGATATGAACTCTTTGGGTCTTGGTTTCTTCAGAATCACTTCCATGTCATCATTTGGTTTCTATCCCTGTCATATTCAGAAAAGTATTTTCTCATGAAAAAAGTCCAGTGAAGCTTGTTTCACCTTCATAAATTGAGGGTGAAAATAACAAATATTATTTCTCTAATCAGCTAATAATGTTAAACCACAAAGTTAAAAATTCTGATTAAAAATTAAAACATATAAAGTCAGTCATAAAAATAAATGCTTTTTTTATAGGTTTTTATACATTTTTAGGGTACAGTTAACAGACCAGTCATATCAATACAATAAGTGGTTATATATTAATTAGAGATCACAAACATGCATCTCAGGTTGAATGGGAAAAAAAACCTATTATAATGTTATGCAAATGGCTACTAAATGGCTTTAGGTAAAATTTCTACTGTCAATACTAAGCATGGAATCAAAGTCCTGTATTCCAGATAAGTTTTCCAGGTGCTCTGGAAAAGACTTTATGTCTCAAAAAGTGGCTCTGGTGATCATGAAACCGTTTATATGAAGATGCATGTCAAGAGTGAATAAAAGTCTGGGCATGGTGGCTCACGCCTATAATCCCAGCACTTTGGGAGGCCGAGGTGGGTGGATCACCTGAGGTCGGGAGTTTGAGACCAGCCTGACCAACATGGAGAAACCCTGTCTCTACTAAAAATACAAAATTAGTGGGGCGTGGTGGCGCATGCCTGTAATCCCAGCTACTTGGGAGGCTGAGGCAGGAGAATCGCTTGAACCCGGGAGGTGGAAGGTGCAGTGAGCCAAGATTGCGCCATTGCCCTCCAGCCTGGGCGACAAGAGCAAAACTCCATCTCAAAAAAAAAAAAAAAAAAAAAAAAAAAGAGTGAATAAAATTGCTTCATGAAACATCGTCATGGAAAAAGCAGTGCATGTTTGTTCTTCAACTGTCTCTGGGCTCCAAACTCACTCTTCTATACTCTGCATGGTGGGGCAAGACCTGTCTGACAAACCACATCTCTCGTTTCCCAGCTGCTTCCTTTTAGGTCCTGTCCTCCTGAGATACAGAGGCTACCGGGCAGCCAGAGAAGGGAGAGGCGAGTATTCCTTCCTGTCCTCTTGCAGTTCCTGTGAGGCTGACTCCTGTAACAGTTCCTCACTCCAGTTATCTGCAGTTCTAGTTTCGTGCGTTTTCCTATGGTGTCCTCCCTCAGAGACACCAGCTTCAGCCTCTAGCATCCTCTCCAGGGGCCTGGGTTCCAGCTCCACAGGACCTTCCTGCAGCCTCCTAGGTTCTAATAACCTCAGTCTCATCCCTTTGTTTCTTCAGCCCTAAGGATGGTAGAGGCTTCATGTGTTTTAATGGTTACTACCTTTAAATTGCAGAATTCCGCTTTTGCCTTTTTTGTTCTTCAATACCTGTCTAACCTATTTCTTTTATATTAAATTCTGTCTTTTAAAATAACCACTGTGGTTTCTGATTTCCTAACCGAATCCCAACTGATAAAATAAATGGTACCAGGAGTGGTCCCAGGTGGTCTGGGAATGGTTTGATTGTGTCTTTGGCCCAAAATGCAGTGCTGAGCAGCTTGTCAATGTGAAATGGAATGGTAGTAATCGGGTCATGCCGTGGCATCATGATTAATCAAACTATCCCCTGTGGTTGATTGTGAAGAAGTGCCTGAAGCTAGTAACTTAAGGGGCCAAGTGGCGGCTGCACTTAGCCATTATAGTAGCAATGATGATGTCAGAAGTGTGGAATGGGAGGCTATTCTGCCTTTAGTGGCAATCTTATGGAAAAAAAAAACGACAAGCTCAAGTCTTTAAACACTCAGCTCAAGTCATATCTGGCAAATCTCAAATTATTTCACTTCTTTTTATCTCCACCTCTACCATCCTACTGTAAGTCATATTTTCTCACCTGAAATTTTGCAACAGCTTCCTGCTCTCCCTTCTTACAGTCCGTTTCTTAGACTGTGACCAAGGTACTATAAAGCCAACTCCTCTGCCTAAAACCTCCAATGACATCCTACTGCATTAAAAAAAAAAAAATCTAACCTCTTCAATTCGTCTCAAACCATTTTCCTCCTCTCTGTGTTCCAGTCTTTCTAGCTGTCTCTGGCCTGGGAGTTCCCACATTTATAGTTCCCTCCTGTTAGAATTCAATTCCCCTGGCATGTATGACTGTTACCTATCCTTCATATTTCATATTCCCTAGGTCCCCAACCCTCCCTATTTAAAGCAAACCTTCAACTCTTTCCTCTAGTAAATATGTTATCATCATGCATTTATTTCTTACATAGCACTTGCCACTATATATATATATAATATATATTATATATATTATATATGTGATATATTTCATTATAACAGGGTCAACTAATCAAGGAGACATAATAATTCTAAATGTATACATACATAATAACAGAGCTTACATATATATGTATATGAGAGAGAGAGAGAGAGAGATCTTGTTTTGTTTGTCTCCCCCACCACCCTGCTCTCCATTAGGGCAGAAACCTGTCAGTCTTATTGGCTGCTATATTCCCAGGACCCTGCTCCAATACCTATCGCACAGTAGATGATCAATATTTATTATTTGTTGATTGAATGATCCTGGGAAGTAATTTTCTTTCAATTAACTTACTATTTTAGTTATAAAACATTGCAAGCATACAGAAAATATTATAACAAGCATCCAGGTCCCTGCCAGCAAAATTTAACACATTTTGACATATGGCCATACTTGCTTCACATCTCACACCTGCACTCCCTCTCTTTCTCTCTCTCTTTTTTTTCAAGAAATAAAATGTAAAAGAATATTTTCCATTTCATCTAAGTTCAAAATTATTAGCACAAATTACATATACTATTTCCTTATGATATTTTTAATGACTCTAGGCTCTAACTTTCAGTTGTGATATAGGTGATTTGTGGGTTTTCTTCTCCCCTCCCCCATCAGTCTAGCTCAGGGCTATCAACTTTATTAATTTTTTTAAAGAGGCATCTTTTAGTTTCATTTGTTTTCTCTATGATTTTTTCATTTTCCAGTTAATTGACTTTTGCCATTGTTACTTGTTATTTCTTATAGTTATTTTAGTTGACTTGCTCTTTTTCTGTCTTCTTAAGGTGGATGTTTTGATCATTGATTTTAGTCTTTTCGAATGTAAGCATTTAAAACTACACATTTCCATCTAAGGACTGCTTTAACTGCATGCCGCAATTTTGATATATTGGATTTTCACTGTCATTTAATTCCAAATACTTTCTAATTTTTCTTGAATTTTCTTTTTTGACCCATGGGTTATTACGAAATGTACTGTTTAATTTCCAAATATTTGAAAGTTCTCCCAAATTTTTGGTTATTGATCTCTAATTTCATTCCGTTATTCAATTTCAATCTTTTTAAATGTGTTGCAACTTTTTTTTTTTTTTTTTTTTTTTTTTTTTTGGTCCCAGCATCTATCTTGGTAAATGTTCCATGAGCACTTGAATGGAGTGAATATCCTCTAGGTGTCAGGAGTGGGGCTCTATAAATGTCAGTTAGGTCAAGTTGGTTGATGGTGTTGGTCATATTATTTTTACTGATTTCCTGTCTCTGTGTTCTCTCATTTACTGAGAGAGAAATGTTAAAAATAACCGGCTATGATAATGGATTTGTCTGTTTCTCCTTTTAGTTCTCTCGATGTTTTGCTTCATGTGGTATTTTTAAGCTCTGTTATTAGGTACGTATACGTTTAGAATTATTATGTCTTCTTGATTAATCGACCCTGCTATAATTATGAAATGTCTCTTATTATCTCCACCAGTATTTTTTGTTCAGCAGTAATATTGATGTGGCTATTCTTTCTTTGCTGTGATTATCATTTTTTCTTCTTTTACTATTAACGTATCTGTGTCTTTATATTTAAAGTGAATTTCCTGAGGACAGCATACAGTTGAGTCTGCTTTTTCATCTTTCTGGCAATCCTGATTTTTAATTAATATTTAGCATATTTACATTTAATGTAATTATTTATATCGTTGGGTCTAAGTCTACATCTTCACATTTCCTATTTCTCATTTGTCATTTGTTTTCCTCTATCCCCCTTGTCTACCTTTATTTCCAGTACTTTTCTTTCCCTTTTGTAGATCTAGTTTTCTATTTCATATTATTTTCCATAAGCCTAAGGAACTTCCTTAAATTTAATGTCTGCTGGCCACAAATTTTTATCAGTTTCTGTTTGTCAAAATGTTTCTATTTTACTTTTGTTTTTGAAATATATATATTTCCACACTTTAATGTTGTAATTCTAACTGGTTCCCGTGGTGTCTGATGAGAAGTCAGTGGTAGTTTTTATATATTTTTTTCTCTGAACAAATATGTCTTTTTCTCTGCTTTTAAGATACTGTCTTTATTGCTAGTTTTCAGCAATTTGATTATGGTGTTGTTTTTTATAGTGTTCTTCATTATCTTACTTAGAGTTCATTGAGCTTCTTGGATCTGTAGAATTTTAGTTTTCATCAAATTTGCACAGTGTTTGGCCATCATTCTTTTGAATGTCTTTTTCTTCTTCCTCAAACTTCTGGTACTCCAATTATGCGTATGTTAGACCACTTGATATTGCCCCACAAGTCACTGATGCTCTTTTCATTCCTCTGTTCATTTCTTTTTCTCTCAGATTTAGTTTGGAGAATTTCTATTTCTGTGTCGTTACATTCACAGAAGTTTTCTTCTGCAATATTTAATGTGACATTGATCCCAGTCCATGAATTATTAACTTCAGATATTATGTTTTTCATCTCTAGAAGTTCCATTGGCTTTTTAAAAATACTTTCCATTTCTGTCTTTACTATGTCCATGCCTTCCTTTAAATACTAGAGCATACTTATAATTAAAAGTTCTTGTCAACTAATTCTGTTGTCTTTGTTGTTTCTGGTTCTGTTTCCATTGTCTGATTTTTCTCCTGCTTATTGGTCACATTTTCCTGCTTCTTAGCATGTATAGTAATGTTTTGATTGGATTCTGAGTATTATTAGATTTCTATTGCTGCATGACAAACTGCCACAATCTTAACAGCTGAAAACAACACCCATTTTCATTTCACTTATGAAGGTCAGCAGCATGGTAGACTCATTTTTTTTGCTTAGGGTCTCAGGAGGTCAAAATCAAGGTGTTGCTTGGGATGGGCTCTTACCTGGAAGTTCATGGGAAGAATCTACTTTCAAGCTCACTCAGGTTGTTAATAGAATCCAGTTCCTTGTGGCTGTAGGTTTGAGGTACTCATTTTCTTACAGGCTGTTGGCCAGGGTCTACTCTCTGGCCCTGGTGGATGCCCATATTCCTTTTCATGTGATCCTCTGCATCTTCAAGCAACAATGGTATGTCATATTCTTCTTGGGCTTTGAGTCTCTTCGACCTCCTCTTTTACTACACACTGGAGAAAGTTCTGTGCTCACGGGTTTAGATTAGGCCCACCTGGGTCATATAACAATCACAGGAGTTATAGCTCATCACTTTCATATGTTCAGGGTGTGTAATCTTGGGGTTATTCCTAGGAATTCTGTCTATCACAATTACAACCATTATGATGGCCAAGTAGCAGGATTTTGATGTCTTCTTTTAAAGAGTATTGAGATGTCTTCTGGCGGGTTCTAAGTTTACTTGCAAATCAGCTCGATATTTTCAGGCTGGTTTATAAGCTTTGTTAGGATAGTTCTAGAATAGCTTTTACTCCGTGACTGAATTTAGCCCTGTTTCTGAGGTATGGCCTTTCTGGTGTCTGTTGAATAATGTAGGTATTCAGTGAGGTCTTCACTGTCAGTACTCAGAACCTCAGCATGCACAAGCCCTCTGTGAAGTCCTGTGGCCATCCAGCTGATCCATAACTGTAAGTTCTTTTCCCACGAGTTTGGATTCTCACACTCTGTTTGTCCATAGGATATTTGACCAGACTCAAGTGACACCCAGGCTGATTTCTGGAGCTTTTTTTCTGCGTAGCTCCTTCTCTTGTACTCTGCCCTACAAATTCGAGACTCTCAGCCTTTCCCAACCAGTGGCATGCCAAGGGTGGGGTGGGAGGACCAATCCAACCTAGGTGCTGAAAATTTACGAGTATTTGTCTGAAGAGAATTTTAAAACAGTGACTCAAAGTCCATCTTCTTTTATCACCATGTTTCTAAATACCTACTCCTGCCAGGGGAAGAAAACAAGCACGCTTATACACCTACATTCTAAGTAATTGCTGAGGTTATTCTGAGTTTTAATAATACATATTAAACTTTAAATTGTACACTTTTATTTCTTAGTTTTAATAAACAGCCACACTTGCTCATTTTGAGATTACATTTATAACAGTTCAGAATCATTTGAACTGGTTTCAAGTGCAGTTAGTGTTTTCATCTCTGGTCGCACCAGAAGCTCCAATGTTTTAACAATAGATTCAGTGTAAACAGTGATGACACAGTGGTTGTAAACATAAAAAAACCTCGAGTTATTAGATTTTATCTATATGACTACTTCAGAGTTTTAATTTGTGTTTAAAATGGAAAATAGTGAGAAAGTGGGAAATGTCAGGTGTAATGTTTATGTTTGTTATGTGTAAATTATAGTTTACACCTGGATGATTTTACTAAATTTGAATGATATTTTGTAAAGTGACATTTATTCTCCTTTTTGGATTGTTCATGTTTGTTTTAAAACCAGAGACTAAATCAAGAAAGTCATGATTATTGCTCATTATTACATCAGTGTTGCTGAAAATAGTTTTGTCACGTAGAGGAGGAGGTGTTTTAAAAGGGTGTGCTCCTGGTGTGAAATAGGTTAGGGTCTCTGTGCTCAAGTTTCCCTCCCACGCACCTCCATCCAAACGGTGCCTCTAGGCAGAAAGCTAGGACCATCCCAAGACTCACTTCATTTGTTTTGCTTTTCAGGGACCACAGGCCTTACTTTCTATTGTCCAATCTCTGAAAGTGATTTTTAAAAATATATTTTTCATTCTTTATGGCAGAAGGGCTAGTGTGGTACCCTCCACACTGGGTTTTATTATTTGTTTATATTCCTATTTCCTAGATTTGCCTGAGTTTTATAAGCATAGGAGCCATATGGTATTACAGCTCTCCAGAGAAGCAGACACAATAGGATTTATATACATAAGGGGAGAAAGACTGGTTTTAAGGAACTGGCTTGCAGGATTGTGGGGGCTGGCAAGTCCAAAGTTCATAGGGAAGGCTGCCGGCCGGAGACTCAAGTAAGAGTTGTTATTGCAGTCTTGAGGCAGAATTGCCTCTTCTTTGGGAGATCTCAGTCTTTGCCCTTAAGACCTTCAACTAATTGAATGAATCCACTTACATTATGGAGAGCAATCTGCTTTACTCAAAGTCTACTGATTGAAATGTTAATCACTGCCCAGCACAGTGGTTCACAGGTGTAATCCCAGCACTTTGGGAGGCCGAGGCAGGAGGATTGCTCAAGCCCAGGAGTTGGAGACCATCCTGGGCAAGATAGTGAGACCCTCATCTCTACAAAAAATAAAAAATTAGCCAGGCATTTGATCCCAGGAGTTCAAGGTGGCAGTGAGCTTAGATCAGGCCACTGCCTTCCAGCCTGTGTGACAAAGAGAAACCATATACATATAAATATATATAATATATGTTATTATGTATAAAACATATAACATATATATAAAGTATCTAAAAATCTAAAAATTACCTTCATAGCAATGTCTAGACTGGTATTTGATCAAACAACTGGGCATCATAGCCTAGCCAAGGTAACACATAAAATTAACCGTCATACATCTATTACTCATTTTTATACCCCTAGAACTTCAAGTAGTGCATAGGAATTAAGGAATAGCAAATAAGAGGCTGCAGTTTGGGAATAAGGAAATAATGTTTAAATAAGGCTGCAAGTAGAGGTTACTGTGGCTCCTGAGAGACTATGTGAAGGAGTTAACTGTATTATGTGGGCCGAGTGGGAGTCTTCTAACGTTTTGATGAGGGAAATATGTGATGTCGCCTGTCTAGATGGCAGTGTAGGGACTGAAATCTAGTGTGCAGCATTGTGATGGCAGCTAGGGGAGGAATGAGAAGGACCTGAGTGAGGCAGTGTCCAGGGGAAGGCCAACGGTGAGAGTGGTGGGGGCCGTTGAATGGAGAAGAGTGGAAGGAGAGAGGAAAAAGGCAAATGATGAATATTTTGCTGGGGAATTCAGCATTTACATTTCCTTAAGTTTCTTTGTCTCTTTGGTGGCAGGACTTCCCAACTCCTTTGGAGAGAGCTTTAGAAAGATGTTACTAAACGTCTAAAAAACAAGCATGCTATTCTTTGTGAATAAAGAAAAAAAATCTACGGCTCTGCACTTAAACACCTGTAATCCCTTTCTTTACTATGACAACTGTTAGGTTTTTCTATAGCCTCTTCCAGTCTTTGGCCTTATGTAATCCTAGGCTTTTGTATAGCGGTAATAGTATTGTATATGTGGTTTTGTGTCCTACTATGAGGAAGTTTATGTCTAGGTGATCTTTATATGTATTATGTTTAATAACAGAAAAGCTTTACAGTAAATTGATGAGCCACAGTTTACTGAGTCATATTCCTATTGTTGGATTGGGAGTTTCTAACAGATTTTTACCATTGTAAAAGATGATGGTATAAATGATTTTTTACCTAAATTATTTTTTACATTTTTATTGTGATATAACTGATGTGTAATAAACTACATATATTTAATAATTTAACATACTTGAATAATTTTTGGTATTTATACACATGAAATATCACTACAGTCAAATACTGAAGATAGCCATCACCATTAAAAGTTTCTTTGGGGCTGGGCACAGTGGCTCATGCCTGTAATTTCAGCACTTTGGGAGATCAAGGCAGGAGGATTGCTTGAGGCCAGGACTTCAAGACCAGCCTGGGCAACACAGCAAGACCCCATCTCTAAAGAAATGGGTTTTTTTTAATAATTAGCTGGACATGGTGGCATGTCCCTGTAGTCCCAGCTACTCTGGAGGCTGACCAGGGAGGGTCGCTTGAACCCAGGAGTTTTAGGCTGTAGTGAGTTATGACCATGCAACTGCACTCCAGCCTGGGCGACAAAGTGAGACCCTGTCTGGAGGAAGAAAGAAAAAATAGAAAGTTTCTTTGTATCCCTTTGCAGTTTCTCCCACCCTCCTACCCCTTCCCACCTCCCTGTTCCCCCTTCCCCCTTCTCAGATAACCACTGAACTGCTTTCTGACACTGCAAATTAGTTTTCATTTTCTACAATATATAAATGGAATCATATAATACGTACTTGTTTTGGTCTGGCTTCTTTGACCCTGTGTAATTATTTTGAGATTTATCCATGGGATACCATGTATCAATAGTTCATTCCTTTTCCATTGCTGAGTATATTGCAACAATGTACCATGTTGATGGACGTTGGGTTTGTTTCCAGTTTGGGGCCATTAAACAAATAAAGCAGCTGTGAACATTGGTGTGCAAATCCGAATGGATATGTGCTTCCTTTTCCCTTGGATACGTAGCTAGGAGTAGAATGGCTGGACCGTATGGTAGGTGTATTATATGTCTAGTTTTTTTACAAAACTGCCAAATTTTTCCGAAGTGGCTGTACCTGTTTTCATTTCTACCAGCAGTGAAAGAGAATTCCAGGGGCTCTGCATCCTCACTAACACTCGATCTTGGTAATTTTAGCCATTCTTATAGGATGTAGTGGTATCTCTCACTGTGGTTTCAGTCAGTATTTTTGTAATGACTAATGACGTTGAATATCTTTTCATGTGCATATTTTCCATCATATCTTCTTTAGTGAAGTATCTTTTCAAATCTCTCACCTATTTTTTACTGTGGTATTTGCTTTATTATTGAGTTTTGAGAGTTCTTTATGTATTGCTTTATCAGGTATGTACTTTGCAAAGATTTTTCTTCTAGGCTGCAGCTTGCCTGTTCATTGCCTTACCTGTGTTTGTTGAAGAGCAGAAATTTTTAAAGTATATTTTCTTTGGATACATTTTCAGAAATAAGATTAATGAGTCAAAAACCTAATCTTTTCTTCTTTCCTTCTTCCCTCCCTTCCTCCCTCCTTCCTTCCCTTCTCCCTACGTCCTCTTTCCCTCTTGTTTCTTTCTTTTGTAGTTCTACTTACTTGTTGTCTGTCTTGCAAAGAATTTGAAACGCTATCACTGAATCATAGTATGTTGTTCCCTGGAGGCTTGCCAACTCTGGTCTTTCTCACTTGTCTTTACTTGCTATTTTGGTGAGTGTAAAGTGTGACATTACAGTTATATTTCACTTCACTTACCTGGCAAGTTGAACATTTACTTAAATTTGGTATTTAAAATATTTTTCCTTCTGTAACTTTTAACCATTTGTCATTGGTAATTTTGAATTATTCTTATAGAGTTATAAGAGCTTTTCATATATTTTAGATGTCAACATTTACATATAATATTTATCACAATTTCATATCCATATTTACCTTTTATCTTGGTTTACTCCCTACTCCAACTGCAATTTTTTTTTTTTTTTTTTTTTTGAGACAGAGTCGTGATCTTGGCTCACTGCAACCTCTGCCTCCCAGGTTCAAGTGATTCTCCTGCCACAGCCTCCTGATTAGCTAGGACTCCAGGCACCTTCCACAACACCCGGCTAATTTTTGTATTTTTAGTAGAGACGGGGTTTCGCCATGTTGGCCAGGCTGGTCTCGAACTCCTGATCTCAAGTGACCCACCTGCCTCAGCCTCCCAAAGTGCTGGGATTACAAGTGTGAGGTACCGCGCCTGGCCTTGCCACTGCATTTTACTTGTAATTTTCTCGTGTGTTTTAAATAGTGAATCTAAATACCTACCTGGGATAAATATATTATTATTTTCATCTGCCTTTGGGAAATTGTATGTTAAATTTTTATTTACAATGTATTTATTCTGTTTTATGGCATAAAGTAAGGATCTAAGTTTATATTTATATATATATTTTTTTAAGAAGGAGTCTCAGCTCTATCACCCAGGCTAGAATGCAGTGGTATGATCATAGCTCACTGTTATCTGGAACTCCTGGGCTCAAGTGATCCTCCTATCTCAGCCTTCTGAATAGCTAGAACTACAGGCACATACCTAGCTAATTTTCTTATTTTTTATTTTTTGTAGAGACAGGGTCTCACTATGTTGCCCAGTTTTTGGCTGGTCTCGAACTCCTGACCTCAAGCGGTCCTCCCACCTTGGCCTCCCAAAGCACTGGGGTTACCGGTGTTAGTCAGTGCTCCTGTTTCTTTTAAAGTGGGTTGCTTTTTGATACATTCTGATCTCTCTTAAGTTGCCCCTTATTGTCCCAGTTAATCTCTGATATGAACTTCAGAATTTTTACATAATAAAATATCCTATTATTATTTTATTTAGAAATGTATTAAATCTACAAATTACCTTGAAGTATTGCCTATTTTTTTTTCTTTTATAAAATATTTATACTTTTATTATTGGACTAATATATTCCACCTTAGTTTAATTACCAAGTAGATACTCCATAAATGTGTATTAAATACAGATATATTTTTTCCTTGTTATGAGAAATCTAATTTTGAAACAAAAAGTTTGATAGTTGTTGTTGAAAAGGAATGTTATTATTTTTAGAGCATGTTTTATATGATAATTATCCTTGCATGATTTTACTTCTAAAATTCTTAGTAGATCCCTTTGAGTTTTCTGGGTTATATAATCGCAGCTGTAGCAATTAATGATGTTTCTTTCCTATTAATTTTTCTTTTCTTTTTTGTCTTTTCACCATGGCAAGACCCTCTTCTAGTTTACTAAATAAAATGTAAAATAAAGAGTATCTCCGTTTTGAGTTTGCTTTAGGAAACATGCCACTAATATCTGTATCTCCACCAAGGGTTTTGCTTTGTTTAGTTTTCAGAAGTTAAAGATTAGGAATGTATGCTTTATTTTATAAAATTCCCTTTTAAGCCTTTTAACATACAAATAATGGTGAGGGCCAGCAAAGTGTGCTAGGAGTGAATTAACTGTATTATGAGAAGGACTTATTTCTTTTATGGTTACTTTTCATGTTCACAAATTTTTTGTCTTTTGCTCTAATGTTTCAAAGACTTTCTTTTTAAGGAGATGTTGGTACTTTGTCATGTTCCTAAAGGAAGAAGTCAAATTATCCTTGTTTGCTGACAACATATTTAGAAAAACCTAAAGACTCCACCAAAAAACTATTAGAACTGATAAATGAATTAAGTAAAGTTATATGATAGAAAATCAGCTTACAGAAATCAGTACCATTTATATATGCCAACAGTGAACAAACTGAAAGGAAATCAAGAAAGCAACTCCATTTATAATAGCTACAAAAAAAGTATAAAATACCTAGGAAGAAATGTAACCAAAGAAATAAAAAATCTCTATAAGGAAAACTATAAAACACTGATAAGAGAAATTGAAGAGGACACACAAAAAATAGATACCCCATGCTCATGGATTGGAAGGATTAATATTGTGAAAATGTCAGTACTACCCAAAGCTATCTACAGATTCAATGTAATGCCTACCGCAATACCAATGACATTATTCACAAAAATAGGAAAAAATGCTAAAAATGCTAAAATTCTTTTCTTCTTGATTTTTATTTTTCCAGTTGAACCCGACAAATGAGTCAGAACCCTAATCTTTAGGATGTTCTGGAAGTGCTCACTTTCCTCCATCAGTTTATTTCCTCACCATTGCCCAAAACTCAAATTTACAGCAATCTTTATAGTACTAATTAGAAAGGATTTCAGCTGGGCGCGATGACTCACACCTGTAATCCCAGCACTTTGGGAGGCTGAGGTGGGTGGATTATGAGGTCAGGAGTTCGAGACCATCCTGGCCAACATGGTGAAACCCCGTCTCTACTAAAAATACAAAAATTAGCCGGCGTGGTGGCGTGTGCCTGTAATCCCAGCTACTCGGGAGGCTGAGGCAGGAAAATTGCTTGAACCCGGGAGGCGGAGGTTGCAGTGAGCTGAGATCGCGCCACTGCACTCCAGCCTGGGCGACAGAACAAGATTCCATCTTGGGAAAAAGAAAAAAAAAAGGATTTCTTAATGAAATTCCTCTAATTATGATACCAGTGCTCCTATTAAACTCAGGTTTTGTGAAAGACTTTTTTCTTAAGCCCAACCCAGCATCCGTGGGGGGAAAACCTAACTAAGAACTTAAACAAATTTTTCAAATGTACACTTAGGACAACATTTTTGAAACACTAATATTTTGAAAAGTGTTTGTGCCTTTTTTTCCCACCCCCAAATTATGGGGATGTTCTCTTGGGCTATTCTGCAGGGCTCTGGGGAGGATGTTCATTGTGATGTCGTAATTTCCACATATTCCAGGGACAGATCTTCACGTCTTATTCAGCCCCTAATTCTGCGTGACTGTGAAAAGTTTAGGCTAACAGCACACCAAAGTCATCCTAATCCTAGAGTTTATCCCATATTCCCACATAAGCTGGAAATGATCAAGCAGTTGAAATGGGGAGTCCCAATGTCTTGTTCCTGGTACTGCTTGCAGTGTGTACACAGCTTTGAGTTGGCAGTGTATTACAAATTGGCGTTCCTTTCTGTGTCCAATGGGACCAACCTGGGTTTTTGGCGAAGACCCTCAAAATCTCTGAAAGCCCAGAGTTATTAGCTGGGTGTAGGACTGTGCCATGAATCCAGAGACCTGCTCTGCTATGCTAGGTAGGAAAGCAGCTTCGTGCTTCTGAGCCTCCATTTCCCCATCTGTAAAATGAAAGAGTGGGGCTGGGTGATTTTTTTTTTGAAAGGGAGTTTTGCTCTTGTTGCCCAGGCTGGAGTGCAATGGCGTGATCTCAGCTCACCACAACCTCCACCTCCCATGTTCAAGTGATTCTCCTGCCTCAGCCTCCCAAGTAGCTGGGATTACAGGCATGCACCACCACGCCAGGCTAATTTTGTATTTTTAGTAGAGACAGCATTTCTCCATGTTGGTAAGGCTGCTCTCGAACCCCCAACCTCAGTTGATCTGCCCACCTTGCCCTCCCAAAGTGCTGGGATTACAGGCATGAGCCACCGCGCCCAGCCTGCTGGGTGATTTTTAAAGTCCCTTGAAGGAAAAATGACTACGTGTTGTTGTTCTGGGGAGAGGCTTGGACTCTGGAAGCATGATGGGCAGGTCAGTAGAGCCCTTTCTCCCAGTGGACCAGACTGTGTGTTGCTGGCAGGCGGCAGGTCTGAAGCCCTCACCACAGCTCACTTCAGCGAGGGACAGAAAAGCAAAGGGGGAAGAAAAGAAGACATGAAAAGTTCTCACTTCAGGGCATTTGTTCTGTACAGTGCTCTAGAGGTTGTAGCACTGAACACCAAGTTCAGAGTTATTTTATACCTGTGGTTCGATTCAAAGTGGAAAAAAAAAAAAAGGTTAGTTTTTTTTTCTCCCCCCAGGGAGCTATTTTCAGTAAAACTTCCATATGGGGATATATTTATTACTAAAGAGTGTCAAACGAGTCAAATAGTCAGACCATGTAGTCACTGAAAGAGCAGCAGCCGAGGAATGCGCGCAGACACCGGGCACCCTGGAACTGCATTCCTTCTCCGCAGAGTCAAGCACGGTTATTTCTCTAAAAGTTCTGCCCGTAACATCTTTTCTTTCATTCCTTTCTTATAAACTCACATTATGTAAACTCTCTAAGTGTGAAATGGTTTTCCTTGGTTGGCCATCACTCACAAGATGATTTTATCAAGCATGAATTTTCCCTCAGCTATCAGCTGCACGCAGTGGGAAACTCACAAAATAGAGAAGTGGTTGTGTCCTGAGCACGTAGGCATTTTATACGGGGTGGAGGGTAGAAGGTGGGGCAGGGGGTGGGAGGTGGACGGTTGGGAGGAGATCTGGCTGAAGTAACAAATGCTCCTCATAGAATATGTTGGAAATAGAGAAAGGTCTGAAGAAAGAAAAACAAAACAAAGCAAACCAAACAACCATATTCATATCAAACCAAAGATAATCATCATTAATATTTTGGTATTGATTCTTCCCCGTTTCTCTCTGTTTTTGTTGAGTGTGAGTTTTATATCCCATGCTTTTCAATCATTTTGCCATTTTCCTTTATAAATAACCCTACAATAAACAAATATGCCTTCACTTTTATCTTCTTAGGAGTTGCTCCTAGATATCAAGGTATCGTATCAGAGAGTATGAAGTTATTTTATCATTTTTACAGCTCCTGGTTCCTCTTACCCAATTGCCTAATAAACAAATTCTGCTCCCCTCACTGTATATGCCCTTCTTGCCCTGTTCTTGAAAGAGTGGCTCTGTAGGCTCAGACTAAGACCAGGCCACACCGGTTGCAGTCAAGAGATCTTTATTGGAGGAGTCCGAGGGAGAGCCGAAGCGGAAGGGAAGACAGAGAGCTCTGCGGCCTCCGTCTTTTATGCCCGGGGACGTTATGTGGGGGTTGCTGATTGGCTGAGGGGCTGTGCCTAGGCCGAGGCGGGAAGGCGTGTCCTCTGGTTGGCTCCTTTTTGGCGGGCCTGTGTTGGGGAGGAAGAAGAACCTGGAACCAGCGCCATTAGGGTGCTCCTGTTGCCTAAGTTCTCACCAATGACCGAGTGTTATTTTTCAAATGTTTACGAATCTAATACGTGGAAAGAATATCTCATTTTTTTGTTTTATTTCTCCAATTGCTAATAACTTTGAACATTTTTACGTTTATTAGCCTTTTCTGTTCTCTTTTCTGTGAATTATCTGTTCATACCATTTGCCCATTTTCTATAGTGAAAACACTTATTTGTTTCTATTTTTATTACAACTTTTTTTCCAGCTTGTTGTTTTATTATTATAATTTTTGATGTGCAGAGATTTTAAGTTCTCATGTATTCAAATCTGTGATCTTTTCCTTCACAATTTCTTTAATTGCTTTTGTACTAAGAAAATTTTCCTTGTCTAGAAACCAGATTAATATCTGCTTCCATATTTTTGGTTGGTTTGAATTTTAGGACAATCTAGCATGTTAATGAATTTGGAACTTATTTTGGTATATAGCATGGGGTGATGATCTAAGCATTTTTGTTTCCAAATAGCCAGTTTTTCCATGATCCTTTGTCAAATAATCCCCATTTATATATGCCTTTATCACCTTGTGCTGTACTGATTCCTTTTACAGATGAGGCGACCTTTCCAGGACATTTATCCTATTCCCTTGGTCCCCTTATTCTTACTCCAGGGACACACCTTTCCCCCTCTAGTTCTTACAATATGTTCTGAAACCTAGTGTTTCTTGTTGTCAAATTTGTTCTCAGCTCTTCTTGCCTGTTTATTTTCCAGATGAATGGTAAAATCATTTTTGTGAAGTTCCAAGAACTCCCTTTGGGGTTTTGATGAAAATTGCATTCAACCTATAAATTAATTGGGAAGGATCTGGCATCTTTACAATGTTCAGTCTTCCCATCCAGGAATACACACGTGGCTTGTCCCTGCACATTTTCAAATATCCTTTTATATGTCTCAAAGGAATTCTGTAGTTTTCTTTATATAAATTCAACACATTTCTTATTAAGGTATTTCTAGTTATTTCATATTTTGGGTACTTTTTAAAAATGAAATCTTTTCCCCCTTTAGTTTAGATCACTATTTTTCATATCACTTTTTCCCTACTGATTGCCAAATTCTGACAGGAATCTAAGTGAAAAGCATATTTGTTCCTTTCCAGGCTTATAAGCTCAGAGATTTAGAACTGGAACCAACCTTAAATCTATTTTCTTTTTATATATGATAACACTGAAGTCACAAAAGGTAAAAATAATTAAATAAAGATCGTATTACTCATTAGGAGAGTGGCTGTAGATGAATAATACTTCCAAATGTCCGTGTTCTTTGTGTCAAAGACTTGTAAAACTTAAATATCCAAAACTAAATTCATGATCATCTCCTTTGTATTAGATTCCTATTGCCACAATAACAAGTTGCCACCGACTTGGTGGCTTTAAACAACACGAATTTATCATCTTACAATTCTGGAGGCCAAAATCCAAAATGGTCATCATTGGGCTAAAATCCAGGTGTCAGCAGGGCCGCATTCCTGCTGGAGGCTCAAGGGGAGAAGCCATGTCTACTGTTTCCAGCTTCCAGAGGCCCCTGCCTTCCTTGGCTCATGGCTTTTTCTCCATCAACAAAGCTGGCAGTTTAGCATCTTCACATCTCTCTGGCTCCTCTGATTCTTGTACGCCCTCTCCTGCTTTTAAAGTCCCCTAAGATTACATTGGCCCCACCTAGATAACCTAGGATAATCTCCCCATTTTAGAGTCAGCAACCTTAATTCTGTCTGCAACCCTAATTTTCCTTCCCCACATAGTACAACATATTCACAGGTGCTGGGGATAGGACATGGATACCTTTGCGGCAGGGTGTTATTAAGCAAAGATAAACTTCCAAAATTTATATCAAGCACGTCAGCCCCCTCCTTGAAGCACTTTGATGACTTCCCATCGCTCTTTGGATCATGACCAAGGTCCTTACATAGACTTCCAGGACCTGAATAGTTCCAGCCCATGCACCCCACAGCCTCATTTGGCTCCATGCTCATCCTCACTCTGTGCCTAGTCACATTTGCCTTCTTTCAGTTCCTTGAATGTACCTTGCTCTGTCCTGCCACAAGGACCTTGCACATGCTGTTCCCTCTGCTTGGAGAACTCTTCCCCCCTGCACCTCCCTTACTAGCTCCATGCTTCTCAGATTTCAGCCAGGTCCTGCGCCCCCAACCTGCTGCCCAGTTCTCGCCCCTATGTCCCACCCTCTCCTAGAACCTTCTGTCACTGCTTCAGGGCACTTAGTATACTGGTAATATTATTTTGCTTGTATTAATAGAATTATTTAATTTTGCTTGTAGAATTCTCTCCCAGGATTGGATAAAAGCTCAAAGGGACTCTTGTCTTTTCTGCTCACCCATGTATCTTCAAAACCTACTGTGCATGGACCATAGTGGGCTCTTAGTGTTTGCCTGGTGAATGAGTAACTGAACTCAGGAATCCATTTCTTTTTTTTTTTTTTTTTTTTGAGATGGAGTCTCACTTTGTCACCCAGGCTGGAGTGCAGTGGCGCGATCTCAGCTCACTGCAACCTTTGCCTGTCGAGTTCAAGTGATTCTCCTGCCTCAGCCTCCTAAGTAGCTGGGATTACAGGTGCCCACCACCATATCTGGCTAATTTTTGTATTTTTAGTAGAGATGGGGTTTTACCATGTTGGCCAGGCTGGTCTCAAACTCCTGACCTCAGGTGATCCACTCACCTCTGCATAGTTACTCAATGTATTCAGTGATACATTTATAAAAGTGAAAAGACTGGATTGGCTCAAAAGTCCAACAAAAAATAATTTATTATAAATCCATTTGATAAAATTGCATATGGCCATTAAAAATGAAAATTATAAAGACTGTAACAATGGGGAGAAACATCTGTCTTACATTTAAATAGCAGGATCCAAATGTTCTTATGCTGACAGAAGGAAAAGTGCCAACATTTTCACAGCAATTGATGTAAGATTATGGGGTGGTGAGTTCTTTCTTCCATCTCCAAAGTCACCCATTCACATGCTCATATATTCAGCAGATACTTATTGAACACCACTGTGTACCAGACACTGTGCCAAATACTGGGAACAGCACAGTGAACACAATATAGGTGGCCTCTGCTCACTGCAAGTTCATAGGCAGGTGAGGAGGAACACTAATCACAGTCATATTGATGGTCCAGCATTCGTGGGCTGCAGCTGTATTCAAGAAAACATGGGTTCCTTCACCGTAGTGTGTACCATAGGCTACAGAAAATACTTCTAAACTCCGGGTCATCATTATTAGGGTCCTAAAATTTTAAATTGTGGGGGAAAATTGTAGGGTTAATATACCTGTTTCCTTTAGTCTTTAGGCTTTGAAGGAGATTTTCTAAATTGTCTCTGCAGTCTTTAATCACTGTTTATCCTCTTTTAAAGAGGTGGTCATTGGGATGCCATTGACGGGGGGGAGGGAGGTAGAACCCTTTCCCTGCCCAATTCATTCTCTTTCTCAAACATTTGGAGGTTCCTCAGCCCCCACTTCTAAGAACTAAAAATGCCGAGTTCTCTCCAACATAAATTCTCTTGGTTTTGTCTTCTTACACTTCTACACTCAGTGACTGTGCCTCTGTGCTTGAGCATAATGTAAATACTTAATTTGTTTAATAAATATCCTGAAATAGCCTCTTTGAGTTGTTACTAGAAGGGCACGAACCTTTTAAGTCACTTAGCT
This sequence comes from Nomascus leucogenys, assembly GCF_006542625.1. Taxonomy (NCBI): domain Eukaryota; kingdom Metazoa; phylum Chordata; class Mammalia; order Primates; family Hylobatidae; genus Nomascus; species Nomascus leucogenys. The sequence continues at coordinate 15,977,491 of NC_044402.1, forward strand.
AGCACAGATCAACACTTAATGTCTTTAATGATGAGCGTGATCTTTTTTAGTGGCTGAAATGCTCCGTAATCAATGATGTGGCCCTGCCTGGAGGCAGGAGAAACTAGATAATGGGCAGAAAATGTCTTGCTGGATTGGGCCAGTAATTTGAATCCCTGAAATTGGTATTAGTGTGGCAATTTATGGGAGAGCAGTTTCTTCCCAAGGGTAGGAAGAGCTCCCCAGCATCCTCATGTCCCTTAGTGATTTACGCATTATTGAAATCCCTCATGGGCAAGCGTCTGTTCCTGGCCTGAAACCTCTGAGGACTCTTTGCCTCCCCCAGTCACTAAGGCAAATGGCACACCAGTTTCAGCACAACGGTCACCTGTCTTGGAAGTAATGCTTAGTGCTGGGCAGAGGGAGAGAGGTGGACAGGGTCGGGGAATGAGGATGTCATATGCAATTTGTAAGACCTCCCTCACAGTATGTTCCTTTTTCTTCTCCCATCTCCATACCGACTTTGAGAATTAGTGCAGAGATAGAAAACAAATTCTAACTGTTAGATGAAGAAGCACTTCCAGGTTTGAGTCCTCAAATGTCCCCTCTGAACTTTCACTTGGAGTCCCTGAGTTTTAATCCTAGGATTTGATTGATTTGCCCACATTCACACTCCTCATGCATTTCATAATTTTCTAAATGCTTGTATATGGCCCTCTGAACCTTTATCTCTTTAGACTGAAATTCTCTTGTTAAAAGCCCTTTTGGTCATTCCATTTGGTGTGACTTTTTTATTGTGAGTGGACTCCATTAATCGAGTGCTTTTGATAATTTGAGGGAATTGTTTCATTATCAAATGTTATTCATTTTTTATGTCATGTATTATTGTCCACAGACCCAGAGGTTTTAAATGCTAGGAGCATGTTGTAAATGAAAACATAAATAATTTATTGTAGCCATGCTGAACTAAGGCCAAATTTCCTAGTGGCTCAGTGATGCACATCGCATCAGTGAGAAATGGGCTGAGATGTAAAATCTTATTTTCCCAAATGGATTATTGAAAACTAAAGTACAAGCTGTTAGAAACAAATCTTAATTTTTATATAAGTTCCTGCACTCTCATTTAATGGAAAAAAAAACTGTCTTCACAAAATTTTAAAGTAATTTTTCTATAACCAAGATCTATAGAGTAAATTACTCACTGGCGACTATTTGCTAACACTGTATGAGAATATCCTTCAGGATCTGGCGATGTCACAGCCCCTAGGGTGATTATAAGGTCCTATACAGGCCTTTGAAATATTACGCTTTTAATTAGATGGAGCAACGGCTAGTCTTTGTTCCTATATCATTGTATTATTAACATTCATTGCCAGGACTCCCGGTTGCATCTCATTGCAAGGGAGGCTGGGAAATGTAGTCTAGCTATGTTTCCCGGAAGAGAGGGAAGTAAATTTTGTTGAACACAAAGCAGGCTCTACCATGGAGTCAAACTCCACCCATCCCCAAATGGATAGCCAATTATCCCAGCTTCTTTTCCGGCCAACCTATTCCATCCCCACTCATTTGAATTGCCTCATTTGATTTTTGCAGAATTCCTATATATACATATTTCTGGACGTTATTCTTATTGATTCCTGTGTAATAATCACACTGTTTTAATTACTGAATTGAGGATTTATCTTTTGTTTTGATAATATTATTATTTTTAAAAATATTTTGAATTTTATGGCATATTTATTTTCCCAGATAAACTTTTGATTTATCAAATTTCCCAAAGAAAGTAAACAGAAAACTCTACAGTCCTTCTATCACGTATTATTAAAAATATATCCCACTCAAAATATTATACTATTAAAGAAAATAAGCATTATTTGACAATTGGTATTTTCTGACTCTGAGGAAGTATGCTTTTTAAAAGGCAAGCTTCCGTCTAAACAATGGCTAACAATGTAATTAGGAGGGCATTTACAAATGGCTTGATATTTATAGTTCACATTTCAACTTCAACTCTATTTGTTGCATTAGCAAAATGAAACTCATTAAGCCTTATTCTTCTAGTCCATCTCTCCAAGCTTCTGAACCCACTAATACTCAGCTTTCTTGTATGGAAATATGTAATCTTTCCTACATTACACTTGAAAGTTCAGCTCATTCCTAAACCTCCAGTCAAGGAGATGAACTTGTTGCTTTCAGAGAGGCCACATCTGTGCACTGAGCCATTATGCCATCTGTTAAAGTGGTCAGAGTTCATTTTATTGCCTCCTTTGTGGAAGGACTTGTACTGTAAAAAGCCTGTGTTATTGAAAACATAATTTTCTTCATCATTATGCTTTCTTTCTAGCCAGATCATAACCTGCTAGAAATCTATTGAGCATAGAGTGAAAAGCTCTTCAGAATAGCTGTTCTTAAGAGATTAAATGATTGCCATCTCTGTCCCATTTCTTTTATCTCATAATCAAGTTCAAGATGATACCTGGGTATCTCAGCTGAAGTGATTATATATTTGAAATAGAAATGGCTTTATCTCCATTCATATTTCATATTGTTGATGGTAGGATCTTTTTTCTTTACATTTATATATGCTTATGTTTCCTTATAAATGTCCACGGGGTCAAAGGTTCAAACTACTTTTTTTTTTAAAAGGCTAAACATGGCTAACAGGAGTTGGGTTGCATTTTCCAATTCTCTGCATACAAAGACACTAGTTGTATAACTAAGATCCAGCTTAGATTCATCAAAATTGAGAACTGGACCAAATCTTAGCAATCATCTAGCCTAGCCATTCAGCTTAATAAGTGAGGAGCTTCAAAGTCATAGCAGTTGAGAAACTTGCCCAGGGCTTGGCAGCAGCCTAGCTGAGCAGAGAGCTCCCTCCTGGGGGATTTCTGCTGGACCACACTGTCTCCCTGCCATATTCAGAGTGGGCCTGTGGTAGTTGCACATTTATGGCATGTGGGGAAGAATGGAAGATCTTAGTGACGGGACTCAGAAGTGTAGGAAACAGATTTGTTATGATTAGTTCAAAGATGTTCACTTTGACTTTTGCACTTTATCCTGAAAGCTGTCTGATCTGTGCTGTTTTCTTACATTGTCATTTCTCTTCCAGAGAATCAAAGTTAGAAACACGATCATATCCCTGTTTATTAGCAGCTCTGTTAAAACACTTGATAGAGAAGGAATATCAAATTATTTCCTGGAAATATAGCCCAGGGCCTTGGGCTATATGTTGATTGCATTTATCCACATGTCTACAAGTAGTCAATAATCCGAAATGACATGCTGAAATTGTATTTTCTTCCTTTTAAAATATTTCTAGCTGTCAATGAGATTCCTCATTCTTAAAATTTAGTAAATAGGAAAAAGTGAGTCATTATTTATAGTTAAGCACTTTGGTAAGCTCTGACTGTACTTTACATCCATTTTTCCTTTTTTCTTGGACTGGAGAATTTATTCTGTCACTTGTTAGGGAAAATATGTATTAGTCCCCTCAATAGCCTCTTCAGTGCATTAAGAATCACAATTAAGGCACCATAAACAGAACTTTCTGTTGGATACAGCAGGCAAGTTACTTCTTTAGAGAATAATCCAGAATCTTGAGCTAGCATCCAAGGAGAAATCTAAATTATTTATGGTTTCTTTAAAATGGAATAATCATTTCAAAAATACTGTGTTCATTGAGTATCTGCTGTCTGTCCATCAAGTTCCAAATACTGCAAGGTTTGGAAAAGATTTCAGACAGAATCCTTTGTAGGATGTCAGGATGCTTTGATTTCCAAGTAGCAGAAAATCCATTTCAGACTGCCTTAAACAACACAGGGAATTTATTGGGTCAGTGACTAAGAGTCTTGACATAGGGGAGGCTTCAGGCATGGTTTGTTTAGGCTCCAGCTCACTGCGCTGTTCTCTGACTCTTTCCCTCATTGTATATAGCTCCAGTCTCAAGCTGGTAATTAACACTTAAAAGCCTGTGCACAAATTATCGAATCAATGTACCATTGGAGCGTAGAACTGTTGTGGAAATTGCACCCTTATGATAGGAAAAGGCTGTTGCAATAGCAAGCCTCACCTCTGCATCTCAGATGTCCACACTGAAAGAGCTTCTCAACTTGCATACAAAATTCCTAGACTTTATTATGTTTGTACCAATTCTTTACCAATCAGTAGTGGCCAGGGGAGGAGTGACATGTGTTAACTGGCTTAAGCCAATCAAGGAGAGTGGGATTGCAGTCATTGGTTAAGGCCAGTGAGATCCCACTTCTAGAGCTTGGGGTGGGGGTCTGTTCCCCCACAATCACACAGCTGCTACATGGCACAGAGCAGGTAAGATAGAAGTTGGGGAAGAAACAAACAATGTCCATGGAACTGTTAGGCTAGTAGGCTGAGCCGAGTGCTAATGAGGCCACCGTTTTGCCTGGCTTATGTCGTTCCTTATTCCTGGCCTGATCTGGACATTCTCTTATCCTTCACAGTTCATCCTAAACAGCCAGGTCCACCACTTGCTTATGGTCAGATCATAACTATACCTCTGCATTCAGAAGGACCCTGTAAGAATCTTATATTCAGGAATACCTTGTCCTCACTCTGAAGGAGCACTTAAAGTCCAATAATACTATTTATTATTAATGGACTAAATATTATTAATAAGACATGTATATTAGACAGTAAAAAGACTGCTGCAGTGTTTTTTTTCTGGTTAACTCTGGCATTTTAATTGCTTGGAACTTCAAACTTCAGAGCTCTTCTTAAAGGCAATATTTAATTTCCTCCAAAAAAAAAGCATTTTGCAAATAGAGGAATAGTCTGATCTCTTTCAAATAGTGAGATCTCTCTTACTTGAATGAGAATCTGATATGACATGCTATTGCTGATGGCAATTTAAATGCTCTGTGTGAAGTTTCATCTCTCAAAATAAACTTTCCATTGTGTCTTAACCTGGGTTCTTCTTGAAAGCAGAGCCTCATGAGGGCTTGTGTACAGGTTGTTGTGAAACAGAGAATGAGGGAGTGCAAGTGTCTGTCACCAAGCTCATTACTACTATGGGCCATTGGAGCTTGATCCCACCAGAACCTCTGACAAGCCAAGAGAATGACCTCAGAGTTGTCTACGTGAAGCACCAAAGCAGAGAGCCATTATCCCCTGGTCCTCATGCCTCATTGGTCAAGGGGTGCTTGACCAATGCTCTGTGCATTGATGAAGGGGTGCCACCTGCTCTGTTCTGCCCACATGTGGACATCTGGGATGCAGAGGTGAGGCTCGGTATTGCCACAGCCTTTTCCTACTATAAGGGTGCAGTCTCCACAACAGTCCTGTGCTCCTTTGGTACATTGATTCAATCATTCGTGCACAGGCTTTTAAGTGTTAATTACCAGCCTGAGACTGGAGCCATGCACAGTGAAGGAAAGAGAGAACAGCAGAGTGAGCTGGAGTGTAAACTGGTCAAGAGGTTCCACCTGCTCTGTGCCTGAAGAAGGCCTTAACACTCTTTTTCATGCTTCCACGTTTGGGGGGTAGGGGGTGCCACCCCAGGTGTCAGAGCAGTCCCAAACAGCAAAGGATACTGTTACTGGCTCGGGCGAGGCTATCTCAGCAATGGCTGGAGTCAAAGAAGGTTGCATAGCGTGGGACAGGCACAAAGGGACCCCAGTACACACCAAAGAGAAAGCAGCACATCTGCCAAAGTCATGTCGGAGCCTAGAAAAGACCAGAAATCATCTGCGTATCTCTTTAGTCTTTCCTGTGTATCCGAATGGCTTTTCTTAACACACGTCTTTAAAAAGGTGAAATTAATAAACACATTACCAGCTGAATTGCTGTAGAGCCCTGTAGGACTCTCATCAACAAAGAGGCAAGCACGCCAGTGGGAAGAAGCAGCGGGCTCCTCAGAAGAGAAGGCTGCTTGCAGGAGAGGCTGTCATCATTACATCTTCAATTGGCGGGTCCTCTCATCCCCAGCAGGGGCTCCTTGCTTGGAGGGTAATTTTTACTTTCACTGTTCAGTCAGTATGACAGCTTTGTCCCTAATAACGTAATGGCAGTTTTGACTTTGGTTTAAATTATTCCATAAAGAATCAAAGAGAAAAAACTGCTCTCTCCCTTTTCCCCCACCCCAAAAATTCCACTAAGAAAACTTTTCTCACTTAAATCTTGGCCTCCACATGAAATTTCTCATTCACATTTCAGGTACAGCAAATATGGCATCAACTTTCTTTTTTTTTTTTTTTTAAGGTTCTCTGGCTGATTTATTGTTTTTTTTTTTTTTTTTTTGGACTAGAAGGAATTTTATTAATTTTTTTTTTGCACACAAAACAATAAACATTTTCTAAAAATACATACAAACAAACAGATGCATATCAAACATATTAGGAAGGTTGCACATGGGAAGACGGGGAATAGAAATGGGGGGTGGGAATTAAAGAAAATAAATGAGAGAGGGACTTTGTATGGATCAATGATAATAATCCTCTATTTGACGAAGGAGAAGGAAGAGGAAGAAAAAGAAAGTGGGATAAAGGATCAGAAAGGGAGGAAAATAGAAAAAATTAGAGTATGACTCCAGGGTAGACCTGTTTTGTTGTCGCTGGGTTGGTTGGTTGGTTTGTCTGTGGTATTTTTCATATGTTTCGCCATGTTGGCCAGGCTGGTCTCGAACTCCTAGCCTCAAGTGATCACCCCGCCTCGGCCTCCCAGAGTGCTGGGACTACAGGCATGAGCCACCACGTCCAGCCCCCACATTGCGTCTGGCCTCCGTGGTAGACCTCCCAGATGGGGCAGCCGGGCAGAGGCGCTCCCCACATCCCAGACGGGGCGGCTGGGCAGAGACGCTCCTCACTTCCTAGACGGGGTGGCGGCCGGGCAGAGGCGCTCCTCACTTCTTCCCAGACGGGGCGGCTGGGCAGAGGCGCTCCTCACTTCCCAGACGGGGCGGCCGGGCAGAGGGGCATCAACTTTCAAAATCTCATGTGATTATCACAGTGACTCAAACTAATTACTATCTGTCAGTACTTTTGTTGGGAACACAGATATGTCTGGCACAGGCCCTGTTACCACCAGCAAGAGTTTGCCTCTCCAGTGGGGTCTTCTCTGGGCTCATTTCAAAACCTTAGCGTGTTGGGACAATCATCTGCATGATCTGAGAAACATGTGCCTCAACTGACCCTGAAATCTTTTTTTTTTTTTTTTAAGAAAAAGTCTTTAAAGCAATTATATTAGCAATTATAGATTTAGCGGGAATGTTCAAAAGGATTGCCTTAAACTGTGATTCCTCTGGCTCAGTGGTTCTCAACTGGGGTAATTGTGTTCCCCAAGGGACACTTGGCAATTTCTGGAGACATTTTTGGCTGTCACGGCTGGGCATGAGGGGTGGGAGAGGGTCCTACTAACATTTAGCAGGTGGAGGCCAGGGATGCCTAAATGTCCTGCAATGCCCAGGACAGCCCCCTCTCTGCTATATCAGAGCATTGTCTGGTCCAAAATATCAATTGTGCTGACGTTGAGAAGCCCAGCACTAGCTGTTGTGGATTTATACAATTTGAAATAAGGCCAATTGTTTGGAAAATTCAGACTAAATTGAAAGAAAATATTCTTTCAGTTGAAAAAGATATAAGTAATACTAAGGAATATCTTAAGACAGAATTACCCAAAACCCTACCATCTTCATAAGACAAGTTTCTGTGTAGCATATAACCTTCAGCTTCTGCCCAAAAGAATATAAGTGTTTATAAAATTGCAATTATGGGGCCGACTGCAGTGGCTCGCGCCTATAATCCCAGCACTATGGAAGGCCAAGGTGGGCGGATCATTTGAGGTCAAGCGTTTGAGACCAGCCTGGTCAACATGGCAAAACCCCATGTCTACTAAAACTACAAAAAATTAGCTGGACGTGGTGGCGCATGCCTGTAATCCCAGCTACTCGGGAGGCTGAGGCAGGAGAATCACTTGAACCTGGGAGGCAGAGGTTGCGGTGAGCCGAGATCGTACCATTGCACTCCAACCTGAGTGACAGAGCAAGACTCTGTCTCTAAATAAATAAATTAATTAAAATTAAAATTAAAAAATGAAAACATTGCAGTGATGATGTGTATACCATTCTGTATTCTTGCTCCCACTTAAAAATATCACTTTCGTAGTCTTTATGTCATTTTAATAGAAAAGATTCCATTGTTTCAATGTAATAAAATTTAAGCCATTTCCTTTTTCTTTCTTTCTTTCTTTTTTTTTTTTTTTTTTTAAGTAACTTGGGTAAAAGCAAATACTCTAGTCTGAAGCCTGGCTTTGGAGACTTAGACATGGGGTACTCCTGAATAATTTTACAAGAAAAATGATTTTCCAAGAAATAACCACTTTCAGAACATTCTAAGAAATTGTTATGATGTCAACATTTTCATACAAGAAACATTTACTCCTTGTGAGAAACATTGACTATTTACTTTTTTTTTGAGACAGAGTCTCGCAATGTTGCCTGGGCTGGAGTGCAGTGGTGCGATCTCGGCTACTTGCAACCTCTGCCTCCTGGATTCAAGCAATTCTTCTGCCTCAGCCTCCCGAGTAGCTGGGATTACAGGCGCCCACCACCATGCCTAACCAATTTTTTGTATTTTTAGTAGAAATGGGGTTTCACTATGTTGGTTAGGCTGGTCTCAAACTCCTGACCCATGATCCGCCCACCTTGGCCTCCCAAAGTGCTGGGATTACAGGCTTGAGCCACCGCACCCAGCCAACTATTGACATTTTTTAAATTTAAAAAACCGTAGGTTTTCCTTCAGAATGTATTAGAGCAATACGTTCCCACCCTTTTATTAATAATCTTAATAAAAGATTCCCGGTGTAAAACCCTGGCTCCTTCAGGGTTGTAACCTCTTAGCTCTGGGTCAGGGAAGCATGCAGTCTGGGCTGTTGAAGCCCACACAACGCCACCAAAAAGAGCAATTAGAATCTCGTGTAAAAAATCTGGATGTGAGAGAGAAAAATGCTAAAGTTCATGCTGATGAAAGTAATTATAACCACTATTTCTTTTTTTTTTTTTTTTTTTTTTTGAGACGGAGTCTTGCTCTGTCTCCTAGGCTGGAGTGCAGTGGCGCTCACTGCAACCTCCACCTCCTGGGTTCAACCGATTCTCCTGCCTCAGCCTCCCCAGTAGCTGGGATTATAGGCATGCGTCACCATGCCCGGCTAATTTTTGTATTTTTAGTAGAGATGGGGTTTCACCATGTTGCCCAGGCTGGTCTTGAACTCCTGACCTTCAGTGATCCACCTGCCACAGCCTCCCAACGTGCTGGGATTAAAGGTGTGCACCACCGTGCCTGGTCTATAACCACTTTTTAATACAATGAATCAAAATATTTGTACTTTAAATGTTTAAATTTAAATTTAAATTTAAAAACTGTTGGAATTCAACTGAATGGACTGAGTCTAGTTCTACAAATTTGGAATGTATCCTGTGTCATCTGAGGTCTTCCTGTACTTTGAAGTCCATAGAGTATTGCCTGGAACCTCCATTCTACACCTGGGGGATTATGAAGCGCTTCCCAAGATTCTTGCAAATTCCTAGAAGGCTTATGGCTCTGAGTTCTCATTTCTCTGAGATAATTCAGTGGATGGATCATCCTGCCATTCCCTGCTTGCTTTTCCTGCTCTCTGCTGCACTTTCAGACAGAGCTCATCTCCTGACTCAATCTTCAGCCCCTGACTCAACACTGACACCCCAAAGTCACCATCCCCCACAGTGTGTGTGCCTGGCACACCACTTGGTGAAGATAGGGGAGAGGTTAGAACAGGTAATACGAACAATTTGGAAGTACATAGGAAACGTAACAGTTAATCGAAGGACTTTTGATCATCACATCATTGGGGAATTTCATGACTGTTCTTATATGGCCTCTCCCTGTGCCTGTACCCTCTCTTGTCTTGGCTTGTCATCTCCTTCCTCCCAGATGGCCCTAAATTGTTCATACCAAGTAATACAGAGCAGTTCTGCTTTTTTTTTTTTCTTTTTTGAGATGGGATCTGGCTCTGTCACCCAGGCTGGAGCTCACTGCAGCCTCCATCTCCCAGGCTCAAGCGATTCTCCTGCCTCAGCCTCCCAAGTAGCTGGGATTACAGGCACATGCCACCACGCCTGTCTAATTTTTACCTTTTTAATAGAGATGGGGTTTCACCATGTTGGCCAGGCTGGTCTCGAATTCCTGACCTCAAGTGATCCACCCACCTCAGCCTCCCAAAGTGCTGGGATTACAGGTGTGAGCCACCACGCCCAGCCCAGTTCTGCTCTCTTGAGTCTCTACTCCCAAAATCAATTCCAGGTCTCCCTTTTGCATCTCAAAAACACACCAAAAAAGCCTTGAATTTCATTGGGCCTACATTTCTAGAAGCAGTTATTGTTAATAACAATTAATTCTCCTCTGTTACATCTGCATAAACTTTAATTCCTTTGAAAAGCCATTTCTGAGATAGTATGTATATGTGTCTATACTATATCCCTGTGTCTGGTAAAAGAGGAGTTGCATTCAGCGGGTTCCCTCACTCCACTGCCCCATGTTTTGAGCCTCATTTTCCAAAGCTTGTCTCTCATGTGGTCTTGTCTGTACCTAGTCTATGTTTTGCAAAATGTGGTTGAGCATGGAAGCCGTAATCGACTTACTTATGCGTCCCTGAATGATGGGTCTTAAGGTGTTTCTCAGGCGTGCGTTTGTTTGTTTGTTTGTTTATGAGATTAAGTTTTGCTCTTTTCGCCCAGGCTGGAGTGCAGTGGCACCATCTTGGCTCACTGCAACCTCTGCCTCCTGGGTTCAAGCAATTCTCCTGCCTCAGCCTCCCAAGTAGCTGGGATTACAGGTGCCCACCACCACGCCTGGCTAATTATTGTATTTTTAGTAGAGATTGGGTTTCACCACGTTGGCCAGGCTGGTCTCGAACTCCTGACCTCAGGAGATCCACCTGCCTGGGCCTCCCTCCCAAAGTGCTGAGATTACAGGCATGAGCCACTATGCCCAGCCACTAGTGTTTTTAGACTCGGTAAAGACAATGAGGTGATAGTTTCTTTCTTTAATTCCCTAGTACCTCCCAGGAGGTAATAGATTTTCTATAATATTATCAGCTGTTTCCTCAGATTCATTTATTCCACAAATTCATTCATTCAACATTCATCCTCTGCTGTGGGGCAAGAAGTGGAGCCACAGCAGCAAATAAGACAAAGGTCTTGTCCTCCTAAAGTTTCTTTCGAGTCAGGGTTGGGGGGTTGGGGGAGCTGAATTTTTTAGTGCTGAGGGTTTGTTGATGACACCAAAACAACGCATTCTAGTTTCAAAACTGGAGCAAACTCACGTTAGGGTTGAATGCTGTAACAGAAACAAGAGGGCTTTTTAACCTGATGACATTTCCTTCCTCTCCTCAGCCAGTCACTAATTCTACCCACTGGACCTCTTCTCTGTCACAGTGATTTGAGTGTGGGTGCTATGAGACCTTCCTTCTTCAGAACAATTCTGTCTGCAATGAAAAACAGTATTTGTTAGCTTTTAAAATGATAGCTCTGAACTTGAATTTCCTCTGCACTGTCCGTGAGATGACCAGACCTGCTTGTATATATGTGATGAGGACGAAAAGTCAAAAGACATAAAGTATTTCAGCATGTCTGATTTGAAATATAAATTTAAAATGATGATGCCCTGCCATTCATTATGTGAATAAAATGCCACCCCACACGTTATGAATAAACTTTCCAGTTCTAACGGTGCTTGGTTATACTATACTCATTTTATGATGGAAAGCTCTAGCAAAGGCAGCAAGAAAAATTAGGAGTTAATACAATAACAGGCGGAGCACAATGGCTCATGCCTATAATCCCAGCACTTTGGGAGGCTGAGGCAGGGGGATGGCTTGAGCTCAGGAGTTCGAGACCAGCCTGGCCAACATAGTGAAACTCCATCTTTACCAAAAAAATACAAAAATTAGCCAGGCGTGGTGCCGTGTGCCTGTAGTCTTAGCTACTTGGGAGGCTGAGGTGGGAAGATTGCTTGAGCCGGAGAGGCGGAGGTCGCAGTGAGCCAAGATCACACCGCTGCACTCCAGCCTGGGTGACAGAGTGAGACTCCATCTCAAAAAACAAAAAGTTAATACAATAACAATGAGGTTGTTTACTGAGAAAGTCAGGAAAAGGGATTTGCTTCTCTACAAGCATTCAGCATCTCAATAAGTGAATAAGCACACTCGCATACACACAAAATATTATCAGAAGCAGTTTATTCTAAACATTATTTTTCTAGGTTATTCACTTAACTCACCCTCTGAGATTTATAGTTCAACCATACTAGTTCAGAGTGGAAAGAAAAAAGGCCGTTTATCTAATCCAATTCCTTGGGAAAAAATACTTAGGCAATATTAAGAATCCTCAATTATCTAATTTAATAAAAGGGATGATTTATATTCTGTAGTTAGTAACGTGATACTGATTATTTCTAATCCCTTAGAAGAGATCTGACACTATGCTTTTGGTCCTGTGTAGCATGAAATCATCATGTATATTTTACCAAAAGAAGTAACAAGAATAATGGCCTCTGCAGTCTGCAGTCATTTTATATGAACACACTGCAACATGGTTTTGCCCTGGGGCAGAGAAGTAGGGATTTTTCTCTACTTCAAAAGAATGAAAAATTATCATCACTCTATCCAGAACCATTATAGACTTCAGAGACTTTGGCATGAAATATTCAGAAAGTTTATGTTAGAATTCAATATTTTAAAAGCCTGCTTTAAAACTATTACAGTGATTAGTGGCTCTCTTGCTTGAGCCAGTTTTGCTTTAAAAAGTCCAATGTCATGGTTGATACGAATTTGATGTTTGAACAAAATATAATTGGCATCAACTGCAGAAGCTATTTGTAAGGCATTGTTTTAGAATGCCCCCAAAGAGGAGTTGGCACCACTGCTCATCAGTTATGCTTTCCAACACACTTTTTTTTTTCTTAATTGAGATGGAGTCTTGCTCTGTCGCCCAGGCTGGAGTGCAGTGGCGTGATCTCGGCTCACTGCAACCTCCGCCTCCCGGGTTCAAGCGATTCTCCTGCCTCACTCTCCCAAGTAGCTGGGATTACAGGGGCCCACCACCATGCCTGGCTAATTTTTTGTATTTTTAGTAGAGACAAGGTTTCACCATGTTGGCCAGGCTGGTCTGGAACTCCTGACCTCAGGTGATCCACCCACCTTGGCCTCCCAAAGTGCTGGGATTACAGGTGTGAGCCACTGCATCTGGCCTGCATATGTTTTTGACATATCACAGAAAGACATGTGTAAGATAATTAGAAAGAGCCATTTCTTTTTTTCTTATATAATCTGTATATTTGGCTTCATCTCTTTAAATATGTGGAATATATTATTTCTGTAAGTTTTAATAAATACCCTTTCTTTCCTGCAAACCTTTATTACCAATGAAAAAACAGGCATCAATCTCAGCCTTCAAGTAGATAAAATAGGTTCCTCTCTCACATAGACATGCAAATAAATAAAGATTCTAATGTGCTCTTGGTACATAGGTGTTAACGAGAATAATGTATAAATGACTTTTTGTTTCATTTTCCAGGGAAGTAGATCGAGACTCAGATGGTCACATCAGCTTTAGAGACTTTGAATATGCCCTGAACTATGGACAGAAAGAAGCCTAACTGTTATCAACTACTTTTGGTAACTCTGGGGAGATCAATAGATTGTAATGTCAGCAGACTCTGCTAATGATGTCATGCTACAGACCTACAGACTTGTGATTAAACATTTAAAAAATTTTTAATTTTTGTGGGTACATAGTAGGTGTATATGTATATACACACACATATATGGGTTATGGGAGATATTTTGGCAAAGGCATGCAATAAGTAATTGACTAAACTTTTAATTATAATTTTTGGATGCTGATAATGGACTTGCAACTCAGAATCCTAGAGGTAGTTGCTGCCAGGGGTCTCCTTCTGTGTGGCCAGCAGCCCTGAGTCAGGCCGCCATTGCCAGAGCTGGGGCTAGGGATGGCACTGGTGGTCCCCTTCCTCCTCACTCTTCTTGCTCCCTACCCTCTCCACACTGCAGGCCACGGTGCTCCACTCACTCACTTCATTGTCCTCACCATCCCACCCTGAATCTCATCATCTCCTAATATCTGCAGAGGGGCAGCCTTTTTCTGCCAATGGTGCCAGTTTCCTTCATTTGCTCAACATTGGTTGAACAAATAATAGCACCTACACATACAGAATACTATGTTCCAAGCAATGAGCCAGGCCTTGGGAAGCATAGGCTTAAGACTTCTCTAAGATAGGCTCGTGCCTACAATCCCAGCACTTTGGGAGGCCAAAGCAGGAGGATCACTTGAGCCTAGGAATTGGAGACCAGCCTGGGCAACATACCGAGACCCCATCCCTACCAAAAAACTAATAATGAAAAATTATCTGGATTTAGTGGTGTGTACATGTAGTCCCAGCTACTTGCGAGGCTGAGGTGGACGGATCATTTGAGCCCAGGGGTTTGAAGCTTCAGTGAGCCATGGTTGCACTGTTGCACTCCAGCCTGAATGACAGAGCAAGATCCTGTCTCTAAAAAAACACTTTCAATTAAAAAAAATATATAAAGACTTCTCTAAGATAATGTCCTTGAGTCCAAATCATCACTGTACAGTGGTCCCAGGGCACTGTCTGTGCAAGACAAAGAAACCAGATTGGGCTAACACGAGCAAGCCCTCTCAGGCTTTATACAGAGGAAGAACAGAGTGGTAAGGGTACTGGGGGCAAGAGACATGTTTGCAGAACCCTTTAGGATGGCCTAGGCTTGGGAGTCTCACTGCAGAGAAGCAAGCCTTGAGCTGCTCAGCTTCCCTCTGCTCCATACCCCCTGGTTCCTAGCAGTCATGTCCTGCACCCAGAGCCTTAGCCATGTGTGTTCACATTCCCCATGCCTTGCCTGTCCTGCTGGGCTCCAGTAACTGCTGTACTTGAGCAAGAACAGCAATGCTGGACACTCAGCATTTATTGAAGGTAATTCCAAAATACTGGTATCAGTACTCTTATTTATAAATGTATGGAATGCATAAAATGAACATTAGTCAAAGAACTTTTAATATAATTCACTTTTTAAGTGTTAAAATGTAAAGGTCAAGTAAAATTGTTAATTTGTAATATAGAAACATTAAGCATCATTATCATACAAATTATTAGCAGGTAATGTTAATAAAAATAAATGTTTATGGGTTTTTTTTTGAGACAGAGTCTCACTTTGTCACCTAAGCTGGAGTACAGTGGCGCAATCTCAGCTCACTGCAACCTCTGCCTCCCGGGATCAAGTGATTCTCCCGCCTTAGCCTCCTGAGTATCTGGGATTACAGGCGTGCACCACCACACCTGGCTAATTTTTGGATTTTTAGTAGAGAAGGGGTTTCACCATGTTGGCCAGGCTCGTCTTGAACTCCTGACCTCAAGTGATCCATCTGCCTCGGCCTCCCAAAGTGCTGGGATTACAGGTGTGAGCCACCATGCCTTGCCAATAAAAATAAAGTTTTAAACTGTCAAATAAGAGGAGCCTAAGAAGATGTGACAACTAAATGTCATTTGGTATCCTGGATGATATCATGGAATAAAAAATAGACATTGGCCAGGCGCAGTGGCTCATGCCTATAATCCCAGCACTTCTGGAGGCCAAGGCAGGCGGATTGCGAGGTCAGGAGATTGAGACCATCCTGGCTAACATGGTGAAACCCCGTCTCTACTAAAAATGCAAAAAAAAAAAAATTAGCTGGGTGTGGTGGAGGGCGCCTGTAGTCCCAGCTGCTCGGGAGGCTGAGGCAGGAGAATGGCGTGAACCTGGGAGGCGGAGCTTGCAGTGAGCCGAAATGGTGCCACCGCACTCCAGTCTGGGTGACAGAGCGAGACTCCATCTCAAAAAAAAAATAGACATTGAGTAGAAACAAATCAAGGATGGACTTTAGCTAATAATAATAATATATCACTATTGGTTCATTAATTGTGACAAATGTATCCTACTCATATATAATGTTGATAGTAGGGGAAACCGGATGAGGTATATGGGAACCCTCTACTATTTTCACAATTTTTCTATGAATCTAAAACTATTCTAAAATTAAAAGTTTGTTTAAAAAATAAAGTCTTATTCAAAACCTAATAAACTAAACTTTATCTAAAATGAAGAAGACATTGAAAATCAAGTAAAAATAAGATCTTATTTCAAAAACTAAGTGGATCAATGGTATCACTGAGTAGCTTTTGTGTTTATGTACGAATTGTTCCAGTTGATGAAAAGTTGATGAATTGTTCCTTTCTGATTTTGGGTAGAGTTTTGTTCAGCAAGTATTTTCATCATAAGTTGAATAATTGAGTCGTTCGTTGATCTTGATCTCAGAACATAAATGATGCATACTTCAGATTTTTTAAAATATCAAAATTAGAGTAATACATGAACAAAGTGGCATTATTCAGAATTTCCAGACAGCCATAACCTCCTATACCAGTCACTATTCAGACCTCATTTCTCCCGGGAAACACGACAAGGGAAAGGGAGGGGTCATTTCCCACAGTTGATGCGGCAGGCAAGAAGCCAAGTTGGGGATAGCTGTTGGGCAACTCACTTGACCCTGGACTAGTCAAGGCTCTTTTTTGTCTCAATGACGGAAAACCACCCAAACTAGCTTAGACTGCAAGAGAATGTACTGGAAAACACTGGGCTATCTGATAGAACTAACATAGAGACAGCAGTGGTGCAGTGGGTTTCCAGGATAACCAGAACCAACCATACCAGCACCTTCAGATTCTGCCTCTCTCCCCTAGTCACAGACAGCCTCACAGTATCCTGAAAACGAATTGGCTCACGATTCATCCAGTTCCAAATCTAGAGACCCCACATAGAGGCTCTGGCCCCCTGGAGCAATCAACTCTGGTTCACCCAGGGGATATGGACATGGCCACTGGGGACTCACCCAGGTGTACCCAGGGCTGGTCGCAGAGAGGGCAAGTTTGTAAGATCTGAGCAGACATCCCATTTTCTTTATTAGAAGAAAACCATATGTCTGTCTAGCTGTAAACTATAGTCTAGGAGGGAGAGTGCTCCTCAGATTTGCTACTTAGGAAGATCCAGGCTCTCAGGGTGAATACAGAAAGAGAGAATGAGAAGCCACTCATGTCACCTTCCCCTTCTTTTCACTTGCCCTGGGCCCAGTCCAAATCTTCATCCCATAAGCTTTTTCCCCAGCTTCTCACTTCCAGGTCCTAGTCCCTGTCTTTGTCCCCAGTCCACATGCTACTGTCTGTGCAGAGTGACTTTGTTGATCTGATTTCAGTTGAGTGGCCCAAGGGTGGACATCTATTGACCAACTCAATCTCTTCCCTTGGGAAACACCAAGAGTGGGCATGAGTGAGAGAGAGCAGTGCCCCTCTGAGGGGCTGAGTAAGTGTGTCTGACTCAGGAGTGAGTGACACACATGTTTTCTACCACATGACCTGGAAACCCAAGGCAGCTAGTTGGCATTGAGAGTGGAGAAAAAAAAAAAAAAGACACTGAGAGGGGAACAGGAAAGGAGACAAGAAGCCCCGTGGTGCTTGGCTTCTGGTTAAAGCTTGTGTCCGAGGCCCAGTCATAACCCTCTGGGTCCTGTGAGGTAACCCTGTATCCTCTCAATAAATCTTTCTGCTCAAGCCAGCTGGAGTTGCTTTCTGTTATTTGAAACCAAGAGAACCCTAACTGTTGTAAGCATCGAGCCAAGGACAGAGTCTTGGGCAACGTTAACATTTACTAGGACAGCAGAGAAAAGTCTTCTAAAGAGACTAAGAAGAAGCAGTTGAAGGTGGAAGCAGAAGCTGTTGCCCCCTCTGTCTACGATTCCCCTGCCCCGACTTGTCCTCTCCCTGTAACCCAGCTCCATCTTCCCCATGGCAGCAGCTCTCAAAGGGGTCACCAGTGAGCTGCTAATGAATGGCCAAACGCACCAGCCCTTCTCCAACCTCATCATACTTGTCCTTTCTCCTGGGTCTGCCCTGACAGCTGCACCTTTGAAATCCTTCCCTTTCAGTTTCCATGACATGGGTCTCTCCTGGTATTTCTGTGCCCATTTTTTCCCCTCTGTCTTTTCCTGCTTCCTCTCCTACAGCCATCCCGTAAGTATTAGCATTTTCCAAGGCCCTGTATTTGGCCAATCTTCTTGATCCACACATTCTCCAAGGATGATTTCATCACCACCAAGATTTCAGCTATTATCTTTATGGGTATGACTCTACAAACAAATCTTTATCTTGACCTCGGCTCAACTCCAGACCTGTGTTTTCATTTGCCTATCGGACTGCCATGCAAACTCATTGAATTAAAATCAGACTCATTGTTCCTCTCATTTTCAAAACGATTTCCCATTCTGTGTTTCTTTTTCCTAGCTGCCGCCCCATCCCCCCACCCAGAGCTGTCATCCAAGCCAGCTGCCGCAGAGTTCTTTTCAAGTCTCCCCCATCTTCCTTAGCTCCGTCATCCAGACACTTGCTGAATCCTTTTGAGCCTGGCTCTGTAAACCCTTCACGGCATTGTCTTCCATCCCCTCCTGATCATTCTGCCTTTGTCCTTATTCCCCCTTCCATCCTTCCACCTAGTCATTTTTTCTTCTACTCATTGATATAAAGATGAGTAAAAGATGTGCAAGTAAGAAGCAAACCCTGCTGTCAACAAATTTTAATCTAGCATGTCCGTTATCTTCCCAAAGCACAGACAAAATTACTTTGTCTCTGCTCAAAAGCTTTCGGTGGCCATCTTTTCTATTGGATAATGTCAAACCCTGTAATATGCCATTCAAAGCCCTCCATAATTGGGTATCAATTTATATTTTCAGTCCCATTGTTCACAACTACCTCTGCCATACCACCCCACAACCAGGTAAACTCACACACACACAGTCCCTTCTCCTAAATACACCAAAAACAAGACATCTTTGCCCAAAATAGAGGAGTAACAAATACTCTTGGAATGAATATCTGACAAGATAATAGGAAAATGCAACCATAAAATAATACTCACTTTGAAAAACATCTGGGATCATCTTCATCATAATGAGTATTTTTCCCTTCACTTTGTCACCTTGGGAAGGGGGACTAATGATGCCAGGTATTTTGTATATTTGTTTTTTTTTTAATTATTGAGATAGATATTAGTCATCCTCTTTTATAAATGAGGAAACAGTCCCGGAAAATCTAAGTAACTTGATTCAGGCTAAGTGATGGTGATGGAAGAAGAGTGTCAGGGTGGGGATTCAAACCTGTCAGCCTGACTGAAAACATATGCCTTTCCTACAATGCTACATTATTACCTGCAGAGGGAAAATCATCTATGACATTGATTCACATTCTATGGTGACTCTTCATTTTCAGTCTAAAATGAATTTACCCAGATTCACTGGACAATCCAAGACAAGCCTTTAGCACATAGTAGGTATTAAAAATTAATTTCCAAGCTGGGCTTGGTGGCTCATGCCTGTAATCCCAGCACTTTGGGAGGCCGGGTTGGGTGGATCACCTGAGGTCAGGAGTTCGAGACCAACCTGGCCAACGTGGTGAAATCTCATCTCTACTAAAAATATAAAAATTAGGCGTGTTGGCACATGCCTGTAATCCCAGCGACTTGGGAGGCTGAGGCAGGAGAATCACTTGAACCAGGGAGGCAGAGGTTGAGCCAAGATCGTGCCACTGCACTCCAGCCTGGGCAACAGAGTGAGACTCTTTCTCTTTCTCAAAAAAAAAAAAATTATTTTCCATCTTCTGCATCACCAAACTTAACCAAAATTACTTTGGGTTATTAAACCCACTTTCAAAAGACAAAAATTAAAATGTGCTGCAAGCTCTAAAGGCAGTATTCAAAGAGGAGTTTCAGAAATGCTGCGAACAATTGAAGCATCTTTGGAATAGGTGTGCATTCCCACTGAGCAACGCTCACTTATATATATAAATTCTAAACTGTATTTCACCAATCAGCCTACTTGGTATTCACACCTCACTTACAGAATTGTAATTTAGGATTAATAAAAATGAACTGTTGACTACTTTCCTTTTTGTAGCTTATAACTTTAGAGAAATTTGTTTGGAACTGCAGAACTAGTCAGTTAAAAAATTCATATACACACTCAAATTGAAATTCAATGGCATTAGGGATAGCAGCTCACAAAGTAACCTTTCTTATAAAACAGGCTTAAATTGGATTGGCCACAGGGATTGAAAAGTAGCTTAAAACAATTTAACATAATAAAATATAGAGTGTCCAATCGAAATGTTTCTTAGATTATTAAGTTGATGAAATACTCAGAAATGTGAATAAAAAAGAATTTATTCTAACTTCAGAGAAAATGCAGATTAATTTATGTGAAAACATAAACTGAAATCCAAATATACTCCCTATTTTATGCTTTACTGATCCTTGAAAAAAATTTCAACAGAGAGCAAAACAGTTAAGTTGGCTAAAGTATGTGACTTCAGAAAGAGCAATTCCAGTAATATTGAATTTATAGAAAAAACTTTTGACCAAGGGGCTGGAAATATATTGTGTGTATTGTCATAGCAACAGTCATTTTAAGGTAGAAGTCAGGTTTGAACATCTTTTTAATTTTAAATAAGGAAGCCAAGTTTAATTTTAAATAACTTTTCTAAGGTGAAATGAGTCAGAGAGAGTTCTTGAGTCCATTTCCTTACCAAGCTTTCACTATTGCTACTTGTCTTGGACGGCCCATGGGATAGGATTTGTTCATTTCTTTCTTTTTTTCCTTCCTTGTTCCCTTTCTTCTTTCCTTCCTTAATTCCTAGAATTGCATATATTGGACCATCTAAAGTTCATTCGATCTGACCTGCTCTTTGGCTGACATTCAAACTTCTATGAGCAGATTTTTCCCCCTTACTACAAATTGAAACCAAAATTCCAGAACACTTTATGTCTTTCATCAAACATAGAGATCTCTTGACCATGATTTCTTCAAATACTCCATTTATCACAATCTTGAAGAGAATGGCCTTCTCAAACTCCAGTTGTATGTATTTTATATCAATAATATTATCTGACACATCTCTCATTCTCTGTTCTTCTCCACCACATCTTCATGCTCTTCCTCCCCTTCCTCCTTTCTCTCCCTGTTTCAGTTGGATAATTTCTACTCTCATTTGTTTCTAGGGGCAATGTAAAATGGTACAGCCACTTTGGAAGACAGTTTGGCAGTTTCTTACGAAGCTAAACATAGTCTTACCACATGACCCTGCAATCAAGCTCCTAGGTAGTTGCCCAACTGGTTTGAAAATTCCATCCACACAACAACTTGCATATGAATGTTTATAGAAGCTTTCTTCATCATCACCAAAAACTAGAAGCAACCAAGATATGTTCTTAAGAGGTGAATGGATCTTCTACAAAATACCTGACCAATCCTCCTCAAAACTGTCCAGCCCATCAAAAACAAAGAAAGCCTAAGAAACTCCAAGAGGAGGCCGGGCGCGGTGGCTCACGCTTGTAATCCCAGCACTTTGGGAGGCTGAGGCAGGCGGATCACGAGGTCAGGAGATCGAGACCACAGTGAAACCCCGTCTCTACTAAAAATACAAAAAAATTAGCCGGGCGTGGTGGCGGGCGCCTGTAGTCCCAGCTACTTGGAGAGGCTGAGGCAGGAGAATGGCGTGAACCCGGGAGGCAGAGCTTGCAGTGAGCTGAGATTGCGCCACTGCACTCCAGCCTGGGCGACAGAGTGAGACTCCGTCTCAAAAAAAAAAAAAAAAAAAAAAAACTCCAAGAGGAACCTCTGGAGCCATGGTGACTAAATGTAATGCAATAGCCTAGATGGGATCCTAGAACAGGAAAAGGACATTATGAGAAACCCAGGAAATCTGAATAAAGTATGAACTTTAGTTAATAATGTACCAGCATTAGCTCTTTAATTGCAGCATATGTATCATACACATACAATGTTCATAATAGGGAAAACCGAGTGCGTGATATATATTAATTTCTATACTATCTTAATTTTTCTGTAAACCTAAAACTGTTCTAAAGTAAAAAGTTTTTTAAAAAAATTCAGATCTGGCCGGGCGCAGTGGCTCACGTCTGTAATCCTAGCACTTCGGGAGGCCGAGGCGGGTGGATCACCTGAGGTCGGGAGTTCAAGGCCAGCCTGACCAACATGGAGAAACCCCCGTCTCTACTAAAAATACAAAAAATTAGCCAGATGTGGTGGTGCATGCCTGTAGTCCCAGCTAATTCTGTATTTTTAGCAGAGATGGGGTTTCATCATGTTGCCCAGTCTGGTCCCGAACTCCTGAGCTCAGACGATCCACCCTCCTCAGCCTCCCAAAGTGCTGGGATTACAGGCGTGAGCCACCGCGCCCGGCCACTTACAGCACCTTTATAGGACCCTCTGACTGCACCCTCAACAATGGCCTCCCTAATGTGGTCAGGCCTTTGCCGTAGGGAAGTGTGTTCACAGCCTCTTATATGACTTGGATTGGTTTCTGACAAAGAAGAGACCTCATATAGTTTAAAGTATTTTTGACTTCCATTTTGAAAACATTCAAAAAAAGAAAGTCTCCAGCTTTCTATTATACTGCTTTCAATATTCATTTCAAGGAAAGAAATCCCTTAGCTTTGGATCTATTGAAAAGAAAGGCCTTTCTACTTCTTTTGAACTTGGTAATTTCTCACAGTGCTGAGAAAACTGTAAGGTGCCATCCACCCATAAGGTGTGGTTCCTAGATTCGCCCTGCAGCAGGTCTCGAAAGGGCTGCTAATGAGTGGCACACACCCGCATGCTGGGAGGAGCCCTCCCCCTGTTCTCTCTGCAGTCCTGGTGGCTTGGCCTCAGCTTGGCACTGAGTCATAGCCTTGGAAAACCAGCATGGTGATTGTGAGATTACTCAGGGACTAATTTGATTTTACAAAGTTCATGTTTTCTACATTAAAGTTGTAATGGTTAACAAGCCTAATTCTTCCTTTAAGCTTTTACTTTATAGACAGATCCTATTCTTCTATTTATAAATCCGGAAAATTGTATGAATCACTCTAAGGTGTCTTTCATAATTCTGTTACATTTCCATACATTTTACCTACATGTATAAAAGATATATTCAGTTATCTTTCTGTATTAGTCAGGGTTCTCTATAGGGACAGGACTAATAGAATATGTGTATATACAAAGGGGAGTTTATTAAGGAGAATTGATTCACATGATCACAAGGAGAAGTCCCACAGTAGGCCGTCCGCAAGTTGAGGAGCAAGGAAGCTGGTCGTGGCTCAGTCCGAGTACCAAAACCTCAAAAGTAGGGAAACCAACAGTGCAGCCTTCAGTTTATGGCCAAAGGCCCGAGAGCCACTGGTGAAAAAGCTGAAGAACTTGGAGTCTGATGTTCCAAGGAGGGCAGGAAGCATCCAGCACCAGAGAAAGATGAAGACCAGAAGACCCAGCAAGTCGGCTTCCCCCACCTTCTTCTGCCTGCTTTATTCCAGCTGCGCTGGCAGTTGATTGGATGGTGCCCACCACATTGAGGATGGGTCTGCCTCTCCCGGTCCACTGACTCAAATGTTAATCTCCTTTGGCAACACCCTCACAGACACACCCAGGAACAATACTTTGCATCCTTCAATCCAGTCAAGTTGACACTTAATATTAACCATCACACTTTATTTGATTGATCTTTTTAGGAATTTATCAATTTCATTAACCTTTTCAAAATGCCAACTTTTGGTCTTGTTGCTTTTCTTTTCTGTTTGTCTTCTGTTTCATTATTTCTGCTCTTATTATTATTTCCTTTCTTTTTTGCTCTTTGTTTTTTCGCTGCTTGAGAAATTAAGATCATTGACTTCCAGTATTTGTTTTCTAATATATATATTTAAGGTTATAAATTTCCTGTGAGTACTGCTTTAGCTGCATCTCAGAAGTTTTTATACATTTTATCTTCTTTATAATTATAAAACATATTTTCTAATTTCTGTTGCAATTGCTTCTTTGGCACGTGCGCTGTTCAGAAATGCAATGTTAAATTTTCAAAAATTGTGGGTTTTCTAGTTTTCTTTGGTGATTTCTAGCTAATTTCACTGTGACCAGAAGACTTATTCTGAATCTTTCAAATCTTTCAATCAATTCTCTTTTAA
Source organism: Nomascus leucogenys (assembly GCF_006542625.1). Taxonomy (NCBI): domain Eukaryota; kingdom Metazoa; phylum Chordata; class Mammalia; order Primates; family Hylobatidae; genus Nomascus; species Nomascus leucogenys. The sequence continues at coordinate 16,001,599 of NC_044402.1, forward strand.
GACCTTTGGTTCTTCAATGAACAAAGACATCTTCCCGTGTATTTCAACAAGTTTTTAAGAATAGTAAATTAAACTCTGTAATCTATTGTCTTAGTTCTCTTGAATGTTCCAACACTATTTGTAAGCTTGGATTTCAACTTAAAATCGTAAATCTAAGACAACTTGTATTTTAAATTAGAATCACCAAGTAAATCTGTTCATCAGTCTGAGGCTGTGCTGTCCAATGTGGTAGCCAACAGTGCATGTCATTATTTAATTTTAATTTTTAACACAAATAAAACTTAAAATTTAGTTCACTGCTGAACAGCCATATCCCGAGCCATACTTCAAGTGTCCAATAGCTGCATGTGGTTAGTGGCTGCCAAACTGAAGAGCACAGAATAGAACATTCTCATCACTGCGGCAAGTTCTGTTGGCCTAGACAGCACTCCCTGGGTGCTCCTGCGCAATGCTAGTCAGATTTTAGATTGACTGCTCTGGGGTCAGCAGCCCATCCTGGTCCAATCAGCCGACAGAGTCCTGTGGCACTAGCATGGTGATGTGTGCAAACAGTACCCCATGTAAGAGAGCTATTGTGGGAACTCCTTAGAAAGGGATCGAGGGAGAGACAAACACTTTGCAGCAAACTGCCTGGAAAATGCCTGATCATCCTTTGTCTTAGTTCATTTGTGCTGCTGTAACAAAATACCTGAGACTGGGTAATTTATAAAGAACAGAAATTTATTTCTTACAGTTCTGGAGGCTGAGAAGTCCAAGATCAAGATCAAGGGGCAGCATCTGGTGAGGTCCTTCTTCCCACGTCATTTCATGGCAGAGAACAAGAGGATGAGAGAGCAAGAAAAGGGGGTTAAACGTAACTTTTTGATGATGAACCTACTCCCTAAATATCAGCATTAATCTATTCACCAGGGTGGAGCCCTCATGGCCTAATCACTTCTTAAAGGTCCCACATCTTCATACTGTTACAATGGCAATTAAATTTCAGCATGAGTTTTGGAGGAGACAAACAAACTATAGCATCCTTCAAGGCCCCATGCCTACATCACCCCCTGTAGGACAACTCTTCTAGCTCCTTTAGAGGGTTGTCATACTTTCTTCTGGAATCTCACAGAAGCCATGTTGTAGTGTGATTGGCATATTTCCATATCTGTCTCTGACTCTTGATCATGAACTTCCCAAAGGCTAAGGCTATGTGTCTTTTTTTGTATTTTATCATCTTTGACCAAGTATTTCCCCAGCTTCCCTGGGGACCAGTGTCCTTAATCCTTGGCACAGTGCCTCATAAATGACAGATCTTGGTACATTGATGAATTAAAGGGAAATTTCTCTGCAAGATAGTGCAGTGTAGAGCTAAGAATCAGAAAGCCAGAATTCTGCGCTCCACTCAATTCCTATCTCTTGTACTCTTTGGCAAGTCAACCACTTCTTGGGCTTCAATTTCCTCCTCTTCATAAATTTCAGTGAAGTGGTTGACTTGGATAAGATTGCTCACTCCTCATTTGTCTTAGTCCATTCGGGTTGCTATACCAAAAATACTGGGTGGCTTATACAATAAACATTTATTTCTTACAATTCTGGAGGCTAGAGAGTCCAAAGTTAAGACACTAGCAGATTAGGTGTCTGGGGAGGGCCTGTTTCCTGCTTAATAGACACCCTTCTTCTCACTGTGTCCTCACATGGTAGAAGGGGTGAGAGATCTCTCTGGGGTCTCTTTCATAAGGGCCCTGCTCTCATTCATGAGGACTCCATGACTTAATTACCTCCTGAAGGCCTTACTTCCTAATACCATCACACTGGGGGTTAGAATTTCAATATACCAATTTTGGACAGACACAAACATTTGTTCCATTGCTCATATAATGAATTAGCATTATATGAGCAGAGAGTGTCATGGCCTGGGAAGCTGGGGAAATACTTGGTCAAAGATGATAAATGGGTATTTTTTAATACAGGGGTTCACAGAACTTTTGAAATGCTGAAGTCCATTATGGCACTCCAAGAAATGAGTAGAATGTGCAGAGTTTCAGACTTATTTCATGAACCATGGAACCACATTGGATGTGGGTGCCTGTGTATGTGTGTGTATGTAGAGGGCGCCATCATAAAGAACTGACATGCCATGGATCATATCTTGGGAAATGGTTAACTAGCTGACCCCTGCAGAATCTTCCAGTTCTGCATTTTTATGAAGATGCCTTCCAGAATCTTACAGTCCCTGTGGCTGACTTGGACAGTGCTGTAACTAAGAACTCACAGAGCCATACACTTCACCTTCCGCTCCGTCAGCCCCTGCTTCCTCAGCTCCCTTCCACTCCCTGCCCCACCCAAAAAAAAGACATTGGAGCAGCTCTACTTCACATGTCTGTCAGGAGAGACAGGGCTGGGGTGCATGCATATTTACCTTTGACCTCTGATATGGAGGTAAAGTCGGTGCTAATCTGAAAGAGCAGCTGCTTTGAAAATCAAAGCATAAGACAGGGAGAATGATTTTATTTTAATTTAAAATTGATGTTTTCAGTTCTACCACATTTCTTTCATAAAAAAAATCTAGTTTGAGCAATAACTTAATATACAAGGCTTTCATACATATGAATTTCTTAAAGCAGCAACAGATTAACAATGTTATGTTAATAAGAATGCAATAACGAAATATTCTACAGAGTTCATATTCCATATATTATTAATGAAGACCTTTTGTGTTTTGGTGGGTCTGATACTTTATAACATGGGTGCCAAACAGATTGGAAATGTTTTTCCCAAATTAGGCTACATGAATAGAGAATATTTGCAACAGGTAACCAAAATGGCCATGAGGCATTGTGGGACAGGAGGTGCTGAATTTATTTCAATCAGAGATGCCAGGAATAGCAACATTCTTATGCTAAAGAACAAAACAAATAATCATGTCAGCTGCTTTGGGATAAAAAGCAGGAAAAACAGGGTTTCCTCGTGCTGTGCTAAACTGCCACATGCACTGAACTTATTAACTGAACTTATTAACTTATTAAAAACCAATGTTTAGGCCGGGCATTGTGGCTCACGCCTGTAATCCCAGCACTTTGGGTGGCCAAGGTGGGTGGATCACCTGAGGTCAGGAGTTCCAGACCAACCTGACCAACATGGTGAAACCCCATCTCTACTAAAAATACAAAAAATTAGCCGGGCATGGTGGGTGCCTGTAATCCCAGCTACTCAGGAGGCTGAGGTAGGAGAATCACTTGAACCTGGGAGGCGGAGGTTGCAGTGAGCCGAGATTGCACCACTGCACTCCAGCCTGGGTGACAGAGTGAGACTCCGTCTAAGAAAAAAACAACCAATGTTTACTGTAGGGGTCCCCAGTGGGGACCAATCCATGGTACCAATCCATGGCCTGTTAGGAACCAGGCCACACAGCAGGAGGTGAGCAGTGAATGAGCAGACATCACCACCTGAGCTCCTGCTCCTGTCAGATCAGCAGCAGCATTAGATTCTCATAGGAGTATGAACCCTATTGTGAACTGCATGTGCAGAGGGATATGGGTTGTGTACTCCTTAAGAGAATCTATTGCCTGATGATCTGAGGTGGAACAGTTTCATCCCAAAACCATCCTCCCATCTCATCTGTGGAAAAATTTTCTTCCATGAAACTGGTCCCTGGTGCCAAAAAGGTTAGGGAGTGCTGGTTTATTGTATGCCTGCCATTGGTCAACACTGTTCTCAGCACTTTGCATGCATTATAGAATGTAATTCTTTTTTTTTTTTTTTTGAGAGAGAGTCTCACTCTGTCACCCAGGCTGGAGTGCAATGGCACGATCGCAACTCACTGCAACCTCTTCTTCCCAGGTTCAAGCGATCCTTGTGCTTCCCGAGTAGCTGGGACCACAGATGCATGCTACCACGCCCAGCTAACTTTTGTATTTTTAGATTGGGTTTCGCCATGTTGCCCAGCCTGGTCTTGAACTCCTGACCTTAAGTCATCAGCCTGCCTCAGCCTTCCGAAGTGCTGGGATTACAGGCCTGAGCCACTGCACCTGGCCATAGAATTTAATTCTTGTGGCAACTATAAAAATCAAGACACAGTCTTGATTCTCAGGAGGAAGGATGAGGACTGCTGATGGTAAGTGGGAGACCTGTTGCTTTGAATTTGGATAGTCTGGCCCAGAGTCCATCCTCAGACCCTCAACACTGAGGCTGGAGACCCCTGGCCTTTCAGGTCTGAGCTCTAGGTTTGGGGAGGCACCACAGATCTAGAGGAGCTTCAAGTGTTTCCAGTAGCAGAACCAGTGGCCTGTGTCTCAAAGGTCCCTGTGTGTCTGATCAGTGGCCCCCCAGGCAGACATGCTGGTGTGGGTGGAACAGTCTAGACACATCTCCCAGGTACAGCGTGACTCTTGATTAGGGACAGCCACCATCACACACTCATCTAAGAGAACACTTTGTTCTTCACGAAGCCAATGTCACCAGAGGACTGCAGACTTGTAAACAATGACACCCACACACACCCCTCTCCTCCTCCCTGCACACCTACATGCCTCCTCCATCCCAGCCGTCAGCCCTGCACTGCCCTCTGTTTTTGGGGTCCTCTCTGCACCTCCCACCATTTCTCACAGGAGGCCTCCTTGACTGGCGGCATTTGGCTTATACGTCGTTAGACTTTGTCCAAAGAGCTCATGTTGCAGGCTCACCTCCTCAGGATGCCCTCTCATGCACTCAGGTGAGCAAGATGCACCCATTTCATCCATCTCAGATCAATAAGAGGAGGGGTTGTGTAATCGGAGAATCCCAAGACCCCATCAGTAACGTAGCACTACCTGGCTTCTTCCCCACCACCACTGGGCTTTGCCAGACACATTGAAAGTTTGAAAAGCAAAACAGCATTTTTTTCCTAATCATCTGATTTAGAAAATGGAAGAAATGATATAAAATCGATTTCGCCAATGCCCTTTCCGTGCAGATACTAAGTTCAATGTGGCTGTGATGTAAATATTAACGATATTTCAGTTTTCGTGTTAAGGTTTGTTTGTTTGTTTCTTTGCAGCAGCAGTCGGGAGAGTGACTAAAGCTTATTCATTTGCAGGGTTTTTCTTTTGGAAATGAACATGCTGGCACAATTTTAATTGGGTTTTAGTTGTTGTTGTTTTAATTCTCACAGTGATGGCTTGGCTATGTCTTTTGGGACTGCGGAGGGAAACTGGCATCTGGTGTTTGAGGATTCTGGGGATTTGCACCATATTTATGTGTAATAACTATACAGTAAATAAACAGAATGAATAATTAAGTGAATAATGAGTTTCTCAGAAAAGAAGGTTCCTCCAAAGACTTTGATAGAAATTCTCGTGTATGTGTTCCACCCTCCCTCCTTCCCGCCTAGCGATTCTGCAGTGTTCTCACGGTGTCATTGCCCCCACGGAAACCAGCAAGGACATTTTCCAAGCCAAAGTCAAGCGTGCCATAAATCGACCCGGCTAGATACGAATGAGGATGTTTCTCTCACTTTTGTATTTTCTTCCCGTTGTGAGGATGTTGGACTTATATTTGTGAGAATGATCTTTTTTAACCCTAGAGAGAGAGATTTGCCTCTTTAAAAATAAAATCCATGAGATTAAATTTCATTAAATAGTATTTCTCTCAGGGGCTAAAAACTTGAAATTCCAGGAATTGGCTGTATCTAGTGAAATTACATAAATGCATACTAATACCCATATTAGTCAATACAAGGTGCCCTTGCTTCTAGATGCAAGCCAGGCCTAAAGTGAATCTTCCCAGAGGTAAAACCCACTAGTATCGGTAATGATCGCATCTCTCATGTGTGTGTTCATCAGTTCAGTCATGTTTTTACTTGTCCGTTCATTCATTCAGTGACCATTTCACTCATATAGTTTTTGTTTTGTTTTGTTTTCTGAGACCGAGTCTCGCTCTGTCACCCAGGCTGGAGTGACAATCTCGGCTCTTGGCAACCTCCGCCTCCCCAGTTCAAGTGATTCTCATGCCTCAACCTTCCGAGTAGCTGGGACTACAGGCGCGTGCCACCATGCCCAGACAATTTTTGTATTTTTTATAGAGATGGAGTTTCACCATGTTGGCCAGGCTAATCTCAAACTCCTGGCCTCAGGTGATCCGCCCATCTTGGCCTCCCCAAAGTGCTGGGATTACACGCGTGAGCCACCGCACCCAGCCCACTCACACATTTTTATTTGTCCATTCATTCATTCAGTGAGGAAGTAATTATTTATTAAGCACCCACTACATGCCAGGCCCCGTGCCAGGCTCTGGGGACAGCTGGCCGAGCAAAACCAGACCCAGTTTCTGTCCTCACAGAGATTGCATTCTTGTCAAGATGACAATATGATAATAAAACAGATTACAACCGTGACGGTTCTGTGAAAGAGAGTATGTCAGTCCCCTCGGGCAGCCATAACAAAACACCACAGTCTGGGTGGCTTAGACACAGAGACTTACTTTCTCACAGTTTTGGAGCCGAGAAGACTAACATCATGGTGCAGGCAGGGCTGGTTCTCCTGAGGCCTCTCTCCTTAGCTGGCAGATGGCTGCCTTCTTATGGTGCCCTCACGTGGCCTTTCCTCTCTGCGCACCCATCCATAGGGTCTTTTTTTTTTTTGACAGAAAAAGGGTTTTTATATTTTTTATTTTTTTAAATTATACTTTAAGTTCTATTGTACATGTGCACAACGTGCAGGTTTGTTACATATGTATACATGAGCCATGTTGGTGTGCTGCACCCATTAACTTGTCATTTAACATTAAGTATATCTCCTAATGCTATCCCTCCCCCCTCCCCCCACCCCACGACAGGCCCTGGTGTGTGATGTTCCCCTTCCTGTGTCCAAGTGTTCTCATTGTTCAATTCCCACCCATGAGTGAGAACATGCAGTGTTTGGTTTTTTGGCCTTGTGATAGTTTGCTGAGAATGATGGTTTCCAGCTTCATCCATGTCCCTACAAAGGACATGAACTCATCCATTTTTATGGCTGCATAGTATTCCATGGTGTATATGTGCCACATTTTCTTCATCCAGTCTATCATTGATGGACATTTGGGTTGGTTCTTTTTGAGTCTACATTTCCTCTTATAAAGACACTACTCATTGGATTAGGGCTCACCCTAGCTGACTCATTTCACATTAATTGTCTCTTTAAAGGCCCTATCTCCAAATATAGTCACATTCTGAGGTTCCGGGGATTAGGACTTTAACATATGAATTTGGGGGAAACCTAATTTCACCTGTAACAGAGAGGTAGCTGGACAGAGATTGTAATGGGGACAGGTCAGATAACCGAGCAGGGACATAGATAGGCTTCCCTATTCAGCGGGGATCTGCAGGATGAGTAAGAGCAAATTAAACAGAGGAGAAAAAGTGTCTTCCAGGAAGAGGTGAGCGCAGGCGCCACAGCCCTACAGCGGGAGGGGCCGGTCACACTAGAGAGACCAAAGCAAGAAGGCCACAGCGGCTGAGATTCTGTGAGGCAGAGCATGGGGCCCAGGAGAGAGCTGACTTTCTAGGTGGGGAACAGGCCATGCTCAGCCTCAGGGACCATGGTCAGGAGTTTCGTCTTTCTCCAAGAGCAATGGAAGACCACTGAAGGTTTCTAAGTCACAGCAGAGGTGGCAATATCAGTCTGGCTGAAGCGCAGAGGGCAGGCATATGGGGATCTGGGGACATTCCGCAGAGCATCAGATACAGGGAAATGGTGCAGACATCCAAGCAAGAAGTGAAAGTGGCTTGGATTCCGGAGGTGGGACAGGATCGGAAAGAAATAAGTGGATTTGATAGATCTATGAGGGGCAACTGATTTGATATGGGGGCACCGGGAGACAAGAGTTGGTGACAGGTGAGGTGTCGTGGGCACTGGTGAGGGGGGAATTCTGACTTCCAGAACTGGGTACAGAAGGTCAGTGGGGTCAAGTGCTCCAGAATAGGCCCTTGTTTGAGCTGAATTTTAGTCATATTGACATCAGTAGACACTAACGGCCACTTGGCCACTTTTTGTTCCTCAACACAGATACCTCTTTATCCAGCATGTGCCGTTCTACTTGGAAGACTCTTTCCTGCTTATACTTCACTGCCCGTTCACAGGCCACATCTCAGCCCATCTCAGCCCAAGGGTCAACCTCCTCGCAGGGAAGCCTTCCTAATTTCCTCAGACTAGGCTCAGTGCTTCTTACTTTTTGTTTTTGTTTTTTTGTTTTTTTTTTTTGGAGACAGAGTTTTGCTCTGTCGCCCAGGCTGGAGTGCAGTGACGCAATCTCAGTTCACTGCAACGTCTGCCTCCTGGGTTCAAGCGATTCTCATGCCTCAGCCTCCAGAGTAGCTGGGATTACAGGTGCACAACACCATGCCCGGCCCATTTTTGTGATTTTAGTAGAGATGGGGTTTTGCTATGTTGCCCAGGCTGGTCTCGAACTCCTGGGCTCAAGCGATACACCCGCCTCGGCCTCCCAAATTCCTGGGATTACAGGTATGAGCCACTGCACCCAGCCATCTTTCATAGACTCTTATAACACGCTGTACTTTTCCTTCAAAGCAATTGTTATTATTAAAATTACATAATTAGTTGTTTAAATTCTATTTCTCCTGCTAGAACGCAAAGTCTATGTTCGGTGACCAAATCTGTCTAATTAATACAGCAGACAGGTGGTTCTGGAGCCAGAGTCTCTGGGTTCAAATCTCGACTGCCCTGCTTCCTAGTGGTGTAAATATGGTCAAGATAGTTCACCTTGCTGTGCCTCAGTTGCCTTGTATGTAAAATGTGAATTATAATTGTACTTTCTTCATAGAACTTTTGGGAGTATTAAATGAGTTAATTAGCATAGAGTGTTTATTGCAGTCCTTGGGATGTAATAAGCACTCAATAAATTTTAGCTATTATTATTCATCACTGTGTCTCTAACTACTTGATGGACAGATAATCAGATAGATGGATGGACTAATGAATGGATAGGTGGAAGGATGGAAAGACAGGTAAAGGTGGCAGGAAATAAAACACGGTCTGTACTAAGTTATATTGATTGAACATAGTGGAAATGCAAGGAAGCCCAAATGGTATTGTGAAAAGAGGAGATAGCCCATACTTTACAACATAATTACATTTCAAGATACTGAGTCCCCTTAAGACAAACTTTGGTTATCTTATGTAACTTATAAGTAACTTACGGTTACTTTCAGGTAGAGCCTTAAGTAATCTCCATCAAGACTTCTTCAAAGATAAGCCAAATTATTTGCCACTTGACTTCAATAGAGGGGAAAAAAAAATCACCACAACCCAACTATCCCCTTCTTAATTAAAAACTGTACATTTCCCAAATTAACTGATTTTTTAAAAAAGAGTTTTAGATAACTCAGTTTAATCTGATTTAAACAATAAATTGATTCGTTGGCTTATTCAGTCTTGTGTTTCTCCCTCAAATGATAATGGAATTACTACTGTGTGTCAGACACTATGATAGGTACTGGGTAATTACAAAGTCAAATAAGATATCGTCAGGCCAGGCGCCATGGCTCATACCTGTAATCCCAACACTTTGGGAGGCTGGGATGAGAGAATCAGTTGAGCCTAGGAGTTCAAGACCAGCTTGGGCAACAAAATGAGACTCTTCCTCTGCTAAAAATTAAAAGAATAAAAAATTAGCCAGGCCTGGCGGCACACGCCTGTAGTCCTAGCTACTCCGGAGGCTGAGGCGGGAGGATCGCTTGAGCCCAGGAGTTTGAGGTTGCACTAAGCTGTGATCATGCCACTGCACTCCAGCCTGGATGACAGAATGAGACCCTGCCTCTCCAAAAAAAAAAAAAAAAAAAAAAGTATATATATAGTCATTGTCCTCAAGGAGCTTAAGATCTAAATAAACTTTATAAAAAACATAAGTAAAAACTTATGATAGCTCTACCTGATCAAAATAAAACAAATGCAGAAGCTATTTTCTTTTTTCTTTCTTTTTGAGATGGAGTCTCACTCTGTCGCCTAGGCTAGAGTGCAGTGGCACGATCTCTGCTCACTGCAACCTCCGCCTCCCAGGTTCAAGCGATTCTCCTGCCTCAGCCTCCAGAGTAGCTGGGACTACAGGCGCCTACCACCGCGCCTGGCTAATTTTTTATTTTTAGTAGAGACGGGGTTTCACCATCTTGGCCAGGCTAGTCTTGAACTCCTGACCTCAAATGATCCACCTGCCTCGGCCTCCCAAAGTGCTGGGATTACAGGCGTGAGCCACTGTGCCCGGCCAGCAAAAGCTGTTTTCTGAACAGGAGAAGCAGCCTGTTATGGCTCATCCCCACTCTAATCCCAGCTCTGCCTTGGGTTCAATGGTGGGGCCTCTGGGGAGAATGGCCAAAGCTGCTCATTCCCAGATGGAAGGTTTTTTCATTACTGTCACTATATTTATGAAAGTAACTCATGTCTGGTATCTCCTTTTCACCCAAAGAATTCTCCTTTTGTAATTTATTACAAAATTCAAGGGCATTTCATTAGGGGGAAATGCGCCATGTCATTATTACAACAACTCCCCCTGTTTTTGTTCAATTTTGAAACTGACGATCTAAAGACTATTTTTAGCTCAGTCAAGTGAGATTATTTGTTTCCCTATTATGAGAAGTTTTTCCTTCAGACTCTAGTTAACATGAATTTTATGCTCACTTATTATGTCACATGCTCCAATTCAATTTATTTTAAAGCGGATTCTTTGGGGAAAACTGTAAAGCTAATTTGAATTGATTCTTTAGAGATTCCATTTTCAATGAAGTGCTATAAAAATTGGCAGGCAAAGTGAAAAAATGGAATTGAATTTTCTTCTTCGGCTACTCATTGGATTCAGAAATCTTGCTTTTCGACACTGCCAAGGGTTTTGATATAATGTTTTATGCAATTTTCATAACATTTATCTTAAACTCCACTGCCTTTGGTTTGGTTGTTCAACTGCAAAATGGTTTCCTGATATTTCCATATAAAAGAAGCAGAGTTTTTGCTACAGGAAAAATTTGGTGTTTTCATACAAACTTTCTAACATCCACTATGGTACCCATCTATAAAACATCCGGTGTAAGGCAGGTGTTTTAATTCTGGAGTGAATATCTAGCCCTTGTGGACAAGCTTGTTAAGGGGAGTGTGGAATAAAACTGCATCCCCAACTTCCTTCCACTTTGACCAGTTTATTTGTCTTTCTTTCAAAGTTGATGGATTTCCAACTTGAGGAAAGTGTGGAAATAATAGGCAAGAAGCCTGATGGCTTAATTTCCTGTCCCTCACAGACCCCAAGAAGCGCTCATTGTTCCTGAGAATAGTAGGCTCCAAGCTAATCAGAAACAGCCATCATTGGTGGGGACCAGGGCCCCGGGATTGGTCCAGCTGACTCCAGTTGATGATTTACATCCTATTATTAAGAATATAATGGGAAATACATTGAAAACACATGTCTGCCATTTCATTTTGAGACATACTTGTTTTCTTTGATGTGTTTTTTAAAGGGAGTTTTATTTCACACTCATCTTTTCCCTTGAATTCCCTATACAGCCACTATTGTTCCTATTGACCCAGCTGGTAAGCTCATCGCCAGCTCACCAAGGGCCTTCGCTCACTTTGGCTCTGCTGCCATTGAATATAGCACCGAGGACTCGGAGTGATTTCTCCAAACTCAGGTTGGCCTTGAAAGCAACAAATCATTGTTGCATGAATTTTTGTTCTGATTACAGAGACGATAATCATGTGAAGTTAACGCAGGTGTCATTAGGGTTTTGGCAAAAGGAGCAGACCCAAGACCGACTTCTCCATCAGACACACAATGTCTACAGCCCTGGATACTTGCAGGGCACAGTTTTAATTATAATTTCTTTTAAGATTGGAGGAAAATGAGTATAATAGTGAATACATAATAATGAATCCAGCCTAGGTAGTCTTTTTTTATACCAACATAGTTACAAAATATAATTTTTGGGGGGGCAGGGAGTCTTGCTCTGTTGCCCAGGCTGAAGTGCAGTGGCCTCCCAGGTTCAAGCAATTATCCTGCCTCGGCCTCCCTAGTAGCTGGGATTACAGGCACCTGACACCACGGCTAGCTAATTTTTGTATTTTCAGTAGAGATGGAGTTTCTCCATGTTGGCCAGGCTGGTCTTGAACTCCTGACCTCAGGTGATCCACCCACCTCGGCCCCCCAGAGTGCTGGGATTACAGGTGTGAGCCACCACAGCTGGCCTAAACTATAATTTTTTTTTTAATGTTTTAACAGTAGAAGAAGGTCCATGAAGGCAAAGTGGCTCAGCGCATAGAAGTCACAATTCATCTCTGAGCAGAACTGCTGTGAGTAACATGGAATAAGGGACTGAGTCTAAAGATTGGCTTTTCTGTGACTGTGGCAGCTGATGGAGAGGTCTCAGCAGAGCCGCTAGACCTCTGTATCTGCAGATGGGCTTGAGGTTACCCTAGGTCACAAAGCCGGCAGTTGAGAAAACAAGCCGGATGTGAAGGCTGTGGTTCTCAACCTGGGATGATTTTGTCCCCCAGAAGACATTTGGAGATGATGTCTGGAGACAGTTTGGGTGGCCACAACTTAGGTGAGAGTGACAACTATCTAGTGAGAAGAGGCCAGGAACGCTGCTAAACACTGCAATGCACAAGACAGCCTCTGACCACAGAGTTATCTGGCTTGAGAGAGCAACAGTGCTGAGGCTGAGAGACCCTTATGTGAAGAAAGGCCACAACCTATAAGCCATGTCTGCCTCTTGCAGCCCCCCTCAGTGATCGGATAACCCGAAGCAGGAGTTGCTGTACCTTATCATTGAAGAACACTTGCACCTGGGAGGATTTGGAGATGCTGAAGAGGGATATGGGGCAGCTGCTGAGGAACTGCAGGGCTGGCTGCCCCAAGCTACCAGGTGAGTCAGCAGATCAGTGGCAACGCATTGGAGCTACAGTAACAATGCACAGTGCCCCGCACCCACCTGTGGAGCGTGAGAGCTGCTGCTTCACTTCCACCTTCCACATCTCATGCAAATTTCTCTCCTGGTCAGCCCTAACTTGAAACCCGACAGGGAAGGAACTCTAGAAAATGTAGTTCCAGGTTCGCTAAGTTGCCATAGTCCAAGCCCCCCACAGTAGACTCTGAGGGGCTCTGCTCACCAGCACTTTACACCTGTGAAGCGGTGTTTTCTTCACCTCACTCCAGACTTCACATGCGTTGAAATTGGATGTGCTATTGCAATTGTTTTAATCCACAGACACTTGGTGTGCATCCACATCTTTCTTTTTTTTTTTTTTTTGAGATGGAGTCTCGCTCTGTCGCCCAGGCTGGAGTGCAGTGGTGCAATCTCGGCTCACTGCAAGCTCCGCCTCCCGGGTTCAAGCCATTCTCCTGCCTCAGCCTCTCCGAGTAGCTGGGACTACAGGCGCCCGCCACCACGCCCGGCTAATTTTTTGTATTTTTAGTAGAGACGGGGTTTCACTGTGTTAGCCAGGATGGTCTCGATCTCCTGACCTCGTGATCCGCCCGCCTCGGCCTCCCAAAGTGCTGGGATTACAGGCATGAGCCACCGCGCCCGCCTACATCCACATCTTTCTTTCAGAAATACAGTTGTGGCTGGACACACAGCTGCCCAGACAGAGCCATGTCCCAGCTTCCCATGCAGTTAGGGGTGGCCGTATCACTGCTACTTATCACATACATGTTTGGGCAAGTGGGTGCACTGGCTCCAGAGTGCACCTGTGGAAGCCAGCTGCATACTCCTCCACGTGCTCTTTCCCCTTCCCATCAGCTGGAACCCAAATCTGAGGCAACCCAGCTTCAATCACACGATGACAAGAACAGAGCAGCAGGATGGAGAGATCTTGGAGGTTTTACACCCTAAAGCACCTGCATCGTACTCTTCTTTTTTCCTAAGGAGTTCTGAGTGAGCTTCTTAGTCACTTAGGTCGTGAATAATAAAAACCAACTGAGGCCAGATGCAGGGGCTCACACCTGTAATCCCAGCACTTTGGGAGGCAGAAGGATGGCTTGAGGTCAGGAGTTTGAGACCAGCCTGACCAACATAGCAAGACCTCGTTTCTAAAAAAGGAAGGAAGGAGAGAACAAAGGAAGGAAAAAGAGAGAGGAAAGGAAGGAAGGAAAAAGAGAGAGGGAAAGAAGGAAGGAAGGTACGAAAAAGAGAGAGGGAAGGAAGGAAGGTAGGAAGGAAAAGGAAAGAAGGAAAGAAGGAAGGAATAAAGGAGGGAGGGAGGGAAGGAAGAAGGGAGGGATGGAAGGAGGGAGGGAGGGGAAGGAAGGGGAGGGAGGAGGGAGGGAGGGAGGAAGGAGGGAGGGAGGGAGGGAGGGAGGAAGGAAGGAAGGAAAAAAATGAAAACCAACTGAAACTGGCTGGGCACAGTGGTTCATGTCTGTAATCCCAGCACTTTGGGAGGCTGAAGCGGGAGGATAGCTTAAACCCAAGAGTTTGAGACCAGCTTAAGCAACATAGTAAAACCCTGTCTGTACAAAAAATACAAAAACTAGCCAGGCATGGTGATGTGCACCTATGGTTCCAGCTAGTCAAGAGGCTGAGGCAGGAGGATTGCTTGAGCCTAGGAGTTTGAGGCTGCAGTGAGCTATGATGGTGCCATTTCACACTCTGGCCTGTCTCCTTTTAGAGACAGCAAGACCCTGTCTGAAAGAAGAAAGAAGAAAGAAAGAAAGAAAGAAAGAAAGAAAGAAAGAAAGAAAGAAAGAAAGAAAAAAAAAAAAAAAAAAAAAAAAAAAGGAAGAAGAAAAGAAGAAGGAAGGAAGAAGGAAGAAGAAAGAAAGAAAGAAAGAAAGAGAAGGAAAAGAAAAAGACTTTTCACTTAAGCAGAAAAGGGAATGTATTTTTTCCCATAATTGGGAGGTTCAGGCTAACAGTTTCAGGCATAACCGGATCTACAGGTTCAAAGTATGTCGGGCCGGGCGCGGTGGCTCACGCTTGTAATCCCAGCACTTTGGGAGGCTGAGGCAGGCGGATCACGAGGTCAGGAGATTGAGACCACGGTGAAACCCCGTCTCTACTAAAAAATACAAAAAAATTAGCCGGGCGTGGTGGCGGGCGCCTGTAGTCCCAGCTACTTGGAGAGGCTGAGGCAGGACAATGGCGTGAACCCGGGAGGTGGAGCTTGCAGTGAGCCGAGATTGCGCCACTGCACTCCAGCCTGGGCGACAGAACGAGACTCTGTCTCAAAAAAAAAAAAACAAAGTATGTCATTAGGATTCTCCGTCTCCCAACATTGGCTTCTTGCAGGAGTCCAGGGAAGATGGCTTTGAGAAGTTCCAGGCTCACAATTCCCTTCTAGCTCATGACCCAGGAGAAAACAGGAGCTTCTCTCTCTCAAGGCATACTTAACTATGAAGAGGAAATGCAGAACAGTCCCTCTGGGGTTACAGGCTCACCCTGAACCAATCACTCCAAACCTCAGAAGAAGGGAGGTTAGAATGAACCTGTAAAATCAGTAGCTGTTACAGCCCGCTTGGGAAGTTAACCAACATTACCAGGCAGTGAAGACAGTGTTGGTAGGGGGTAAAATCAGGAAGCTGCAATTGAGGTTCAGGGAAGGAAAACCATTCTCAGCTGAGGTCGTTAGGAATGCCTTCACAGGAGAGGTAGGATTTGAGCTGGGCGTTGGGAGACCTAAAGTTTAAAAACGGAGGAAGAAGAAAATACTGTACTTTCATTCCTGATCATTTTCTAAGGCTCAAGGAAGCTAACAGCCCAGGGGGATGTAAAGGATCGTGTTGGTTTTCTTCCCTTTGCCACTGGTTCAGGATGAGAAGTGTTTTTCTTTGAGCATCAAGTCCTTCCAGAGACTGACAGAAAGGGGGAGAATTTGGATACGAGGACAAAAATCTCCAACACAGGCGCTCACATGTAAAGCAGGAGGAAAACGCCATGCTTCTCCCCAACCTGAGGAACAGCTGGTAAGTGTAACTGGCAGTTTCCTTAATCAGTCCAGAAAGGCTTGTTATATAAATAAATGATTCAAATAGGAAGTGACTTACCTTAGGAAACATGCCTCGCTCTTTTTTGTTTTTCATGTTCCTAGAATGGTTTCTTTCAGGGTTGAGGTACAACAGCTTGTAATTTTAATATACATTTATTAATGCTAAAACTGTCTAGTGTTAGGATTTTAGGAATACATTTTTATGAGGATTCAAGTAGCATAATAATTTTCCAACCAGCCATGCTAGCAGAGCCAAGGGCTCAATTCTTTAGGACAGGGGTCGGTCCTTTTGTCTGTAAACATCCTGTGCCAACCAGGGTGCTGTTGGCTGGTTTCAGGGGTATGGTAACTGGCTTGACCTTAAAAGGTGCTGGAGGTGATGGTGGTGACTATGCTACTGCTGCTGCTGATAGCAACTATTGATCTCACAGGTGAGGCCAACTACAATATAAACCCCATCCTCTTTATTCTAAGGGAACCATTACACTCTCTGTGTATGATGGATGATTGTTTGATGACGGTGAGATCAGATCAGAGATTTATTGTTTCCTACTTGTTGGTGATGTAATGATGACTTTAGGCACAAAGTTCTTTTCATTGATAGGCAAGTTTGCCCCTTCATGCAGGGAGTGGGAGATGTCCTCATGTTTGGTTTAGGCTGAGTCTCTCCAGACCAGTTTGTCTTCAGAGCCCATTGGAAGCAGTATAGCAGCTCAGTAGCTGTTGTCTGTTCCCGAAGTGGGTAGCGGGGATGGGGCTTATCATTTCTATGAGAGCTGTAATGAATCATATAGGGGGAATCCTGACTTGAGGCAAGTAGAGGCACACAATTAGTTAATTGCATCGGTTTTACTGGTGGATTGCTCCCTATCTCAGTTCCCACACATTGCCATGTAGCTTGAAGTGTCTCCTATGGTGGGTATACACTTCTCTGCTCCACTGGTATTGGACTTGGCACCATGACTTGCTCTGGCCAATGAGATGCAAGCAGAAGGGAGTCTGTGTGGGTAGGAGCTGAAGCTTTGGAGGCTTCACCTTTGCTTTCTTTCTCATGTATTCCTTTCCCTCTACCATGGGAATGGCATGTCCCCGATGGGCGTGCTCTTTCAGCCTGGGCTGTCACATGCAGTGTGAGTGACAAATACATACTTGTTATTGTGAGCCACTGAGATGTCAGGGGCACTTATTACAACACATAACCTAGTGGAAGCTGACTGATACAAATGGTCACTTATTGTCCTGGTCATTCTGGTGAAAAATGGTCCAACTCTTTTATTTATTTATTTATTTTTATTTTTTTTTTTTTGAGACGGAGTCTCGCTCTCTCACCCAGGCTGGAGTGCAGTGGCGCAATCTCGGCTCACTGCAAGCTCCGCCTCCCGGGTTCACACCATTCTCCTGCCTCAGCCTCTCCGAGTAGCTGGGACTACAGGCGCCCGCCACCACGCCCGGCTAATTTTTTTGTACTTTTAGTAGAGACGGGGTTTCACCGTGGTCTCGATCTCCTGACCTCGTGATCTGCCTGCCTCGGCCTCCCAAAGTGCTGGGATTACAAGCGTGAGCCACCGCGCCCGGCCAAATGGTCCAACTCTTAAGCATGTGGCTATAGACTGAGCTTGTAACAACTCTGCCCAAGAAAAACGTCCTAAATCGAAGAAAACGAATGAACTACAGTCAGATTAAACCAACAATAACAAGAAGCCAATTTTGTATATAAAATTTGCAAGGGCTATAAAAATAATAGTATTAGAAAGAGTATACCAGAAACAAGCATTCTTAGGCATTGTTAATGGAGGTATAATTAGAACCACAGTGCTGGAGATAAATTCAGGAGCAATAGCGATACCAATAATAGATGGTATTTATAGAGTGCCTTTATGTGCCAGGCACTACTATTTTAAGTTTTATTGACCTTACTTGAATTAATAAAATTTGATTTACATGTACTAACTCAATTCTTGTAATCATCTTGTAGGGAAGGTATTATTATTATTATTAAAAATATATATATTTCAAAACCCTTAAAAATGTTTCTTTGCACTTTGACGCACGTCTGGGAGTTTATCCTAAGGAAATAATTAAAGATGAGGTGAAAAAGTTTTATCTAAGAATGTTCGTGGCAGAATCGTTCATAATTGTGAAACTCAGAAGCAATATAAATATCCAGAAAATGGGAATCTTTTTAAAAAATTGAACACTTTAAAAGTGATATAAAAATACATGGTGGACATGAGAAGTCTTTTATTTACATTAAGTAAAAAAAGCAGCTTAGTGGCAGGACACAGTGGCTCACACCTATAATCCCAGCACTTTGGGAGGCCGAGGCAGGGGGATCACTTGAGGTCAGGAGTTCGAGACCAGCCTAGCCAACATGGTGAAACCCTGTCTTTACTAAAAATAAAAAAAAATTAGCCAGGTGTGGTGGCACGTGCCTGTAGTTCCAGCTACTAGGGAGGCTGAGGCAGGAGAATCACTTGAACCCAGGAGGCAGAGATTGTGGTGAGCCGAGATTGCCCCACTGCCCTCCAGCCTGGGCGACAAGAGTGAAACTTCGTCTCAAAAAAATATATAAAATAAAATTAAAAATAAAATAATAAAAGAAAGCAGTTTAGTGAAAAATGCAGTGTAGACCTGCATTGTGTAATACAATAGCCACCAGCCACATGAGCACTTAAAATGTGACTAGTCTGGGCCGGGCACAGTGGCTCGTGCCTGTAATCCCAGCACTTTGGGAGGCTGAGGTGGGTGGATCACCTAAGGTCGGAATTCGAGACCAGCCTGACCAACATGGAGAAACCCAGTCTCTACTAAAAATACAAAATTAGCCAGGCATGGTGGCATATGCCTGTAATCTCAGCTACTCAGGAGGCTGAGGCAGGAGAATCGCTTGAACCTGAGAGGAGGCGGTTGTGGTGAGCTGAGATTGTGCCACTGCACTCTAGCCTGAGCAATGAGAGCAAAACTCCGTCTCAAAAAAAAAAAAAAAAATGTGACTAGTCTGAATTGAGAAGTGCTGTAAGTGAAGACTTAATATGGAAATAAAAGAATATAACAATATTTCATTAATTTTTATGTTGATTCAAGGTTGAAATGATAATATTTGGGGCATATTACTAACATTAATTTCCCCTGCTTTTTTTGTACTTTTAAAAATTCTGGCCACTAGAAAAACTTAAAATTTCATATGTGGCTCATCTTTATTTTAGGGCTTGTGACCACACAGTTTCTGTTACAACTGCTCACCTGCCTTGTAAGTCAAAGCAGCCATAGATGACATAGAAATGAATGGACATCTCTGTGTTCTAATAAAACTTTATTTATAAAAACAGGTAGCCAACCAGGAGGACTATAGTTTGCTTAACCGTGGTCTAGACCAGAGTTTCCTAACCTTGGGCCTTTTGACATTTGGGGTTAGGTAATTTGTTGTTGTTGAGGGCTGACCTGTGCATTTTACGATGTTTAGCAGTATCTCTGGCCTCAACCACTAGATGCCAGTATCACCATCTGCCCCGGTTTTGACAACCTAAAATGTCTGCAGACATTGCCGAATGTCTTCTGTGGGGGAAAAATCACCCTGATTGAGAACCACTGGTCTAGCTCGTATGATTTTATTTCCGAGAAAACAAAAATTGTGTGCCTGTGTAGTGTTCTGGACAGGTACACACCAAGGTGCGGGGGTTACATGTTTGTTTTTTTTTCCCCGTCTTTTCATTTTTGTGCATTTTCTAAATTAAGCATAGGTTATTTATTTATTTAATATGTAAAAAGGAACAATTGTGGGGCTGGGTGTGGTAACTCGGGCCTGTAGTCCCAGCTACTTGGGAGGCTGAGATGGGAGGATCGCTTGAGCCCAGGTGTTCCAGATGCTTCTGGGCAACATAGAGACCCCATTGCAAAAAAAGTAGGGGGATGGGGCAAATAAATAAATAAAACAATTGTGTAGACAAAGAAAGCCAAAAAGACAAAGATAAAATGAGACTGCGGAAAGAAATCCAGGTGTAGAAAAGAAAGTGAAATTTGGGGGAGAATGCTACTTCATCCCCAAAAGACAAGTTCTCTACTTGGCCAGGCCCTCAACTGCCACTCCAAGATGTAATATGAAGGGCAGCAGATGTGGTTGGGCCAATAAACCGATCTCTTGAGTTGATGGGTTTGGAAAAATACATCTGTCACACTGGAGTAGGCAGGCCCTTGCCTGGTGTGGTGTAACTATCTACCAAAAGGACACAGGCTTGATTTTGATGTACACACCACGCCTCCTCAGGTGTAAGGCACCCTGGGACCTCCACTGCTTGAGTCCACCAGGGAAAGGAGGAAGTAAGGAGTTAGACAAGATTTCAGAATGAAAAATTAAAATGCTGACTGCACTGAACTACTTCTCACAAAAGCCCAGGCAGTAACATTTTAGCAACTAAAAAATCAGTGCCAATTTACTGATATTTAAAATTCATGTTATTACAAATCAATTATTATTATAAGTAACTTTACTTTGTGCTTACCGTGCACCGGGCGGTGTACCTCATTTAATCTTCCATAATCTTCCTTATAGTGCTGAAAGGTAGGTGCTGTGCTTAGGATAGCTTTCCAGTTGTGGAATCCGAAGCTCGGAGATGGTAAGTTATATGCCTAAGTCCCACAGCTAGCAAGAGATGGAACCAAGGCTGTAGGCCACTCTCTGGGTTGACAGGTCATGCCCTTGTGATCTGAACTACAAGGGTGTACATTTTCTCTTCGGATTCAAGTTCTTATTTTGAAAGAAAAATATATAGCTCCTAAGAATTATAGTTTTTTGGAATTAGTCCTTTCCAGGAAAAAAAAAGACTTTGCTCACCATCATCATTGGTGAGAAGCTAATAAGCATGTCAAGTTCAGGTGTAGTTTGAGCAACTCAATGAAGAGGTGGAGAGAGGTGAAGCAAAGGTCTAGGCAGGAAGCGACCCTGGAAGCTGGGGGGCCTGATACTGGGACCTGCGTGGTGGGTCCATCAGAAAAGGCCCCCAGCCAGTGTCTGGAGAGATTGAGGGCATGACAGAGAGAGACTAGACTCCATAGAGAGGGCATTGGCAAAAGCTGGACAGGCCACCATCATGGAAGAGGGGTGCTGGGAGGGAAACTGATTCAGAAGTGCAATTCTCTGGTGTGCAGGCACAGAAGTGCCAAGCAGCAGTCCTACAGCATGACCATGGACATTAACTCACTGACTACTCTGTGTGAGAGTCGGTCAGCCCTAGAGGGGGGCTGAGCTGGCAGATGAAGGGTAGAGGTGATGCCAGGTGTCTGGAGTAGGGAAAGCAGGTGTGGTAGAAGCTGTGGATTGCCCCCAATGCCTGTTCTTCCCTTCTGCCTTGGTACTAGAGCTGTCATATTTTATTAATAACTGGGCACATGACCACCAACCTCCCTTGCAGCTCAGTGTGACCATGCCCTTCTTCTCCTGCTATCCTTCCTCTGGTAGGGATGCAATGGCCGGAACTCCAGCAGCCATTTGAGACCATGAGGTGGGTTTGGCATGGTGGCTCATGCCTGTAATCCCAGCATTTTGGGACACGAAGGTGGGAGGATCACTTGAGGCCAGGAGTTGAGACCAGCCTGGGCAACCAAAGTGTAAATGCATCTACAGAAATTGTTGGTCCACACAGTGTAATAAGAATTTTAAAGGCCAGGTGTGGTGGTGGCTCATGCTTGTAAGCCCAGCAGTTTGGGAGGCTGAGATGGGAAGATCACTTGAGCCCAGGAGTTTGAGAACAACCTAGGTAACATAGCGAGAGCCCAACTCTACAAAAAATAAATAAACTAGGTATGGGGGCATGTGCCTGTAGTTTTAGCTACGTTGGAGGCTGAGGTGGGAGGATTGCTTGAACCAGGAAGTTGAGGCTGCACTACAGTGAGCTATAACTGAGCCACTGCACTGCAGCCTGAGTGACAGAGTGACATCCTGTCTCAAAAAAAAAAAAAAAAGACCATGAGGTGGGTACTCTTGTTACGATTGGTGGAGCAAGAACATGGAGACTGGCTTCCTAGTGTTTGCAAAACTGCCAGGTACCAGGACAGTCTCCCCTCTGCTTACTTCCAGACTTGGTTTCTATTAGACAATTACATGTGTATCTTGTTAAATTTATTATTATTTGAGGTTTTCTATCATTTCTAATTAAGCTGAAGTTAATTTTAACTATCTTGGCAAGGACTGACATATTCGTTTTTTGTTTTTATTTATTTATTTTTATTTTTATATTTTTGAGATGGAGTTTCACTCTTTGTTGCTCAGGCTGGAGTGCAGTGGTGTGATCTCGGCTCACTGCAACCTCTGCCTCCCGGGTTCTAGCGATTCTCCTGTCTCAGTCTCCCAACTAGCTGGGATTACAGGCACCCACCACCACACCCGGCTAATTTTTGTAGTTTTAGTAGAGTCGGGATTTCACCATGTTGGCCAGACTGGTCTCAAACTCCTGACCTCAGGTGATCCACCTGCCTCAGCCTCCCAAAGTGCTGGGATTACAGGTGTGAGCCACCATGCCTGGCCTGTTTTTATTTTTGATTCAGGGGGTACATGTGCAGATTTGTTACAAGGGTATATTGCATGATGCTGAGGTTTAGGCTTCTATTTATCCCATCACCCAAATAGTGAACATGGTACCCAATAGGAAGTCTTTCCAGCCATTTCCCCCCTCCCTCCCACCCCTCTTTTGGAGTCTCAGTGTCTATTGTTCCCATCTTTATGTCTGTGTGTCCCCATGTTTAACTCTCACAAGTGAGACCATGCAGTATTTGGATTTCCGTTTCTGCATTAGTAGGACGGACATTTTCTAATGCTAGCCTTAGAAAGCTGGCTCCCCCTCCCAACTCCCTTCCTATAGCATAGATTCTATATAAACTCATTCTAGTTTGAATTAATAGGAATTTAAAGTTACTTTAAGTGAATGAGCGCAAACACGTTCACCAACCTGAATATTCCAGAACATGTTGTAATTGCTGCAGTTGTTTCAGTTCAGGTCCTCATCCACTCCCGTACCTTCCACCCTCCCATCCACCCACCAGGGTCTCAAGGTATGTGTACAATAGAATGAAAAACTGAATTTACAAACAGAGAGCTCCTCTCCCCAAGAAAATTTAGAGTCACAACCATCATTACCACTTCCTCAGCTTTGTACCCCATTCTAATACCTGCAGTGATGATCTGCATCTCATGCTGTGTCTTCCATTCCTACCTCTGACAAAGCTTAGTTCCTGCTCCCCTCCCTAGGTGCCCTGAATCCCAGCCTCTCCTGCCTCCCCTAGGACTGAAACCCAATCCTCATCTCATTTCCTGCCTGTTTTAATCAACCGCTTCCCACAATAATTCATTATCCCCATCCGCAATTGACCTTTTATTGTGTGTTTGTTGATATTACAATTCTGGGGTATGGGATAAAGGTGTGGTTGTAGGAATGGATCCTCAGGAAACAGACTTTGAGATAGATGTTTCTGGGGGAGAGTTTTGGGGGAAACCTGCACGAGAATGAAGGAAGAAGGATTGGACAGAGAAAGAAGTTGAACTTCTTGGCAATTGTGAGACAGGGCTCAGCTCACCCCATGGGGACCTCTGAAGATGGCTGGTCCTTCAGAGATGTCTGGGATTGAGGCAGGGGACTGAGTGCCATAGGCCTTTGAGTCCTTTGTGTCTCCAGGCAGCACGTTCCAGTTCCCACTACAGATGCATTGAAGGATTTGGGCTGGTTATGGTGAGACTTCTCAGGGTGGTTGGGTGGCTACCTCCAGGGTCTAATACTTAATCTCTGGGGCCCAGAACATGAATTTTCTTTATATATCCATAGCTGATCAGTCTTTCTATGACAAATCACACTAATTAAATTTAGGCAAGACAAATGAATACATGACAAATGGATTTTGTTTACAATGAGACTGTCTCTTTGCAGCGATCAAATGCTTGTGTTCCCACATGTTCTCACTTATAAGTGGGAGCTGAATGATGAGAACACATGGACACATGGTGGGGAACAACACACACTGCGGCCTGTGTGGGGAGGGTGGGGGAAGGGAGAGCATCAGGAAGAATAGCTAATGGATGCTGGGCTTAATACCTAGCACCCATTAGCTAGGTATTGGGTTGATCTGTGCAGCAAACCACCATGGCACATGTTTACCTATGTAACAAACCTGCACATCCTGCACATGTAGCCCGGAACTTAAAAGTTGATGGAAAAAAAGTTTGTGTTCTTTATCTCTAATATTCATTTCCCAGTATCAATACAGGGGAAAGATGGTAGCTGTGTAGAGGTCTAAAAGTCATTAAGTCAGAGTTAAAGCAGGAAGTCAGCATGGTCCAATAAATCTGTCTGTAAGAAGAAAAATTGAAGGTATTCGATGCTTCAGATGGAAGGAGTAAGAAGCTAGAAAATATTCGTGATGTGGCAAGGACAAAATATGTTTCTTCTCTCTACAAAAAAAAAAAAAGTCTAGGAAAAACTCAAAAAGGTACAAGAAAATCATGGTCCAAATAAAGGCAAAATAAAATGAATCGTAATTTTGAGTAACTGCAGGGATGTAGTAAAAGAAAATCAATTTGGCTGTGCTCTTGGGAACATAGAGTCACCCAAAAGGTGGTGACATTGAACGCAAGAGGAAGAAGTGTGATCCTAACGCAGTCCTTGGCTCTCCAGGGAACAATATTTACCCACCCACAATAATGTTAATGCAGTTCATTGGCTTCAAACTAGTAGAATTAACCCGTAGACCAAGCACAGAGGACTCATCATGGTTGCAGAACAGAATGTAATGTTACCAATCAGAACAATGGAAAAACAAAGATCAAGCTGGAAGAAGTTGAAAGGGGAAAGTGGGGGAGCTGGTATCTCCATGTCATACTGTGTGGAGTTAAGAAATATTGTTGAAAGTTTAGGCCGGGCGCGGTGGCTCATGCCTGTAATCCCAGCACTTTGGGAGGCCGAGGTGGGCGGATCACAAAGTCAGGAGATCGAGACCATCCTGGCTAACACAGTGAAACCCCATCTCTGCTAAAAATACAAAAAAAAATTAGCCAGGCGTGGTGGCGGGCACCTGTAGTCCCAGCTGGAGGCTGAGGCAGGAGAATGGCATGAACCCGGGAGGCGGAGCTTGCAGTGAGCCGAGATCGCGCCACTGCACTCCAACCTGGGTGACAAAGTGAGACTCCGTCTCAAAAAAAAAAAAAAGAAAGTTCAGGGAATAAGGCCAAACGTGGTGGATTATGCCTGAAATCCCAGCACTTTGGGAGGCTGGGGCAGGAGGACCACTCGAGGCCAAGAGTCTGAGGCCAGCCTGGGTAACATAGCAAGATCCTATCTCTCCAAAAAGAAAAACTTAAAAATTAGCCAGGTGTGTTGACATGTGCCTGTAATCCCAGCTACTTGGGAGGCTGAGGCAGGAGGATTGCTTGTGCCCAGGAGTTCAAGGCTGCTGTGATCCATGTTCACGCCACTGCACTCCAGCCTGGGTGACAGAATAAGGTCCTGTCTCGAAAGAAATAAATAAGGTAAGTTCATGGAGTGAGAACTGGAATTTTAAGTATATTACTTAAAATTATGTAAGTAACCAATGGAAGGATTAAAAATAATACAAAAACCACCAAACTTTGGAAGGGAGAAGCGGAAGTGGAGGCAGAGTTAGTAGACATTTACCTTTCAAAATAGGTAGATGATGTATACTATTGGTAAATTACAAAGGAGAAGAGTAAGCATATGATTTAAGATTATGGAGGTAACCACCAGAAAAAACAAAAGCAGAAACAGTCAGGTGGTTGGCATTGGGAAGCAGCTGCAGGTGGAGGCGACGTGGGAGGTAGAAGGTTACTTCTGTAGCATTTTACTTTTCATCCTATGCATGTATTTCTTGGAAATTATGGAAAACGGGTATGATTTTAACAATCACCAGGTAGACTTTAATTATTAATCAAAAGGAGGTGTGGCAAGTATAGATTCAGAATGATTTGGGGGACAGGTCTCTTATGTTCTAGAAAAGCCCAGCGAAATCCTACTCTCTAGCAATGGAGAACACATTTTTGGTGCTCCCCTAATTTCAGGGCCTATCTCTACTGAAAAGAATTGGGTCCACACAGACACATTTAAATGTGCAGGACTCTTTCTTTCACGAACCTCTCCTTTGTGTCCCGACAAGACAGATCAATGTCAGAGGACCACTTCTGACTTCTCCCTAAGCAAGCTCATTCAGTCCTTTGTTGCTCAAAATAGGGAATAACTGGAGCCATGGTCCTAATGGTGGCAGCACATTAGACTTTCTTGTGGAGCTTTAAAAATATACCCTTGCCCAGGCCCCACCCCAGACCAATTAAATCTGCGGCCCCGGCTTTGGTACTTTTTTATGTTAAAAATTTCCCCAGGTGCTTCTATTGTGCGGTTGGAATTAGAAGCGCAGCTGGAATTGAGAGGCGCGGGTCCAGTCATTCTGTGTTGCTCATCAGAGGACTGAAGCAGGCCCACCTGGAGGTGGCTGACACTGCCTTCATCATCGCCGTTTTTGGAGAGTGGTCATACCCGACTTTTCCCCAGTTTCTCCCTGCCCATTCACTCCCCAAGCCCTGCTGTATGGCTTCCCCGCTGCCCACGTCTCTGGGAACTGCCTTTCCTCATTCTCTCCAGTGAGCTGCTAGTTGCTATGTCCAATGAGTTCTCCAGTCCCTAAGCTTCTTCTCTGTGCAGGGTTTGAGCCTGCTAATAATTCCTCCTATCCTCGTTCCCTCCTTGGTTTCTTTGACCCCCACTCTCCCTGACTCTCTTTCTTCCTCCCTGCACCGCCATCTCAACCGGCTTCATGCGAACCATCCGCTGCTTGCGTGGGCCTCTCCTCTCCATCCCAGATCTGCCTATGTGGGCCTCTCCTCTCTCATTGCTCACATCCTCCTGGGGGTTTCAAGTGTCTTCTTGACTACTGTTATCAGCTCACTGAGGATGGCCTCAGGCCTTCACCTCCATCCCAGATCAGCTATCTGATTGCCTACTGGACATTTCCACCTCATGTCTTACAGGTACTTCAATCAACACCTTCCCCCAAATGAAGCTCATGATCTATTGCCCAAATCCCTTCTCCCGTCTTCCTTGCTTTGTTGAATGGCCCCAGTTATCCAACCCCACTGAGTTATACAGCCCGAACTCCAGAAATTTCCTAGACACATCCCTTTTCTGCCTCCCGCCAACATCCAGTTAATTCCATCTTAGTCACCCCCTCTGCTCTATCTCTGCCAGGCCTTCAAGTCTGTCCATCATCATCTCCTCCCTGGGTGGCTGCGAAGACCTCCCTACCCAGTCTCACTGCCTTAATCATGTCCCCTTGCAATGCTCACTTAGGTCAGAGCAATCATTCCAAAGCAAAATATGACTGTGTCAATCTCCTGTCTAAGACCCTTCAATCGCTTCCTCATGGCCTGCCAAGTCCAAACTTAGAAAGATCCACCAGGCAATAATAACTTACTGCTCCCTCCCTCTCCAGTTTCAGCACCTGCTAGGACCAACAGATGCCCCGTGCATCTATGCACACTGGGTGCACCCACCCCCATCTTCCCGATCTGCCAGCCTGCTTCCTCCCAGCTTTCCAGCTTTCCCCTGCAGTCTACTGGGCCTGGAATGCCCTCCTGGTTGTTTTCTATTCACATTTCAACCTTTTGTTCAGACCTTACCACCTTTAAGTCACCTCCTCCTCCTGTCTATTCTAGGGTCTGGCAAACAGTAGGTGCTCAAGCAATGTTTACAGCATAAGCAAATACACAATGCTGTAAATTTTAAAGGGGGGTGTAGTATTACTACATGAAGAAGATGCAAAAGATAATTATATAGCTAACTCTCAAACACATTGACTTTAAAGGAAGTTTCTCAATATACTCGGAAGAGCCCTGGGGACACCCACAGAGCTGCCTGAAAGGCCGCTGATGGGGATCCCCATTTTTAAACAGGAATTTTGTATATTGGTCTTTGAGGAAGATCTAGCTTAAACAAAGTGTCTTGTGACTAAGGAATGTATGAAAAACAATTCTCTAAATTATTCAAACAAGGTGAAACATAATTTCCAGTTTAATTACCCCTGCAAAAGAAGTTCTCATACATCTGTTGTTTTTTTTTTTGTCGTTGTTTTTTTTGGTTTCTTTGTTTTTAGCAGACTGCCACAGGAATGTATTTTTTCTTGACTTTCCTTAGTGTCTTAGTGACATACTTGGCAGGGTTTTTTTTTTTTTGGCTTTTAAAAAAATTATTTTGAATCAATTGTATATGCATACGGGTCAACAAAGTTAAGAGAGATAGAAAAGGAATTCAGTGAAAAATTACCCTCCTCACAAGCACCCTGTTTCCATCCTCCGGAGACAACGCTGTGGCTGGCTTTAGCACGCCATTCCAGAGATTTCTGTGCAGGGGCCACTGCTCTGCTGGGCAGGAAGCACATTCCCTTGGTGGGGACAATGGAAGGACAAGTCTTCTCCTAAATGTCCTGGACATGGTTTAATCATTACAAACTCAGAGTGGCCTCAAAAGACACCTGGCCCCACTATCCAATGACTGTCAGGAAGAAGGGCTTAACATCAACTCTTCCAATATCAAAACCATTTTTTGGCAGATGACTCTAGCATTTGCTTGGCTCATAGCCAAATACCCATTTAGATCAGCTTATTTACTTACCTAGGGGTACATTTTTCTCCTAATACATTATGGAGGATTTATCAGGAAATTACACTACTCAAAATGAGATGGTCCGTGGGTGCTTTGCTGAATATATATTTTTAATGACTGGAGTAAGCATTTGATATTTCAGTAAGTGGCGTTGGGACAATTCACTCGCGAATGAGAGAGAAAAGAAAAAAATCGTAAAGAAAATAAAATTCCTAGCCGGGCGCGGTGGCTCACGCTTGTAATCCCAGCACTTTGGGAGGCCGAGGCGGGTGGATCACGAGGTCAGGAGATCGAGACCACGGTGAAACCCCGTCTCTACTAAAAATACAAAAAATTAGCAGGGCGTGGTGGCGGGCGCCTGTAGTCCCAGCTACTCGGAGAGGCTGAGGCAGGAGAATGGCGTGAACCCGGGAGGCGGAGCTTGCAGTGAGCCGAGATCGTGCCACTGCACTCCAGCCGGGGTGACAGAGCGAGACTCCGTCTCAAAAAAAAAAAAAAAAAAAAAAAGAAAAGAAAATTCCTACCTATTGCCACCACTGAAATACATTAAAGAGGTACTAAAGACTGGAATATGGGGAAAATACACTAAAACTGTCAGAAGAAATAATAAGAGAATACCTTTTTGAATTTTGGAGAGAAAACATGTTTTTCTTTTCTTTTCTTTTGAGACAGTCTCACTCTGTTGCCCAGACTGGAGTGCAGTGGTGTGATCTTAGCTCACTACAGTCTCCAAATCCTGGGTTCAAGTGATTCTCATGCCTCAGCCTTCCAAGTAGCTGGGATTACAGCCATGTGCCACCATGTCCGGCTATTTTTTTCTATTTTTAGAGGAGATGGGTTTTCACTATGTTGGGCAGGCTGGTCTCGAACTCCTGGCCTTAAGTGATCCACCTGCTTCAGCCTCCAGGGATTACAGGTGTGAGTAATCACACCCAGCCAGAAAGTATTTTCTTTAAGACAATACAAAAAATACAAACTATAAACAGAGGTCTATCTGATGACACCTGATTTAAAACCTTTTGTCAAAAGCACACCATGAACTAGATTAAAAGACAAGTGGGGGCCTGGGGGAAGGTATTTGCAGAAGATCTAGCAGACAGAGAATTGTGATCTAGAACGTATGTGATCCCTACAAATCAGGTGGAAAAAGCCACACAACCCCAAAGGAAAAACAGACCAAAAATATTAATTGAGAATGTATAGAAGGGGAAATAAGAATAGGCAATGTGTATATTAAAAAATATTCAACTTCATGCAAACTTAGGAAAGCGCAGTTAAAACAATATGGTTTTTTTTTTTGGCCAATCACATTGGCAGAGCCTGAGAATATCAAATGTTGGCTAAGCTGTGAGAGAAATGGTGCCCTCATTCACTGTTGTTGGGAGTGTAAATCAACAGAGATATTTGAGAGAACAATTTAGCAGCATTTTGTAAATTTGAAAACATGCGTCCCCTGTAACAGCAATTTCATTTCTATGTATTTACTCCCACAGGTGCTTACAAAAGCCCTGTCCAAGGATGTGTATTTGTATTTAGTTTCAATCTAAATGTCCACCATGAGACTGGCTAAAATACTGTGGTGTTTGTGGTCTGTAGAATACTTTGCTGCATGTGTTAATTTGTTTGGGCTGCTGTGACAAAGTACCACAGACTGAGTGGCTCAAACAACAGAAGTTTATTTTCTCACCGTTCTGGAGTCTAGCAGTCTGTGGTCAAGGTGTCAGTAGGGCTGCTTT
This sequence comes from Nomascus leucogenys, assembly GCF_006542625.1. NCBI lineage: Eukaryota > Metazoa > Chordata > Mammalia > Primates > Hylobatidae > Nomascus > Nomascus leucogenys. The sequence continues at coordinate 16,031,899 of NC_044402.1, forward strand.
CCTCAGAGGCCCCTTTCCTTGGGGTAGAGATGGCTGTCTTCTCCCTGTCTTCACACGGCCTTTTCAAAAAAAAAAATCAACTTTTATTTTAGACACAGAGGTACACGTGCAGCTTTGTTACTTGGGAATATTGCGTGATGCTGAGATTTGGGGTACAGATCCTGTCACCCAGGTAGTGACCACAGTATCTGATAGGTAGTTTTTCAATTCCTGGCCCCTCTCTCCCTGCCCCCTCTAGTAGTCCACAGGGTCTGTTCTTCCCATACTTACATCTATGGGTGCTCAATGTTTAGCATCCACTTATAAGTGAGAACATGCAGTATTTGGTTTTCTGTTCTTGTGTTAATTCCCTTAGGATTATGGCCTTCAACTGCATCCATGTGGCTGCAAAGGACATGATTTCATTCTTTTTATGGCTGCATAGTATTCCATGGTGTCTACATATACCACATTTTCTTTTTTTTTTTTTTCTTGAGACGGAGTCTCGCTCTGTCGCCCAGGCTGGAGTGCAGTGGCGCAATCTCGGCTCACTGCAAGCTCCACCTCCCGGATTCACGCCATTCTCCTGCCTCAGCCTCTCCGAGTAGCTGGGACTACAGGCGCCCGCCACCACGCCTGGCTAATTTTTTTTTTTGTATTTTTAGTAGAGACGGGGTTTCACCATGGTCTCGATCTCCTGACCTCATGATCCACCCGCCTCGGCCTCCCAAAGTGCTGGGATTACAAGCGTGAGCCACCGCGCCCGGCCCCCACATTTTCTTTATCCAGTCTGCCACTGATGGGCACTGGGTTGATTCCATGTCTTTGCTATTGTGAATAGAACATTGATAAACATACAAGTACATGTGTCTTTTTGGTAGAATGATTTATTTTCCTTTGGGTATATACCCAGTATATAATGGGATTGCTGGGTTAAATGGCAGCTCTGTTTTAAGTTGTTTGAGAAATCTCCAGACTGCTTTGCATAGTGGCTGGACTAATTTGCATTCTCACTAACAGCGTATAAGCGTTTCTTTTTCTCTGCAGCCTTGCCAGCATCTGTTGTTTTTGGACTTTCTAATAATAGCCATCCTGACTGGTGTGAGATGGTATCTCATTTTGGTTTTGATTTGCATTTATCTGATGATTAGTGATGTTGAGCATCTTTTCATATTCTTGTTGGCCAAATGTATGACTTCTTTTGAGAAGTGTCTGTTCATGTCCTTTGCCCATTTTTAAATTTTAATTTGCATAAGTAAATTGGTAACATGGAGAGTGGGGCGCTGCTGTAAAGACACCTGAAAATGTAGAAGCAACTTTGGAACTGGGTAACAGGCAGAGGTTGGAACAGTTTGAAGGGCTCAGAAGAAGACAGGAAAAAGTGGGAAACTTTGGCACTTCCTAGAGACTTGGAGAGCTCAGAAGACAGGAAGATGTGGGAAACTTTGGAACTTCCTGGAGACTTGTTGAATGGCTTTGACTAAAATGCTGATAGTGACAATAAAGTCCATGCTGAGGTGGTCTCAAATGGAGATGAGGAACTTGTTGGGAACTGGAATAAAGGTCACTCTTTCTATGCAAAGAGACTGGCCCATTTTGCCCTGCGCTAGAGTTCTGTGGAACTTTGAACTTGAGAGAGATGATTTAGGGTATCTGGAGGGAGAATTTTCTAAGGTGCAAAGCATTCAAGAGGAAGCAGAGCATAAAAGTTTGGAAAATTTGCAACCCGATGATGTGATAGAAAAGAAAAACACATTTTCTGGGGAGAAATTCAAGCCTGCTGCAGAAATTTGCATAATAACAAGAAGCCAAATGTTAATCACCAAAACAATGGGAAAATGTCTCCAGGGCATGTCAGAGACCTTTGGCAGCCCCCCAGTCAATGTCCTGGAGGCCTAGGAGGGAAGAATGGTTTCCTGGACCCGGGCCCAGGGCCCTCCTGCTCTGTGCAGCCTTGAGACACGGTGTTCTGCATCCCAGCTGCTTCAGTTCCAGCCATGGCTAAAAGGGGCCAAGGTACAGTTCAGGCCATTGCTTCAGAATGTAAGCCTCAAGCCTTGGCAGCTTCCAAATGGTGTTGGTCCTGCTGGTACACAGAGGACAAGAATCGAGGTTTGGGAACCTCTGCCTAGATTTCAGAGGATGTATGGAAAAGCCTGGATGTCCAGGCAAAAGTTTGCTGCAGGGATGGAGCCTCATGGAGAACCTCTGTATTTGGAGACAGTGTCTTTGAACTGAGTCCCCACACAGAGTCCCCACTGGAGTACTGCCTAGTGGAGCTAGGAGCCCCCACACAGAGTCCCCACTGGAGTACTGCCTAGTGGAGCTATGAGAGGGAGGCCACCATCCTCCCCAGAATGGTAGATCCACCTATAGCTTGCACTGTGCACCTGGAAAAGCCTCAGACACTCAATGCTAGCCCATGGAAGCAGCTGAGAGGGAGGCTGTACCCTGCAAAGCCACAGGAGCAGAGCTGCCCAAGGCCATGGGAGCTCACCTCTTGCATCAGCGTGACCTGGATGTGAGACATGGAGTCAAAGGAGATTATTTCAGAGCTTTAAGATTTTTCTGCTTTGCTGGATTTTGGACTTGCATGGAGCCTGTAGCAACTTTGTTTTGGCCAATTTCTCCCATTTGGAATGGGTGTATTGACCCAATGCCTGTACCTCCGTTGTATGTAGGAAGTAACTAACCTGCTTTTAATTTTACAGACTCCTAGGCTGAAGGGACTTGCCTTGTCTCAGATGAGACTTTGGACTTGGACTTTTGGGTTAATGCTGGAATGAGTTAAGACTTTGGGGGACTATTAGAAGGGCATGATTGTGTTTTGAAATGTGAGGACATGGGATTTGGTGGGGGGCAGGGGTGGAATGATATGGTTTGGCTTTGTATCCCCACCCAAATCTTACCTTGACTTGTAGTTCCCATAATCCCTATGTGTTGTGGGAGGGACTTGGTGGGAGGTAATTGAATCATGGGGGCAGATACCCACATGCTGTTCTTGTGATAGTGAGTTCTCATGAGATCTGATGGTTTTATAAGGGCCTTTCCCCCTTTTGCTCAGCACTTCTTGATGCTGCCATGTGAAGAAGGACATATTTGCTTCCCCTTCCTCCATGATTGTAAGTTTCCTGAGGCCTCCCCGGCCATGTGAAACTGTGAGTCAACTAAACCTCTTTCCTTTATAAATTACCCAGTCTCAGGTACTTCTTCATAGCTGCGTGAAAATGGACTAATACATGGGGTTATTTATTTTTTCCTTGTTGATTTGTTTGAGTTCCCTATAGATTCTGGATATTAGGCCTTTGTTGGATGCATGATTCGCAAATATCTTCCCCCATTCTGTAGCTTGTTTGTTTGCTCTGTTAATAGTGTCTTTTGTTGTGCAGAAGTGCTTTAATTTAATTGGGTCACACTTGTCTATTTTTGCTTTTGTTGCAATTGCTTTTGGGGAATTAGCCAAAAATTCTTTGCCAAGGCCGATAGCAAGAAGAGTATTTCCTAGGTTGCCTTCTAGGATTTTTATGGTTTGAGGTTTTACATTTAAATCTTTAATCCATTTTGAGTTAATTTTTGTATATGGTGAAAGGTAAGGGTCCAACTTCAATCTTCTGCATATGGCTAGCCAGTTATCCCAGCACCATTTATTGAATAGGGAGTCCTTTCCCTGTTGCTTGTTTTTCTTAGCCTTTACATGGCTTTTCTTTGTGTCTGTGTCCTAATCACCCCTTCTTATAAGGACAGCAGTCATATTGGATTACAGCTCACCCTAGTGATCTCATTTTAACCTAATTGTCTATTTAAAGACACTGTCTCCAAATACAGTCACATTCTGAGGTACTAGGAGATTGTGACTTCAACATACAAATTTTGAGGGGAACACAATTTAGCCCATAACCCTGCCCCTACAAGGAATGAGTAAGATCCAAGCATAACAAAGTGTCTCCATCTCAGAAAGCAATGTTGAGTTGAATGTGCATGAGGCATAATGGTGCATACCATATGATACCACCTACCACTCAGAGGCATGGGACAAACCCACAGACCTACAGAAATCCCTTCTATATGTGGGTAAACATTTAAATGCTCTGGAATTGGCTGAGCATGGGGTGGGGGCGGAGGCTAACACCTGTAATCCCAGCACTTTCGGAGGCCAAAGTGGGTGGATCCCTTGAACCCAGGAGTTCAAGACCAGCCTGGGCAATGTGGCAAAACCACATCTTTACAAAAAACACAAAAATTATCTGGGTATGGTGGCATCTGTCTGTAATCCCAGCTACTTGGGAGACTGAGATGGGAGGATCACCTGAGCCTGGGGAGGTTGAGGCTGCAGTGAGCCATGACTGCTACACTGCACTCCAGTCTGGGTGACAGAATAAGACCCTGTTTCTAAAAAAGCAAAAGAAAAAAAAAAAGAAATAGAGCCAGCTTATGTATTTTCCATGAAATCTCCTTGTCTTAAATGTCTCCTCTAATTCTAGAAATAGACCTACCTAATATACTCATCTATTATGTCACCTTGAGCAAATATATATTATATATATTACATATATTTTTAATATATATTACATATATTTATACATTTATATATTCCTCTGAGCTTTAGTTTCCTCATTTCTAAATTGGGATGAAAAATACTTGGTTCACTGGAAGTAGGTTCTCAACAAATTAACATAAGCTTTTCTCCTTCCCCTCTTCCATTCTTTGTATGATCATAAAATACTGTGGTTTTCTGGTTTAGTCATTTACAATGTGACTTTAGACAACTTACCTACACTTTCTCATAATCTGCTTCATAAGATTGTGAAAATTAAAATTCGGCAGACAATTGTCTAAAGCCTCTAGCAGAAGGCTTGGCTCACGGTAGGAGTTCAGTAAAAGTTGCTTTCATCCTTCTAGTGGTATGAGCCTGTTATCCACCAGCAGAGATAGTTATTGCATTTGATATAATAATCATGTATTTATTTATGCTCCTCCTTATTCTAAAAGGATTTTTGTCTGCTTATAAAAAGTATCTTCAGAATAATGAGGCCTAGTAAGGGAAAAATTGTATGAAGTAGTAAACAAGATCATTAACCACTTTCCTGTAACAAATGCAAAGAGGGGCTCATAGGGCTGATCCCTAAAGTGCACCCACAGTTGCATAAACTCAAATGCAGCAAGAAGGAGCCAGGCCTTTCTAGGGAGTTCAAGGTGAAATGAAGTCCCACTGTGCAGCTCCTTCATTCATGGTTTGACTTCACTCAAAAGCAAATTTAAATAAAGTATCTCCAGGAATGGATGAATTCACCATTCTTTTTGCTTTTAGAAACTCTTTTACAAATTTAAGATAGATATACCCAAAAAAAAGAATACACAGAATATTATACAGGTGTGAGCCGCCGTGCCCGGCCTGGCTCTATTTCTTTTCTTTTTCTTTTTTGAGACAGAGTCTCGTTCTGTTGCCCAGGCTGGAGTGCAGTGGCGCCATCTTGGCTCACTGCAACCTCCACCTCCCAGGTTCAAGCGATTCTTCTGCCTCAGACTCCCAAGAAACTGGGATTACAAGCGCGTGCCACCACGCCTGGCTAACTTTTTGTATTTTCATTAGAGATGGGATCTCACCATGTTGGTCAAGCTGGTCCCGAACTCCTGGCCTCAGGTTATCCGCCCACCTCAGCCTCCCAAAGTGCTGGGATTATAAGCGTGAGCTACCACGCCCGGCCCTGGTTCTACTTCTTTTGCCCCATCGTATTAGTTTTCTGGGGTGGCCATAACGAAGTACTGTAGATTGGGTGGCTTCAACAACAGAAATTTACTTCCTCACAATTCTGTAGGATGGAAGTCTGAGTTCAAGATGTTGGCAGGATTGGCTTCTTCTGAGACCTCCCTCTTTGGCTTGTAGATGGCCGTCATATCCCTGTGTCTGCATATGGTCCTTCCTCCGTACATGTCTGTTCTAATTTCCTTTTTTTATACAGACACCAGCCATACTGCATTAGGGTCCATCCTTGTGACCCCATTTTAACTTAATTGCCTCTCTAATGACACTGTCTCCAAATATGGTCACCTTCTGAGGCACTGGGGGTTAGAATTTCAACACATGATTTTTTGGAGGGATACAATTTAAACCCATAACACCCATCATTTATGGTTAGGCTCACTCCCTGCTCAGCTCCAGCTACTGAGGAACTTGGTATTTTTAGAAAGCTTCCATGATTTGGAAAGGTAGCTGGTAGTCAAAAATAAAAAGAGCCCTAAGTCATAGATCTCTAGAGGAACGATTAGGACAAGAGCTGCCCTTTTTATAATGAATAAGTCCTTGTGGGCAAGTCTCCATTTCATTTGATTCAAGCTGCATCTTACTTCAGTTATCCCATTGTTAAAGTGTTCAAACACAGCTGAGAATAAAGAACCTATTTCTTCACTGCATGAATGAAATTATCGAGCACCCAGATAAAAGCAACTTGTGTTTCCTGCCCAAATTTAACACCAGACTTGAAAAGGACAATCAAGTATCAGCTTGAATTGGTGGTTCTCTTAGATATTATTTACTAAAGTGATCTATTTTAGGGGTTGGGGAAGTCTTCCCCAAACTAAATGGAATGACTTCTTACTTCCTTGCAGTACAGATCACACAGAAAAGCCCCTCTCCTTAGCTCAATGTTCAAGTAATTCGGTGACTTTCTGCAGAAGAAGTGAGTCTTCCTTGCAGGTGATCTGTATCTGTTTTGAGATCATGCAGCAGGAAAGAAAAGCTTCCCCCCACCACCTTAAAAAAAAAAAAATCTTCATTTTAGAAGTAACATGTGGTTTGGGACCCTGTTGTTCTTCATTTTTATTGACCTTCTCTCTTGGCACGTGTTGAGTTGCACAGCTTTAATTATCACTTATATACAGATGATACTCAAATTTACACTTTATTTCCAGCCCTTTCAGATGATGTCACCCTCGCCCCAAATTTTGGCTCACGTCTTGTCTTGGATGAACCACAACTTTCTCTAATTGAATATGGATGAGTTGAGGCTTTAGCAGTTTAGTTGTAAATAAACTCTAAATGCATTGGCATTCACTTACCTCGTTGATATCCTGCCCCTCCAGTTAAGAGCAAGGGTGCTCAGTGACTCTGAATTATTCTCCTTCATTCATCAGAGACTGCACAGCCAAGGGATTAATCTCCACAAAAGATCCAAAGACATTTGACAGTTTCCATCTCTCCCAATTTTGGCTGGAATTCTGGTTATCTCACGGCTGAAATTTGGCCACGTTCTTTGGAAAGGCCTCCAATAAACCTCCTGTTTACAGTCTACTTGGAATATGGCTGCCCTTTGGCCTTGCACTGTGTACACAATCCCAGGACATATTTTCCTTCAGGCAGCTGTGCTAATTTCTTGTGCACTGAATAAAATGTAATTTGTTAAGATCTTGGCCAGAGTCTCTGCCTTCACATGAACTAGCTTTTGAAATGACTTAAAATGATCTCTCCCTTTCAAGAGTCGCTTGCTGTTTTGTTTCATCATGTGGTTGGAGACATACTCTACACAGCACCCTGGTACTCATAGAACACGCTATCTTAAACAAAAATGTATATTTGGAAAGACTAGGATGATTTCATCATAGGCATTAGCCCATGAGCGCCTGGCACATAATAACCAATAAGCACTCACTAAATTGTTTTGGAATAAAGACTGAGAAAATGAATTTGTAATCCTTTGACCCATTTGTGGTTTTTGCTGCTATAGTTATCTATATTTTCATCTACCCCTTAGATTATTATGTAACTGTGTTTGTGTAATGATTATTTCAGCTAGAACATATTGGAAACCTCTATTAACATAACTGAAGGGTTTGGAGTTGTCAATTAGCCGATTTGTCTTATGTTGCTTTTCTTCATTATTTCAGTGCTGCTAACAGTTCATTCAGCACATTTTAATTAAAAACAAACATATGTGGGTCTGCTAAGAACTCTAGTGTCTACTCATGTAGTTAGACCGGGATGGCAAATATTTCTAGCAGGGACCGTATGATATCTTCCATTCATCTCAGCAATAATCCTCCAAATCTCATTACTGGGAGGATGGCAGCTGCACTCGGTTAGGCTTTCCTTTATTTTTGCAGAGATGTATTTTTTTCAGCCGGTTGCATTGTAGAAAATCAGCTGTGGCCAGGGGCCTTTCCAAAGCTGAAGTCCCAGCATCTACAGAACTTTCTCCCATTTGTTTTCCATTTTTCCACTACCCATTTGTTCCTGCCCGTGGGCTTCTGGCCGGATGATGTTCTAAGGAAATCTCTTTTTCAGTTTGTACAAATATGTTAGGTATATTCTTGTGACTCGAGGGGACGATCATGGAACCGGTGCCAGCAGGGAACTTTGTTGATGGATATGGCATTACCTGCATGAGGTCGCCATGTGTCAGAGTCTGGTCTTCAGCTCTGTAGACCCAGAAGCATGATTCTGCCAGTGTGACGGGAGTAGTGTAGTCTCTTACTAACTGAGGACACAGAGGAGAATGTATTCATTTAAAGTGAAAATGAGAACTATTGAAAAATAGTCACTCACACTGAGTGGCCCTATAGGGGACTATTCGAGAATGGGGACTCTGGAGCGAGACTGCATGGGGTCAAGTCCTGTTCGTGCTGCTCACTAGCTATGTGACGTGGGACAACATTGCTAAATTCTACTAAGTGTGGCAGATAGACTTTAAGGTGGCCGCCATTATCCCTGCCTCTTCGTATTCACAGCTTGTGTCATGCTCTTCCCCACAAGTGTGGGTGGGACCTGTGACGTGCTTCTAATCAATGGCAGACAGCAAAGGTGATGGGAAGCACGTGATTATGTTAGAGCATAGCACGTCTCTCTCCTGGGACACATGCCTTTGGAGCCCTGAGTCACCAGCCACCGTGTAAGGGTCCAGCTACCCTGAAGCCACCGTAGTGGAACAACCAAATGGAGAGACCAAATAGAAATAGAGAAAGATGCCCAAGGAGCCGCCTGTCTTCATGCTCTAGCCTGCAACTGTTTGGGTCTTCCCAGTCCAGGCCCCAGACATGTGTATAAAGAGGCCTTTAAAATGATTCTAGCAGCCGGGTGCCGTGGCTCATGCCTGTGATCCCAGCACTTTGGGAGGCCAAGACAGGTGGATCACGAGGTCAGGAGTTTGAGACCATCCTGGCCAGCATGAAGAAACCCCATCTCTACTAAAAATACAAAAAATTAGCCAGGCGTGGTGGCAAAAGCCTGTAATCCCAGCTACTCGGGAGGCTGAGGCAGGAGTATTGCTTGAACCTGGGAGGCGGAGGTTGCAGTGAGCCGAGATCACGCCACTGCACTCCAGCCTGGGCAACAAGAGTGAAATTCCATCTCAGGGAAAAAATAAAAAAAATTCTAGCTCTGCCTACATGTTGACTGCAACCATGGCAGTCCCAGAGCGAGAACCACCTAGCTGAACTCAGTCAGCTCCTAGAACTGTGTGACATAAGAAGAAATGATTGTTGTTGTTGTTGTAAGCCACTATTTTGAGATAACGTCTTAAGTAACCATAGAGAACGTGAAAATATATATATCTCCAAACTCACATGTGTATGCATATGTATTCATGCAGACATGTTTCAGGCTTGGTAACTAGGTGGGGTCAATGCTATTGTCACATTTACCTATTATATCATAAATGCTTGCCTTCTGCATGGTCAGCATGTATGGTGTTGATTGTTTATAAATGCCAGATCCACGATATAGAGTCATTTGTAATTTTGCTGAGCCATGAATTTGAGTCACAGGCTTGCGGCGGGAGTGAATTTCTCAGCTAGTGAGTGATCCTAGCTGACTGTCAGATAAACAGAGTTTTGTTCTCGACATGTAGTTCCTTATGCAGTGCGTTTTATGATGTGATTTTTTTTAAAAAAAGATATATGATCTTGCTCTGTCATCCAGGCTGTATTTGAACTCCTGCCTCAAGTGATCCTCCCACCTCAGCCTCCCAAGTGGCTGGGACTACAGGTGCATGCCATCGCACCTGGCTTAATGTGATTTTTTTTTCTTAAGGCTGTGTTCCTTTGTCAAAAAACCAGTTCTGCTAGTCCTAGTGTTCGAAATAAAGAGAAAATAAAGAGGCCTGAGAAAGACATTCCTAGCCCAATAATAGAAATTTCAAGGAACAGAATGTCAAATGTGATGATGACTTGGCTTTATGATATGAAAACAGTTGGAGGATGTGATCTCAAAACAAGGAAGCATAATTCATTAAGCCATTTTGCCAAGAACTCTGATCAGAATGTGGTAGCTTATAAAGGCATTAGAAGCTTCAAGATGTTATTCACATTTTTCAGTCAAAATATACCAGATTTGGGGAGGAAACGATACGCTATAGTTGTATTCAACGATTTGTAGGGCGTTTGAAGGTGTAGGGACATACACCTCTTGCATGTCAACAGAATGTAGTCTTTAAACATTACATATGAGACCCTCTCCTAGGCTTGTGCAGCATTGAGAAAAATATAAGTCATTGTTCTTGCGGTTGAGATTCATATGGTTTATCCAGGTGATGGGTATGGGGTAAGAAAGGAAATAGACAAAGGACAAGTTAAATATTACCACGTCACGTGGTGGTGAATGTAGCCTGTGATTCATTGGTGTAGAGAATAAGGGCAGTTAGTTGAGGAGAGAGAGAGAGAAAGAACCTGAGATCTCTCAGAGAATAAGGTCCAAGCCCTTTGGCCAAGCATTTCAAGGCCTTCCACAATCTGGCTTCGACTTTATCTCCAATCTTCTCTCTCAATATCCTCTATGTAAAACAGCTCTTCCAGTCAATTTGGTTGATTCCTGAAGAAATATACCTGCCTCTCTGTTTATACCCTGTTAATTTAAGGAGTTTGAAATAAAATGAAGGAGAGATTGGAAATTTTACATACATACCTACACATACACACAAAATAATTGCAGAATAAAACAATTTAAACTGCCTTCCTTTTAAATCAAACAAACAAATTCCTTAGCAGTAGTGAATATAAAAACTTTCCATGCCTAATCTACCATTTTCCTTTCCCCTTCTGTCTGGCTAGAGTGGAATCAAAGCCCAGGGTGATCTTAGAAGCTACTGTTGAAGGAGGCAGAGCCTATAGCAGCCTGAGTCCCTGAATGACTGTGTGGAGGAAGTAGCCTAGCAACCAGGATCACCTCTATCAAACTGATGCATATATAAGAAGTAAGCTTCTATTGTGATTAGCCTTTGACATTTGGAGTTTTTATTCTGATAGCTAGCTTCTTAGCCACTTGGAATCCCCTTAACAAATATGATCAGTTAATATGAAGACATGGGAAAAAGCTATCACTATTGGCCTCAAATGGACATTACCTATTACACTGATAAAGGCTAACAGAATGGTATACATCAAGAGTGTGGATCCTGGCACCAAACTGCAGGATTTAAAGCCAGTTCTACTGTTTATCATCTATATAATCTTAGGCAAGTGTATTAGGCAGGGTTCTCCAGAGACACAGAACCAAAAGGATTCACACATACATGACGGAACAATTGGTTCACATCACGGTGGAGGCTTGGCATATCTAAAATCTCCATAATCTGATGGAGGAGGCCCAGGAAAGAGTCACAGTTCAAGTCCAAAGGCTGTCTGCCGGTGAACCAGGAAGAGCGGTGCTGCAGAGGAAGTTCAAAGGCTGTCTGCAGGCGGGGTTTCTCTTGCTCAGGGGAGGTCATCTTTGTGTTCTATTCAGGCCTTCCACTATGTGCAGAAGCCTCATATGGAGGGCAATATGCTTCACTCAAAGTCCACTGATTTAATAGTAAAGCTCATCCAAAAACACCCTCACAGAAACATCCAGAATAATGTTTGAACAAATATCTGGGCACCATGGACCACCAAACTGACCCATAAAATTAACCATCCCAAGTCCAGTCCTGTCGACTGGGCACCCCCACACATCTCCCTAAACTGTACTTAATCTTCAAGTAAAGACAATCGTAAGGTTATAGCTCTGCCTAATGTGATAGAACTATCCTGTGTACAGCCAAAAACCCACTAACCCTTTCCCCAGAAGAGGAGGCAAAGTCCATGAATGATCTTTCTTCTTCACCTTGAGATCCTGTAGCTTAAGTATATGATGCAAAGGTAACAATACTTAAATACTATGATACAAAGTCAATACAGCTTATGTTACATGATAAGCGGATAAGAGAGGAAAACACACACATTCATAACAAAATCAGGAAGAAATACTCAGGACAATTAGAGTCCCTGTCTCTATAACTGGTCACTTGACTGTAGCTGGTATTTATTGCTACCTATATTCCCTTTTCCCTCAGCAAGTACCTCAGCTCGTTGTGGTTCTTTACCCAGTAGGAAGAGCCAAATCTTCATTCCTGAAGCGTCTAGGCCATTAGTGGTCCTGTTTGGAGTGGGCTGTTGTAGTTTTCCATTGACTTTAATCACATGGCACGACTAAGAGATGCCTTAAGGGATCTCCTGTATTCCAGACACACTGTTCCTTACATCCATTGTGGAATGGCAGTCCAAAATCGCCTCGGCAGCCAGCATCAATCACCCCAGCCAGCACAGTCCCTCCCTTCTTGCCTGATATTTAGAGGCCTGAGGAGCCCAAAGTAGCTGAGTGGCAGTCTTAACTCCCAGGTCAATGGAATCATTATTATGTCTCCTGGTGGAAGCATTCCTGCCTTTGGTACTAAGACCTCTATGCCAGCAGAGTATAAGCTGTGGGGACAGGAAACAAAAATGTCACTGGTGGGTTGTTAGGGGTAATAGTGAGTGGCACCACTCTTTTTCAACTCCTTGGTTTCTGGACACGTGGATCCTGGTTATGGGGAGAAACAGCACTGTATTTTGGAGGCTGATTCAGAGCACACACAGCCTTCTGGAGAACCTTGCCCCAGCCCTGCAAGGTACTGCCACCGATCTGGTGCTAAAAGTCTTCAAAAGGCCATTTCACCCTCTATCAAGCCAGCTGCTTCAAGAATGTGGGGAACGTGGCAAGACCATCTAATTCTATGGGCATAGGCCCACTGCCACACCCCATTTTCCGTCAAGCAAGCTCCTTGATCAGAAGCAATGCTGTGTGGAATACCATGACAGTGGAGAAAGCATTCTGTAAGTCTGTGCAATGTAGCTTTTACAGAAGCCCTGCATGAGGGGAAGGCAAATCTGTATCCAGAGTGTCTGTTCTAGCAACAACAAAATGCTGCTCCTTTCAGGGTAGAAGAGGTTTAACGTAATCAGCCTGACACCAGGTAGCTGGCTGATCACCTGGAAAATTGGTGCCATAGCAGGGACTCAGTGTTGGTTCCTGCTGCTGGCAGATTGGCCACTCAGCCATGGTGATAGCCAGGTTGGACTTGGGGAATGGGAATCCATGTTACTGAGCCCATGCATAACCTCCATCCCTGCCACCATGGCAACTTTGTTCATGAGCCCATTGGGCGATGACAGATGTGGCTGGGGAAAGAGGCTACCTGGTATCCACAGAACTGGTCAGCCTATCTGGTTGATTATTAAAGTTCTCCTCTGCTGAAACCACCCTTTAGTGAGCACTCACATGGGACACAAACACCTTCATATTTTTTGCCCCTTTAGAGGTCTATCCATATAACTCTTTCCTAGACTTCTTTGCCATCAATTTCTTAATCATTTTCCTTCCAAGCCCCTGACCATCCAACCAAACCATTGACCACCGTCTACTCTCGGTACCAAAATCTGTATTAATCAGGGTTCTCCAGAGAAACAAAACCAATAAGGTGTGTGTGTGTGGTCTGTGTGTGTGTGTAGGAAGAAATTTATTTTAAGTAATTGGCTCACATCACGTGGAGGTTTGGCGTGTCTAGAATCTCCACAGTCTGATGGGGGAAGCTGCTAGATTGGAGGCCCAGGAAACAGACACAGTTCAAGTCCAAAGGCTGTCTGCTGGTGAACCAGGAAGAGCGGGTGTGGCAGAGGAAGTTCAAAGGCTGTCTGTGGGCACAATTTCTCCTGCTCAGGGAAGGTCATCTTTGCGTTCTATTCAGGCCTTCCACTGACTGCATGAGCCTCCCCCACATTATGGAGAGTAATTTTCCTTACTTAAAGCATGCCAATTTAAATGTAAATCTCATCTAAAAACACCCTCACAGAAACATCCAGAATATCTGGACATCTGGCCCAGCCAAGCTGACACATACAAGTAACCATCACAGGAAGTTATTCAGTCTCTTAGCGCCTTAGTTCCCTCACCAATAAAATGGAGATAATAACGGGAACTTCCTATAGGGTGAACATGGAGATGAAACGGGTTGATGCACATGTTTACAGCAGTGCCTGCACTCAGCACTCAGGGCTTGATCTTTCTTGTTACCACCACAGGCTTTGGCCCCAGGCTTCACCCAGGTGACAACACTATGAACAAGTTTCAGCAGGGCCACCAAGAATAACAGGGGCCTTTGGTTGGGAACACCACTAATATGATGAGAGACTCGGTATGTTAGAATTCTTATGGGGTAGCAAATGAAGACTTGCATACTACCGATTGCAGGCTACCCTAGCCAGTACGCCATCAGTCAGTGGTGGTTTTTTTCTTGTTTTATTCCATGAATAAATTTTAATGTATTCAGTTTTCCCCCATAAACTGCTTATTTACTGCTCATATTAATGCAATGCGGCAAAACCATTTACATGGCTGGAGTCTCTTGCAACCTACTAGAGCATTTTTCCTGCTTTGCTGTCCCTTTGTGTCTTGTGAGAAAATTCATTTTTGCTCTACATGTTTCTGAATTAACTGGCACGTCTCAGGAATGTAAGAGCAACATAAATCCAGAGGCTGATGTAGAGCAGAGAGATTAAGAGTCTGGCTGGGTTTGGCCAAAATTGGGTGTGAACCTTTCCGGGACCTGGCTCCTCAGCACAGGGTTATTGTGAGGATTGTATGGGGAGCCCTAACACATTGCCTGCTCCCCGGGAAGTGCTCAGGGAATGCGAACTAGGATGATTCCTTTCATAGCAATGCCTTATACCAGGAGTCCCCAACCCCCAGGCCATGACCAGTACCAGTTCATGGCCTGTTAGGAAACAGGCCACACAGCAGGAAGTGAGCTGTGAGCATGCAAGCGAAGCTTCGTTTGTATTTACAGCCACTCTCCATTGCTCACATGACCACCTGAGCTCCGCCTCCTGTTGATCAGCAGCAGCATTAGATTCTCATAGGAAAGCAAACCCTATTGTGAACTGTGCCTGCAAGGGATCTAGGTTGCATGCTCCTTATGAAAATCTAATGCCTGATGATCAGTCACTATCTTTCATCACCCCAAGATGGGACTGTCTAGTTTCAGGAAAACAAGTTCAGGGATCCCACTGATTCTACATTATGGCGAGTTGTATAATTATTTCATTATGTATTACAATATAATAATAATAGAAATAAAGTGCACAATAAATGTAATGTGCTTGAATCATCCCAAAACCATCCCCTGACCCCAGTCCATGGAAAAATTGTCTTCCACAAAACCAATTCCTGGTGCCAAAAAGGTTGGGATCCACTGCCCTATAGTGTTGTTAAAGTGTTCCCCTTGCTCTGGGGAGATCTAGCTGCCTGGGTCCCTGAATGATTGTGTGGAGGAAACCATTTAGCAACAAGGATTGCCTCTGTCAAACTGTTACATATGCAAGAAGTAAACTTCTTTTGTGGTTAGCCTTTGGCATTTGGCGTTTGTTCTAGCAGCTAGCTTCAGAGATACTTTGCATTACCCTAACCAGTATGGTCAGTTAATATTGCAAGAAGGTCACTCACATTCTCAATGTCCTCTCCATCTCTACAGGCTTTGACCTACTGTAGAAAGTGTCTCCTACACAACTTATTTACCCTCAGCATCTAAAAGCGTCAGTGCTTCTCTTTTTATGGAAATGTCCTACCTCCCCAGTTAGACAATACTGTGGGTATGGATTTCAAGGTGCAAGAAATGCATTTCTTTACTGAATTTATTTCTTGAGTTTCTGTGCCACAAGGGTAGCAGAAAAGAAATTCTAGGTAGTTTGGGGGTTTTCTAATGTTTTTTATTTGAACCCAAGTTCTGGTTTTTGGAGGCATAGCTGGTCTTTAATGTCATCATCTGGTGGAGAAATCCTCATTTCTTTGATATTTCATTGTCAGTTAACTGTGAGATTTTTACTCATTCTTTACTATAAGGCCCTTCAGGACTCAGCTGCCCCAATTCCCTTTATAGGTATATAAATATAAAGAGGCTTGTGTGAGAGTCCAGGGTATCAGAGAACCTGTCTGTGGGTCAGTGGGTAGAAGAAAGTACTAAGGACAACAACAACAACCAAAAAAAACAGCCAAGATTTTTATATATCAAAAATATAATGCTGCCACGAAAAGTAAGCCCCTTGAGAGCAAGAACTGTATCCTGACCATATCCTGGTATCCTGTCCAGCAAATCAAGTTTTTCTTTTCTTTTCTTTTTTTGAAACAGAGTCTCATTCTGTCACCCAGTGGGGAGTGCAGTGGTGCCATCTTGGCTCACTGCAACCTCTGCCTCCTGGGTTCAAGTGATTCTCCTGCCTCAGCCTCCTGAGTAGCTGGATTACAGGTGCACCCCACCATGCCCAGCTAATTTTTATATCTTTTGGTAGAGATGAGGTTTCACCATGTTGACCAGGCTGGTCTTGAACTCCTGACCTCAAGTGATCCCTGCATTAGCCTCCCAAAGTACTGGGATTACAGGCATGAGTCACTGCACCAGACCAAATCAAGTTTTCCTTAATATTTGCTGCTGCTCTTAAATGAGGAAGAACAGTCAACGGGCCACAGAAACAGAAGAAAAGATTACCAGTGTTCTTAAAACAGTAACTTTGGCCGGGCGTGGTGGCTCACACCTGAAATCCTAGCACTTTAGGAGGCCAAGGCTGGTGAATCACTAAGTCAGGAGATCGAGACCATCCTGGCTAACACGGTGAAACCCCATCTCTACTAAAAATACAAAAAATTAGCCGGGCATGGTGGCGGGTGCCTGTAGTCCCAGCTACTCGGGAGGCTGAGGCAGGAGAATGGCATGAACCCGGGAGGCGGAGCTTGCAGTGAGCCGAGATCACGCCACTGCACTCCAGCCTGGGCAAGAGAGCGAGACTCTGTCTCAAAAAAACAAAAAACAAAAAAAAAACACAGTAACTTTAAGCATGGAAGGGCACTATTATGTACTGAATTACGTCCCTCCAAAATTCATGCATTCAAAGACCCCAAATATCTCAAAATGTGACTATATTGGGAGATAGAGTTTTTAAAGAGGTAATTAGGCTTAAATGAGGTCACTGGGGTGTGCCCTAAACCAATATAACTGGCCTCCCTAAAAGAAGAGATTAATACTCAAGACACATTCGGAGGGAAGGCTGCTGTGAAGACACAGGGAATTACTTTTATCTTCAGTGGTGGCTGCTAAGACCAAAAGAAGGCAGTGCTTGTAATTGAGGAGGGTGGAACTGAGTTGAGTCTTCAGCTCTGTGTTGAAGGAAGTTTTTTAGAAGTCATACTATGTAAGTTTGTTTCTCAATATGCAAAACTGAACATATTATTTCTGCCTCTAGCGATGTTGGAATAACCAGTTCTACTTGTTTCCTTCCTACCTGTAAACAGCTAGACAATTAGAATATTATATGATACAATTGTTTTCAGATATTGGACAGCAAAAGTATAATTCCTGTGACAAGGGAAACAAAACAGAGTGAAAGAACCACCAGGGAGCTATAAACTGGAACATTCTGAGCATTCATGATGGTCTGGAAGACAACCCAGTTGGTGTGGAGAAAGCTCACTGATCATTGTATTAGCTTTCTGTGGCTACTGTAATACATTACCATAAATATGGTGGTTTAAAACAACACAAATTTATTATCTTACAGTTCTGTGGATGAGAAGTCTAACACAGATATCACACTGGGCCAAGATCACAGCATGGTGCTGTCCTTTTTGAAGGATGTAGTGAAAAGTCCATTTCTTTTCCTTTTTCACCTTCCAGAGGCCACCTACTTTCCTTAACTCATGGCTTCCTCCCTCATCTTCAAAGCCGACAACATTGAGCCAGGTCCTTCTCATGCTGCTAACTCTTTGGTTCCTTCTTCAGCATCCCTATTCTGCTTTTAAGGATCCTTGAGCCCACCAGGATAACTCAGAATAAGTTCCCTATTTTAAGGCATGCTGATTAGCAACATTAATTCCAGCCGCTGCTACCTTAATTCCCCTCTGTCATGCAGCCTAACATATTCCCAGGTTCTGGGGATTCAGATGTGAACATCTTTGGTGGAATAATTTTGCTTACTATAACCACTGAGGCATTTATTAGAGACCCCAGAACAGTCATGCTGTAGTATTATGATAAACTAGTCCTAAAGCGATGGCTACTCTAGACCCAACCTAACAAAGCCTGAAGACAAGCTTGAAAGGATTAAGCTGATCCACAAGTAAATTAATGCCTGTCAAAATAAACTTCAATACTCTTTAAAGAAAGGCAACAAAATCCAGACACAAATGTCACAAAACAATGTGACATTAATAATCATAATCAAAAGTTACTGGACATTCAAAGAAGCAGGAAAATATGATTCATAACCAGAAGAAAAATTAATCAGTAGAAATCATCCCATAATGACTGATAATGCAATGATCAAATGAGGACTTTAAAATAGTTCTTATGAATGCGCTCAAGAGTTTAAATAAAAACGTGACCATATGAGGAGAGAAATACAAACCATCAACATAAAGTCAATGGAATTTTTTTTTTTTTGAGACGGAGTCTCTCTGTCGCCCAGGCTGGAGTGCAGTGGCATGATCTTGGCTCACTGCAAGCTCCGCCTCCCAGGTTCACGCCATTCTCCTGCCTCAGCCTCCCGAGTAGCTGGGACTACAGGCGCCCAACACTGTGCCCAGCTAATTTTTTGTATTTTTAGTAGAGACGGGGTTTCACCGTGGTCTCGATCTCCTGACCTCATGATCCACCCGCCTCGGCCTCCCAAAGTGCTGGGATTACAGGTGTGAGCCACCGTGCCCGGCCAAGTCAATGGAATTTCAATGGAACCAAATGAAATGAAAAATTCACTGGAAATTTTAATTAGAGATTGGACACCAAAGAACGAAAGGTCAGTGAACTAGAAGAAATCATGAAAGAAACTATCTAGACTGAAGCACACAGAGAAAAAGTCTGAATAAAAAAGAAAGGCCGGGCGCGGCGGCTCACGCCTGGAATCTCAGCACTTTGGGAGGCCGAGGCGGGTGGATTGCCTGAGGTCAGGAGTTGGAGACCAGTCTGGCCAACATGGTGAAACCCCGTCTCTACTAAAAATACAAAAAAATTAGCTGGGCGCGGTGGCGGGTGCCTGTAATCCCAGCTACTCAGGAGGCTGAGGCAGGGGAATTGCTTGAACCAGGGAAATGGAGGTTGCAGTGAGCCGAGATCGTGCCACTACACTACAGCCTGGGCAACAGAGTGAGACTCCGTCTCAAACAAACAAACAACCAACAACAACAACATAAAAAGAGCGGTCGTTTCCTGAAGCCGGCAGCCGCCTCAGTCGTCAAAACCAGTGCTAGCGACACGGGAGTGGCTAACGCATCCTCTTGCCATTCCCGGTGTTTGGGCCTTGCCTTCCTGCGATGGTGAGAAAAGAAAATGGCTTTGCGGTGCTACAACTGGGGCTGCGGTCAGCGCTTCGATCATGAGACCAATTCCGATGATGCCTGTACATACCACCCAGGTGTTCCAGTCTTTCAGGATGCTTTAAAGGGTTGGTCTTGCTATAAGAGAAGAACAACTGATTTTTCTGATTTCTTAAGCATTGTAGGCTGTACAAAAGGTAGACATAATAGTGGGAAGCCACCGGAGCCAGTCAAACCTGAAGTCAAGACTACTGAGAAGAAGGAACTATCTGAATTGAAACCCAAATTTCAGGAACACATCATTCAAGCCCCTAAGCCAATAGAAGCAATAAAACGGCCAAGCCCAGATGAACCAATGACAAATTTGGAATTAAGAATATCTGCCTCCCTAAAACAAGCACTTGATAAACTATCATCAGGGAATGAAGAAGATAAGAAAGAAGACAATGATGAAATTAATATTGGCACCTCATGTAAGAATGGAGCGTGTTCAAAGACGTATCAGGGTCTAGAGAGTCTAGAAAAAGTCTGTGTATATCATTCTGGAGAAGCAATTTTCCATGAGGGGATGAAATACTGGAGCTGTTATAGAAGAAAAACTTATGATTTTAATACATTCTTAGCCCAAGAGGGCTGTACAACAGGGAAACACATGCGGACTAAAAAGGATGCTGGGAGGCCGGGCACCGCGGCTCACACCTGTAATCCCAGCACTTTGGGAGGACGAGATGGGCGGATCACCTGAGGTCAGGAGCTCGAGCCCAGCCTGACCAACACAGAGAAAGCTTGTCTCTACTAAAAATACAAAATTAGCTGGGCGTGGTGGCGCATACCTGTAATCCCAGCTACTTGGGAGGCTGAGGCAGGAGAATCACTTGAACCCAGGAGTCGGAGGTTGCGGTGAGCGGAGATCACATCATTGCACTCCAGCCTGGGCAACAAGAGCGAGACTCCATCTCAAAAAAAAAAAAAAAAAGAAAAAAGAAGAAAAAGGTTGCTGGGAAAAAAGTTGTTCCATGTAGACATGACTGGCATCAGACTGGAGGTGAACTTACCATTTCCAGCATATGCCAAAAATTCACTTCCAGAACTTAGTTGAGTAGAAGCGATAGCACATTGTTAAATGTGCACATTGTATTTGAAGGAGAGAAGGAATTTGATCAAAATGTGAAATTACGGGGTGTGATTGATGTAAAGCGAAGTTACATAACTTTGACTGCAACAAAGATTGAGATCACTGTGAGAAAAGCTGAACCGATGCAGTGGGCAAGCCTTGAACTGCCTGCAGTGAAAAAGCAGGAAAAACAGAAAGAAGACACAACAGATTGAGTGGGAGAGGGGAGGAAGGCTATTCCGTATTTTAGAATTCTTAATACTGTGTGAAGTGGTGGCTTGCTGCCATAATCTTTTGTTTTGTTGCTGTGTTACTGAATCTGGCATTTCAGGGTTAACATTAGGTTCTTAAAAGCCAAAGTCAGTTTGTCTTTTTGTGCCTCTCATCTTTCTTTTATGTTATGTAAGATTGATTATTAATTTCTCCTTACTGGTAGAAACCATAGTTGTGTCCTGTACTTGAAGAGGCTGGAAATAGCCCATAACTATAATTGCAGTATTTCTTTGTATTTCTTGGTTGAGCACAGAAATATTAAGGAACACGTTTTTTATGTCTTTCTATTATTCCATAATTAGTAAAGCAAGATGAAATGTCAAATTTTAATCAGTTTTTCATGGATTTGTGTTCTTACAGTACTTGAAAATATTTAAGGAAGAGATGAGAAGCTCTGCAGTTTTTTTCTATGTGGGATGATTACTTTTTAAGGAGGATTAATTCCAAGGTAGAGTAGTAAGTAAAGGGGAATATATGAATTGTTTAACAAATTAGAATTTGTTTACAACTACTTGAATTTTTAAATTACGTCAAAACTTACATTGCTTGCCAAGCAGTATGATGTAAGAGTATAGGAAGCATAAATAAGAACGCAGAGGTGTCAATTTGGCTAAAATTCACCATTTTATAAGACTAAGCAATAATCTTAAAAACCTCTTTCCTGAATATTTAAATGTGTTTGTATGGTGTTATGACTAATTGTTACTTAGTTAGAGACTAAACCCTCTTAAAACCTTTAATTAGTTAAATATAAAAAGAAATTATATGTATCTTGCCTCGCTGATGGAAAACTATATGAAATTGTAGACTTAGAAAAGGTTTGTGGAAATACATTAGGTTATCAGAAAACTAAATATATGGACTTGCTTTATGACTATGTATTACATGTTAAATAAAATAGCTTAATTCTTCTGGAGTTTTTTAAAAGTAATTCACGAAGAGCTTCACAATTCTAGTGATACAGTGTTGATTATATATTTACTTTATTTAGATTAAATATAGGTAACACAGAATTAGATTGTCTGGATAGCTTTTGAAGCAGTGCAGAACTCAAGAAGAAAAATTAGGAAATATGAAGTCCAGAACTCTGGAAGAACTTAGAAAGTTTGGGAATAAATTAAACTTATATAGATTTAAAAAGAAAATAAAAGGGCTTTATTTCCCAAACCCCTTGAGTCTTTTCTTTTCCTTGGTATTTACGAAATTCTTAAAAGAAAAACTTCCAGTAGTACTATTTTTTGTTAATAAAGCATATATATCATTCTACTACCATTAGCAAATAACTTAGATGTAGTTAATATAATTATTAAAAGGTTTAGCTCTGTTACAAATAAAAACAGAAAGATCCGGTGACCAGACTTTCATGATGTTACATTACCATGACAAGAAACTCTGAGCAGTAAAAGTTGGGCCCACATAGTGCGTATAAGCATCTAATACCTTGAGATCTACTTAAAAATTTTCAAGTTATCTTTCATGATTTAGGAACCATTTAGAGACACGAAGTCTTTATAGGTTGGGGTAAAGGTTGATACTTAGTTTGATTAAAAGTAATGATTAATATACCTTTTTTTTTTTTTTCCTGAGACGGAGTCTTGATCTGTTGCCCAGGCTGGAGTGCAGTGGCACGATCTTGGCTCACGGCAACCTCTGTCTCCCAGGTTCAAGTGATTCTCTTTGCCTCAGTCTCCGAGTAGCTGGGACTACCGGTGCCCGCCATCACGCCCGGCTAAGTTTTCATATTTTTTAGTAGAGACAGGGTTTCACTGTATTAGCCAGGATGGTCTCAATCTCCTGATCTTGTGATCTGCCCTCCTTGGCATCCCAAAGTGCTGGGATTACAGGCGTGAGCCACTGTGCCAGGCCACCTTTTTTTTTAATACTTCCTTCTGAGGCTGTTTTCCCCTAAACAGGATCTTAATCTGACATATGTGATTGAAATATTATTTAAAGCAGTGAGTTATTTTAACCTCAGATTAGTTACATTGATCAAAACGTTGATTTTTAAAAATATATATACACATACTTATATATATAGCTTTTATATTTAGTCTGGTTATATTAGTAATCATGGTATTTTGTTTCTTATTTCTTAAGGAGCCTTTGAATTTGTTGTCCAGATAAAAATCTGAATGATATTTATCTTAGACTCATACATAAAGGGACACAGTTATTCTCAGTTAGCATATGTTTTACTATCGGTTAATAAAAAATGCTTTATTGATTTGTTTCTCTTAAAAAAAAAAAAAAAGAGGCTGGGCACAGTGATTCACGCCTGTAACCCCAGCACTTTGGGAGACCAAGGCGGGTGGATCACCTGAGGTTCGAGACCAGCCTGGCCAACATGGTGAAAACCCGTCTCTCCTAAAAAAAAAATACAAAAATTAGCTGGACATGGTGGCAGGCACCTGTAATCCCAGCTACTCGAGAGACTGAGGCTGGAGAATAGTTTGACCCTGGGAGGCGGAGGTTGTAGTGAGCCAAGATCGTGCCATTGCACTCCAGCCTGGGGGACAAGAGCGAGACCTCGTCTCAAAAAAAAAAAAAAAAAGAAAGAAAGAAAAGAAAAAAAGAGCATTAATGACCCTTGGGAAAATATTAAGTGGTCTAATGTATAAAAAATAGGAGTCCCAGAAAAGGGAGAACAAAAAATTTATTTGAAGTAATAATGGCAAAAATTTCCCCAAATTTAATGAAAACTATAAATATATAGCTCCGAGCCTCAATGAACCCCAAGCAGAAAAACATATAAACAAAACACGTCATAGTGAATTGCTGAAAGCCAGTAATAAAAAAGAAATTCTTAAAAGCAGATAATAAAGACATACTACATACAGGGAACAAAGGCAAGAATATTCACAGACTTCTTGTCAAGAACAATGCAAGCCAGAGGACAATAAATATGCGTTGTCGTGGAGCTAAAAGTTAAAAAAAAAAGTCAACACAGAATTCTATATCAAGCAAAAATAATCTTTAAAAAGAAACATAAACAAAATAACACTTTTCATCCAGGAGACCTCCACGATAAGAAATGTTAAAGGATTGCACAAAGTCCATCACAACCTTACACATGAAAAAATACTTCCACAAGAACATCTGCCCAACAACCGCCTGTCTAGCATCAAGTGAGTGTCACTTTTATTATTGATCTTTATAGCCAAGGATAAGTATCTTCAAACAATTATGCAATTTTCCTCATTTTTTCTTTTAAAAACTTTTGTCTTTCTTTACCTCCCTGAATGTGCATATAGTTTATCATGGCATACATATTCCATTGCAATGCCTTACCCTGGAATAAACATAATTTTCTTTTAAAAAGAAAAAAGAAATGTTAAAGAAAGCTTTTTGCACTGAAGGAAAATAATACCAAGTGGAAAACTGGATTTACATAAAGGAAGGCACACTGGAAGTGGTAAATATGTGTGCAGATGAAAATATATTTCCCCCTTATTTACAAATTTCTTTTAAAATGAGTTGAATGTTTAAAGCCAAAACAATAATATATTGTGGATTTATTATCTATGTGAAGTAAAATGTATGTCAACAATTGCATAAAGGACCCAAGGGGAGGAATGAAAATATACTATTGTAAGATTCTCGGTTATATAATAAGAGATATACTATAATTTGGAAGTAGGCTGCAGTAAGTTAAAGATGCATATTGTAAACCCTATACTGTACTCCACTAAAAAATAAAACAGATAGATATAGGTGATAAGACAATAGAGAAAAAATGGAACTGAAAAATACTCAATCCAAAAGAAAGCAGGGAAAGAGGGGAAAAAATAAAAACAGATAACCAAGTAGAGATAAAATAGTAAAGTGGTAGACTTAAATCCATCCCTATCAGTAGCTACATTAAATAACAGCACTTAAATTAAAAGCCAAATATTGTGAGACTGGCTAAGAGAGCAAGACCCAATTCAGAGTTGTCTAAAAGAAACCCAATATATAGACAACAAATGGATGAAAATAAAGGAATGGAAAAAGATATACTATACAAACACTAATAATAGGAAAACAGAGATGGCTATATCGATATCAGACCAAGTGGACTTCAGAATAAACAATATAACCATGGATTTAAAAAGGCAATTCACAATAATAAAAGCATCAATTCATTAAGAAAACACAACAGTCCTAAATGTATATGCACCTATTCACAGAGCTTCAAAATACATAAAGCAAACACTGAAAGAACTGAGAAGAGAACAAATTTTTAATTCACAATTACAGATGATTTCCAAACTGAATGGTTTTCTAGCCCAATACATGGTGTTGGGGAAGCTGGATCTCCACATCATAAGAATAAAGTTGGACCCTTACCTTATATCATATATAAAAATTAACTCAAAGTGTATCAAAGAGCTAAATGTAAAACCTAAAATTATAAAACTCTTAGAAGAAAACAGAGAAAAAGTTTCATGACATTGGACTTGACAAGAATTTCTTGGATATTACATCAAAAGCATAGGCAACAAAAGAAAAAATAGATAAACTGGACTACATCAAAATCTAAAACTTTGTGCATGAAAGGACACTCACTATCAACAGAGTGAAAAAGCAACCTATGGAATGGGAGAAAATATTTGTAAATCATATATTTGATAAGGGATTAGTATCCAGACTACATAAAGAACTCCCACAAGTCAATTAGAAAAAACCAAATAACCCAACTAAAATATGAGCAAAGGACTTGGATAGCCATTTCTCTGAAAAAGATATATGAATAGTCAATAAGCACATAAAAAGATGCTCAACACCACTAATCATTAGGGAAATGCAAATCAAAACCACAGTGAGAAACCACTTCACACCCATTTAGACGGCCATCATTTAAAAAAAAAATCAGAAAATAATAGGTGTTGATAAAAATGCAGTGAAGCTGGAATTATTATGCATAGCTGGTGGGAATGTAAAATGGAGCTGCTGCTGTGGAAATTATTTGAGCAGTTCCTCAAATAATTAAACATGGAATTACCATATGATCCAGCAATTCCACTTCTGGGTGTCTACTCAAAAGAATTGAAAGCAGAGACTCCAACATAGATTTGTACACCCATGTTCATAGCAACATTATTCACAGTAGCCAAAAGGTGGACAACCTAAGTGTCTATGAACAGATAAATGGATAAACCAAAGATGGTACATACATACAGCGGAATATTAATTCTTCAGCCTTAAAAAAGGAAATGCTGACAAAACTATACAACATAGATGAAACTTGAAGACATTACGCTAAGTTAAATCAGCCCGTCACAAGAGAACAAATACTGTATGATTCTTCTTATATGAGTTTCCTAGAGTAGTCAAATTCATAGAAACAGAAAGTGGAAGGATGGTTGCCAGGAACCTTGGGGAGGGAGGAATTGGGAGATAATTATGTTTAATGGGTACAGAGTTTCAGCTGGAGAAGGGGAAAAAGTCCTGGAGATGGTTGCTGGTGATGGTTGCATAACAATGTATATGTATTCGATACCATTGAAATGTACACTTAAAAATGGTTACAATGAAGCTGGGCTCGGTGGCTCACGCCTGTAATCCCAGCACTTTGGGAGGCCAAGGCAAGTGGATCATGAGGTCAGGCATTCGAGACCAGCCTGGCCAACATAGTGAAACCCTGTCTCTACTAAAAACACAAAAAATTAGCTGGGCATGGTGGCGAGTGCCTGTAATCCCAGCTACTTGGAAGGCTGAGGCAGGAGAATTGTTTGAACCTGGGAGGTGGAGGTTGCAGTGAGCCGAGATCGTGCCACTGCACTCCAGCCTGGGCAACAATATGAGACTCCATCTCAAAAAAAAAAAAGAGAGAGAGAAAAGAGAAGAAGAAATAATAAAAAGGGTTTGGGGAAGGGGACATTAACATGTCTTTGGGATGATTAAATTTCTTTTTTTTTCTTTTCACATCAGAGGGAAATTCTTATATTGCAGTCTGGCCCAGTCCCCCAGTTACTCTCTAAGAGAACTCATGAGTGCTAGAAGTCTGTGGCCAAGTGGGCCTGTGGGTCTGTAAGCTGGCATGGGAACTAGGTTTTTCTTACTTCCCAGTTTAATATAAGGGAAGGTGCTTTGCTGAAGTGCTTAAACAGGAAGGAGAAACTACCAACACTGTTATTTTCTCTTGCGACAGCTTCAAGACTCAAGCTAAAGCTACCATTATCCTTTTCCCTTGGTTCCTCTAAAAATACTTATCTCCCTACTGGATTCCACAGAGATGGCAACTTTGGTTGGTTCCACAGGTGCAGATGGAGCCACAGGTTCCCTGGTCCTTATAGGCTCTGCAGTGATGAGGGACCCTGTCCTTCAGGGGCCTCTTGTTTATCCATGGGTGTTCCCTGTGGATTCGGGTGTCAGGCCAGATTCCAGACTCAGATATGGACTTCCTTTTTGAAAGACAGAATGAATAATCAATGTATCCAGTAATGAAGAGACCTCATGAATAATTATTTCAACTTGGTACTAATTCATATCTGATGCCAAAGCAGTACCCTCACATGGAACAACAGAACTCTGCATGGACATAATTTTTTAAATGGGGCTAACAACAGTATTGGTTAACATTGGGAGTATTTTGATATATTGATTTCTTTACTCCTTCACAAGGCAGGTTTTATTATTATCCCCATTTCACAGATGAGGAACAGAGAGTCCAAAGGTAACTGATCAGTTACAGGTTCATCTATAATTTTTTTTTTTTTTTTTTTGAGACAAGATCTTGCTCTGTTCCCTGGGCCAAAATGCAGTGGCATGATCACAGCTTATTGCAGCTTTGACTTCCCAGGCTCAAGCAATCCTCCCGCCTCAGCCTGGCGAGCAGCTGGGACCACAGGTGTATGTCATTATGCCCGGGTAACTTTTTATTTTTAGTGGAGACAAGGTCTCACCCTTGCCAGGCTGGTCTCGAACTCCTGGGCTCAAGCGATCCTCCCCCCTCAGCCTCCCAACATGCTGGGATGACGGGCATGAGCCACTGCACCTGGCCCATCCATAAATTTCTACCCCTTTTTTTTTTTTGACAACTATTTTCACCATGCAATGTTCCACTGAGAAACAGACTAATTTGAGTCTTGCCCTGTGTTGCTGTATTGTTCGAATTATTTTACTAGCAAGCTACGGGAAGCCAACTCAAATTTGCTGAAGTGAGAATAGGAAAGGAAATTGTTAGTGGCATAACCGGGATCACTGGGAATCTCCAGTTTCAGGCACAGCTGTATCCAAGTGACGAGGTGGTGGTTCTCTCTCATTCATTCTCTCTCTTTCTCACACACACACACACACACACACACATACAGACACATACACACACATCCTCCACCTACAGAGTCTGTTCACAACCCTGCTGACGTGGTTAAACTGAGTAGCAACAGGCCTATATCCAAAAGTTTAAAGTCTGGTAGAAAGAGAGGACTTTTTTCCCCTTAAAAGTCCCAGTATGAATCCTGGGATTGAGTCTTATGGGCCTGTCTTGGGCCACTTAACATCCCTAAGCCAGGCCCCTGTGGTCAAGTGGAAGGAACCGTCGAGGTGACCCGGCCTGTGCCAGGTGTCTGTCTTCAGGCCCGGGGTTGGAGGAGGGGTTCGACTCCACTCAAACTGGGTGACCCGAGAATGTGGAGAGGGAAATCTAGATGCTGTTCCCGCACCTCAGTTTGAAGGGCAGAACACATACAAGTGAGACAAAAATGACAGACATTCCCTGTCACTGCCAGGAGAGCCATCCATGGTAGACACTGGATATTATCTGATCTCAAAGTTGCAGGTAATCTATATCACTGAAATGGATGACCAGTAGCCTGGTTTTGTTTAACAGCTTTGAATTCATGACTCAAGAAGCTGAGCCATTGCTGTTACATTTCTGAAGTGCAGCCATATGTTGACTTTTATTTTGATATTCATTTTATTCATTCAAAAAATATTAATGGAGCACTAATTATGTGTAAGGATCTTGAAATACACAGGTGAGTCGGTGTCGTGACCCTAGCTTACATTCCAGCAAAGGGCTTAATGCCCAGTGCCATTCAGTATAGATTTCCTTGACTACATAAATTGCATGAAGCTTTTGAATATAATGGTGGATTTTCCTATAACACCATGGATAGAATTTCACATAGAAGCAGGTAGTCAATACATATTTGCTGATTTATTACACAGTGGTAAAGATTCATCCCTCAGTATCATTCTTTTTCTGTATTGTTTGTGTGCTCCTAGATCATTCAGTTCATGAGTGATGGAAACTACCAGCTATATTTCCAAGAACAGTGATGCAACGCTATTCCTTTTAGATGTTGGCAATGGAATTATTTGCTATGGGAACCCCATGTCTATTCATCATTTGCATAGTGTTAAACATGTGTGGGAATGGGAAGTCTCACAACTGCCTTTCTTCCCTTTATTTTTGCTACCTTTGATCTGGAATTTTAATCTTATTTGGTTAAATTATTTCTAGTGAGGTGTTCAAAGACTTTCAAGTATCTCTCTCTTTTGAACATTAGCTTCTTTGTGGTGTGTTTTTTCCTAATTATTCCAAATATAGTATAATGACCATGAAAGCAGCAAAAATATATACATATATGTTCTTGAATTTGATTTCATATTCACAGCTTCCTCTCAGTGCCTCTCTAGTTATTAGGTCTATTTCAATGTCATTTACAAGGTGCCTGCCAAGATTATAGTCATTTCAATACAAGTTACTATACATTTAGGGAATAAGTTGGTTCATTTGATTTAAACATGAGACCTCAGTATCTGTGTATATGCTGTTCAAAGATCCTATTACAGTTATTGTGAAGTTGGCTACTGTGCATTATTTAATATATATTTAGTAATTTGTTAATCAAATATTCATTGAATGCCTACTATGTGTCAGGTGCTACTTTAGACATCGGGAATACAGCAGAGAACAAGACCAAGTGCCTGCTGTCAAGGAGTCTTCATTGTACACGGGGGAGAGAGACGATCATGCATAAATAAATAGGAACACATTATCATGTGCTATGAGGAGACATATGGCAGGGTACAGGATAGAGTCAGGGAAGTAGCTCTCAGGTTGAGGGGTGTATTTGTTTGTTAGAGCTGCCATAACAAAATACCAGAGACCACGTGTCTTAAATGACAGAAATTTATTCTCGTGCAGTTCTGGACTCTAGAAATCTGAGATCAACGTGTCGGCAGGTTTGATTCTTTCTGAGACTCTCCTTGGCGTATAGCTGCCTTTTACTGTGTGTTCAACTTGGCCGTCTCTGTGTGTACACACATGTCTGGTGTACATCAGTGTCTGTGTTCTAAACTCCTCTTCTTAAAAGGGCACCAGTCCTATTGGATTAGGGTACACTCAAGTGAACTCAACATAATCACCTCTTTACAGACCCTGTCTCCAAATACAGTCACATCCTGAGGTAGCGGGAGCTAGGACTTCAACATAGGAATTTGGCGAGAACATAATTCAGCCCCTAGCGAGGGAGTCAGGGAAGACCCCTCTGGGGAAGGAAGACATCTGAACAGAGCTCTGAATAAGGGAACAAGTCATGGCTGTTGGTGAGTCAGCAGTGGAAGGGTGCTCCCAGCAGGGGCACAGTGAGTACATGGGCTCCAGACTGGAGTCTGGGAGGCCACAGTGGCTGCAGCCCAGGGAGGCAGTGCAAGCATGCTACCCGTGAAGGCAGGGTCAGCCCATGAGGAACCTTGGAGGCATGGTGAGGACCGAATTTTCTTCCAATTGTCATAGGAAGTCATTAGAGTGTTTTGAGCAGGGCGGGGGACATAATCTCACACACATTTTTAAGGGATAATTTTAAAATTTATGACAGATTTTCTGTAGATTCCTGAGAATTTGGCAGGCAAGGTCATACTGATCATGAAACCCAGAAAAATTTCTTAGAATAGTTAAGATGCTCTGTTGGTTTTCTAGGAATTCTGTCCCTTGAAGATTAAGAGATCAGCTAACAATTACTTGGAATATTGTATTACTGCTCAAGTTTCTCCTGCCACATTAGGTGATGCTGGGTTTACGACAAGAGAAATACGTGTGTTTACATACTCCTATGGAAGAACATCCTTTTCTTGAAGAATATTTTGGGTTAGAATAGTCTGGTATGTGGTAACTTATTTATAAGAAGTGATGCTAAACTGACATGACTTTGGGACAGCTTGGGCCAGGGCAAACTCTGAGGCATCTTTTCCACCTTTGACAAATGCCGTCTCTAGATTCACACGAAGTAATGAGAGGTTAAGTGACAATTACTTTGGAAGCTTTGAGCAATTTGTTGCCAAAAGATAAAGGATCTCCACAAAGCAGTTCATACAGATCATACCTAGACCCTATTCAGAATTAACCAAAAACTTGGCATTCTTGGGTAGGGCACGGTGGCTCACGCCTGTAATCCCACCATTTTGGGAGGCCAAGGTGGGTGGATCACCTGAGGTCAGGAGTTCAAGACCAGCCTGGCCAACATGGTGAAACCCCATCTCTACTAAAAATACAAAAATCAGCCAGGCATGGTTGTTCACGCTTGTAGTCCCAACTACTCTGGGGGCTGAGGCATGAGAATCTTTTCAACCTGGGAGGCAGAAGTTGCAGTGTAGCCGAGATCACCCCACTGCACTCCAGCCCGGGTGACAGAGACTCTGCTTCAAAAAAAAAAAAAAGAATTAACCAAAGACTTGGCATTCTAAAGCCCCACATACAGGAAATCTGCATCACATGAACTATCAGTGTGTTTTTCAAGTTGCTTAAAATGGTTGTATCCATGTTTACAGGGTATTTATGTTGTATTCAGTTACAAGCACCATATTCAACATAAAACATTGTCATTGAATAGATTGGTAGTCATTTTCATGGGAACTTGTAAATACATTCAGGTCATCAATTTTCCCTTGTGTATCTCCATTAAACTTTGTTACTGAGGGCTGCCTTCCAAGATCTGTAAAAAGTTTCATCAGATAGAAGAGTATAACAATATTAGACACACAGACACAGGGAAATTTCAACTGTAATAGCTTTATTAGAGTTAGTAAAATTTTAGGTGAGATCAGTTACATTTCAGAAATAAAAATAGGTCACTTCTTTAGTCTTGCTTATTTTTTAAACACAGTATTTTTATGAAGAGAGAAATATAAATAGAAAACAAATTTTAATTAGTATATGCCATAGAAATCATTTAGAGATGATCAGAAACAAGTTAAATTTGAATATGAAAGCTTCCCTCACCCCCATAGGGAAAAAAAATGGACTAACCCATTCTAACCAAAAATCAGACTTAGCTATGTAAAAATAAAATCCTTAGAAAAGCAGTTAATCTAACCTGGGTTTTGGATACCTGTACCTAAAATGTGTTTAGAACATTCCTCTAAAGACACCTGTAGAAACTAAAAGCATGGCCGGGTACGGTGGCTAACGCCTGCAATCCCAGCACTTTGGGAGGCTGAGGCGGGAGGATCACCTGAGGTCAGGTGTTCGAGACCAGCCTGGCCAAGGTGATGAAACCCCGTCTCTACTAAAAATACAAAAATTAGCCCAGCATAGTGGCGCAGGCCTGTAATTCCAGCTACTTGGGATGCTGAGGCAGGAGAATGGCTTGAACCCGGGAGGTGGAGGTTGCAGTGAGCCGAGTCATGCCATTGCACTCCAGCCTGTGCGACAGAGCGAAACTCTGTCAAGAGAGAAAGAAAGAAAGAGAGAGAGAGAAAGAAATAAAGAAGGAAAGAAAGAAAAGAAAAGAAAAGAAAAGAAAAGAAAAGAAAAGAAAAGAAAAGAAAAGAAAAGAAAAGAAAAGAAACTAAAAGCCTTAGGTCCACAACACATTTTCCGTAGAATCTTGGTGCTGAAGGAGAGAAGGCAAAGCATAACTCAGAAGGTCTCAGTGAGGTTCTCGTTATTTTGAGGCTATCTTTGGTGGCTGAATTAAAGGGTAGTGTGGTGTTAAAGTAACGTTGCTGCATGTGCTTTAATAAGCAAAGTTGGAGATTATTGATGATAACACAGTCATCTGTGGCATGCATTCCTGTGCATTCTAAAACATGAAGCCTCACTTTGAGTCTTACCATTAAGTCCTTGCTGTGAAGGGGTGGCAAGTGTTATTAAGTTGTTAGATTAGCAAGGTTCTACTGCATTTTCGCTTTAAGCCAGAGTGCTTTCACAGCTGAGCTGTAATGCTCTGAAAATGCCAACATAACAAGATCCAGACGTGGCGTTGAATCCCAAATGGTAAACGGCCAACGGCATTTATACAGTATTACCTTGCTGAAGCCGTAAAAAGTCAGCACATCTGAAAAGACACCGTGCCTAAATACGAAAGCAGAGAAGAAGCCAACGCAGGAAATAGGTGGCTCTTTCAATCATAACATACTTCTTCTACAGGGTGGGAAGGTAGTTCCGTTTTCTAGAGAATACCAGCGTGAACTCCAATCCCTTCTTAAGGAGGCAAGCAGAAAGAATGAACCTAAATTATCCTATTGATGACTAAATGTTACATTTAGCTCCCGGGAGTCCATGCCTGGAACAGAATTTCAAGGAATCACATTTAGCCTGCTGGCCAACCGGGACCTGCTGCAAACTTGAGTAAACACAAGGTTTCCTAATAAACTGCCTTTCTTAGAAATCTAAAGTACTAAAAACCCTAAGTTCAGGAAAACTTGAATTTCTCAGAGAGGCAGGAAAAGGGATCAAGTTGCAGAACAATAGCGCTAGAAAGAAAAACGAAATGCACCTGAGGACAGATAGTTAAAGGAGTTGGAGAAATTACATTTCAGAAAAATATGTTTCAGTGGCCAATTTTGTCTCTAGCTTGGAAATGTACTTGGTCCTATGAATAGGTTGACTCTTGCACAAACCCTATTTACCTGGCTTGGTTCAAAGTTGTCTGTGACTTTTATTTCCCATGTGACTGATGAATTTGACAAGTTTGCCCCTGGCCCTGTGCTGAGCGCTATGAAGGGGCAAAGAATTATAAGACCTGGTTTGGGGTTTGGGGGTGGGGAATGGGGTTTCAAAGAGAATATGCACAGCAGCAGCAAAGGTAGCAGTGTGCTGGTGGGTTTAGAGAGAGGTTTTTGTTTTTTTGAGATGGAGTCTTGCTCTGTCACCCAGACTGGAGTGCAATGGTGCAATCTTGATCTCGGCTCACTGCAACCTCCATCTCCCAGGTTTAAGCGATTCTCCTGACTCCACCTCCCAGGTTTAAGCGATTGTCCTGCCTCCGCCTCCTGGGTTTAAGCGATTCTCCTGCCTCAGCCTCTCAAGTAGCTGGGATTACAGGCACCCACCACTACTCCTGGCTAATTATTGTATTCTTAATAGAGGTGGGGTTTCACCATGTTGGCCAGGCTGGTCTCAAACTCCTGACCCCAAGTCATCCACCTGCCTCAGCCTCCCAAAGCGCTGGGATTATAGGCGTGAGCCACTGTGCCCAGTCTAGAGACAGGTTTTAATAAACTTAGAGTTTAGTGATCTGTGTGGCCTGGGACAGAAAAGTCATTTTCTCATTTGCTTGTTACTCAGAGTAGCCTATCGGGAGGATTTGGGGCAGGGCCAGTGGTGCGGAATCATTCTTGAGCTACAAATATCAAGAACACAGGATCTAGAAAGATGAATGAACTCTATTCGTACTACCTCGGCAGCATCCAAAGTCACAGAGGGGCAAGATACTACTGTGCTAGGAGGATGAATGATGACTTTAATTTGTAACCGACATAAATAAAAATAAGTTTCCGACTAGGTGTCTATCATCACATCACCTGAGCATGACTGGATGGATTTTTCACTGTATTGGAGGGAACATTTGAATTTATAAAATGGCCTTAAAATATGGGCTTGTAGGGGGTGATGGTGGGCTGACTACCAATGAAGAGATGTGCCATATGCATTATCGCAGGTCAGGGTCTCACAGACACAGTCTCAGAGATGGGGATTGGTATACCAGAGTTTATAAACAAAGTGCTCCAGGGGAAATGAGGGGGTGGGAGAGGAACAGGCTGGATGGGGAAGGGGAAGGAGCCCAGCAAGAGAGCCACTTCAGGCCAAGTCCCAGCCTAGCATGGCCCCACAAAAAGCAGTGGAGTGTAAGTTACACCTCTGATTGTATCCCAACTCCAGGCATGCCAGAGCTGGGCTTTCATATTCTGCACCAGTCAGCCATTGACCAATGGCCCCCCAGGGAGGACCCAAACTTCCAGGTACATCTGTCACCAGTCTTTAGAAGAGAGTCATTAGAAGCAGGCATAGAAGCCAAGGGAAGGGGCCAGGCTTGGTGGCTCATGCCTGTAATCTGAGCACTTTGGGAGGCTGAGGTAGGTGGATCACCTGAGGCCAGGAGTTTGAGACCAACCTGGCCAACATGGTGAAACCCCGTCTCTGCTAAAAATACAAAAATTAGCTGGATGTGGTGGTGCATGCCTGTAATCTCAGCTACTCAGGAGGCTGAGGCAGGAGAATTGCTTGAACCCAAAAGACAGAGGTTACAGTGAGCCAAGATCATACCACTGAGCTCCAGCCTGGGCAACAGAGCAAGGCTCTGTCTCAAAAAAAAAAAAAAAAAAAAAAATAGAAGCCAAGGGAAGGACACTCAGAAATGGACAAAGGATTTTGAGGGGAGGGCACAAAGCCCCTCAATACAGTGTTCCCCCATGCGTATTAAGACCTGTGGGCAGAGCAAGGAATAAATGTTTCAGATATGAGTCGAAAATCCAAGGACACGCCCTTCAACTTGCAGACACTGGTTTCCAGTTGAGCTGCTTCTCACATGGGCAACTCTAGCCAGCTGGTAGGAGCAGAGATTTGTGTACTTGGTAATGTTTTTAAAAAACAGCTGGGGATTGTCCCGGGCAACGCTGGAGGCCGGCTTCTGCGCAATCGCACGGGCCTGCTGAGCTTGTCCCTCTCCTCCTGCTGTCCCCGGAGGGGCAAACAAGCCTCTTTCTTATTCAACCTATGTCTTCCTGAACCCTGTTTCTCTCTGACGGGTGACTGGAGAGACTGAGACAGTTCTCATTAAGAAGACTACATAAGCAAGGCCTAAATTCTGTGCTACAAATCCTATAAAAGTGTCATGAAAATGGAGGCTGCTCAGGACTGGAGGAGCCGTGGAAGGCTTTTTATGGGAGATGGGACTTCATTTTGGCCTTGAAAAGCAGCAGAGCTTAGTAGGTAGAAAAGAGAAGGAAGGGCATCCTGGCAGGGGGGTACACATTGAGCAAATGGCACAGAGGTGAGACCTGATGTGCACTTTTATGGCACAAAGTGAAGACTGTCTTAGCTTAAGGGAAGAATCCCAGCCCGGAAGGCTGACAGTCGGTCACCCTGGGTCTGAAATTTGGGTCATGGTCTTAAGCCATCTTCCCCTCTGCTGCTTGGTTCAGCTTCTTTCTGATTCTCTGCCTAATTCCCCACTCAGACTGGCTTTCCATCAAGCTGTGTCGGGCTCCAGACCATCCTCCTAATTAATACATGCCAGGTCCCATGAGTTGACAAGCTTTCAATACAAAGAAATAAATGATATAAGCCAGGACGAAAAGCAGAACAAAATAAAGATAGCAGGGGGTGTTTGGAGTGAACAACATCATGAAACAGGCCAATTTCAGAGACTTTTTGGAAAAGCGGAAACCTGATGTGTTAATTAGGAGTCTATTTCCATAATAAGACTGCTCAGGGGAAGGTAATAGAAGAAACAAAAGGGGCAGTGGCGGGGACTGTTCAGGCAGGATGGAAGTTACAGCTTAAGGAGAGGGGAGAGGGCTTACTATTGTCTGTTGTCTTCTGTATCTCTGCGGTCTGCTGGCTCCGTAAGACAGGGGGCTGCCCCTTCTTTGTTTTGTAAAGCACCATGAATAAAGAGCTTCGGGTATAAATAACAATGTGGTTTCTGGCCCCAGGACCCGATTCAACAGGAAGTACTGCAGCCTTACCAGCTCCAGCTGGTGGTAGATTTTGACTTTTCAGGGCCATACTCTATTCAGAGGAGCTGTCTGCTGCTGAGATGAGCCAATATAGTGGTTCAAAACAAGAGGAAGTGTGGCAAGGAAGTGAGATGCCAATGCACCCGCAGTGAGGGAAGGGCGCTTGTGGAACCGGAAGCCTTCATCTGGCTTCAGGCAGCTAGGTTTGGGGGGATTCGAGCAAGGGCGCTGGAATCAGGTAGATGTGGGATCTAACCCCCAGCTCTGCCGCCTGCTGGCTCTGCGGTTAGGCCTTCCAACTGGTATGCTGAGCTGAGAAAAGACAGTGTATCTTCTCCACTACTGCCAGATTGATTTTCCAAAAGCACAGCTTTGAGCATCTCTTCCTGCTGCTTGGAGATGGCAGTGGCTCCCAACTGCCTGGCAGAAGCCAGTCCACTGTGGGGCTGGCCAAGTTCTGCACTTCAGGGACTTTGACTGAGTGGGTGAACCCCTCGCTTTCTTCTTCGTGAAGCAAGGACGATAATAGGCACTGTGTTGTTGGGCTGCTGTGAAAGTTAAAGGAGGTAATTCATGTAAAGCATGTGGCACATCATTAAGTGCCCCACTAACAAGAATCTTCACCACTGGTTAAGAAACTGCTTGAGTGCAAGGCCCCATTCTTCCTTTACTAGATGTGACCCTGGGTATGTTTCTTAATTTCCCTATTGTATTAGTCCGTTCTCACATTGTTGCAAAGACACTACCCCAGACTGGGTAATTTATAAAGGAAAGAGGCTTAATTGACTCAAGTTCAGTGTGGCTGAGGAGGCCTCAGGAAACTCACAATCATGGAGGAAGGGGAAGCAAACCTGGCAGGAAGGAGAAGGAAAGCCAAGAAAAAGGAGTTTCCCCTTATACAACCATCAGATCTCGCGAGACTTATTCACTACCACGAGAACAGTTGGGGGAACCACCCCCATGATTCAATTATCTCCCACCACAAATGGGAATTATGGGAGCTACAATTCAAGATGAGATTTGGGTACAGACACAGCCAGACCCTTTCACCCATCCTCAAACGCTCACCTGTAAAACAAGGTTGTTGGGAGGATTCAATGAACTGATGTATCTAAAGCATCTTGACCAGTACTTAGTGCTCAATAATTTTAGTTTTATGACATCATCATCGTCATTATCACTGCTTCCTCCATCACCATCATGATGATCATTTAGATCTGGGAGAAAAAAAAGAAATAAATTGGGAATATACTTATTGAAATGAGTCCCTGAAGTTGCTCTGGGGGTCTAGGAGTGGAGAAGGGGGTTGAACGCCTCCATCCCTCCTCTCCACAGATACTTCTGGCAGAGCCTGGGGTAGTTGGGACCGGTGAGGGCTTCAGGGACTGGGTGTGCCTGTTGCATCTGGCTGCTTTCTCCTGGCCTCTGGATCTAATGCTGGGTACCTGTTCAACCTCGGCCAACTGGAAGGTGGGGGTCAATCTTGCTGAATGAGACTGTGGTGGCTGTGGTTGTTAGAGGACACATGCTTCCTGTTTCTGCTGTCATGAGAGTCCCTCAGGGAAAGTTCATGATGAAGTGGAATGTTACTCTGTCTCCCGTTTTTCTTTTTTCTTTCTTTCTTTTTTTTTTTTTTTTTTTGGAGACAGAATTTCGCTTTTGTCACCCAGGCTGGAGTGCAATGGCGTGATCTCGGCTCACAGCAACCTCCGCCTCCAGGGTTCAAGCCATTCTCCTGCTTCAGCCTCTGGAGTAGCTGGGATTACAGGCATGCGCCACCACGCCCGGCTAATTTTGTATTTTTAGTAGAGATGGGGTGTCTCCATGTTGGTCAGGCTGGTCTCGAACTCTGGACCTCAGGTGATCCGCCCGCCTTGGCCTCCCAAAGTGCTGGGATTATAGGCATGAGCCACCACGCCTGGCCTGTCTCCTGTTTTTCTATCTGATCCTTCACCCATTTTGTGTAATGTTGGCAAGGCTGTCAACAGTGTGACCCCACCCCATTGCTGGGGTGTAATGCAACCCAAGCAAAGTGAATCAAAATCATTACAGGGAGTTTGCTTGAGAGCTAGGGGTAGGGGTAGGGGTGGAGGGAAGTGTCCTTCTCCCTTGCTGTAGGATGCAGAGATCTGAAAACCACAGGAGCCTGAAGATGCCAGACAGGGGTCCTTGCAGCCGTGTTGGAGAGATTCTGCTTGAGAGGGAAGTCAATCAAAGTCAAAAGATAGAGCCCTCTTATCATTGTTTGAGCCACTTGATACAGCTATGCCTGAAGGTGATCGCCCCCAGACTTCCCAGGTACATGAGCCAATTAACTCCATAAAGCTGATTGTGTTGGATTTTTGTCACTTGTACTAATGGGTACAGTGCCTTTATTTGCAACTGTGAGAAATTTGCTTCATGTGCTTTAAACTCATTTGTGTTAGGAATAATTAGATTTTTTAAATTTGTGGGGGTCCTACCTAGGAGTGGGGAATAGAAAACTGAGATGTAACAGAAGGCAGAGAAGAAGCTGATGCTTTGCACTGAAGCCTTGGAAAAGATCAAGGAAGCTGAGAGCTAGTAGCCAAGGGCCAGAGAACAGCCAGCTGTGTTGATGGAAGGGAAGAAACAGGGTCACCTGTGGGAGGAGCAGGCAGCACAGGCAATGACATTAGGCTATAGTGCTTATGGATAAGGACCTATATAACCTTCTATGTGGTGGCACAAATCTGGCGAATCACTACTCAGCTATATTAAGCCAATTCGATAAAAATGACTCAAAGCATCTCAATCAAAAAGGCAATGTCAACTTGGAGTCACAGAGCCTTGGGCTTAGGGCCAGCTTTGGGACAATCTAGATGAGTGACATTAAGAGAATTATTTGACATCTCTGAGCCTCAGTTCCATTTCTGCACCATAGGGATAATAATGCCTTCCTCACATAATAGGTGATGATGGTACTGTTTTATTCAAGCTATTCCACACCTCTGGGACCACAATAGAAAAATGAGAAGCAAGACAACCAACAACTCCATTCCAAAAAGTACAAAGCACATGCAATATGTGCATGAAGAATCAGACATAGAAGAAAAAATGGGGCCAGGCACGGGGGCTCGCACCTGTAATCCCAACACTTTGGGAGGCTGAGGTGGGTGGTTCACTTGAGTCTAGGAGTTCAAGACCAGCCTGGGCAACATAGGGAGACCCCATCTCTACAAAAAAAAATTCAAAAATTTAGCTGGGCATGGTGGTGCATGCCAGGAGTCCCAGCTACTATGGTAGCTGAGGCGGGAGGATTGCTTGAGCGTGGGAGGTAGAAGCTGCAGTGAGCCGTTACTGCAACTACTGCACTCCAACCTGGGTGACAGAGCAAGACACTGTCCCCTCCCCCCGAAAAAGAAGAAAAAACATTTTAGCATCTGTGTTATCTACGATTTGCAAGCACATTTTTAAAACCATAGGGAAGGCAAATCCTGAAAACTGTTCAGGTAGTAAAAGTTGGAAATTGGAAAAATATCCAGTACTATGTATTACTAATTTTCAGTCCATATATAGTTGGTAATATTTTTATTTAGCTTGCTATCTTTGTGCTTTTATTTTAGTAACAGATGTCTTCAAGTTATTTATGAGTCCTTTTTTCCATAGGCATTATGGTTTTTTATCATCTATTAGCTGCTTCAGGGCTCTAGCTAGCAAGTTTTTGTTGCTGTTGTTGTTGTTTTGAGACAGTCACTCTGTCACCCAGGCTGGAGGGCGGTGGTGTGATCTTGGCTCACTGCAACCTCCGCCTCCTGGGTTCAAGCAATTCTCCTGCCTCAGCCTCCTGAGTAGCTAGGATTACAGGCGTGTGCCACCATGCCTGGCTACTTTTTGTATTTTTTTTTTAGTAGAGACAAGGTTTCACCATTTTGGCCAGGCTGGCCTCAAACTCCCGGCCTCAAGTGATCCACCTGTCTTGGCCTCCCAAAGTGCTGGGATTACAGGTGTGAGCCACTGAGCCCAACCTCTAACTAGCAAGTTTGACACAGAGTTGAGGATAGTGGTCCTTTCATTTCCTTTTCAGGACAAACAGCAGGTCTGATGGGGGCTGTGAAGAAGCCACACAGTTTTGGTGACTAGACTGTCAAGGAAACAGGGTTCTCTAGGTTGGCACTAACAGTGACAGTTGTCTTCTCCTGCATTAGCCAGGGTTTTCCAGAGAAACAGAACCAATGAGATGTATATAGGTCAAGCATGGAGGCTTGCGCCTATAATCCTAGCACTTCATGAGGCTGAGGCAGGCAAGAGGATCACTTGAGTCCTGGAGTTCGAGATCATCATGGGCAAATAGCAAAACCCCGTCTCTACTTAAAAAAAAAAGTGAAAAGTGTAAAGATATGAGAAAGATTGATTGATTTTAAGGAGTTAGCCCTTAAAATGACTACAGAGACTGGCAAGTCCAAACGCCACAGAATAGGCCAGCAAAGTTAGAGACCCAGGGAGGTGCTGCAGTTAGAGTCCAAAGGCCAAGTCTACTGGCTGAATTCCCTCTTCCTCCAGGGAGGTCAGTCTTTTTTTCTATTAAGGCCTTCAACTGACTGGATGACGCCCACCCACATTATGGAAGGTCATCTGCTTTACTCAAAGTCTACCGATTTCAATATTAATCTGGTCTCGATTTTTTTTTTTTTTTTTTTTTTTGAGACAAGTTTGGCACTATTGCCCAGGCTGGAGTGTAGTGGCATGATCTCGGCTCACAGCAACCTCCATCTCCTGGGCTCAAGCCATTCTCCCACCTCAGCCTCCCAAGTAGCTGGGACTACAGGCACGTACCACCACTCCTGGCTAATTTTTGTTTTTTGTTTTTGGTAGACATGGGGATTCACCATGTTGCTCAGGCTGGTCTTGAACTTGTGAGCTCAAGCAATCCACCTGCCTTGGCCTCCCAAAGTGCTAGGACTACAGGTGTGATCTACCACACCTGGTAATTTCAATGTTATTCTTACCTTTAAAAAAATCTTCACAGAAACATCTAGAATTGTTTGAACAAATATCTTAGTACCGTGACATAGCTATGTTGACACCTAAAATTAACAAACATATCTCTTCAAATAGTTTTTGGACCACTGGCTTCCCAGATGAGGCCCTGAGAGGACCATGAGCAGAGCTACTGCTGAATGTCTGTGAGACACCACTAGCAAACCCCAAACCTTTACATCCCTATGACCTGAGACTCCCTAAAATAACCAGGGCAGGGATTTGCAAGGGTGTTAAAATTCCAAGACAGCAGTTGGGAACTCCGGTCACAGAGAGTTATGTCTTTATATTAAAATGGTCTCATTTGTATTCACAACCTGACTAGGCCTGGGACATTTAGGTTACAGTTCCTTGTTAACTAGGTAGCATCCTGAAGATGTGCCTATCTGTCTTTATTACCCAGTGACTGGATGGGGTGCAAGTAGTTAGCGATAGTTGTATGAATAAGTCCTAACAAATGTACACCTAGTAGTGGCACAGATATGTGGTGTGTTCATTAGAAGTTGAACTGGAAATGGGCACTATGATTTGTGTTAGTTCACTGGTTCATGGACAAGACCTTGACAGCAGCTGCCTGCATTTAATGGAGGAAGTTCCACTTGGGAAATGCAATTCTTGGGGTTTGGTCTCAACTCTATGTCTGTCCATGGGGCCTTGGGAGAGCCTGTTACCTTCTCTAGGACTCTCTTTCATGGTCTATAAAATAAGGAGGTTGATCTGTGAGGTTTCTTCCAGCTCTCACATCTACAATTCAGTAAGATCATCTAGACAGTGGCCAAACCCCAGGATACGGTGTGTGAAAGTTGTAAAGGGAGATTCAGGGAAAGGTGCCAACTGACTCCTGTCCCACCTTCTCTACTTGACTCAGAGTAATTGCCTCTTGGAAAGACCAGACCAGATGAGTAATCCTTTGCCATCTTGGGTGCTATGGTCTGAATGTGTCCTCCCAAAACTCATATGTTGAAATCTAATCAACAACACGATGGCATTAGAAGGAGGGGCTGTTGGAGGAAGGTTAGATCGTGAGGACAGAGCCCTCATGAATGGGATGAGTGCCCTTATCAAAGAGGCCCCAGGGAACTGCCTTGCCCCTTCTACCACATGAGGCCACAGCAAGAGAGGCCACCTATGAAGTAGAGAGTGAGCTTTCACCAGATGTCAGATCTGCTGGTGCCTTGATCCTGGACTTCCAGCCTCCAGAACTGTGAGAAATAAGTTTTTCTTGTTTAAAAGTCACCCCGCTTATGGTATTTTGTTACAGCGGCCTAAATGGACTAAGATACTAGAATCTCATTATCTTTTTTTTTTTTTTTTTTTTTGAGATGGAGTCTCTCTGTTGCCCAGGCTAGAGTGCAGTGGTACAACTATAGCTCACTGCAGCCTTGAGCTCCTGGACTTAAGCAAACCTCCCACCTGGGCTTCCCAAACAGCTGGGACTACAGGTGCATGCCACCATGCCCAGCTAAGTTTTTACATTTTTTTTATAGATGGTGTCTTGTTATGTTGCCCCGTCTGATCTCAAACTCCTGGCCTCTAGTGATCCTCCCATCTCAGCCTTCTGAATCACTGGGATTACAAGTATCAGCCACCACACCAAGCAGATTTCATATCTTTTCATAAACAATTAGCTCTTGTGTTTAAAAATATGTTTTTAAATTACATAAAGTTATAGAATATAAATACACATAAAGAAGGAATTTAAGATTCTATACTCCCAAAACCCAGCGAATCCCTGTGTAGTTTTGGCATGTATCTTTTTAGCATATATGCAATTACTTTTTGTCAAAAAATGAGATCATGTTATATGTCACTGGTTCTATATTTTGATCTTTTAGGATTTTAAGACCAGTCTTCCTTCCTTGCTTCTTGGTTATTTTTCTCTTTTTCAGTCTTCAAGCTCTCCTCACAATGATATCTCATATTCTGGTTTTATTGTAAACACTGTGTAAAAGGGGCAGGGGTTAGCCTTAGTGGTTGGAGGAGAAAATTCAGAAGGTCAAAATATAGACAGCTCTTGAGAGGGTCAAAGCAGCAAGGATTTTTTTTTACCTTGGTGAATTTTCCTTCTCTAGTGTGGATTGAATTATGTCCCCCAAAAAGATATGTTCATGTCATAGCCTCTGGTACCTGTGAATGTGACCTCATAAGAAAATATGGTACATATACACCATGGAATACTATGCAGCCATAAAAAGGAAGGAATGAGATCGTGTCCTTTGCAGGGACATGGGTGGAGCTGGAAGCCATTATCCTCAGCAAACTAACACAGGAACAGAAAACCAAACACCACATGTTCTCACTCATAAGTGGGAGCTAAACAATGAGAACACATGGACACAGAGAGGAGAACAACACACACCAGGGCCTGTCATGGGGTTGGGGGGAGGGAGAATATCAGGATAAATAGCTAATGGATGTGGGGCTTAATACCTAGATGATGGGTTGACAGGTGCAGTAAACTACTGTGGCACATGTTTACCTATGTAACAAACCTGCATGTCCTGCACTTGTACCCCAGAACTTAAAAAAAAATTAGGGTCCTTGCAGATGTAATTAAAGATCTTTAAATAAAGTCATCCTGGATTTAGGGTGGACCTAAATTCAATGACTGGGCTCCTTCTAAGAGAAAGGAGAGGGAGATGTGGGACACAGA
Organism: Nomascus leucogenys; assembly: GCF_006542625.1. Classification (NCBI taxonomy): domain Eukaryota; kingdom Metazoa; phylum Chordata; class Mammalia; order Primates; family Hylobatidae; genus Nomascus; species Nomascus leucogenys. Next base: position 16,076,422 of record NC_044402.1, read on the forward strand.
CACGAAGACACACAGTGTGAGGGCCTGTGATGATGGAGGCAGAGATTAGAGTCATGCTTCTATAAGCCAAAGGATGCAAAGGATTGCTGACAACCACCAGAAGCTAGGAAAGAGGTGTGGAATGGATTCTTCCTCATAGCCACCAGAAGGAACCAATCCTTCCAACACCTTGATTCTGGTCTTCTGGCCTCCAGATCTGTGAGAGAATAGGTACCATTTTTTTTAACCACCAAGCCTATGGCAATGTGTTATGGCAGCCCTAAGAAGCGAATACATCCTCTGCTATGGTCTGAATTTTTGTGTCCCCCCCAAAATTCACATTGAAACCTAACCCCCACAGTGATGGTATTAAGAGGTGGGGGAGGTGATTCGGTCATGAGGACACTGCCCTCATGAATGGGATTAATGCCCTTACAATCAAGGCCTGGGGAGCTTGTTTGTCCCTTCTACCATGTGTGGACACATAGAAGGTGCCATCTATGAGGCATGAGCCCTCAAAAGAAACCAGATCTGCTGCTGCCTTGATCTTGGACTTCCCAGCCTCCAGAACTGTTGGCAGTAAATTTCTGTTGTTTATAAATTACCCAGTCTATGGTATCAGTCAGCCCAAACAGACTGAGACACCCCCTTTATCTTATGCTCTCTTTGGTGTTGTTCTCATTTCTTGACTTGCCTGGTGAGCCACTGAATGTCTTTTCAGCAAACCTAAGAAGTCAGTCTTGATAAATAGGATCAGGCCTACTTCACTTTACTGAACAAGGATGTCGCTGGAGTTTTTCCTAGAATAAGAGCTACATGATGTACACGAACAGGAAATTCAGCCCCCGGCTCTAAAAATTCAAAGCGATAAAGGAAGTTTCAGACTCTAAACAAAATTCTAATAGTGATTTACAGTTTACAAATAGTTTAGAACAAGGCCCATCAGAACCTTCACAGTAAAAATAAAGCCTTGATTTTATCAACTTCCAGCACCAGTTTTAAAGACAATTCCATCTAGGAGGGCGTTGAGGCCTGATTGAGAACACTCCTAAATTATCAAAGTTACATCCCTTCGCTTTGGTGAAACTGTTATTACTGCCAATAATACCAGGGGAGATGCCAAAGGCAACAGTGTGCACTGCACAGAGAGAATTCTGTTCTAAATAAAAATCAATTTGGTTCATAAACACTATATTTTAGGGCAGTTCTTTAGACCTTATCTATTTTTATGTCCTATAGCACTACATGAAGCAAAATCTTACTATATTTACCCTTCCTTTCATTATAATGCCAGCAGAAAAAAAAAATGCCTGTCACGCTTTCTAAGAAAAGTTGCGAGGGAGGGTGAGAGGCAGCATCGCCTTTATGGCCATATTCTCATACAGCGATGGGGGTCTGCAAGCATTGAAAATAGATTGATTTAGAAGCAGTGCTTGAATCCAAGATTTGAGAAGCTGTTTTTCAAATTTGTGCTTTAAATTATAGAAATTAATTTCACGTGATTGAAATTTCCAAAGTTAATTTTGCTTTCAAAAAATTTTTCTATTGTGCTAACAGCTTCTATTTTACTTAAACTGTCATTCAATTGGAATGAAATTTACAAACTCTACTAACTGTACTAATTGCAGTTTAGATCCCCCCAAAGTGGAAAAACGAAGGTTACAGGAGAGTAATGAGGACATTCATTAACAGATTTTTTTCCTTTTATGTTTTTAAAATTTCTTCCATGACCCAGGCCCCTGTGCAGGGTACTGAAGCAAACAGTACAGGGTCCCAGCCCTCTAGGAGCTCATGGGCCAGCAAGGAGTTGGACAATGTTAATGAAGTGGGCCCTCAGCAGGGTGTCTTCTGGGATCCACAGGAGCCCCAAGGAGGGCACCTGATATGGTTTGGCTGTGTCCCCACCCAAATCTCATCTTGAATTGTATCTCCCATAATTCCCACATGTTGTGGGAGGGACCCAGTGGGAGATAATTGAATCATGGGGGCGGTTTCCCCATACTGTTTTCGTGGTCGTGAATAAGTCTATGAGATCTGATGGTTTTATAAGGGGAAACCTCTTTCACTTGGCTTTCATTCTCTTCTCTTGTCTGCCTCCACGTGAGACATGCCTTTCGCCTTCCACCATGATTGTGAGGCCTCCCCAGCCACGTGGAACTGTGAGTTCATTAAACCTCTTTCTTTTGTAAATTGCCCAGTGTCAAGTATGTCTGTATCAGCAGTGTGAAAACAGACTAATGAAGCACCCAATCTCAGCTGAGGGAGTGCTTCAATGGTGCTGACATCTTAGCAGGAAGCCCAAGAGTCAGTCAAGACCCAGGGAGTGGGGAAGAAAGGTGAACAAGACAGAGGGAATCATGTGTGCAAAGGCCTAAAGGCTTTGGAAATCATAGAAAATTTGAGAAACTGAAAATGGAGGAGAGGAGAAAGATGGAGGCTGGAGAGTGGGAGAAACCTTTGACAGATGAAGTCAGTGATAGGAGTAGAGGCTGGATGACAAAGGCCAGGAAGGTCAGGCCAAGGACTGTACCCTTTATTTTGAGGAGACCAGGAGAGTCAGCCAAAGGTGTGAACCAGGGCTCGGTGTGACCAGCTTTGTGTGCCACAGTCAGGATGGCAATCAAAGAAAAGAGAAAGGCAAAAGAAAGCTCAAGAAAATGCAGCTCAGTTAGCTGCACCTAGTTTTCTTAGAGAGCAGAATGCACCACCTAAAATAGCTGGGAAGCCGAGATGGGCGGATCACCTAAGGTCAGGAGTTCAACACCGGCCTGGCCAACATGATGAAACCCTATCTCTACTAAAAATATAAAAAGTAGCCGGGCATGGTGACAGGCGCCTGTAATCTCAGCTACTTGGGAGGCTGAGGCAGGAGAATTGCTTGAATCTGGAGGCAGAGGTTGCAGTGAGCTGAGCTCATGCCATTGCACTCCAGCCTGGGCGACAGAGTGAGACCCTGTCTCAAAAAAATAAAATTAATTAAATAAATAAATAAAAACAGCCGAGTCCACTTCTGCTAAGTAGAGGATGACCACATAGTTAGTGGAACTCTACCATACATTTTGTGTCTGTGTTAAATAACCAAAGCAGCCTAATCATAACATTTTTTTTGTTCTTTGTTTTTTGTTTTTTTGAGACAGAGTCTCACTCTGTCCCCCAGGTTGGAGTGCAGTGGCGTGATCTCGGCTCACTGCAACCTCCACCTCCCAGGTTTAAGTGATTCTCATGCCTCAGCCTCCTGAATAGCTGGGATTACAGGTGCACACCACCACATCCAGCTAATTTTTTGTATTTTCAGTAAAGACGGGGTTTCGCCATGTTGGCTAGGTTGGTCTCAAATTCCTGACCTCAGGTGATCCACCCACCTTGGCCTCCCAAAGTGTTGGGATTACAGGCGTGAGCCACTGTGCCTAGCCAAAAATTGTTAACAAATAAAATTATTATCCTGACTCAAGTACTTAAAATATGAATGAAATATAAGAAAAGACTTTAACTTCTTCCTTTACTCTAAAACTATCATGTGGTTAAGGAACTTGGCATTGAAAGGAGCCATTTTTCATTTCATATATTTGTAGTAGGCAGGCCTAATGAGGGGTAATGTCTAAACATTTCAAACCAAATTCCCCCAGTTTAGGGTGTTAAGAAACTTGTTATTTTAAGCAATTTAGACAGATATTTGCATATATAAGCAAGCACATTCTTTGAACCAGCCCATTATATAACCTCACTTATCCCTGCAGGCAATAGACTAGTATGAATGCAGAATTAGATCTATCCAGGGCTCTCGGTGTGTGCACATGTGTATAGACCAGTAAGAAATAGACACATTTGTTAGGGACAATAACCGCCTTCCACTTCACTTACCTCTTATGAATTATTTCTGCTCTCAATTTCAAATCAAGAAAAATGCACCATATTTCCTGACTCATGCTATCAGATAAGTACTGGGAGAGCTAATATTGATAACAACTGTACAGAAACATGTTGGAATGAGCCATGTGATTCTGCTACTGTAATATCTAGAAACAGAACATTCTATATGTTCCCTTTTCTTTCCACCCCACATCATACTCAAGGCGTCACATTCATTGATTCATTATTCACTAATTCAACCGATTTTTAAAGGCTCCTACTACTTCTGTGTTTTGAATATTAATGGTGGGATTTCATGTCAAACAAGGTACAATCCTGCCCTCTGACAGCTGACAGGTGGCTGAGGAGTTGGAATTTTTAATGGTGCTTCAGAAAATGACAATGTTTATGTGGTTCTGATCTCCATCTCTTCTCAATTCTAACAGGCAACACAGACTCTGAAACTGGGCTGTCTGGGTTTCAGACTGACTGTCACAGCTCAGCCAGTCTCAATGTCAGACTTCGGTGAGTTCTTTGTTTGCTATAAACCTCGTGTTTCTCATAAAATGGAAGTCCTGACTGGGCACAATGGCTCATGCCTGTAGTCCCAGCACTTTGGGAGGCTGAGACAGATGGATCGCTTGAGCTCAGAAGTTTGATACCAGCCTGGCCAACATGGTGAAACCCTGTCTCTACAAAAAATACAAAATTTAGCTGGGTATGGTGGATCACGCCTGTACTCCCAGCTACTTGTGGGACTGAGGTGGGAGGATCACTTGAGCCCAGGAGGCGGACGTTGCAGTGAGTGGAGATCTCGCCACTGCAATCCAGCCTGGGTGGCAGAGTGAGACCCCCCCCAAAAAAAGAAAGAAAGAAATGGAAGTCCTAATAGAACCTACTTAATATGATGGCTATGAGGATTAAATAACGTGAAAATTTGGCTGGATGCAGTGACTTATGCCTGTAACCCCAGCACTTTGGGAGGCTGAGGCAAGAGAATTGCTTGAAACCAACCTGGGCAATATAGCAAGACCCATCTCCACAAAACAATTAAAAATTAAAAATTTAGCCCAGTGTTTGGTACATGCCTGTAGTCCTAGCTACTAGGAAGGTTGGGCAGGAAGATCACTTGAGCCCAGGAGTTTGAGGTTGCAGTAAGCTATGATTGTGCACTCTAGCCTGGCTCTATCTTTAAAAAGAGCAAGACCCTATCTTAAAAACATTTTTTTAATTAATTAATTAAGATTTTTAAATGACCTAGAACAAGATCTGGCAGATAGTAAGTAAATCATTTCTTGTTATTATTATTATAAATGCCTGGTATTTAGGCCTGGAGTTCCTGCAAAGGAATCATTTACTATGTGCTTCCAATGTGCAGGGCAAGACCCTAGCTGCTGCAGGGAGATCCAAAGTTGGGCATTATATTCTAGCAGGTAGATAAGAACTGTACACTGATAACCATACACAGGGTGGGTATGCTCAAGCCTAAAGACCAGCTGCAGAAAGCTTGTATTCGCTGTCTATTGCTGTGTAACAAATTGCCGCAACTTAGTGGCTTAAAACAACATACAGGTATCACCTTACAGTTCCTATGGATCACAGATCTAAGCATGATTTAGTTACATCTTCTGCTTCAGGGTCTCTCATGGGCCACAGTCAAGTTATTGACCAGGGCTGTGTTGTCATTTGAAGGCTCACCCGGAAAAGGATCCTCTTCCCAACTCATGTTGGCAGAATTCAGTTTCCTGAGAGTTGTTGGGCTGAGGGGCACAGTTCCTTATAGGCTGTTGGCTGGAGGCCTCCTGCATCGCCTTGCCATGTGGGCCTCAGCAGCGTTGTGTTCTAGGGTTGCATGCTTTGGTAAAGCTGCTCGCTATATCAACGCATGCAACCCAACAACACAATAGACGGAGTCTACTAGCAACATGGAAGTCACAGTGTTCTATAACCCAGACACAAAAGGTAACGGTCTACTCAGAATCTTTCCATTGCAACTGTTTCTCTGATGCTCAGAGCTGTCATGCACTGTGCCCTCACCAACCCACACATAGGGACCCAACGTCTTTATGTCTCCCCAGTGGTTTCTTCAGAGCTAGATTCTGAGGAGGAGGGAGAAGCCAGAAACCCAGGTTAGTTGACCATTTTGTCAGTTGCAAGGAGCTCTATGTCAGTTACCTGTATATTAATCTTAGCTTCTTTAGTAGTTGTGGTACTCCGTCAGGACCCCCAAAAGTCTCCTCCTAATTGGTTCAGTGTACCCATCCCCCAGTTTCTACAGGCTTTACTCCCAAGAGTTCATACCTGCAGTTCTCTTCAGAGGACTCCTTTTGGTACCCTGGAACCTCTTCACTCAGATGCTTCCAGAACCAAAAATCTCTGGGAACTCACAAACCCCATTGGTGGCCTATATACTCCTTATTAGTGTGGGAGTATAAAAGCCTAGCCCCCTTGCTTTCAGGTAGGACAAACTCCTGGGTAATTTATTCTCAAAAGCTCCTAAGCGGTCAGGCTGAGGCTGGAACTTCACTTTAATTCACAACCTTGCTTGGTGCTATAGACTAAATGTTTGTGTTTCCTGCAAAATTCATATGTTGACATCCTAGTCCCAAGATGGGAGGTGCTTAGGTTATGAGGGCTCCCCCTTCATGACTAGGATTACTGCCCTTATAAAAGAAGCCCCAGAGAGTTAGCAAGTCTTTTCCAACATGTGAGGTAATAGTGAGAAGATGGCTGTCTATAAAGCAGGCCCTCAGGTTCAGGTGCTGAATGTGCCAGCACCTTGGGGCTGATCTTGGACTTCCCAGTTGATATGGTTTGGCTGTGTCTCCACACAAATCTCATGTTGAATTGTGATCCCCAGGGTTGGAGGTGAGACCTGGTGGAAGGTGACTTCCATGGGAGTGGGTTTCTAATGGTTTAGCACCATCTCCCCTAGTGCTGTCTCATGGTAAGAGTTCTCATGAGATCTGGTTGTTTGAAAGTGTGTAGCACCTCCCACTTTGCGCTCTCCTCCTCCTGTTCCCACCACGTAAGATGTGCTGGCATCCCGTTCACCCTTCCACCATGATTGTAAGTTTCCTGAGGCCTTCTGTACAGCCTGCGGAACTGCGAGTCAATTAAGCCTCTTTACTTTATAAATTACCCAATCTCAGGTAGTTCTTTATAGCACTATGAGAATGGACTAATATACCAGTAGCAAATGACTCCACTGGTTGGTCTTGGGTCTGGAAGATGTACAATTAGAAAATGGGTGCAAGGAGTCTTGGGGGAAGAACACCTATAGGAGTGGGCACAATGGGGATGCAGATTCTTACATCGCACCTTAATGCCTACCAGAGAGCATTCACTGCAGAAGAGGCATGAAGTGACCAGGTAGACATGATGACTAATCCAGAAGGTATCAGCCAGCCTTTGTCTTTAGCTGCTACCCTAGTTCTTGCCCAATAGGTTCATGAAGGTAGTATCTATGGTGATAGAAATGGAGGCTATGCATGAGTCCAAAAGCATGAACCTCTTCTCCCCATAGCTAACATAGCCACTGCCACTGCTAAATGTCTGATCTGGCCAGGTGCAATGGCTCATGCCTGTAATCCCAGCACTTTGGGAGGCCAAGGCAGGCAGATTGCTTGAGGCCAGGAGTTTGAGACCAGCCTGGCCAACATGGCGAAACCCTGTCTCTACTAAAAATACAAAAATTAGCCAGGCATGGTGGTGTGTGTCTGTAATCCCAGCTACTCTGAAGCCTGAGGCATGAGGATCACTTAAGCCCAGGAGGCGGAAGTTGCAGTGAGCCAAGATGGCACCACTGTACTCCAGCCTGGGCAACAGAGCAAGATAGACGTTTTTTCGTTCCCCCCCTCCTCCCAAAAAAGTCTGATCTATCAATAACATAGACTGACTCTGAGTGCCCAGTATAGGACTATTCCTTGAGGACACCAACCAGAGACTTAGTGGCAAGTTAATTAAGTAGGACTTCTTTCATCCTGGAAAGAACGGACATCATTTTGTTCTGACTGGGATTGGTACAAATTCTGTGTATGGATTTGCCCTTCCTGCTTGCAGTGCTTTGACAAGATCTACTAATATAGGACTCAGAATGTCTGATTTACCAAGAGAATCCACAAAGCATTTTTTTCCTCGCTTTTTGGTAGAGGAAGTATGTCGGTAGTCACATAACTGTGAGATCCACTGGTCCCACAACATATCAAACCATTCAGAAACATCTATCCTGATAACATCATAACCATTTTTTGAAGGCATAGCTAGGCACTGACTTAGAAATGATACTGTGTGAGGTTGGGGCATTATGCTTCAGGAGGCAGTATGTGACTTAAACCAATAACCATTATACTATATTGCATCTCTAGTGAGTTGAGTGCATGGATCTGGGAAGCAAAGGGTGGAAACAGGAGTAGCCTGGCTCACCATCACTCTCAGAGATCTTCTTAGGGGACTGTCTGCTTCCTATCCTCACAATTGTAGAGCACTGGGTCTAGAGGTTCTAGTTCCTGGAAGGAAAATGCTTTGCACCAGTGGACACGAGAAGAGTCCCACTAAACAAAACTACAGCTACTGTCCTATTTTGGACTCCATGAAGGGGGAAAAAAAAAGCAGTTATATAATGGCACGGGTAACTGACCATTATTGTAAGGAAGTAGGGCTGCTGCTACATAATGGGACAGGGAGGAATATTTTTCCACTCAAAAACCATTACCTAATAAAGACACGGTAGTACAGAGTTCAGATCCCTCAAAGATGAAGTTTTGGGTCACTTCATTGGGCAAACCACCTACACTGGCAGCAGGGCTAGTTGAGGACCAGGTGCAGTGGCTCATGCCTGTAATCGCAGCACTTTGGGAGGCAGAGGCAGGTGGATCACAAGGTTAGGAGATCGAGACCATCCTGGCCAGCATGGTGAAACCCCATCTCTACTAAAAATACAAAAAAAATTAGCTGGGCACAGTGGTGCACACCTGTAGTCCCAGCTACTTGGGAGGCTGAGGGAGGAAAATCACTTGAACCCAGGAGGCAGAGGTTGCAGTGAACCGAGATGGCGCCACTGCACTCCAGGGGGCAACAGAAAGAGACTCTGTCTCAAAAACAGAAAAAAGGGGGGGCTAGTTGAGGTTGAGGAGAATCTAGAATGGAGGATAGGGAAGAAAGATGATGGTATAATTTGACTGTGTCCCCACCCAAATCTCATCTTGAATTGTAGTTCCCATAATCCCCAAGTATCATGGGAGGGATCCCATGAGAGGTAACTGAATCATGGGGTGGTTTCCCCCATGCTATTCAAGCGATAGTGAGTGAATTCTCATGAGATCTGATGATTTTATAAGGGGCTTGCCCCTTCACTCGGCTCTCATTCTTCTCCTTCCAGTGGCCATGTGAAGAAGGATGTCTTTGCTTCCCCTTCCACCATGATTGTAAGTTTCCTGAGGCCTCCCCAGCCATGCTGAACTGTGAGTCAATTAAACCTCTTCATAAATTACCCAGTCTCAGGTTAGCACCATGAGAAGGAACTAATACAGATGATGAATATGTTATTGTCTTAGGACCAGCTGTAGCAAGGGCTATCTATGGTCTGTCTTACTAGATCTGTAACCAATTAGAATTTTGAATAAGCTGTGACATGATGAAGTGAAACTGACATGAGAAGTATGTTGATATGGTTCGGATTTGTGTCCACACCCAAATCTCATGTGGATTTGTAATCCCCAGTGTTGGAGGTGAGGGCCTGGTGGGAGGTAACTGGATCATGGGGATGGATTTCCCCTTTGGTGCTGTTCTCATGAGTGAGTTATGGTGAGATCTGATTGCTTAAAAGTGTGTAGCATCTCCCCTTCTCTTCCTTGGTCCTGCCCTGGCCATGTAGGATGTACCTGCTTCTCTTTCACTTCCCATCATGATAAAAAGTTTCTTGAGATCTCCCCAGAAGATAAGCAGAGGCCACCATGCTTCCTGTACAGCCTGCAGAACCATGAGCCAATTAAACCTCTTTTCTATATAAATTTTGCAGCCTCAGGTATTTCTTTATAGCAACCTGAGCACAAACTAACGCACATGTGGATCTAAGTGGTGCAAGGGGTGGACTGTCATGGGTGTTGCTGGTGCTCTGCCCAGATCCCTTCATATCCCCCTTTCCAGTTCATTGCCCCTAGTCCCAGCTTTTAAGTGGTTTACTCCTAAAGGTTCATACCCCTAACTTCCTTCAGAGAACTTCCTTCCCTTAATCTACAGGAGCCACTTCACTGCAGAAGAGGTATTAAGTGCCTAGACTCACTTAACATGTCTAAATTAAGTGCCTAGACTCACCCAGACTCACCCAGAACCAGAAGTGCTAGGTATTTTTGTCCCCCGACCCTTTCCAGGAAAGACTATAGCCAGTGACTAATTGGTGCAGGGTTATGAAAACCCCAGCTCCCTTGCCTCAAGTTGGGATAAATTCTAATTTACGCTCCAGAACTAGCTGGGGATCTCGCTGGGGCTGGAACTTCACCTTAAATTGCTCCCTTGCTTGGCTGCTTCTTTCCTATTCTGCTTCCCTTTCTAGTTTCTCCTGGAAGCTCTTCCTTAATAAATTGCTTGCACGCAAATCCTTGGTAACCCAAGACAGTTCCCTAGTAGAAAATACACTCTTGAGCTTCAAGTCAGTGACAAGGAAATAAAGAAAAAAAGGGGGAAAAAAAACCAAAAAAACCAAAAACACTCTTAGTGAACAGCTATGGTATGGTTTACGAGAAAAAAAAAAAAGTTAAAGCCCAGAATGGAGTACCTACCATGAGTCAATTATCTTTGGTTTGGATTTTCATTTCCTAAGAATTTGATGATCATAAGTGGTTATTCTGGTAGTACATTACAGAGTGGGACATCTGTAAATTATCAATGATACATCAACATAAACCGTTTGCCCCAGATTTTTTTGGACAACCTTGATTTCAAGTTTTTAATCCCCTTGTCAGACCATGTTCCAGACAGTGTGTACTGGCTGGTGTGGGTGTTTGGAAGCAAAGGGGAATGCTGGGCTAGCCAAGAGGCAGCTGAGAGGACGAACTTGAGCATTAGAAAAAGGCAGAGACCTTGAAGTTAATAAGCACAACTGGACTTCAAGTCCTGGCTCCACCCCAACCAGCTGTAGGCCACATTTTATTCCTGTTAAAATGAAGTTCCCATCTCCCACCTCACAGGATTGAAAATGAGGTGATGTATGCAAAACGCTTAGCATTGCTCCTGGATTTCGTGAAGTTCAAGAGATGGTTCCTTTGGAGGGGGAAGAAGAGTGGGTGAAGAGCCCTCAGTGGAGTTTGGGGACTTTACTGTCCTAATAGAGCCGGCAGGGGATGGGGGACCAGAGGTCCAGAGCCCACTTCGAAATGTTGCATTCATCTAAATTTGCTGAGCGCTGTCTCCCTCCCAGGGCGCGGGACTCAATACTTGTACGCCAAGGGGGAAAAGGCCGTCATCTCGACCTGGAAGGGACGGCGCGACGGAGAAGGTGCCCCGAGGCCCCGGGCCACCACGTGGCTTCCCGACGGCCTCCCCCGACCCTCCCCCACCCCGGCCCCGCAGGGGAAGTAGGTGAAGGGTGGAAGCCAAGAGACCGCGCCGCGGAGGCGGCCCGCCGCCGGTTTCCTAGCAACGCCCGCCCGCCCCGCCCCGCTGGCGCGCCGGCGCCGGGAAGCGGGGGGCAGACCGCCGTTGCCATGGCAGCGCGGCAGCCGCGCCCGACGCCGCCGGCGCCTGCGGGAAACGCGGGCCACGGGCCCCGAGTGGGCGGCCAGGTGGCGTCCCTGCCTAGCTCCCACTCCAGATGGACGAGACCTCGCGCCCGGGGTTATCAGTGGAGAAACTGAGTCGCCCCGAAACGTGGCAGGGCCGCAAGGCCGGTCGGCCCCACTCACTCCGCCGCCGACTGGGGCGACTGAGAGCTTGGAGACTTTCCAGTTTGTCTGGTGGGGTCTGAGTTGGTCTTCCGGGCCGGGGTAGGCCGAAGTTTTTTTGATTTTGGAATCTCTTCGGACCTTTTTCCCACACCTACTCAAGACTGCACGCACGTGCACACACGCGCACGCACGTCTGCAGCCTGCTGTCCCGTCCTTTTACCCTAGGTGTTGTCACCTGAAGGTTCTTTAATCTCGGAAAGAGAATATGCAAAAGATAGCAGCTTCCAAAAGCTGCCTTTTAAAACGACGTTGAAAATCAGTGTATTTCCCGAGGGCGATTTAAACGGAAAACCTCCGTGCCTGGAAGGGTGTTCTAGATTCTGAACTCAAATTTGCATTATTCTAAATCACTTTTTGCAGTGAGCTGCGATTGGAGAATTCAGCTGTGGAGTATTAAATTAAACCGTACACCCTTTTAGCTAGTGTAATGATCGCTTGGCCAAAAGACTCACAAAGACAAAGCCACAGGCTTCTCAGTCGTTCTCTGGCTTGAGTGTTTTTAACAGAGGCGGAGTCAGTCACATGTTTGTGAGTTTAATCAAATTGACAAGGGCTTTGAGCGAGAAAAGCTTACTATCTAATTCGAAGACAACATTAGGTACATAGAGATGCATTCTCTTTGGACTTATTTGAATCAGAGCTTTTCAAATGGAATCCTCTCCTGCATATGTTTTTCTCGATCTGCTGCAACTGGAAAATTTAAATCAAAATCCTATTTCTTATATTCATTTTTATGGTAAATGTGCTGGTAAATGTGTCTGGGCTAAGATTATGCATTTTCTTGATCAACAAGGAAATGCACAGCAATCACTGTGAATTGAGCACCTTGCTGATTGAGCAACACTTAAACCTAGAGGCATGAACGACCGTAATCTTAGGATGAGAATCCTCTGTAGTATATTTCAAAAGCATATTCACAGCTAACCTTTTTCCACTCCAAAGGATCATTCACTTGGAACTTTTTTATTCTTCATCTTGCCAGACTAATTTCTTCCAAAACCACTTCGACACACTTTTTAGTTTGAAAACGTGATTGTGGTTGGACAAGTGATCATATAAAATTAATTTATACACACACACACAGACATATACACAATGTCCTCTTAATCTTAGATCATTTTTTCCCAGTATCAAAACAGAACCTTTAATTTGCATGGTGGAGGGTGGAAGATAAATTCATAAAGCTAAACCAAAAGTCTAAACAGAACAGTTTTATGTTTAGCACTATGGAGGGAAAAACGATGAAACTATGTATACCTAATGACTTTCTGTGCAAAGGGCAAATCATTAAATTAATTTGCTTTACATTTGGTAGTTAAAATGTACCAAATGTATGGGCACAATGGCTCATACCTGTAATCTCAGCGTTTTGGGAGGCTGACGTAGGCAGATTGCTTGAGCCAAGGGGTTTGAGAGCAGCCTAGACAACATGGTGAAACCCCGTCTCTACAAAAACACAAAAATTAGCCGGGTGTGGTGACATGTGCCTGTAGTCCCAGCTACTTGGGAGGCTGAGGTGGGAGAATCAGTTGAGCCCAGGAAGTTGAGGCTGTAGTGAGCTGTGATCGTCCCACTAGACTTCAGCCTGGGCGACAGAGCAAGACCCTGTCTCAAAAAAAATTTTTTCAATGTTATAATAGCAACAACAATAAAAGTGAATTTTACAATAAAATAAGGGCATTTGCATACATGAATTTTTATTTGGAAACTTTCATAGCCCCTCTGATCATTCATTATCCTAAAGTTCTTTCCACAGAGGTTATTATCAGACTGAGCCCAGAACAACTTGGCCACAGCATATTGGTAAGGGTCCATAAGTGTCTACAAATAGAATTGCCCAGATCAGCTATTTAACTGGTTGGTCTCTCTAGACAGAGGTTTAGTTACACACATGAGTTAGCCCAACCTTCACTCCCTGTACTTCATTGACCACTTTGGAGAGTTAAATAGACACCAGGGAAGCCCACAGGATTTATGCATGCCCTACTTTATTAATAATATTGGAATGTTGACAACCTCACTAGATTTTCCGCATAATTTCCTAATGTGGAAATGATCTCCATACAGGCATTCCAGTTAGTTGCCAAGATCGCAAAGTTTCTGCCTTATCATTTATGGTTATTGTTACCTCGGGAACCTAATATTTATCAAACACGAGATCCATTTTGCATGCTCACCTTTTCCTCTTTTTCAAATAATCAGTGACCTTAAGCTTTAAGCATCTTATCGTTATTACAGACTACCAGCCTCTTATCTAATCCTGCATTAAACTCGATTTACTGCTTTATCTATACCACTTTAATCTTTTAGAAGCTTATCATAATATGGACTCTTTAATGAAATATTTTTATCATAAGAATAAACTAACCTTTCTCGATTTTCCCAGATCTCTCTACTTTTGCTCATTTACCTATATGCCTTTATCCTTCTTTAAATATGTATGTTTCCCAGTTTCATTCCTTATGTACAATGAAATAAGCCCAAATGCTTATCTTGTTACCACAGAAATGGTTGTGTTCCCACAAAATATGGAATCTTCTCGTTTAGCTCCTACTGTCTTATATTTAGCTCTCCTGATCTCAATAAAATACAAATGCTTGTGTTGGTAGAAGACTCCATCATCCTAAAATCCTAAAATAATTTTTCCCATCAAGTTGCAAGGCCACCTAAAATTCTCAAAGCACTCCTTTGCATTTGAAGAGGAAATAGTGTGTGGTAGTTAAGAGAACAGACTCTGGACTCAACCAAGGATTCGAGTCCTGCTTCTAACACTAGCTTTGAGACTTTGATCATATTTTTTTAACCTCTCTAGGCCCCAGGCTCCTCATCTGTAAAATGGGGATAATAGGACTTAACTCGTTAAGTCTGGGTATTTTTAAGAGGTAAACGAGATAATTCTTGAAAAGTATGTGGCACATAGTCAACAAAAAATACCAACAGTGGCTGTGATTATTATTATTATCAATATTAGAACATTATATTCATGGTCCCCCACTTACCTCAGCCTGAATTCGTTTATTAGATTAAACTGACCACAGAGAAACAGGATTCTGACCAAGGAGGAGAGGGATGCAAGGAGAAGGGAACAGTTCAGAGCACAGGCCAGCAGCTAGAAGGAAGTGTCCACGGGTATCCTGGGAGGCTCATGCACAGCATGGGTCATTAGGCACCTAAGATGATAAAGTGGAATGAAAAATAGTCAGAGCTGACAGTAGAATAATGTTCATAAAACTAGTCATGACATAGTCAAAACCATGAGAGAGAAGATGTTTAAATACATGTAAGACTGTGAACCTGCCATATAGGAAAAATATTTTAAAAGGGAGAATTCTGATGAATTCAAAAGACTTATACCTAGGTGGGAAGATCTTTTTAATGAATTGAGGTTTCCTGGCAGAGGTCAGAATCTACTCATATGAGTTTATTTTCATGCTGCTAATAAAGACATACCAAGACTGGGTAATTTATACAGGAAAAAGTTTTATGGACTCACAGTTCCACATGGCTGGAGAGGCCTCACAATCATGGTGGAAGGCAAGAAGGAGCAAGTCATGTCCTACATGGATGGCAGCAGGCAAAGAAGAGAGCGTGTGCAGGGTAACTCCCCCTTATGAAACCATCAGATCTCGTGAGACTTATTCACTATCACGAGAACAGCATGGGAAAGACCCGCCCCCATGATTCAATTACCTCCCACTGGGTCCATCCCACTGTGGGAGCTGCAAGTCAAGATAAGATTTGGATGAGGACACAGCCAAACCATATCACTACTCTAGGGAGTTTAAGCAGAAGGAAATTTGTTATAGGATGATAAATGGCTTTCTAGCTTGTTTTTAGGATTGAGGGAACCCTTGTAGGTTGAACTTTGAATATGACTGTCCAAACCACCACGTGGAACCAGATCAGGGCCTTTGTGTAACAGGAAACTGCCTGCCACTTTGTGAAGCTGCCACTACAGTTGCTAGCTTGGGAGCCACACTGCCACAGTCATGATCAGAAATCCACCACCATTAGGAAACCACTACCATTAGGGAGGCCCTATGATCCTACAGCTGCCAGCACCAGAGTCACGGCACCCTCATGAAATCTATACCAGTGAAATGGATGCCCTGTGATCTCTTTGGATACCTACAAGGCTAGTGACTGCACACTGGGCCATTTGTTAACTCTATTGAAGAAACACTCAATGTTTGCTTGCCAGTAGAAATAGCAAAAGCAGCAGAAGTGAAGCTGGAACCAAGCTGGCACATCGTGAGAACCTAAATTATATTCAGAACCTTGCTTCAAAGAAGTGTGAAAGGGAGTGTGTGGTGTTCCACCTCTGCAGTAGTGGAAGACACACCAAATATATCAGAATGGCTGTTGAGCACTAATCCACCTTGTCCACTGCAGACCACATATTTGGCTAAGTGTTCTTATACACTCTTTTTCCTAAATTTAAGCTTCCAAGTAACAGCAATAACAACAGATCCTCAGTAACATTCCAATGCACTTGGCTTCTCCCCACAGGGAGACCAACACCGTATCTATCTCTAGGTAATGTTTATTTGTTTTCTTTAGCCCAGTCACAACCCAGTCTTGATGTCCCACAACCTATGGGCTAAATTCAAGTAAATCATGACCAAAAACCACTGTATAAAATATTAGGGGGCCAGTGAAAAGGAATAAAAAGGAAAGTAGTTAATATATGTTTAAAAAAAAAAAAAGTGCAGCCAGGCACAGTGGCTCAGGCCTGTAATCCCAGCACTTTGAGAGGCTGAGGCAGACAGATCTGTTGAGCCCAGTAGTTTGAGACCAGCCTGGGCAATATAGCGAAACCCTGTCTCTACAAAAAATACGAAAAAATTTGCCAGGCATGGTGGCATGTGCCTGTTTTCCCAGGTACTCAGGAGGCTAAGATAGGAGGATCACCTAAGCCTGGGGAAGTTGAGGCTGCAGTGAGCGGTGACCACTCCACTCCACTCCAGCCTGGGTGGCAGAGCAAGACTCTGTCTCAAAAAAAAAAAAAAATATATATATATATATATAGCTATATCTATATATAGCTATATATATATATGTATATATATATACACACAACAAAGATACACACACACACACACAGAGCTACTCCTATGTATAGAGATACTTGATTGATAGGTAGATAGATACTCATATACCTATATAAATAGAGGTATATAAGTAGCTACCTCAGTCCTCATTTTTGCTGTTGGTCTCAACTCAAAGTTGGTTTTCATAACCTCCTTCCTCTACTACCCGTTCCATGTAGTCTTTGCTCCCAGCCAGTTGCTCAGTGGGCCAGACTTCGTTGTCTGGGGACATGGCCTCAACCTTCATTCCTGAGGTGTCTATTTTCTAGGGATGATAGTCTTTTCTAACTTTGGCCACTGGATGTGGCAGTACCAAGAGGCACTCCAGAGAATCTACTCGCTTTTGCTGCAAAGCAGCAACTTTAATTCTCCCTGATATTCAGGAGTAACCATGAGAAGCCCAGTGATCAGATGGCAGGCTCAGCCCCCAGCCTGTTGCACCCATGTGCTCCGTGATGGAAACACGCCTCCCTTGAAGCCACAAACCTCGACATCAACCCAAACCCAAAGTTTGAAGTGATTTAAACTTGAGCACATAAACATTTAAGAAGACAAACCTATATTATTTATATTTTATGTCAAGAAGGAATCTGTTTATATTTGTGACTTTTGTTTAAGAGAATTTCACGGGCCGGAACCGCCATCTTCCAGTAATTCACCAAAATGACAAACACAAAGGGAAAGAGGAGAGGAACCCAATATATGTTCTCTAGGCCTTTTAGAAAACATGGAGTTGTTCCTTTGGCCACGTATATGCGAATCTATAAGAAAGGTGATATTGTAGACATCAAGGGAATGGGTACTGTTCAAAAAGGAATGGCCCACAAGTGTTACCATGGCAAAACCAGAAGAGTCTGCAATGTTACCCAGCACGCTGTTGGCATTGTTGTAAACAAACAAGTTAAGGGCAAGATTCTTGCCAAGAGAATTAATGTGCGTATTGAGCACATTGAGCACTCTAAGAGCCGAGACAGCTTCCTGAAACGCGTGAAGGAAAATGATCAGAAAAAGAAAGAAGCCAAAGAGAAAGGTACCTGGGTTCAACTAAAGCGCCAGCCTGCTCCACCCAGAGAAGCACACTTTGTGAGAACCAATGGGAAGGAGCCTGAGCTGCTGGAACCTATTCCCTATGAATTCATGGCATAATAGGTGTTAAAAGAAAAAAAAAATAAAGGACCTCTGGGCTGTAAAAAAAAAAAAAAAAAAAAAACAAGAGAGAATTTCACATCTAGATTAAACAAGTCAGTCTTGTTATTCTAAATAAAAATCATAATTGATTTAGGCTGGTGATTTCTATATAGAAATCTTTCCACATTCATACAAAGTATTGGAACACTTAAGACAACGTAGTTATACATTTATAGTAACAAATTTTATTTTATTTTTTATTATTTTTATTTTTTGAGACAGTCTCAGTCTGTTGCCCAGGCTGGAGTGCAGTGGCACAATCTCGGCTCACTGCAACCTCCGTCTCCTAGGTTCAAGCAATTTTCCCTGTCTCAGCCTCCCAAGTAGCTGGGATTCCAGGTGCCTGCCACTATGCCCAGCTAATTTTTTGTATTTTTAGTAGAGATGGGATTTTGCCATGTTGGCCAGGGTGGTCCCGAACGTCTGACCTCAGTGGAACAGCCCGCCTCTGCCTCCCAAAGTGCTGGGATTACAGTCATGGGCCACCGCGCCCGGACAATAGTAACAAATTATTCATATATATATATATATATATATATGATTCAACATGTTTTATTAGATTTATGAGAATAATACAAATACCTGGGAAATTTTTGAAATTGTTGTTAAGATAGACACCTGAGTTATGTCAAAAGGAAATCTAATACATCAAATATATAAATGTAGTTAAAAATGTTTAAAGGAGTTTCAACGGAACTTATAAAAGCCTCCTTAAAAATGATTGTTGGCCAGGTATGGTGGCTCACGCCTGTAAATCTAGCACTTTTGGAGGGCGAAGTGGGTGGATCACTGGAGCTCAGGAGTTTGAGACCAGCCTAGGCAACATGGTGAAACCTATCTCTACAAAAAATACAAAAACTAGCTAAGCCTGGGGATGTGCATGCAGGCCTATAGTCCCAGCTACTCAGGAGGCTGAGGTGGGAGGATTGCTTGAGCCCAGGAGGTGGAGGTAGCAGTGAGCTGTGATTCCACCACTGCACTCCAACCTGGGTGACAGAGCAAGACCCTGTCTCAAAACCAAACCAAAACAAAACAAAAAAATGTAACCACTGAATAATTTTAGCTGTGCACAGAAGCCACCTGCAAAGATATCTAAAAACTTGCTTTTAAATGAGGCTTATGGCCTTGGAGGCAATGTGATGTAGCAGAAACAGGAGGGGTTTTGGAGTTTGAGATCTAGTTTTCAGTCCTGGCTCTCCTACTCAAGTAACTACACTACTTGGGGAAAATAGTTTATTATTACAGAAATAGTTGATCTTTGTAAATAAAAAAAACCCTACATTCATAGATTTGTTATGATATTCTTATGAGACATTACATAAAAATGTACATTGAAACTATAAAGTATCTTTCAAAACTAGAGTGTTATAAACCAAAGTATAAAGGCATTTACGCAAATTGTTGGTCCACAAAATGAAACAAGAATTTTGAAGGCCAGCCATGGTGGCTCATGCCTGTGAGTCCAGCACTTTGGGAGGCCAAGACTGGAGGATCGCTTGAGCACAGGAGTTCGAGACCAGTCCGGGCCATACAGTAAGAAGATACTGTCTGTACAAAAAATTAAAAACTTAGCTGGGTATGATGGTGCGAACCTATAGTCCCAGCTACTTGGGAGGCTGAGGTGGGAGGATTGCTTGAGCCCGGGAGGTCAAGGCTGCAGTGAGCCATGACAGCACCCACCACTGCACTCCAGCCTGGGTGACAGAGCAAGGCCTTGTCTCAAAAAAAAAAAAAAATTTAAATAATTTCTTAGCATACTTATCATTTGAATAATTTAAATCTTGATTGTAACTAATCTATGGTGTTCTGGTAATCAGATTTAAAATTACTATAATACTCAGAAATGTGTTTCTGTAACATTGAAAATACTAACATAGACATTTTGTAATTTCTACAGTTTCAATATGAATTCTTAATAAGGCCAACCTCTTTCCCAGGAGAAGCACAGTTTTTAAAATTTAATTTAATTTTGTGCCATAATTTGCTGTATAGTTTTAGAGTTAGAAGGAATCTTAAAAATCATTACATTCAATACGATATGTTTATAAATGAAGACACTGAGGATTTGATAAGTTAAGTGACTTGTCCAACAGCATGTTATTAGGAACACATTTATAATTTAATTATATTATAAATTAAAGCACAAAAAATAAACAAAATTAGCCAGGCATGGTGGCGTGCACCTGTAGTCCCAGCTACTCAGGAGGCTGAGACAGGAGGATTGCTTGAGCTAGGGAGGTGGAGGCTGCAGTGAACCATGATTGTGCCACTGCACTCCAGCCAGGGTGACAGAGCAAGACCCTGTCTTCAAAATCAATCAATCAATCAATAAAAACCCCAAAACACAATAATGTTGGATTCTTTATATTTGTAAGACCTGTTTGACGTGTATGTTCCAAACCTTACACAAATAATGGATAGCTAGAAAGAGTAGATAAGTGATTTATAGCTGAGAATGCAAACTACTCTTTTCAAAGCCTATTAGAGTGAACTATTTGGAATCATATGGGTGGAAAAATGATCACTTATTCCTTTGTGTTCTTTATTCTTCTCATTTGTACTATAATTCCTCTGTAGGTTTCCTAAGACATATTGATGGAAGAAAATAGTAAAGAAATCAACTCTAACATTCTTTTTAGTGTTTATCCACAGAGGTTTGCCTATTTAGTTTGCTACATTATTTTATTTAGTCTAATCAGCTTCCCATAAGAAATACCACTGAGGACAATTGTCTAAGGTACATGTTTTCATGCTGGCATTGAAAAGCGTTAATAGAAGTTAAATATAGAAGTCCCAATATGCTGAGATACGTTTTCAACTGTAAAATGTAATTTCCTTTCAGGTCTTTTCAAACCCGAAAGGTGGAGAATGGCTCGTTAAACTCAAATATTTATATAGTTTTGATAATTTCAGAAAAAGGAACTGATTTTTATTCTTTTTTTAATCAATCTTTTTACAGAATTTACAACACAATCCACTGAACTGGATTTTCCTCAATTCAGGGAACAGGGGTCTCCTATAGACATGTATTTGTATGACCAGCATGGATTTATGTCAGAGTTCTTTCCTTCCCACCAAGTTGCCTTTCACTCTTCTATGTGTGTCGAATACATGCATGTATATATGTTTTATTATAAAATTGGCAGTATGCTTATGTATTGCTGTATAACCTGCTTTTGTCACTTGATATGGATGTTTTCTCAGATGATTAAGTGTTCTTTTACAGCATGATATTTAATGGCTACATGGTATTCCATCAACCAGATGAACCGTCATTTATTTACCCACTCTATTGTTGGGCATTTGTGGTTACAATTTTTCACTATTATAAATAATGTTGTGATGAATGTTCATGTACATAAATCTTTGTGCTCGGTTCTGATCATTTCTGTAAGATAAATTCCAAGATATGAAATTGCCAGGCCCATGAATGTATTTGTACAACTTTTTATATATAATGATCAGGAGGATACCATTTATTGGACTCTTTATATTTTAGGCACTGTGCTAAATGCTTTATAAAAATAATCTCATTTAGGCGGGCGTGGTGGCTCACGCCTGTAATCCCAGCACTTTGGGAGGCTGAGGTGGGCGGATCAGCTGAGGTCAGGAGTTAGAGACCAGCCTGACCAACATGGAGAAACCCCGTCTCTACTAAAAATACAAAATTAGCTGGGCATGGTGGTCCATGCCTGTAATCTCAGCTACTTGGGAGACTGAGACAGGAGAATCGCTTGAACCTGGGAAGTGGAGGTTGCAGTGAGCCGAGATCAAGCCATTGCACTCCAGCCTGGGCAACAAGAGCGAAACTCGGTCTCAAAAAATAAATAAATAAATAAATAAATAAATAAATAAATAAATAAATAAATAAAATCTTACTTAACCTTCACAACAAATTTATGAGGTAAATATTATTAATATATGCACTTTCCAGTGGAAACTGAGACTTGTGCCCAGAAAATGGTTAATAAGTGAGAGTGGGCTGGGCGCAGTGGCTCACTCCTGTAATCCCAGCACTTTGGGGGGCCGAGACGGGCGGATCACGAGGTCAGGAGATCGAGACCATCCTGGTTAACACGGTGAAACCCCGTCTCTACTAAAAATACAAAAAAATTAGCCGGATGTGGTGGGGGTGCCTGTAGTCCCAGCTACTCGGGAGGCTGAGGCGGGAGAATGGCGTGAACCCGGGAGGTGGAGGTTGCAGTGAGCCAAGACGGCACCACTGCACTCCAGCCTGGGTGATAGAGCGAGACTCTGTCTCAAAAAAAAAAAAAAAAAAAAGTGAGAGTGATTGGCAGACCTAGCTTTGAACCTGACTCACTTCAAGGCTGATATTGTTAATCACTATACTATATTGCCACTTCCATATTGCCAAAATATCTTCCACAAAAGATTATTACGATTTAGATTTCCCCCAGCAATACACAAGTGTGTTTGTTTCCCAATACTATTGTGGATTCTTTGATTATGAGTGAAGTTAAACAATTTTTTTTTGTGTTTTATTGGCCTTTTGCATTTCCTTTGTGGATTGTCTGTTCATGTCCTTTGCATAGAATGTATGTCAGAAATGTTTCCTTTTGAGCTAGAGTCAGTTTATCTGAATTCTAATCACAACTCTTAATCAGCTATGCAATGTTAGGAAAACCACCGTAGAGTTCTGGATCTCCATTTCCTCTTGCGGAAAATTAGATGGTTAAATGAAATGATCCCACGGCCCATCTCTACAATTTTGTGATTCCATCCATCAGCCAGTTCACCCATGGTCAATCCTTTCACTGGGCCATGTGGGAGAAACAGATGGTGACCTATGCAGTGTATCTTTATGTAAGTCACTAAAAGATGCTCTAAAACGTCTCTTCCGGACCTGGGGATTCATGTGCCTGACATCCCACCCTTCACTCCCTGGCGGCTTGAAGGTTTTCCTTCCTCATTCTGCTAAGTCTGTCCTTCCTGCTTCCTCCTCTTTGCCCTTATATCCTAAAATGTTAGGATTTTCGAGGCTTGCCCTTGATCTGTCACTCCTTTCATTAGATCGCTCTCAACCATATGATCTAGATGGGGTTCTTTGAACACGCCATGATTCTTGCCTCTAAACCCTCCAACATGCTGTTCCTTCCACCTGGAATGTGCCTCCCTTTCTTCACTGAACTGACTTTGAGTGTGTCTTCTGCTGGACGCAGGGAAACAGCCTGGCTAAAGCTTGATATGTGGATTTGGAGTCAGCCAGGTAAGGATTCAAGTCCATGTTCTAGCATGTACTAACCATGTAACCTTGGGCAACTTATGTATCCTCCCTAACCTTCATTGCCTCCTCTGTATAATGAGAGTAATGATACTATCTGCCTCTTAGGATTGTTGGGAGAAGGAAATGAGACAGTGCACACAAAGCTTGGCACAAAATGGTTGATTAATTTTTTTTAGCTTGCCTAGCATCTCATGCAATCTATTGTAGCATTAACATACTGAGTTCTGAACATTCATTGTTTCATCTTCATTAATTAGCACCATGTCTGGCACGCCTTAGGCACTCAGCAGCCATCTGTGGAGGGAATGAATGAATCACATTGCAGATACCTTTAGGAGACTTTTTGTGGTGGTAGTTTTGATTTTTATACTTACTGTGGTTTATTTGTTTGTTTTATTAACACCTTAGCAGGAATTGCTTTCCAACCGGATACGTTAGGAAACAAGATCAATTCTCTGAAATGGTTTAGATGTTTAGGATTGGGGAACAAGAATGCCTAACCCAGGCCGGGTGCAGTGGCTCATGCCTGTAATCTCAGCACTTTGGGAGGCCGAGGGGGGTAGATCACTTGAGTTCAGGAGTTTGAGACCAGCGTGGTTGACATGGTGAAACCTTGTCTCTACTAAAAATGCAAAAAATTAGCCAGGCATGGTGGCAGGTGCCTGTGATCCCAGCTACTCAGGAAGCTGAGGCAGGAGAGCCTCTGGAACCTGGGAGGCGGAGGTTGCAGTGAGCTGAGATCGTGCGACTGCACTCCAGCCTGGGTAATAGTGCCAGACTCCATCTTAAAAAAATAAAAGAAAAAAAGAGGTTGGGCGTGGTGGCTCACACCTGTAATCCCAGCACTTTGGGAGGCTGAGGCGGGCAGATCACGAGGTCAGGAGATCAAGACCATCCTGGCTAACATGGTGAAACCCCGTCTCTACTAAAAATATAAAAAATTAGCTAGGCATGGTGGTGGGCGCCTGTAGTCCCAGTTAATCGGGAGGCTGAGGCAGGAGAATGGCATGAACCCGGGAGGCGGAGCTTGCAGTGAGCCGAGATCGCGCCACTGCACTCCAGCCTGGGCGACAGAGCAAGACTCCATCTCAAAAAAAAAAAAAAAAAAAAAAAGAAAAGAAAAGAAAAAGAAAAAAAAGGAAGAAAAAAAAGAAATGCCTAATCTAGAGAGACAAAATGACACCAAGTAGGGAGGGGAGAAGGTGTTGAAGACAAACTTTACCTCTTTGTGCTGTCAATGGGGACATTCTAAGAAGACACCCCAATTCCCCTGCTTTTCTCTCTAATTCTAGCAGAACATTGGGCCACGTTAGTTAGTTATCGTGGGCGGGTTCGGGTCTATTCATATACAAAGATGGCTAATGTTGCCTGTTTATCCCCAAATGTCTGCAATACAACCTCACAGAGGAACTGAGCAATAAAGTATCTCAAACCAGTTATCGTCCTTAAAATAATATACATGTTTGGAAAATGGACTGTCTGGGAAGGTGGCCAGAGGGCAGACATAGCAGAGGAAGCAAGGAGTAGATTGTATGGAAAGAGGGAGGCCTCAAGGCTTATTGAAAATTGAGATGTCTTTGGGGGAAGAAAAATCAATGTGGGCTATGAATCTTTTAGTATAGGCTGATGGTGAAAAGCATCACAACTGTTTTTTTTTTAAAAGCATTTAAAAATAATTATCCATGTATATCAGTTAGTGTTTCTTTAAAGAAAACAGCTCAGAAGTAGTGTATTTCAAAAAAAATTTTTAGATAGCAAAGTTGCCTCACATATGCAAATTGATGGCTGGTCACTCCCTAAAGTGCTGTGTGGTTTATCATCAGTTCTAAGAGGCTTAGACACAGGGTTCTCATCAGGATCAATTCTGGAACTCAGTAACAGTAAATGCCTTGCCCGTTTTACAAAAATAACATCTACCTTCCCTCCACACCCCTCCACACCTTCCCTCAAACCCAGTTGATCTTTCTAATGGCTTTAGAGTGTATGTATGTTGTTGAATTGTGCTGAGAAAAGCAGCACCATTTTCTTTTTTTTTGAGACGGAGTCTTGCTCTGTCACCAGGCTGGAGTGCAGTGGCGCGATCTCGGCTCACTTCAACCTCCACCTCGTGGGTTTAAGCAATTCTCTGCCTCAGCCTCCCGAGTAGCTGGGATTACAAGCGCCCACCACCACTCCTGGCTAATTTTTGTATTTTTAGTAGAGACAGCGTTTCACCATCTTAGCCAGGCTGGTCTTGAACTCCTGACCTTGTGATTAACCAGCCTCGGCCTCCCAAAGTGCTGGGATTACAGGCGTGAGCCACCGCGCCTAGCTGGCAGCACCATTTTCTTACCTGCGGCCTGCCCATCTCCCTTAGGCTTTCCAATAGGTCTTCGCCGTCACATGAACAATACCTTGAATGGTAAATCAAAGCATTCACGGAAGATGTAGGACAAAGAAGTTATGACTGCCGAGGCAGGTCATCGATTGGGCACACATACAAAAATTTCTGGATTGAGAAATGAAAACTCACGGCGGCAGGCCCAGGAATTTCTCATGTTACAGAAAGACAAGGCCCAACCTTCCACCCACGTACAGTCTTTATAGGTGCACAGAGAGTTATATACTCTCAGCATTTGACAAAAGCATGTTCAAAAATATTTTTCTTTTGCTGCTTTCTAGTGTTTTCCCCCTCCATCTTTATCCACTTTGGGTGATTGACTTTTAAAAAGATAAATCGAATTTATGGATGGGGGGAGATAAGAAGCTGAAAGGGATGAGAGGAAATGTGTCTCCTTGCCTGTGCCTAGAATTCCCTCTTGCTCTTGACATCCCAAGCACCTACTCATCTTTAAGAACCAGCTCAATGCAACTTCCTCTGAAAATTGCCCCCCACCCTGATTCCTCTGAGCTTCGGCAGCCTGTCCATGGCTCCATCACGTCGTCTCCCCCATGAGATGGCATAGCTCTTGATGACAGCTACTGGCCCTTCCCTACCTGATATGGTTTAGTCGTGTCCCCATCCAAATCTCATCTTGACTTGTAGCTCCCATTATTCCCATGTGTTGTGGGAGGGACCCAGTGGGAGATAATCAAATCATCAGGGCATTTTCCCCCATACTGTTCTCGTAGTAGTGAATAAGTCTCATGAAATCTGATGGTTTTATAAGGGGTTTCCCCTTCTGCTTGGTTCTTATTTCTCTCTCTTGCCTGCCATGTAAGACGTTCCTTTCACCTTCTGCCATGATTGTGAGACCTCCCCAGCCATGTAGAGCTGTGAGTCCATTAAACCTCTTTCCTTTATAAATTACCCCCCGTCTCAGGTATGTCTTTATCAGCAGCATGAAAACAGACTAATACACTACCTCTGTCCTTAGGACAGTAACTGACATATGGTATAACTCAATCAATATTTGCTAAATGAACAACTGAATGAAAGAATGAAATAGATATTCAAAGAAGGAAAGGAAAAAAGGTAGCAGTGGTAAGCAGGTTTCACAAAGTAAGAAACAAGAAGAGCCAACACATCCAAACAATTTAAACAGGGAGAAGCCCTGAAGTGAAATCTATTTTTCAGTCTTCACTGAGAGAGCTGCTGTACAGATTCTTGCCCAAAGTATATGTCAGTGCTGAGTGGTCACAGTCCCAGTTAAAACTGTGAAATGTGGAAGCGTTGAGAGCCACATCTAAGCATTCAGTTATAGCAACTTGATTTAAATACAGGAAAAGCCGTGTTTTCCAGAAACTTAACCCAGAAAAAGTTCTAGGAAAAAAATCTATTTTTGTTATTTTTAAATGGAAATTTTCAAGTGAACACACTGTCCCATACAGAAGCAAATCTATCTGAGGGATCTGTAGCCATGGAAAAGCATGTGGATGGCAAGAGCAAAGACTGACTTACTGGGTGGTAGCTTTGGCACCAAATGTTTTCCTTCCCCCAAAATGGTTTCTCCTCTTTCCCTTCTCCTAGAACTTGAAATACCCTCCATAAGAAAGCCAGTTTTGGGCCGGGCGTAGTGGCTCACACCTGTGATGCCAACACTTTGGGAGGTTGAGGTGGGAGGACCAGCTTGGATGATATAGCGAGACCCTGTCTCTACCAAGAAAAAAAAAATTAGTCTGGTGTGGTGGCACATGCTGTAGTCCCAGCAACTCAGGAGGCTGGTACAGGAGGATCACTTGTGCCTGAGAGTTCAAGGCTGCAGTGAGCTATGATCACACCACTGCACTCCAGCCTCAGCAACAGAGCAAGACCCCATTTCCAAAATAAAGCTAGGGTTTTTTTTGGAGGGTTGTCATTACATTTCTAGGAACTGTTCACATTCAACTAAAGTTCATTAAATTAACTTTTATTGGTGACTACATATACTTAGATAGCTATTACATTATAATACGTATCACCCTTATACTAATTAAAGAAAAGCAGGTAAGTTTTGATGAAATAACATGTATGAATGGTCTAAACCTTCCTTCACATTGTTATTGAAATTCTCCTAGAATACAGAGCTGATGATATCACACCCCTGCTCAAATGCTTTTGATAACTTTTTATCTCCTGTGGAATAAATATCAAATTCCTTAATGTAAGGGATATTTATTTGGCTTACCCAAACAAGAATGCTCTTTGCCCTATCTTGCCTTGCTTCAACCGTCTGGTTAGAAAGCAAATTCTCTCAAGCATTTTTACAGGACAAGAGGACAAAGACCATGCTGGTTTATTTGATGTCTTCTTTAAAAATGTGAAAGAATTCATAGAATCATAGTGACCAAAAAAAGGGTCACTCTCATCGCCATCTTGGTTTTGGTGGGTTTTAGCCAGCTTCTTGACTGCAACCTGTTTTATCAGCAAGGTCTTTATGACCTGTATCTTGTGCTGACCTATCTCATTCTGTGAATTAGAATGCCATAACCATCTGGGAATGCAGCCCAGTAGTCTCATTCATTTTACCCAGCTCCTATTCAAGTTGAAATTGCTCGGTTCAAATGCCTCTAACATTTCCCTGCTCCCTTTTATAAAAGAATTCTTAATCCTAAGGATTGCAGAAGGATGAAGATCCATCTTCTGTAACTTCCTCAGGCTGATAGGGGCAATGACATTCCTGCCTAACTATTGGGTCTTTTGTATTCAGGGTAGAGAGGAGCTCAGTCAGAAAGCATCAGTATGTTGAGGGCCATTCATAACTTTGAGTTCTGACCAAAGGTGATATCTGGAAGATTAATAAGTGTTCAATTTAAGAAAACATTTGGTAAACTTACCCTGCATTCCTACACAGAAAGTACAACAGCAATATATTCCACAACAGTAAAACAAAATAAGTAATATTATCCCAAGCAAACTAAATAAGAAGGCTTTTCATGAACTGGGAAACTGTTGAAACCAAGCTGATATGGGGTTGCTAGCTGATTCCAATATGTGCCAAAATTAGAATATTGATCCTGTTTTTTGTTTTTTACATTACACAACCCCCTTGTTTCTTCTAAGCTGCAATCACAGATCACTGATTGGTTCACATGAATAAGCAGGGTCAGTCTAAATCATAGGAAAAAAAATTCAAAAACAACTGACGAGACTAGAATCTAATAATAGGTGTACCTGTTCTTGAAACACAATTTTCTCTTTCTAGTTTCTCATTTTTACTAAAAGACAAATTGTGGTAAGACAGATTTGCTTTATTATACTTGGCCCAATTATTTGTATAAAGTGCAGTGAGAATAATTATTTTTCATATAGGCTTTTAAAATTGGCTTTGATGGAACTGTTCCATAAGGAATCTTAGATAAGACTTTTTTTTTAAAGCTGAGCCCAGTCATAGGTTTATACCCTTAAATACCTGTGAGTTGAATAAATTCCTCTCCTCTTGAAGTCTTAAGATAATTTGAGGCTCCTGACCCTGTGGTAATTCTTTACTTACCACAGGTCAGGAACCCTGTACAGGGCCTGTGTAGTCAAGGTATGAGGCCAGTTTTCCCAAGGGGCTTTTATTGGCTCTATAAGTAAAATTTGATTCCTTAAAGGAAAGCACACCATTCTAGTTTAAGCCTTGGTAAAATACCAGTTTCTCCAATTCTGTCCTGTTGCAAAAGAGAACAGATTCTTATTGCACTTATGCAAATAACTATGTTGCCATAAGTTAAGAATACTCACAAACAGTTTTCAATTCTGGAGAAATCTGGTAGAGAGAAACAAATATGCTTCAAATTTTGACAGAATTATACTTTACTCAATTGTTAAATGCTGTCAATATTTCAGAAGAAAAGTTTCCTTAACTCCAAAGTTGGCCAATCAGTGTCACAGTCTAGTTCTTTGGGTCGGGGGTCTCCTCAGTATCGTCCCTTCAGGGTTTGACAGAAAGATGTTACTGGAAAGGGTCCTGATCCAGACCCTAAGAGAGCGTTCTTGGAACTTGCACCAAGAAAGAATTTGAGGTGAATCCATAGAGTAAAGTGAAAGCAAGTTTATTAAGAAAGTAAAGGAGGCCAAGTGTGGTGGCTCATGCCTGTAATCTCAGTGCTTTGGGAGACTGAGGTGGGCAGATCACTTGAGGTCAGGAGTTCAAGACTAGCCTGGCCAACATGGTGAAACCACATCTCTACTAAAAATACAAAAATTAGCCAGGCATGGTGGTGTGCACCTATAAACCCAGCTACTTGGGAGGCTGAGGCATGAGAATCACTTGAACCTGGGAGGCAGAGGTTGCAGTGAGCCAAGATGGCACTACTGCACTCCAGCCTGGGCAACAGAGCAAGACTCTGCCAAAAAAATAAAATAAGTAAGTAAAGACATAAAGAATCCCTACTCATATTTCAAAGCCCAATTACAAAGCCACCAAATATTTTCCTTGCCCCAAATCAAACCTGAGGCACCTCACGAAGCCTGTGTTCATGTATACCCCACTGTTTATTGGGCTTCAGCTATGTGCTGGGCACTGGGCCTTCCCAGGTCTCAAAAGTCAATTTCCTGTGAGTTCCCACAGCTCTCTATTTATGTATTTTGTAACCTAGGTTTTCCAGGGCACGCAGACTTAAGAGTAATAACAGAGCCACAAAAGCCATCACAGGACTAGAGCTAGGACTAGGACAGGACTAGAGGATTTCTCTACTCCTGTCCATACCTGCAATTGTAAGAACATTTCCATCCAGTTCCCTTTGCCCAGGGAAGCATTTTATAACCCCTCAGACTACCTTAACACCTCTTTATGCTTTCTCAATCCTGTACTTTTCTTTCATAGGACTTACCCAATGAAGTCATCACTGATACAAGTATAAGTAACCTCTGTTTGCCCCAAGCAGACCAAAGACATTTGGGGCAGGGGCCAGTGTCTGACTGGTTGGTCATTGTATGTCCAGCATCTAGCCCAGTGCTCAGCACATAGGTAATGCTCAGTAAACCTTGGGAGCATAAATGAACACAGGCTCCATGAAGCACCTCAGGCTCATTGATCCGCGTAAACCCTACCTTCAGTGTGTCTCATTTTCCTCCCTCATGTTCAGCGACCTGTGATGCCCCCATTGCTGTGAGGATGAGATTGCCAACATCTTCTGAAGAGAAGCCTTTCAAAGGAGCTTCTAACTTCTGAGGCCACCAAGATGCTGTTGATGGTCACAATGGCAGACATACGTTGTCCCCTCGTATGTCTTCTTTGATCTGACTTCTGGTTGGACTGTCCAGCTGCTTAAAACACTATATTAGTGCCATGTCCATATGGATTCCAAAAATAACCCAAAGAGAGAAGGAACCCTTTCTACCAGCAAGGGAACCATGAGAACTTGGGTACTGGATACCCAGTGGATAGGCTATTGATGGAAAGATTTTGTCCCTTTGGGCCTCTTCCCTTAAGACTCAGGGATGTGGCCAAAAGCCAGGTAGTCTCAACCTGTCTCATCTACTCTGACCTGAAGCACTGAATTGGCAATGATCTTATGCGTCTCATTTCCCTCACAATTTCTGCTTCCCAAAAGGCACATCGACTTCTACCAGGTATACCCCACGGAGACCTCCAGGCATTCTGAGACAAGGCCTCTCCTAAGGACATTTTTCAGATTTCATGCCCCGCTATCATAACACTTAATACACTCAGTGTATCAACCCTAGATTTTATTTTATTATTTATTAATTTTTGGAGACAGAGTCTCACTCTGTCCCCCAGGCTGGAGTGCAGTGGCATAATCACAGCTCACTGCAGCCTCAAACTCCTGGACTCAAGTGATCTTCCTGCTCCAGCCTCCCAAGTAGCTGGGACTACAGATGTGCACCACCACGCCTGGCTAATTTTAAAAAACTTTATTTAAAGACAGAATCTCACTATGTTGTCCAGGCTGGTCTCAAACTCCTGGCCTCAAGCCATCCTCTCGCCTTGGCCTCCCAAAGCGCTGAGATTACAGGCGTGAGCCACCACACCCAGCCTGTTTGCTAGATTTTAAATTCCTTTAAGAAAGTTCTCATGTCTTGTTTATCATTGCATCTCTCTCTCTCACTTGCCATGGTCTCCCATCCCCCAGTACCTAGCCCAGGCTTGCACATTCTAGTTGCTTAATAAATATTTGTTTTACGGATCGGCAAATCCACAGTTGAGAAGTTATTAAGGGAGAACAGGTTCAGCAGTGTTCCAGAGTCCCCATAGAAGTGCAAGAGGGAGAGTGGGAAAAGGGGAAGGCAGGGAGCAAAGGCCAGGGCTGAGGAGACGCCTCTTCTTCTACTTGACAGCTGTGTCTGTCTGAATGTTTTTCTCATTCTTCTTCTTCCTAGGGATGAAAAGGAAGGAAGGAAATGGTAGATTTGTGCCTTACAGGGCTTCTGCAAAAATGGATACTTTCTGTTTCCAAATTATTTCCTTTCCATTTTCGTGTAGGTCTTACAAAGAGAAAAGGAAGTAAAGAGGAGAGAAATAACTTGAAACTTACAGCTAAGGAGAGGTCAGTGTGAATTAGCCTGATATGTTGGCCAGATTTTTGGACTACCTAATGTCATTCCATTTTCCCAATGTCAGGGAGCAAAGCTTTTACTCCACTCATAGAGCCACATATTTTTCCTTAGGCTGAATATTTAAAAAAAATAAATTTGTCTGGAATGGTAGCTATTTTTTGAGTTTTATGTTTGCATGCACAGTCATTCTGTTCTAGTAGACACAGTTTACCACCATTATGCAATAAGTCTTTCACTTCTTCAGAAACATATAGTCTATTTTTACAGTTCCCACTCTCTGCGGTGAATGCAAAAGTCCCAGAAGGAGTGTGCAGAGAAAGCAAGGATTTATGAACCAGCCACGCTCCCTCTCAGGGGTTCACAGTGTGCTTCCTATGTGGTGGTTTTGCAGGTGACGTGGGTGGTGGAAACTTCCTTAACTTATGCTTGATCTGCGTTTTCTCATCAGAACATGACCTTTGTCTCCTTAACCCAGAAGATGCCAATGAAGTGGGTATCCTCCAAGTGAAGGCTTGGAGGTTTGGAAGAAAAAATGCATTTCTTCCTCCCCTCCCTTTTTTTTTTTTTTTATGTTGAAAACAAACCCTTTTTTTTCCCACTGGCTGTAGCAGTTGCCCTCAATGAGATGCCTTGGTGACAGCTTCAGAAGCCAAGCCTACCTCTGAGAAATGGGCAAAAAAAAAAAAGAAAATGCATTTTCAACATCGAGTGTATTTGAATTATTGTGTTGCGTTTTTTTAAAGCTCCTTGAGAAACTGAAGACCAGAAATTAAAATAATGAAATCTGAGTCCTGTCCAGGTTTAGCCATCCTTCTGATTTACAGGGGCTGCTTGTACCTTAATCTATGCCTTATGGCTCTCCATCTGAAAAAAGGTGCTGGATTTCAAGGTGGGTAGTGATCTGACATAAATTCTCAAGCACAATAATGTTCTTTTTCTGGCTGGGGCTGGAAGGAGGACATATCTATTGGAAGCAGGACTAAAAATTTGACCCGAGTTTCTCACAGAATTGAGCACCTTCTCAACAGTGTCATAATCCTATGTACCCAAGGGAGAAGGTTTGAGGGAAATATAGACTGTGCTTGAGATTCAGATTTACAGCTCATGGTTTCAAATATTTGGGTGTGTTGTCCTCTCTGTCTATACAACATGTTGGGCATTTGTTATGCATTTTCCTGGCATTCTAATCCTCAGTGTAGATGAATAGATTGCGTTATGAAATTTGTCTTATGAGCTGTGCAAAATTGAGCTGCATTTGTAGCTTGCCCATCTCTTTTGATTCCCTGTACTCTTCTGCCTTCTCTAGCACCTGATTCAGAATACAGTCCTCCCACCTCAACCTCCGAAGTAGCTGTATGTTACCTTACAGCACATCTCAATTCAGACTACCCACATTTCAAGGATTAAATACCAGCATGTGTCTAGTGGCTACCTCGATGGACAGCATAAATATAGAACATTTTGATCACTATAGATAGAAAGTTCTATTGGACATGATCTAGCCCAGTGATGTCAGATAAGAATACAGTGTGTGCCACACATGTAATTTTGTTTTTTTTTTTGAGACGGGGTGTCACTCTGTTGGCCAGGCTGGAGTGCAGTGGCACAGTCTCAACTCACTGCAGCCTTGACCTTCTGGGCCCAAGTGACCCTCCCATCTAACCTCCCAAGTAGCTGGGACTATACGTGCATGCCACCATGCCTGGCTAATTTTTGTTTTTGTTTTTGTTTTTTTTTTGTAGATATGGGGTTTTCCTTTGTTGCCCAGAGCTGTGCACATGTAATTTAAAATTTTCTAGGAGTCATATTAAAAACTAGTGAAGAGAGGCCAGGCGAGGTGGCTCATGCCTGTAATCCCAGCACTTTGGGAGGCCAAGGTGAGTGGAACGCTTGAGGTCAGGAGTTTGAGACCAGCCTGGCCAACATGGTGAAACCCCGTCTCTACTAAAAATACAAAAAATTAGCCGGATGTGGCGGCATCCACCTGTAATCCCAGCTACTCAGGAGGCTGAAGCAGGAGGATCGCTTGAACCTGGGAGGCAGAGGTTGCAGTGAGCCGAGATTGTGCCACTGCACTCCAGCCTGGGCAACAGAGGAAGACTCTGTCTCAAAAAAAAAAAAAAAAAAAAAAAAACAGTAGAGATAACAAGTGAAATTAATTTTCATAATGTATATTATTTAATAAATATATCCAAAAGATGATCATTTCAACAGGTAATCAATACAAACATGTTAATATGATATTTTACATTCTTTTTTTTTCTTAAGTCTTGGAAATCCAGTGTGTATTTTACCTTACAGCATATCTCAATTCAGACTACCCGCATTTCAGGGGTTACATAGCAGCATGTGTCTAGCGGCATAAACAAAGAACATTTTGATTCCTGTTGGACAGCACATATCTATCCCATTCATGAGAATTTTTATGTAGAAATTTGTCTTTCTGAAGAAGGCATCACCTGTCATCTTAATTTTCCAAAGAGCCTTAGGCAGTATCTTTCTAGCCAGCAGAATAACAAGAAAGCCCATTTCTAACTATTTGAAACTGTTTTTCCTTAAGGCTCAAACTGTAC
This sequence comes from Nomascus leucogenys, assembly GCF_006542625.1. Taxonomy (NCBI): domain Eukaryota; kingdom Metazoa; phylum Chordata; class Mammalia; order Primates; family Hylobatidae; genus Nomascus; species Nomascus leucogenys. The sequence goes on from NC_044402.1 coordinate 16,111,191, forward strand.
TAAAGTCCCTGGTAAGCAAAGAAAACAGAGACAAATGCTTTCTGCATTCCACGGCTTATCTGCTCCCTAGAGCCTCTGGGATGCCTCTCTGTACTCCCTTGGGAAGCTTTCTACTGGTATCAAAGTTAATTTGTATATCATTCCTTAAAGTTCCCAAGCCTCATTTAAAAAGGGCTTGCCTTCTCTCCACCCTCAAAACTGCTCAAAGAAGTGGTGTGCTGGTCAAGTGTTTAGTGATCAGCTCTCTGGAGGAAGAAGCCCTGATTTGTATCGTTTCCTATTTCTGTGGTGTAAATTCTCCTGCCACAGCCAGTGATTTCAAGTTACCAAGGTGAAGTCACTGAACAAGGCGGTGGGAAGAGCAGCTTGCAATCTGGTGGGAAATGGCTCCACCATGTTACTGGAGCATATGTATATCTGGACTTTTGTTTTCTATTTCCAGGAATCTGTAGAACAAGCTTGTCCAACCCACTGCCCACACGCCATATGTGGCCCAGAGTGGCTTTGAATTGACCCAACACAAATTTGTAAACTTTCTTAAAACTTTATGAGATTTTTTGTGATTTTTTTTTAGCTCATCAGCTCTCATTAGTGTTGGTATATTTTATGTGTGGCCTAAGACAATTCTTCTTCTTCCAATGTGGCCCTGCGTATTAGTCTATTCTCATGCTGCTAATAAAGACATACTAAAGACTGGGTAATTTATAAAGAAAAAGAGGTTTAATGGACTCACAGTTCCACATGGCTGAGGAGGCCTCACAATCATGGTGGAAGGCAAAGGAGAAGCAAAGTCACATCTTACATGGTGACAGGCAAGAGAGCCTGTGCAGAAGAACTGCCCTTTATAAAACCATCAGATCTCATGAGACTTATTCTCTGTCATGACAACAGCATGGGAAAAACTCGCCCTCATGATTCAATTACTTCCCATCGGGTCCCTCCCACGACACATGGGGATTATGGGAGCTACAATTCAAGATGAGATTTGGGTGGGGACAACAGCGAAAACATATCACCCAGGGTAGCCAAAAGATTGGACACCCCCGCCATAGAATATATCATAGAATATCTTTCACATAAAAGGCAAAAATGTCCGGCCAGGCGCAGTGGGTCACGCCTGTAATCCCAGCACTCTGGGAGGCCGAGGCGGGCGGATCACCTGAGGTCGGGAGTTGGAGACCAGCCTGACCAACATGGAGAAACCCCATCTCTACTAAAAATACAAAATTAGCCAGGCGAGATGTTGCATGCCTGTAATCCCAGCTACTCGGGATGCTGAGGCAGGAGAATTGCTTGAACCTGGGAGGCGGAGGTTGCAGTGAGCCAAGATTGCGGCATTGCACTCCAGCCTGGGCAACAAAAGCGAGACTCCACCTCAAGAAAAAAAAAATATCCAAAGGCCTCAGTGTATTGGATAAAAGTGTCATTTTAAGCATAGATGCATTTACTAAGAAGGTGCAGAAGTTAACAAAATAAAAAGATTATAAATTTATCATTCTTCTATTTCACATCTATACCTTTAATCTTTTTTTTTTTTTTTTTTTCGAGACGGAGTCTCGCTCTGTCGCCCAGGCTGGAGTGCAGTGGCGCAATCTCGGCTCACTGCAAGCTCTGCCTCCCGGGTTCACGACATTCTCCTGCCTCAGCCTCTCCGAGTAGCTGGGACTACAAGCGCCCGCCACCACGCCCGGCTAATTTTTTTGTATTTTTTTTTAGTAGAGACGGGGTTTCACCGTGGTCTCGATCTCCTGACCTCGTGATCCACCCGCCTCGGCCTCCCAAAGTGCTGGGATTACAAGCGTGAGCCACCGCGCCCGGCCACATCTATACCTTTAATTAACAATACAGATCTAATCAATATTACTCTGTTTAAACACAGCTGAACATGAAATCAGCTGTCATTAGCACCTTTTTATTCTGGTCAAATGACAACTATACCACTGCTGTTCCATAAAAAGAAACAACAACAAATACACAAATAGCTTGAGAATTTATCTGAACTTCTCATTGACCCATGCGTCTAGAAAAAAGCCCATACGTTTGTGAGGCTCAAATAGTCTAAATGCAATACATAGAGTGTGGAACAATCAGTTATGGGGTCTGTTCTACCTCTGACAAGCCATAGGATCTTGGGTAAACCTTTAAAACTACCCAGGGCCTGCCGGACACAGTGGCTCACGCCTGTAGTCCCAGCACTTTGGGAGGCCGAGGCAGGTGGATCACCTGAGGTCAGGAGCTGGAGGCCAGTCTGGCAAACATGGTGAAACCCCATCTCTACTAAAAATACAACAAATAGCCGGGCATTGTGGTAAGTGCCTGCAATCCCAGCTACTCGGGAGGCTGAGGCAGGAGAATCGCTTGAGCCCAGGAGGCAAAGGTTACAGTGAGCTGAGATCGCGCCATTGTACCCCAGCCTAGGCAACAAGAATTAAACTCCATCTCAAACAAAAACAGAAACAAAAACAAAAACAAAAAACACTACTCAGAGCTTCATTTTCCTCACCTATAAAATTAGGGTCAGTGTCATCCAAATTTTAATCATCCTTATATATGACCATCACTATTTTCATCATTTGCATATGCTACCTGCCCTATTATTTTCTTAATATTTTTCTTTTTTTTTTTGAAACAGAATCTTGCTCTGTTGCCCAGGCTGGAGTGCAGTGGCGCAATCTTGGCTCACTGCAACTTCTGCCTCCCGGGTTCAAGCAATTCTCCTGCCTCAGCCTCCCAAGTAGCTGGGACTTCAGAGGCCCACCACCACGCCAGCTAATTTTTTGTATTTTTAGTAGAGACAGGGTTTCACCATGTTAGCCAGGATGGTCTTGATCTCCTGACCTTGTGATCCATCTGTCTCGGCCTCCCAAAGTGCTGGTATTACAGGCCACGCCCGGCCAATATTTTCCTTTAATCAATTCACCTCTTTTTACTTAACTACTGGTAACATCCATAAAATCCAGGTGGCGGTGGTGGTGGTGGTTGTTGACTCTCTGTTGCCCAGGCTGGAGCGCAGTGACCCGATCATGGCTCACTGCAGCCTCAACCTCCCAGAATCAAGCAATCCTCCCACCTCACCCTCCTGAGTGGCGAAAACTGCAGGTACACACCACCATGCCCAGTTAATTTTTTTTTTTTTTTGGTAGATACGAGGTTTTGCCATGTTGCTCGGACTTCTGGGCTGAAGCGATCTGTCTGCCTCGGCCACCCAAAGTGCTGGGATTATGGGCATGAACCACTGTACCCAGCCTCAATCACAGTTTCAATGTTTGTTGTTTGTTCTAATGCATGTTGATACACAAACAGAACTGTAAATATAACCAATGTGTGTGTGCTTCCTAAAATTATCTTGCATACCACGCGTGGCCAGCATCCTGCCTTTTCAGAAACACAGAACAAGGTGATCCCGGTGGGTCCCACAGCACTGTTGGTCTGAGAGCTGTCATTATCTCAGCTACTTTAGTAGTTCCTGTGGAAATTTCAGGGTTGATTCACATTTCAGAGACACTTGTCAGTCAAGATGAGTGAAACTAACGGATTATCTAGCCATACTGTTGTCCAAGTCTCTCACTACATATAAACTTGGCTTGAGACTTCTATTCTGAAGTGTACTTGCTCCTATACCAATATAACTTGCTTGCTCCATCAAGCAGCAGAAAGATCTGATCAAAAATTTAAATGAACGCATTTTGCATATAATATTTTGTCTCTTACTATTAAGCTCGGTAAATAGGTTGAAATCTGCATATAAATCACTTATATTTGCCTAGTTGTCTCTATGGGGTTGCAGCAATGGTGCTTTAAATATCATGTGAAATTTTTAAGAGATTGCTGGGCATGGGAGAGAATATGGAATTATTTTTCTAAAAAAAGAATTAGGAGTTAGAAAGCAGGACTTTCTTTAGAGTTGATGTGGTTTAAATAATTTCAGCCAGATGAACCGTTGTCAACAATTTGCATTTAAAATATAATTAATTATGTTAGTCGGCCTGTTATTATACTAGGAAATTAAGATACCATACATGTTTATAATAGGAAATTTCTCAATTGTCTTTTTTAATCCACTATAAAGCTGCACATTTATTTCCACCAGAGGAAAGAAAAACATATTATGCTGCTAAAGTAATACCAGTCTTTTCTAGGATTAGGAATCAGTGGATGGTTTGTGGGATTTGTGATTTCTATTCTCAAATAAAAACCAGATGGGCTAAACCAACAGCATAAACAGTTGAGGGAAAAAAGTTGGCAGAAAAAGTCACATTTGATAATTAAATTTGTTGTTACACCTTCTCTTATTTAATGAGACGGTCAGAAACTTCGTTTGCAAGATAATGTAACTCCCGAGCTCTGATTTAACCCAATAAAAGTTCAGACTTAATTTTGTTCAGGGCATAATTAGGTAACAATATGATAATCAAGTGGGTCTTTTTTATTTTCTATTTTTATTTTTTTGAGACAGGGTCTTGCTCTGTCACTCAGGCTGGAGTGCAGGGGCGTGATCATAGTTCACTGCAGCCTCCACCTCCCGGGTTCAAGCCATTCTTCCACCTTAGCCTCCCGAGTAGCTGGGACCACAGGTGTGCACCACCATCCCTGGCTAATTTTTCTAATTTGTCTAGAAACAGGGTTGCACCATGTTGTCCAGACTGGTCTTGAACTCTTGGGCTCAAGGGATCCACCTGCCTCAGCCTTCCAAAGTGCTGGGATTATAGGTATGAGCCACCACACTTGACCAAGTCCTTTTATTATAATAGAAACAGAAAATTCTTGCCCAAAACAAACTTTCAGGAAATATTCATACTGTTGTTCATTTAAATGTAGACATCATCGGTTTATGTGCATATTTATACATAAAAATAAACAGATTTAGTATATGCCCTTTATTGTACATGCATTAGCAATATCAATGCAATTACTAACTGTACATTTTATTAATATTTGGTATTCTAGCACAAATGCAAGGAACTAATTTACATCTACTTTATAAACTGAAGAGTAGAAACAGTTATGTTAACCATTCAATATTTTAGAGAACATGATACCAAAGAAATAATGCACACTTTGCCATTTAATCTAGGCAATTTGTCTAGAATCCTAGATTCACTGGCTCATACATTCATGCACATTCCATGAGAGCTGACTGTGAGTCAGACCCTGTGCTCAGCTCTTTGCAAGCATTATCTTACAATCTCCACTTTTCGGAGGAGGAAACCGAGGCTTTGAGGGATTAAGGTAATTTCCAGGTTTGTACAGCCAACACGGTGCATGGCTGGTTTGAATGTAGACAGCCCACAGCAGGGCTGTGCTCTTGAGTTCCTGCTGCATGCAAGACCTGGGCTGGTTCTCGGGATGCAAAGATGAATAAGAAGTGGGTGCTTATGCAGCTTATCACATAGGGCCCCAGAAATAGAGTTGAAAGACACCATCCCCTGCCCACACTTTTTTTTTTTTTAAGAGACAGGTCTTACTATGTTGCCTGGGCTGACCTTGAACTCCTGGGCCTCGTGCAATTCTCCCACTTCAACCTCCGGAGTAGCTGGGACTACTGGTGCACGCCACCACACCCAGCTCCAAACTCCCTTTTATTACAGATAAGAAACCGGTGTTCTAAAGAGGTATGCACCTTATCCTTGGTGTGTGTGGTAGATAAGAATATCGGTGAAAGTGTAAAGATAAAAACGATGAATTGGTTATTTTAAATAGTGATAATGTCATTTACTAAATACTGCAATATCTTTGTGCTGGAATACGTATAAATTATTACTTAGACCTCGACTCTGCTCAAATATGTGGTAAGAATATGTATGGATGTGAGTGAGTATTATAACTATGGCTGAAATAGAGATTAAGAAAATAAACAATTCTGGTTAATTCCGTTCAATAAATATTAATCGTGTGCCCATGTGCTGGGCAAAGATAAAGCACTGGGTACGTAATGAAGCATACGACACGCAGGGTCCTTGTCCCCCTAACATAGACCACGGAAAGCATGTGGGCATTATAGTCATAGTCCCGATGCCAGCTCGGGAGATCCCTGGGAAGGTCATGAGAAATGGTTAGATCCTGGATCTATTGTGAAGGTCCAACTAACAGGACACACCTTTAGATCAAATGTGGCGTTGCGTGCTGGGGATATAGCAACCTAAGAAACACATGATTGTTGACTTTCCAGAACTTTTATTACGGTCTGGGTGTCAGACCTTAGTCAAATAATCACTCACATAAATGCAAAGTTCAAACAGTTTAAGCTCTGAAGAAAAACATGCCCAGGGCATAAGTGGGGATCTGATGTGGCCAGGGGGTGAAGTGTTGTCAAGGAAAACTTCTCCGTGGATTCAAAGGATCCATATGCCTGACGGAGTGGGGGTCAGTGGGGCGGAGAGGAAATAGCACAGGCAAGTGTTCTGGGGAAGTGGAGAATGTCTAGGAGGATCTGGCAGAAGGCCAGGGAGGTCAGGCGGAGGGAGCCTGGGGGAGATAAGCTGTGAGAAAGAGAGTAAAACTCCTGGGCAGGACGCCTGGGAAATGGAAGTTGAAATGGAAATCAGATGGCAGGTCCTACTCTCCAAATCATTCATAGTTTCCCTAATGCAAGGACTGGCAGTGGGACATGAGGCAGGAGTGGTGAAACTCCGATTTTACTATTGATGAACTGTTGATACCATTGTATCAATTCTGTATCGAGACTTTTTACCAGCGAGCATGCTTTACTTGTTAAAAAAGAACATTTAGGACAGGTGCAGTGGCTCACGCCTGTAACCACAGCACTTTGGGAGGCTGGGGCAGGTGGATCACCTGAGGTCAGGACTTCGAGACGAGCCTGACCAACACGGTGAAACCCCGTCTCTACTAAAAAATGCAAAAATTAGCCGGATGTGGTGGTGCATGCCTGTAATCCCAGCTACTCAGGAGGCTGAGACAGGAGAATCGCCTGAACCCAGGAAGCAGAGGTTGCAGTGAGCCAAGATAGTGCCATTGCATTCCAGGTTGGGCCACAAGAGCAAAACCCCACCTCAGAAAAAAAAAAAAAAAAAAAAAAGGAACATTTAAAGAAAAACTGATGTAAACGTGAATAAGTTAGCCAGGATGAGATGGCTCATATCTGTAATCCCAGCACTTTGGGAGGCAAAGGTGGGAGGATCACTTGAGCCCAGGAGTTCAAGACCAGCCCGAGCAACATAGCAAGATCCCATCTTTACCAAGAAGAAAAAAAAAAAAAGAAAAAAATGAAGAAGTTTTGAGAGGGGTTTTTTTTGTTTGCCTGTTTTAGAGTCATCTCCAGAAGACATAGACTGGAGGGTACATACATGAGATTCATGTTGAGATCCTGCTTTCTGCCCCTGGGTTGGTGCTGTGAGCTGCCTTGACTTCGTTGCTCATGTTTCTATCCCTGAGCTCTTTTATTTTTTTGCTTTAAAAAATTATTAATTATTATTATTGTAACCATTCACATTACATAAAATTAATCATTTTTAAGTGAATGATTAATGATAGGTGTGAGCCACCATGCCCAGCTGAGTCTTTTTATTAGAAACAGAAAATTCTTGCCCACAACAAACTTTCAGGAAATGTTCATACTGTTGTTCATTTACATGTAGACACAATCGATTTATGTATATGTTTATACATAAAAATAAGATAAACAGGTTTAGTATATACTCTTTATTGTACATGCATTAGCAATATCGATGCGATTACTAACCGTACATTTTATTAATATGTGGTATTTTAGGCCAGGCGCAGTGGCTCACGCTTGTAATCCCAGCACTTTGGGAGGCCGAGGCGGGCGGATCACGAGGTCAGGAGATGGAGACCACGGTGAAACCCCGTCTCTACTAAAAATACAAAAAATTAGCCGGGCGTGGTGGCAGGCGCCTGTAGTCCCAGCTACTCGGAGAGGCTGAGGCAGGAGAATGGCGTGAACCCGGGAGGTGGAGCTTGCAGTGAGCCGAGATTGAGCCACTGGACTCCAGCCTGGGTGACAGAGCGAGACTCCGTCTCAAAAAAAAAAAAAAAAAAAATGTGGTATTTTGGTAGAAATGCAAGCAACTAATTTACATCAACTTTAGGAACTAGAGACATAGTGGCATTTAGTACATTCGCAATGCTGTGCAACCACTACCTCTATCTAGTGCCAAAATATTTACATCACCCAAAAGAAATCCCCATACCCATTAAGCAGCTACCTACATTTCCTTCTCCACTGAGCCCCTGGCAACCACTAATCTACTTTCTCTATATATAGATATACCTATTCTGGATATTTCATATAAGTTGAATCATACAATATGTGGCCCTTTGTGCCTGGCTTCTTTCACTTAGCATCAAGTTTTGGAGGTTCACCCATATATGGTAACAGATGTCAGTACTTTACTCTTTTTTTTTTTTTTTTTTTTTTTGAGACGGAGTTTGGCTCTTGTTGCCCTGGCTGGAGTGCAATGGCACAATCTCGGCTCACCACAACCTCCACCTCCCAGGTTCAAACGATTCTCCTGCCTTAGCCTCCTGAGTAGCTGGGATTACAGGCGTGTGCCACCACGTCCAGTTAATTTCATATTTTTAGCAAAGACAGGGTTTCTCCATGTTGGTCAGGCTGGTCTCAAACTCCCGACCTCAGGTGATCCACCCACCTCGGCCGCCCAAAGTGCTGGGATTACAGGCGTGAGCCACCATGCTCAGCCATTTTACTCCTTTTTATGTCTGAATATTATTCCATTGCATGGGTATATCACATTTCGTTTATACCTTCATCTGTCAATGGACACTTGGATTGTTCCACCTTTTGGCTGCTGTGAATAATGGTGCAATGAACATTTAAACATTGGTGAAAAGTATCTGTTTGAGTCCCTCTTTTAAATTATTTTGGGTATATAACTAGGAGTACAACTTCTGAGTCATATGATAATTCTTTTAAATTTCAACTTAATTTTTTTATTTTTTATTTTATTTTTAGAGACAGAGTCTTGCTCTGTCAGGCTGGAGCCCAATGGTGCAATCATAGCTCACTGTAGCCTCGGACTTCTGGGCTCAAGCCACCCTCTGGCCTCAGCCTCCTGAGCAGCTGGACTACTGGTGCATGCCACCATGCCCAGCTCTTCATATGATAATTCTGTGTTTAACTTTTTAAGGAGCCTATCTGAGCTTTCTTCTTTTCTTTTCTTTTTTTTGAGATGGAGTCTTGCTGCGACGCCCAGTCTGGAGTGCAATGGGGCGATCTCGGCTCACTGCAACCTCCGCCTCCCGGGTTCAAGTGATTCTGCTGCCTCAGCCTCCCGAGTAGCTGGGATTACAGGTACATGCCACCACACCCAGCTAATTTTTGTATTTTTAGTAGAGACAGAGTTTCACCATGTTGGCCAGGCTGGTCTCAAACTCCTGACCTCAAGTGATCCACCTGCCTCGGCCTTCCAAAGTGCTGGGATTACAGGTGTGAGCCACTGCGCCTGGCCTGTCTGAACTTTCTGATTGCTTCTTACTGCAGGTCAAGTTGAGGTTCTATAGGCCTGATTGTCCCACTCCAGTGAACACTTAACCCTGCAGTTGTGTCTGGTTATTGACTGGAATCCTGCGTGGTTCCTGGAAGGCCCCAGCATGTTGCTGAAGCTTCACATCCCTCTTCCATATATGACAATATTTCACACCACTGATAAGAGTTGGTTGAACTATTGCTGTCACCTTTTGTTCCCACATAACTTACTTAACGAATTACATATTGAAAAGGAGCCTTCCACCCCCAAGGATCCTACTGACCATCAGCGTGTAGGATGTTGGGAGAAGCCTTGACACCAGAAGACATTGAGCTTCCTCTCTGTGAAGAGGTTACTCGGTGCAGTTGGCGCTCTTGGTGTTCAACCACATACTTCTTCCGGCCTCTGTACCCCCTTGTCCGAGGGCTTTCTTTGGCCGCAAGAGCCCACTCTTGCTCAGGAGGCAGGCTGGAATGACTGGCGGCCCTGTGCGGATGTCGGTTTTCCACTGGGCCCCTTGTGTTCCCCAGCTGTCCCCAGTGGTAACTGCTTGGTGAAGTTCCCCTCATGGCTTCCTTCCCTTCCTGCACCACCTCCCCGCACCCCCACCTTGGCCTCCTGCAGTTCCATATCAACCACTTGCCTCTGAATCCTCATCTCAGCTTCTGCCCAAAGACAACATTATGGTGAATTTCATGCGTCAACCTGTCTGGGCCACGGTGCTCAGATATTTGGTCAAACATTATTCTGGGTGTTTATGTAAAGATATTTTTTTTAGCTGAGATTAGCATTCAAGTCAGTGAGTTTTGAGTAATGCAGATGACCTTCCATAATGTGGATGGGCCTCATACAATCAATTGGAAGCCTTAATAGAATGAAGACTCACGGCCGGGGGCGGTGGCTCATGCTTGTAATCCCAGCACTTTGGGAGGCCAAGGCGGGTGGATCATGAGGTCAGGAGATTGAGACCATGGTGAAACCCTGTCTCTACTAAAAATACAAAAAAAAAAAATTAGCCGGGCTTGGTGGCGGGCGCCTGTAGTCCCAGCTACTCGGAGAGGCTGAGGCAGGAGAATGGCGTGAACCCGGGAGGCGGAGCTTGCAGTGAGCCGAGACCACGCCACTGCACTCCAGCCTGGGTGACAGAGCGAGACTCCATCTCAAAAAAAAAAAAAAAAAAAGAATGAAGACTCACTTGCCCACAGCAAGAAGGGATCCTGCCAGTAGATAGCCCCTGGATTTGAACTGTAACCCTTCCCTGGGTCTCCAGCCTGTCTGCCTAACCTGCAGATTTTGGACTTAACCAAACCTTCACAATCACATAGCCAATTCCTTAAAATAAATCTCTTTCTGTAGGAGTGTGTGTGTGTGTGTGTGTGTGTGTGTGATGTGTGTGTATGGGGTAGTGGGATGAATAGGGTAGGATGGCAAGTTTAAATTTGGGCCTGTGGAGTTTGCAGTGTTTATAGGAAATCTAAATGAATCTATACAAGGTAATTCCAAATTCAGATACAGGCTGGAAATAGAGATGCTAAGAAAAGCAGCTAACATTTCAATGTGTTACACCATGTGCCAGAAACTGTACTAAGCATGTTACATGTATGATTTCATTTAATCATTAAATAGCCAGCCTTGTGAGATGAGTCCTTTTATTATACTCTTTTCCAAGACTCCACAGCTAGAATGTGGCTAATTTGGGATTTCAACCCAAACAGTCTGACTGGAAGTTTTTGGCTTATAGGTAACAAATAAAGCAACAGGGATAAGTCAGTTTGCTCAGGCAGAGGATGTAGTTTAAGCAGAGGGCAGACAGTGAAACTCTAGAGAACAAGAACATTTACCTATAATTCAGGAGCAGAGATTTCCTTAAAGATTAAAAAGGAGGAGTTCAGAGAGAGAAAAGGAAAGCTGTGCAGAAGTTGGGTTAGTCATTCCAAGGGAGGAGCATGTTTCTAGAGGAAAGGCAGGAGAGGTCAAGTGCAGGAGGGATGATAAATGTCTATTGGCTTCAGCATCAGGGGTGGGGGTCGGCGGCACACAGACTGCTACAAGAGGAATGCTGCGGATATGTAGCTGTGGAAGGGATTCGGGCCCAGGAGGAGTGATGGGCTTAAACCCAACCAGGGTCACCAGGACTCTCCCACGCTGAGGGCGGCTGATATCACACCATATCCACTGATATCTTTGATAAGGGATTTTTGCCACTAGCGCATTCTTTGTTGTGTTCCTGAGCAATTTGTCATTTGCTTAATTTGATTTTACCAGCTTCCCAGTTACTCTGCAACCTCTGCCTCCTGGGCTCAAGTGATCCCTCCGCCTCAGCCTCCCAAGTAGCTGGGACCACAAGTGTGTGCCACCACACCCAGCTAGTTTTGTATTTTTTGTAGAGACGGGGTTTCGTTATGTTTCCCAGGCTGATCTTGAGCTCCTAGACTCAAGCAATCCTCCCACCTCAGCCTCCCAAAGTGTGAGATTACAGACATGAGCCACTGCCCAGCCACATCGTGTGCAACTTTGAAGATGTTTCTGCATTTTCTTTTTCCTACCGTTAGTAACTTTTATCTGGTGCTAGAGAGAAGATATAATGCAGATAAACCAAAGAGTGGAGATTAGGAAATTGGGTCAGGGTAAGCCCTGTTTCTCTTTGGAAATCATTATATAGAGGAAAACTTTTTCATTGTGGTTGCTGCATATACCCAAATATAATGCAGTCTTTCCCCAAACCCCCACCCCAAAATAGTCTCTCAGAAAAGTTGACTTCAGTTAAAATCTTTACAAAGTCATTCATATTACATGAAGCCGTCTTAGTTACTTTATTTTGAACAATAAATTCCCCTGGGAGAAGACATTTATATTCTTACAATAATAAGCTATGGCATCAGTTAAAAGAAAAACAAAGAATTTTAGGCAAGGCGCAGTGGCTCACACCTGTAATCCTGGCTTATTGGGAGGCTGAGGCCAAAGGATTGCTTGAGGCCAGGAATTCAAGACCAACCTGGCTAACATAGCAAGACCCCGTCTCAAAAGGAAAGGAAAGGAAAGGAAAGGAAAACTTTTAACAGATATATAGTAATTATTAATGTGAAAATGACCTCTCAATTACAAGTGTTGGAAATTGTTGAGAACAAGTCTTCTAAAAACACTTTAAGTTGCAATAAAACAAGTGATTATATTATGGAGTTCACAAGTAGCTTAGGATACAGTTTTCAAGGTCAGTATTCTTTTTATTTTTTCTTGTTGACTGAGAATCAAGGGTCATTATTATATAAAGATTCCAAAGGTACTATATCTTAGGCAACTTAGATGGAAATAAAGATGATGTGTTCTGAAAAACTCTAGAAAACTTATAAAGTGAGGCCAGGCATACTAACTCATGCCTGTAATCCCAGCACTTTGGGAGGCTGAGGTGGGCAGATCACTTGAGATCCAGAGTTTGAGAACAGCCTGGCCAACATGGTGAAACCCAGGCTCTACTAAAAACACAAAAATTACCTGGGCGTGGTGGTGCGTGCCTGTAATCCCAGTTACTTGGGAGGCTGAGGCATTAGAATTGCTTGAACCCGGGAAGTGTAGGTTGCAGTGAGCCATGATCACACCACTGCACTCTAGCCTGGGCAGTAGAGTGAGACCCCATTTCTAAATACACACACACACACACACACACACACACACACACACTTATACATATATGCTGTATTAGTCAATTTTCATGCTGCTGATAAAGACATACCTGAGACTGAGCAATTTACAAAAGAAAGAGGTTTAATGGACTTATAGTTCCACATGGCTGAGGAGGCCTCACAATCATGGTGGAAGGCAAGGAGGAGCAAGTCACATCCTACATGGATGGCAGCAGGCAAAGAGAGAGTTTGTGCAGGGAAACTCCTGTTTTTAAAACCATCAGATCTCATGAGACTCATTCACTATCAGGAGAACAGCATGGGAAAGACCTGCCCCCATGATTCAATTATCTCCACTGGGCCCCTCCCACAACAGGTGGGAATTATGGGACTTACAAGATGAGATTTGGGTGGGGACACAGAGCCAAACCATATCGTATGCATATATATTAAAATTGCCCAAAAGGCTTTTGTTTTGTATTTTTTCATGGAGCTACTGTCTTATGTACATAATTGTCTTATATTTGGGCAGATAAGGCACTCCATGAGCCCTGATGTAGACTGGCAAATATTTGCACTATATTTTTTTTTTTTTTTTTTTTTTTACCAGAAACACGTGCACTTTATTGAATGCCATTGTAGAAAAGTGTGTGAGGATAAAGGGCTGATACAGGACTCGGCTCCGGGGGCAGGGTGAGCAATGAAAGGTGGATATGTGGGATACAGGTCATGGGCAGAGCTCCTGGCCTCAATGATGCCTCCTGATCTATCGATAGGCCTGGAAGATCAATACTGGGATGACGATGAGCAGAATGGTCATGAGGATGCCCAGAATCAGGGCCCAGATGTTCAGGCACTTGGCAGTGGAGGCATAGGCCTGGGCCCCGGTCACGTCACCAACCATCTTCCTGTCCCTAGACTTCACGGAGTAGGTGAATGCTATGAAGCCCAGGCAGCAGGGGTTCATGAAGAGGGTGTTGAACAGGGACCAGACGACATGGTCGGGCACGGAGGTCTTGCTGCGGATGTGGACCACGGTGGGCATCGGGGAAGCAGGGTTGTGGGGTGCCCCCAGCACAGCCACCTCGTGCTCCTCCTTGAGCATCTCATAATTGAGGGGCTGGCCGCTGTTGACAGGAGAGAAGAAGGTTTGGACAGTGTGGTTCATGGTGTCCAGCGAAGACCAGCGGTGGTCGAGTTACGGGGATGGTTCTCTGCACTCAGTATTAATGGGTCACTACCTATAATCACAACAAGGAAAAGGCTGGGCTAGTCAGATGAAAGTCTAAAGGCTGACCCAGCCCTGCTGTATCCACAGAGCACAGCAGATGATGAACAATGTGCCTCCTGAGCCTGAGTGAGTGTCCGCTGTCGATGTTGGACTACATTGCCCAGATCCCCAGCTTTAAGATATCTTTGCCCCAGGTGCTGGGAAGGTTGTAGGCAGACAGCTCTCAGCTGTCAATCCTTTTTGGGAATAGCCTAGGCTGAAGAAAGCTTTCTTGTCCAAGGACATACTCCCTTTCCAGGATAGCCTGCAACCAATGACCAGTTGCCATTGTATGGAAGCTCAATCCCAGTGCCCCAGTTCAGACCAGTGCTGAAGGAGCTGCCTGTGACACTGAGGCCTTGCAGTGACTACACTGCAGCTTAATTCTCCCTCTTCCCAACCTTCCTTCTTTCCCTTTCTCCTATAGATGTTAATCTCAAACGCACTCCTCAAATAAATCCCCTGCCTGCCAATTTCTGCCTCAACAGAACAAAGGAACTCATGCGGTTTCAATAATCTTTTAAAAGCCAATTTATCTACAATGGAAAATCCACATGTTCTAAATAGCCATAAAGTTGTTTGTGGATACCAAAATTCAGAGAAACACTGAGATAGATAGATAGATAGTTTAATAGGCAGAACAGTAAAGACAGAGACTTATTGGGAATGAACTTCAAGAATTTTAAGATTTTTGAGTGAGTATAGTGCTATAGATGACGTGGAACTTGGTACACTCATGAATGAGGAGGCAACAGCCACTGGAACATAGGTGTGAAAAAAAGAGTGACGCAAGGATTTAAACAAGTTCAAAGACCCTGGAAATGACTCAGGGACCTGTCAGAGAGGGGAAGGCTGAGCCATTTTTGATGAATACAGAAAATGAGCAGGAATTATATGCATTATTTCATTAATTCCTTGACTATTTTATTTTATTTATTTATTTTTGAGACAGAGTTTCACTCTTGTTATCCAGGCTGGAGTGGAGTGGCACGATCCCGGCTCACTGCAACCTCTGCCTCCTGGGTTCAAGCAATTCTCCTGCCTCAGCCTCCGGAGTAGTTGGGATTACAAGCGTGTGCTACCACACCTGGCTAATTTTTGTATTTTTAGTAGAGACGGAGTTTCACCATGTTGGCCAGGCTGGTCTCGAACTCCTGATCTCATGATCTGCCTGCCTTGGCCTCCCAAAGTGCTGGGATTACAGGCAAGATTCCTTGGCTATTTATGAAGTCCTTCTACCATGTTAGCCTCTGTCCCAGCAGATGACACCATGAAGAGCTGTAAGATGCTACGTAGTTGGATGGTGTGAGGCTGAAGAGAAAGAGACATTCATGTGAAGGTAAAAACTGATGGTTTGGCCAGGTGTGGTGGCTCACACCTATAATCCCAGCACTTTGGGAGGCTGAGGCGGGTGGATCACGAGGTCAGGAGTTCAAGACCATCCTGACCAACATAGTGAAATCCCGTCTGCTCTAAAAATACAAAAAAATTAGCTGGGCACCATGGCAGGCACCTGTAATCCCAGCTACTTGGGAGGCTGAGGCAGGAGAATCACTTGAACCCAGGAGGCGGAGCTGGCAGTGAGCCAAGATCGTGCCACTGCACTCCAGCCTGGGTGACAGAGCAAGACTCCGTATCAGAAAAAAAAAAAAAAAGATGGTTTGGCCACGCAATGAGAAGATAAGAGAATATGGAGCTCTTCTTGCCCTCACCCCAGCTCCAGCTCCCTGCACGTCCTCAAGGGAGAGCAGGCTTCAGTTATAATTAGGAAGCAGGGGGAACATTTGGTAAAGGCTGGAATATGTTAGGAAATTTACTTAGCATTTTATAGGGATTCCAGAGGATGAAATGGGGGGTTTGGGAGAGAAAAGAGTGCCCGTAAAAACACTTCCATGCCATTTAAAGAGTGTGATGATGAAATTAGGGCTGAGATATTCTAGCAATCAATATTGAGACCAGTGATGTTTATTCATGATGGCGTGAGGGTAAACCAGATAACTGAGAGCCAAAGAGATCTACAGATGGACCTAACCCAATTAGGAAAATGAATAACACAATAGCAGGCCTAGTTTTTATAAATTATGCACACCGATAGGAATAACTTAAGAGTACAATGATTTACTTATTCAACTTAAATTGCTATGAGAATAACCCCTTAAAGAAAAAGATGGCATTATAACATTTAGCATGATGCAACACTATGGTGTTATGCGGCGTAGTTACTGAAGGCAGTAACAGACCAATCTAAAAAGAGAGGCTACAGTATTAAAATCATTCTGAACTCCATTAGACAAATGGCTGACTTTTCCATCTCCAGAAAGTAACAAATAGGAGAAACAAGGACAGACAAGACAGTCAAGAGATTACAGCAATATAGGGTCAAAGGAGAGCTTCCTCTTCACCCTCTGAAGGTTCGCTTGAAAAATCAACTCACAAAAGGCAGTTTAATGGGACAAAAGGCAGACAATTTATTTAACACATACACACAGAGAGCCACGCAGTGACCATCCACCCCGCAATGGGGTTTCGAAGCTTATATGCCATCCTGGCTAGACAGGTTATGGGAAGGGAGTGAAGAGGAACTCTGTCGAGGGGATTATTAGGAAGAATGAATGGATCAGGGAACAGATATTAACTTGTTCATTTTCTTGTGAAAGGGTCTGCTCAGGTGTGGTTACCTTCTTGGTCTTACAGGGAGGAGAAGAAGGAACAATGGTTCCTTTTGGTGGGTCTAGATCTTAGGCAGATAAAGGTTTTGAGAGAGACAATGGGGTGGAGAAGTTCAGAGAGACCTTGAGGCTTCTTCAGTTCAGTATGTCAGACCACCATATTTTAGGGTATCGGTTTCTGAGCCCCAGTAGTAACATTAAGAGAAGGAAAGACGTAAAAAAAAAAATTGTTGTAAAACAAACAAAAAATTAAAAACAAAAAAAGACTGTTAAAAGAAAATGTAGCATAGAGCAAGAGGCATGTTTGGAAAAAGTGATCACCTTTTAGGAAGTTGTCAATGGATGAGATCCTACTTAAGCAAGCATTCCCAGGTGTGAGACCATCACTTTGCCTTTGAGATGCCGGGGGTTAAAATGGCATCTCCAAGAAAAATGTATCAAGTGTGATACATGAATGCAAAAAATGTAGAAAATGTAAGGCATTGTTCTTACATTTTCCCCCCACCTTTGTATACCATCAGATTGGCACTTTTCATGGTAATAAATTCATGGTTGAGAGGGGGCACGGAGTGGCCAGAGAAAGGCTGTCTCAATAGCATTTTACAACCGGCATGTTCTTTGATTTTTAAAATTATTTTATTTTTCAGGCTATGCTTCAACTTTTCTTCCTAGGATTGTTTTTTTTTTCTCTGTGCAAGTTATCTTTAAATAATAAAATCTCTTTCCCTCCTAGTATGCAATGCTCGTAACGACTTCAATGAAACATTTAGGTCCTCTGGAACCCAGGACTGTTTTGAGATTCACATCATTACAAAATATGTCCCATTAAGACGATGCACAAGCTGAACGGGAGTTAATGAACCTGCATTCTTGCAGGATAATTCAAACTTTAAGGGTGATATTAACTTAAATAAAATAAGAAAGGGAAGAAAAATCAGGTTCATTGTACACCAGAGATCATGATCTTTATCCTCTCAGTTCATAAAAGCTTATCTATTGCTCAGTTACTCTCATACCATTATTAGAGTGGTTGTAGAGCACATAAATGTATATAATTAAGTGCCCCTCTGTGGCCATTAAAGGGCCGCCTGCGTTTCCACAGGGAGCACACGTGGAAGTTGATTCACAAGCTTATAAGAGTGTGTCAGTACCTTTCACCTTTATGACATGCTGCATGGAAATATGTGGCATCTGCCACTTATGATCCAAAGCAACAGTGGGGAAAGTATGGCCTGTGGCCAAATCTGGCCCACCATCTGTTTTGTAAATAAAGTTTTATTGGAACACAGCCACACCCATGTATTTACATATTGTCTATGGCTATTTTAGTCCTGCCACAGCAGAACTGAATAATTGCAATGGAGATTGTAAATGGCCCACAAAGCCTACGATATTTACTATCTGGCTTTTTAAAGAAAAGTTTTTGCTGGGTGTGATAGCTCATGCCCATAATCCCAGCACTTTGGGAGGCCAAGGTGGTGGGATCTCTTGAGTTCAAGACCAGCCTGGACAACACAGTGAGACCTCATCTCTACCAAAAAATAAAAATAATTAGCTAGGCATAGTGGTGCCGGCCTGTGGTCTCAGCTACTCAGGAGGCTGAGATGGGAGGATCCCTTGAGCCAGAGAGGTTGAGGCTGCAATGAGCCATGATTGTGCCACTGCACTCTAGCCTGGGCTGCAGAGTGAGACTCATCTCAAACAAACAAACAAACAAAACAAAACAAAATGGCCAGGGATGGTGGCTCATGCCTATAACCCCACCACTTTGGGAGGCCAACGCAGGAGGATCACTTGAGGTCAGGAGTTCGAGATCAGCCTGGCCAACATGGCAAAACCCTGTCTCTACTAAAAATACAAAAATTAGCCAGGGGTGGTGGTGCATGTCTGTAATCCCAGCTACTTGGGAGGGTGAGGCACAAGAATTGCACCCGGGGGGCAGAGGTTGCAGTGAGCTGAGATCACGCCACTGTACTCCAGCCTGGGTGACAGAGAGAGACTTCGTCTCAAAAAAACAAACAAACAAAAGACATGGTTTCACCATCTATTTGGTCTAAAGGCAAACCTTTGCTCTATACCTGTTGACCAAATACATAATTGTAAAATGAGTAAAAGCTATATTAAATTAGTCAAATATGTAGTTCAGAACACAATATTTATATTGCCTATGATATCAAGGTTCTAGGAGTCACTTGACCTACTGAGGAATATTAGTCTCTTTTTAAAAGCCTACACTTGGTATTTTAAGCTCTTCTTTCGTTGTCAAGAAATTAAATAAATAAATAAAAACAATAGCCACGAGTTTTCGTGAACCCTCCTGAAACACAATGTCTCGTGTTCCCCTTCTGGCTCTGTGGCAGCTGTTAACTATCAAATACTATTTCTAGAACTGTGCTGACATCAGTCGATGATGATACACAAAGCTGTTTGGCATGACACACACTGTGCAAGTTGAGGCTGTTAAAATGAAACAGCTCTGTTAAAATTAACTCTATTCACATCGCAGGGAAAATATCTAAGTTTGCCAAATCAATTCCTTCCTATATCAGTGGGGAAGAACCATTTTCCAACCTCTAAAAAGGTGATTTAGACACAGGAGAGCAAAAAAACCTCCAAAATTAAAATGATAAAACAAAAATTTGCTTGACAGCAAAAGTACTTCCAAATGAATGAAATTGAATCCAAAACTGTGCCTGCAACGAATTTAACTGACAAGAAAGTCTGCATAATGGACTTGGTTTTATTATTAATGCTAATATGGGTACATTTTTGTTCTATTGTGCTGATAGCAAGAAGATAAATGCCCACCGAAGGCACTAAAATATCTCCACTCGGTTGAAATACTGATTATAGTTAGAATGCAAACACTTATTCTTCACTTGTGAGAAAGAACCATTTTTTTTAAAAAAAGAAAGTGCTACTATAGAGGCCATTTCAGAATCAGGTAGAGCTTTGAAATAGAATTTCTTAAAATAATGTCGTGCAACACTTAATGAAGAGTTTCTTTGTAAAATTTTAAATTATGTAGATATAACTTTATCAAAATGATAAATATATTCATTGCATGATTTCTAATTAGCACTTCTTTAAAATTAATAATTAGCCTTACAGAGTCCTTATAATCAGGGGTTGAAGTTTACATTCAGGAAGACTAAGTCTAATGGTATAAATGATTTTTTTTACCAGCTCACCTCCCCCTGAAAATCAGTGCTTCAGACTCTCTCCTTCCCTGAACCCCAAGTCACAGGAGCAGGCAAACAGGGATTGAGAGGCATGAGGACTGTGCCCAGGAGTATCCGGCCAAGGGTGGAAGCTCCACAGTTGTTTGCAGTCAGGAGGGCCAAGGGTCTGGAAGCCAGGGAGTTCGGGCCAAAGCCACGGTGTGTCAAGCCAGTAAATCAGTTAATCTGAGAAGCAGCAATTGGGTTTTGGAGATCAAGACTAGTATAAGGTCAGAAACTCCAGGAGGTTAGTAACAGCAAGGAAATAGAATGTAGGCATGTCAGCCCTGAAGGTAATTTCTATTTGTGCTTGCTTTTAGGGGACCTATTTATGTTCCCCATGGCAGCGTGCAGGGTACTGGTTACAGCTGCTTTAAGAGTGAAACTACTGTAGATAAACCTTGATCCTAGCTGAAGCTAGCCTTCAATTACAAGAATGCTGTTACAGACCTCGGTCATGTAGAGATTATTTGAATGGCAATTACCCCTGTACTCTAAGCCTGTACTAATCATTCTAAATTCTCCCACTACTTGCCTTCCCGGTTGATTCATTTAGTTAACCTTTCTCTACTTTCTAGATCACTGATGTCTAAGGTAGGCAGAATGTTAGATGGCCCCCAAGATTCCCTGCCCCACTGGTGGATATACCCCCTCCCCTTGAGCGTGGCAGGATCAGAGAATGTGGTGAGATGTCACTCCCTTGACGAGGCTACTCATCCGTTGACTTGGAGTTAATCAAAAGGGAGCCCTATCCTGGGTGGGCCTGATCGAATCAGACAAGCCCTTTAAAAGAAACTGAAGGTCAGAGAATATATGCTGCTGGCCTCTGGAAGAAAGAAGCAAGCTTTGATGTTGTGAGAAGAAGAGGTCACATGGTAAGGACCTGAGAGTGGTCTCTGGGAGCATTAAGCTGTCCCTTGGTCACACAGATGCAAGGATATGAATTCTGCCAACAAGTACTAAGCTTGGAAGAGGACCCCGAGCCTCAGAGGAGATCCCAGTTCACACCTTGATTTCAGCCTGCTGAGACCCTGAGTGGAGGGCCTCGCTAATCCGCACCCAAATTCCTGACCTAGGGAAACTACGAGATAATACATTTATGTTGCTTTAAGCTGCTAACTTTGTAGTAATTCATGCTGCAGCAATAAGAAACGAATGCCCTCTCCAATAAAACTTTCTGTGATAATGAAAATATTCTATATTTGCTTTGCCAATATAGTGGCCACTAGCCACATGGGGCTACTGAGCATTTGAAATGAGGCTAGTGTAAGTGAGGAACTGAATTTTTTATCTTATTTAATTTTAATTGCCGGGCACAGTGGCTCACACTCGTAATCCTAGCACTTTGGGAGGCCAAGGCGGTGGACCGTCTGAGGTCAGGAGTTCGAGACCAGCCTGGCCAATATGGTGAAACCCTATCTCTACTAAAAATACAAAAATTAGCCAGGCGTGGTGGTGGGCGCCTGTAATCCCAGCTACGCAGGAGGCTGAGCCAGGAGAATCACTTGAACCTGGCAGGCGGAGGTTGCAGTGAGCTGAGATGATGCCACTATACTCCAGCCTGGGCAACAGAGTGAGACTCCATCTCAAAAATAATAATAATAATAATAATAATTTAAACTTATTTAAGCTTGGGTAGCCATAGTGGCTAATGGCCACCCTACTGGACAGCACAGTTCTTTTTTTTTGAGACAAAGTCTTGCTCTGTCGCCCAGGCTGGAGTACAGTGGCGCGGTCTCGGCTCACCACAATCTCTGCCTCCCAGGTTTAAGCGATTCTCCTGCCTCAGCCTCCCGAGTAGCTGGGACTA
Source organism: Nomascus leucogenys (assembly GCF_006542625.1). Classification (NCBI taxonomy): domain Eukaryota; kingdom Metazoa; phylum Chordata; class Mammalia; order Primates; family Hylobatidae; genus Nomascus; species Nomascus leucogenys. The sequence goes on from NC_044402.1 coordinate 16,133,245, forward strand.
CAGGCATGTGTCATCACACCCAGCTAATTTTTTGTTATTTTTAGTAGAGATGGGGTTTCACCATGTTAGCCAGGAAGGTCTCGATCTCCTGACCTCATGATCTGCCCGCCTTAGCCTCCCAAAGTGCTGGGATTACAGGCATGAGCCACTACACCTGGCCAGACAGCACAGTTCTAGATTAATAATAATGAAGACAACAATCCTTTGATTTTATGTTTTTGATCATAAATAGCTCTCTTCTGAGTTTAATTTTTGAAACTTAATCTTAAAATCTCTAAGACGACTATATGAGAAACCACACATGATCCAGCCCTGCTTCCTCTCTGGCGTCAGCTCATTCCCTTCTCCAAACCACAGAGTTTCTTCCAGTTATTTGAGTGCACCAAGCTCTTTCTCACCTGAAGTCTTTCATACATGCCTCTCCCTTCATCAAGACACTCTGCCCTGCATTCTTCATCTGATACCTATTTAACATTTAAGTCTCAGCCCAAATGTCACCTTCTTGTAGAAGAACTCCTTAGTATCTTGTATCAGTTAGCTATTGCTGTGTAACAAACTATGCCAAAACTCAGTAGCTCTGGCCAGGCGCGGTGGCTTACGCTTGTAATCCCAGCACTTTGGGAGGCCGAGGTGGGCGGATCACGAGGTCAGGAGATTGAGACCATGGTGAAACCCCGTCTCTACTAAAAATACAAAAAATTAGCCGGGCGTGGTGGCAGGCGCCTGTAGTCCCAGCTACTCGGAGAGGCTGAGGCAGGAGAATGGCGTGAACCCAGGAGGCGGAGCTTGCAGTGAGCCGAGATTGTGCCACTGCACTCCAGCCTGGGCGACAGAGCGAGACTCCATCTCAAAAAAAAAAAAAACAAAACAAAAACTCAGTAGCTCAAAACATGCATTATTGGAGTTCTTGCATTTAAGCCTGTTTCACACATGTGCCTTTGAAATGGCTGGACACTCTGCTTTTTTTTTTTTTTTTTCTGAGACAGATCCCACTATATTGCACAAGCTAGACTTAAACTCCTGGGCTCAAGCAATCCTCCCACCTCAGCCTCTAGAGTAGATGGGACTACAGGCGCTTTAACCCAGGATTGGCTAGAGTACATTAGCAGGGACAGGTCAGTTCTATGTGTCTCTCATCCTCCCGTTAAGACCAACAGGCTAATCTGGTGTATTAGGTCATTCCTGCATTGCTGTAAAGAAATACCTGCGACTGGGTAATTTACAAAGAAAAGAGGTTTAATCGGCTCACAGTTCTGCAGGCTGTACAAGAAGCATAACATTGGTATCTGCTTGGCTACTAGGGAGGCCACAGGAAACCTCAATCATGGCAGAAGGTGAAGGGTGAGCCAGCGTGTCACATGGCCTGAGCAGCAAGAGAGAGAGAAGCGGGAGGTGCCACACACTTTTAAATGACCAGATCTCACAAAAATGTACTCATGATTGAGAGGACAGTACCAAGAGGATGGTGCTAAACCATTCATGAGAAATCCACCACCATGATCCAATCACCTCCCACCAGGCCCCACCTCCAACACTGGAGATTACAATTTGACGTGAGATTTGGTGGTGACACAGATCCAAATCCTATCACCTGGACATGTCCTTCTCATGGCAATGGCAGAAGCACAATAGCCAGGGATAAATGCATTTGGACTGTTGAGACCTAGGCTCAAGACTGGCACAACATCACTTTTGCCTTCTCCTATTGGTCAAATCAAGTCAAAAGGCCAAAGCCAGAGTTAGAAAGTAAGGACACTACCCCTTTTGTGGGAGGGGCTGCAACGTCACATGGCAAACGGCTTGGATACAGGGAAGGGTGAAGAATTGGGGTCAGTGATGAAATTTTCCATATTTCCTTCATTCGGATTAGATCCCACACTCAGTATCTCATAGGAAAGACTTTTCTTTCCAGGTACTGGTACTTGGTAATTATGTATTTACTTGTGAGATTACTTGTTTACTGTGTTAGTCTGTTTTCATGCTACTGATAAAGACATACCCGAGACTGGGAAGAAGAAAGAGGTTTAACTGGGCTTACAATTCCACATGGCTTGGGAGGCCTAAGAATCATGGTAGGAGTTGAAAGGCACTTCTCACATGGTGGTGGCAAGAGAAAGTGAGAGAGATGCAAAAGCGGAAACCCCTGATAAAACCATCAGATCTTGTGAGGCTTATTCACTACCACGAGAACAGTATGGGAGAAACCACGCCCACGATTCAAATTATCTCCCACTGGGTCCCTCCCACAACACATGGGAATTATGGGAGTACAATTCAAGATGAGATCTGGGTAGGGACACAGAGCCAAACCGTATCATTTACCTACTGTTCTCCCCACAAGGCTATGAGGTCACGATTCATATTTATTTTGTTCACTGCTGTGTCACAGTACCTATGACACTTAATTACTGAATAAATGAATGAACAAAATATTGAAAGAACATTTTTTAAAGTTGAATATGTTCTGATGAACAGGATCTGATGACAGATCGTTAAAAGTTGAGCAAGATTTGGTAGCTATTATCAGAGTATGAGGAAGTATCATTTAACAAACTAATTTATGAAAGTCATGAGAAGTAATTGAAGAATGGAGGATGTGTGTAGATACATACATTTAAAAAATTACTTGAATATATGAAGGCAGAGGAGTCAGAAGGAAGGAAGAGAGAGAGAAGGGAGGAAAGGAGGGAGGAAGGAAGGGAGAGAGGGAATGAGAACTGACAGGTTATGGCAGTTAGAGATCAGGTATCCTAAGACTGATCCTTGGAACTATAATGCAAACTCTTCTACTAGTCAGTGTGTGATTAACCAGAATATGCCTCATGTAGGAGCCAGTAATAGAATAATAGACTCTGTATACATAACACAGCATTGTTTACCTTGGAAGGTGCTTCTTTCTAATTGTGCAGCTATCTCTCCAGAGGCAACTGTACAAATAGTCTTGAGACCCCGGTACACATATCATCCACTTTGTATTTGCAGCCACATTGAATGTTCTTATAAGCTCTATTTTTTCTCTTTACCTCTTGGACCATGCACAATCTCAAACATTTAACCCCCTGCCACCATCTCTCATGGCCATCCTCCAGTTATTGTGTTGTTGGGAAGTCCTCAACAGGGTTTGTAAAAGGTCTATGGAAAGGATCACTGAAATATTGTTGTTGCCCTTGCTTTAGTGCTGTGTTGCTGGGATGAAGGTGAAACTATCTCTGATTTTCATTGAATCATACAGAATTTCAGAGACAAACACAAGTTTTTGGTCTGCTACCAGTCTAGTCTTAGATGCCAATAAAGATTTCATATGTTTCTTAATTTTATTTGCATGCATGATATATATATGTACACATGTCCTTTTTTTTTTTTTTGAGACAGAATCTTGCTCTGTCACCCAGGCTGGAGTGGTGCAATGGTGCGATCTCCGCGCACTGCAACTTCTGCTTCCCAGGTTCAAGCGATTCTCGTGTCTCAGCCTCCTGAGTAGCTGGGATTACAGGCATGCACCACCACACCCAGCTAATTTTTTCTATTTTTAGTAGAGATGAGTTTCACCATGTTGCCCAGGCTGGTCTCGAACTCCTGAGCTCAGACAATCCGCCTGCCTCTGCCTTCCAAAGTGCTGGGATTACAGGTGTGAGCCACCTCACCAGTCACATGTGTCCTTTTTAATCGGGATCACAAATAGCTGCAGGGTGTTAGCATATTACTTTCTTTGCTGTAAGCAGCATTTGACCTCTTGAGTCTTGAACTCTGCCAACAATCTAATCTACGGATGTGAGGCAACAGGGTACAGGGTTTCTAACTGCCCTAGAGAATGTGTCTTTAAAAAGTTTTGTGTTTGCTATTTGTACTGGTTCAAAAGTATGCAGAAATGCTTATTAAACACCTTCTGTGTTCTAGTGCTGGGAACGCTAAGATGGACGACTAGATCCTTGTCTTCATGGAGCCCTCAATCTAGTGGGTGAGGCAGACATGTGTAAGCTAATGATTGCAAAGAGATATGATGCATGCTACAAGATGAAGATGTGAACCAAGTCAATGGGAACATGAAAGATGAATCAATTAATTTTGCCTGGAGGGCCCTCTGAGAGGGAGATGAGGCTTGAGCTTAAAAGGAGTAGAAATTGACAAGTAGATAAGGAGTAAAGAGCAAACCAGGCAGCAGACAAAATTTGAGAGATGTCAGGGTCCAGACCAGGAAGGACATACTTCGTTATACATACTAAGAAGTCTGGGTTTTATACCCTAGGGCAGTAGTTATTAAATGGGGCCCCTGGACCAGCACCACCACCATCACCTGCAAACATGTTGGAAAGGCAACTCGTTAGCCTCCACCCCACACTTACTGAGTCAGAAACTCTGGGAATGGAGCCCCATCATGTGCATTTTAACAGTCTTCCAAAGGAGTCTGATGTGTGCTCAAATCTGAGAAGGCTGCTCTTGGTGATGAAGAGCCATGAATAGGTTTGAGTGGGGAAATGGCGTGGGCCCATCTAGATGTTTAGAAAGGTGGCTCTGGCCGTAATATGGAGGGTGAATTAGAATTGGGAGAAGGAGTGGAGGTGAGCGGAGGCAGTGAGACAGTTAGGAAGCTATGGTATCAGTGGAGGCCATGATAAGTCATGATAAATCATGATAAAGTATGAGACATTGCCTAGCCATGGCAGCCAGAGAGATGACCTTGCGTTTGCTGTAACATGCAGGGTCCTTAAAGACATTTAGGTTGTTGAGAAGCTTCACACCCCATTATCTAAACCAGTGGCTAAAGAGCTCTGAGGCTGCCAAGGAATTATGCAAAGGACTTATGAATCCATGTACACACCTAGACTAAATAAATCATGGAGCTCATACACATGTGAACTACCATTCTCAATATATACAGTTTTTATGAGTAATATTTTACACATTCATTTAAAATAATAACTTCCAATTTTTTTTTTTGAGACAGGGTCTTGCTATGTCACTCAGGCTGGAGTGCAGTGGCATGATCTCAGCTCACTGCAACCTCCACCTCCTGGGCTCAAGCGATTCTCATGCCTCAGCCTCCAGAATAGCTGGGGCTACAGGCGCCTGCCACCATGCCTGGCTAATTTTTGTATTTTTAGTAGAGACAGGGTTTTGCCCTGTTGGCCAAGCTGGTCTCCAACTCCTGGCTTCAAGTGATCTGCCCACCTCAGCCTCCCAAAGTGCTGGGATTACAGGTGTGAGCCACTGCTCCATAACTTCCAAATTCTTAGTAATGCTGTCTCATTATTTTTGCATCAGATACTAAAATACAACTACCACTCTAAGGGGATACTGAAAGTTTTGAAAATACCATAAGGGAGTTGTCATCTTGAAAAAGTTCAAAACCATTGATTGGGTGCCTAGAATGCCACTTTGTTATAATTATTGATGTTTGACAGTGTCAGGAGACTCTGTACTGCATTTGAGGTTCACATGCATGTGGAAATTTTAATACTGTTTTGGTCCTCTGATTTTTTTTTTCTCTTTATTGGGGTTGAGTTTGTAAGCTCAGCACTCAAGAGATTGTTTAGTTCCTCTTAGTATTTGCATATGATTAGGGTAGTGGCCACTAAGTAAGTGACGATTCTTACATTAGAGCTTTCCAGTCTAAAACACCCAGATCTCCCAAAGGTATGATTAACTGAAAGATTAACTTAGTTTACAACCTAATTATAATTTCCTTTACAAAGGAGAGATCTCTTTATTAAAACAGATAACATTAAAAAGCAGACAGCCCCACCAAGTAAATTACTAAAGAAAATATACGCCTAAGTACATTTGCTACATTTTCACCCATCCTTAAATCTTATCAGTCATTGTCTAATCTTTGTTTTTTCTTAAAGCTTTGTAGAAAAAATTGTTTTCAGCATTGGAATCATTATACTTCTAATCACAGCCCCTGACTGCTCTGTCTGGCTAGCGCCGTAACTTTTCCCAAAGCTCCTGGCTTTCAGAGCCACTAGGATTAGATCTGCTTGTATGGCTGGTGGGATTTATTAAACAAATGGACTTTCCAGGACAGATGGCTCCTCTGCTCTCACCTACCCACTGCAAGGCTGAGACTATCGGGCTCATCTCCCCTTTGCTTAAAAATCGAAGACCCATTCTGAATTTTCTTCAGTAGGGGGTTGGAATGTTTATACCAGGAGAGCCTCACCTCCTGCTATTTACTGCTGCGTTCACCAGGAACCTCGCTTGTCTTCCTGCTTTGTGTCACACCATCTATCTTTCTATGTAACAGCAATCATTACAGAAAGCACTTTTTTTTTTGAGACAGAGTCTTGCTCTGTCACCAGGCTGGAGTGCAGTGGCGTGATCTTGGCTCACTGCAACCTCTACCTCTACCTTGCTGGGACCACAGGCGCATGCCACCACACCTGGCTAATTTTTTATATTTTTAGTAGAGATGGGGTTTCACCATGTTGGCCAGGATGGTCTCCATCTCTTGACCTCGTGATCCGCCTGCCTCGGCCTCCCAAAGTGCTGGGATTACAGGCGTGAGCCACCGCGCCCTGCCACAGAAAGCACTTACAGACATATATGATGAGTTTATATCAGCACCACAATGTGACTTTATATTATGCTTGTTTTATGGTTCTCCAGAGAAAGAGAACTACAGCATGTGTGTGTCTATACATATATATGTACAGACATGCACACACACACACACACACACACACACACACACACACACGAGAGAGAGAGAGAGGGAGAGAAGAGATTGAGATTTTAGGGAATTGAATCAAGTGATTGTGGAGGCTGTCAGATTCAGAATCTGCTGGGCATACCTGCACGCTACAGACCCAGGAAAGAGTCCATGTTGCAGCTTGAGTCCAAAAGCAGTCTGGAGGCACAATTCCCTCTTCCTTGGAAGATCTCGGTCTTTTTTAGAATTTAATTTTTTATTTTTGAGATAGTATCGCTCTGTCACCCAGATTGGAGTGCAGTGACGCAATCACAGCTCACTGCAACCTCAAATTCCTGGACTCAAGTGATCCTCCCAACTCAGCCTCCCAAGTAGCTAGGACTACAGGGTACTAGCTGTGGCCACTTTGTTCATGAGTCCACTGGGCAATGACAGAGGTGGCTGGGGAAAGAGGCTGACTGGTATTCACAACATGGGTCCTCTTGGCCGGTCCGAAGATAGTGAGTTATCTCAATGGATTGTGCACCGTCAATTACAGGTAGAACTCCTTGTTCCACTTTTCCCCCCTTCTCACTACTGCATTTGACTACTTTTTTAAAAATTAAAAACAAAACTAAAATGGGTCATCTTACCCACTTGGTTACCTAAGTTCTCTTCTGCTGAGGTCATCCTTTAGTGAGAATTCACACGGGACACAAATATCTTCACATATTTCATCCATTCAGATCTATTTCATATTCACATATTTCATCCATTCAGGTCTATCCACACATTTCTTCCCCAGACTTCCTTGTCATCGATTTTCCAAACATGCTCCTTCCAAGTCCTTGACCGTCCAACCAAACCATTGGCTATAGCTCATGAGTTGGTATATAATTGCATATGTGGCCATTTCTCCTTCTGAGCAAAATGAACAGCCAGGTGCACTGCCCAAAGTTCTGCCCACAGTGGGGGATTTCCCTTCACCACTGTCCTTCAGGGATGCCCCCAAAAGGGGCTTTCGTGCTGAAGCTGTCTACTTTCAGTGGTGCCTGCACATCTCACAGAACAATTATAATCCAGGTTTGAGTTTTCTCTTCCTTGGACTAGTCATAGAGAATGCCACATGGGGCCAAAGGTCAGGCTGGAGAGAGAAGGTTGTGTAGCGGGAATGAGGGCCCAGGAAAGAGTTGCTGCTGCAGTGAGACTCCAAAGGCAGTCTGCTTGCAGAATTCCCTCAAGTCTACTGATTTAAATGTTAATTTTATCTTTAAAAATACTACCTTCACAGAAACATCTAGAATAATTTTTGGCCAAATACCTGGGTACCATGGTCTAGCCAAGTTAATACATAAAATTAACCATTGCAGCGTTGTTTTCTAATAGGAGAAAGCCTGTCCTCCCTCCCTTCCTCTCATTCTTCCTTTTTCTTTCTCTCTTTCTTTTTCTTTCTACAAATATTTCCTGAGAGCCCACTAGATTCCCAATCCTAGAAGCCTACTGATGAAGTTGAGCGGTCTCCTTGGTAACCATCTCTAACCCAGAATGGAATACAAACGGCTTTCTGAAGCAGACTATCTTCTTTAAAGGAATCATATATCCCTTTCCAATTTTAAACCCTAACTTACAAGCACAATTTTATTATCTCTTTTTGAGCAGAAAAATAAGTTTACAAAGAGATTAATGACAGATGCTGCTGTTTAGCTGGTGGGTGCTCTAATTTAGATGGTGCCGATTTAGAACTTGTCATGATGTGCTCAGAGATCGGCTCAGAGATTACTTTTGTATTACAGGGTTTGTCATGGAAATTAATGGTTTAAAAATATTTTGGAGGAAAATATTAAACCTACTTTAGAAAATAAACTGTTTTCAAGATATTTACATGGTTGAATATATAATGAATGACACATGTACGTTACATTTTAAAATAGACTTATTAAAGCAGGTCCAAAGATATCCTATTTGTCAAAACAAACTGGAAAAAATTTAGTTTGAATTCTTATACTTCAGTTAAACTTATTTACTGGGGGACGTGCATTTCCAGAAATGGGACCACTACTCAAACCAGTACTGTAGGAGCCTATTAAAGCCCCGTCCCTGTGGGGTTGTGTGCCCAGCATCCCACATTGCTGTATTACCAATCTTATGTCTATTTCCAAATCCCCAGAAAGGGCAGACACTTCCCACTGTGGTTTCTCCCCATGCCGGGCTGCAGAGGTGCTCATGATGCCCTTCCCAATGTCCAACAATTCCTACCAATCCCAAGCATTTGCTGACTTTCACTCTTGTTTCTCAACTATGTCCATGCTGTCCATGAGGGTGCCTCAAGCGATCATAAAACTTTTTGTTCTTTTATGTATGTGTGTATTTTAACAGAGAGAGGGTCTCACCATGTTGCCCAGGCTACTCTCAAACTCCTGGGCTCGAGTGATCCTCTTGCCTCGGCATCCCAAAGTGCCAGGATTATGGGCTCCAGCCACCACACCTAGCCATTAAAACTTACTTTTAAAATCCCTCATGATACTCTTCCTTTGAAATCACGTCTAGTCTTATCACATGTGTACTTTTGTTAGTCATTAATGGATCAAAACTATTGACCAGAGCACAAGATAAGCGTCTAAAAGAGAGGTCACCACCACAAACTAAACAACATGTTACAAAATCGATTCAAGTAACACAGCAAAGAGCTGATTGGTGGTTGAGAGTGTAAGCCGTATAGTACAGTAATACTCAATGGATAGGAGGCTACAGCATAGTCTGTCATATTCTCTCTCATTGGCTGAGAGCTCATGATCTCCTCAGACCATGGGGAAAACAGACATTAGGATAGATTGCAATGGATTGTGTATGGACATATTTGTTTTTCCTTTAAAATTACAAATATTAAATCATTTTAGAGATAAATAGCTTTATAATGAATTAGTACATGGGGCACTACACTAAATGCAGTATGCATAAACTTTAAAAATTAGTTTGTTTTAAAGCCATCTTTAGTGCAGAGTTTCATGATTTTAGGTTGTTTCCCCCTTATGCCAAATTAGTCCTATAATTGGTAAATATGACAATGTGTGTTTTTGAACAGGATTTGACCACTTGTGTCAAATCCTCTTATCTTTTGGTGTATTTCTGTCATGCTGGTATAATTATTTACTGAGAAATTCCTAGTGACTAATTGCAAGGCTGCCTGATTTTATAAATAAAGTTTGATTGGGACATAGCCACACTCTCAGGTGTTGTCAGTGGCTGCTTTCACACTATCTGAACAGAGTTGAATAGTTGCAACAGAGGCCATTTAATCCTCAAAACCTAAGATACTTACTATCTGTCCCTGTAGAGGAAAAGTTTGTGACCTGCCTGCTATAGGCACTCATGACATTTTTGTCCTTTCAGATAGATAGAGGAATAATTTTCCAGACTCAAAGAATAAATTAACATAAACTGTTTACCTGTCTCTGAATCTTCACAAATAAACCACACCACCATCCATCTTGAAAGTTTTAAGGAAAGAATTGTCTGTAGCAGCACTATTTTATAGAAACATAGAACAAGCCACTTAGGAAATTTTACTTTTTTGTTAAAAAAATCTTGGCCGGGTGCGGTGGCTCACGCTTGTAATCCCAGCACTTTGGGAGGCCGAGGCAGGCGGATCACGAGGTCAGGAGATCGAGACCACGGTGAAACCCCGTCTCTACTAAAAATACAAAAAAATTAGCCGGGCGTGGTGGCGGGCGCCTGTAGTCCCAGCTACTCGGAGAGGCTGAGGCAGGAGAATGGCGTGAACCCGGGAGGCGGAGCTTGCAGTGAGCCGAGATTGCGCCACTGCACTCCAGCCTGGGCGACAGAGCGAGACTCCGTCTCAAAAAAAAAAAAAAAAAAAAAATTTTTTAGAGCCAGGGTCTCACTTTCCTCCAGCTGGTGTGCAGTGGCCTGATCACAGATCACTGTAATCTCGAATTCCTGGGCTCAAGCGATCCTCCTGCCTCAGCCTCCCAAACAGCTGGGACTACAGGTATATGCCACCATCCCCAGCTAATTTTTTTTTTTTTTTTTTTTTTTTTGAGACAGAGTCTCGCTCTTTCACCCAGGCTGGAGTGCAGTGGCGCGATCTCGGCTCACTGCAGGCTCCACCCCCCTGGGTTGATGCCATTCTCCTGTCTCAGCCTCCCACGTAGCTGGGACTACAGGCGCCCACCACCTCGCCCGGCTAATTTTTTGTACTTTTTAGTAGAGACGAGGTTTCACCGTGTTAGCCAGGATGGTCTCGATCTCCTGACCTCATGATCCGCCCGCCTCGGCCTCCCAAAGTGCTGGGATTACAGGCGTGAGCCACCGCGCCCACCCCCCACCTAATTTTTAAATTTTTTTTGGTAGAGGCGAGGTCTAGCTATGTTGCCCAAGCTGGTCTTGAACTCTTGGGCTCAAGCAATCTTTTCACCTCAGCCTCCCACAGTGCTTGGATTACAGGCATGAACCACCACACCTGGCCAAGAAAATTGAGGGCACATGATATTAAATTTTCTAGAAGCCACACTAAATAAGTAAAAAGAAACAGGTGAAATTAATTTTAGTAAGATCTCTTAATACAATGTATCAAAAATATTATCATTTCAACATGGAATCAATAGACAAAATTAGTAATGGTATATTTCACTTTTTTAATGCTAAGTCTTCAAAATCCAGGGTGCATTTTATAGTTGCAGCACACCTTGATTCGGACTAGCCACATTTCAAGCGTTTAATAGACACAAGTAGCTAGTGGCTATTGTACAGTGCAGGCCAAAAGTCAAGGGAAAGGTGATGGTTTTCTACATTCTTTTTAATTTATTTTCATTTCCTCATTCAACTATCATTACACTTTAGTCATTGCATAGGTTGTACAAGGGTAAGTGAGAAAGAGACCCTCTTCTGAAGAAATTAATTTGTTTAAATACTTATACACTTATGTAGTTATTTTGTACTTTTTTTATTTTCAAAAGATGCAAGGTAGTTGATATTAAGAATAGCCTGCTGGCTTCTGGAGGAACTTCTACTTACTAGAGCATAGATGAGATCATGGTATATGCCTGACTTATTTTCTTACCACAAACAGTCAGCATCCACTAGCTGGTAGTTCTCCAAACACATGGCCTAGGTCCATGTATGCACCAACCTAAATTAGACTGCAAGCTCCTTGAGGGCAGGAGCCCTACATTCCTTGAATGACTGGATATCTGAATGTAACATTCCTTCTTCCTTTTATTCCTCTTCTGATTTCTTCTAAAGAGCTGCCCTCCTTCCATTTACTTCTCAGTCAAGAGTATATTCAAGTTTATAGAATTACATAAATAATTTGCTGCTATGACATAAATCATAGCATTTCCTGTTGATCAATGTTGTTAATCTTTTTCATCCTATAATCTGGTTAAAAACTTGCTCTCTTCATTATTATTATTATTAGAGATGGAGTCTCACTCTGTCGCCAGGCTGGAGTGCAGTGGCGCGATCTCAGCTCACTGCAACCTCCAGCTCCCAGGTTCAAGCGATTCTCCTGCCACAGCTGGGATTACAGGTGCATGCCACTATGCCGGGCTAATTTTTGTATTTTTAGTAGAGATGGGACTTCACCACCTTGGCCAGGCTGGTCTCGAACTCCTGACCTCAGGTGATCCACCCACCTCAGCCTCCCAAAGTGCTGGGATTACAGGTGTGAGCCACCGTGCCCAGCCGCTCTCTTTAATTTTTAAAAAATGTTTACACGGAAGGGATTCTGACTCTATCAGGAGCTAGGTTGAGAAATTGAGAAAACCTTTATTGGGACATCATTTTTTGTTCTCTCATAATGTGTGTTTGTGCTGGTCATATTGAAAGCATATGTGTGTTAAATCCTCTTCAACCACTTTAAATTATTTCCATAATATATATAATCTACCCACCACATAGCCAACAAATAAATTCATATATATTTTATACTCTTTCAATGCAGAAACAAAATGCTTGGATATTCCACAAGTAAGAATTGGATAAAAGGAACTGAACCAGTGCCAAAGAAAGAAATTCAACAGGAACCAGGTGTCTCTCAACTCACTGTAGGCAGGATCTAGGACAGGGATGGTAATTTTTGGCATACATATTGTCATCACCTCTATCTTGCCAATGGCAGACATCATCAATCAACCACTACATTTCTTCCTGTTGAGCACAAATGTGAGTTCAGAAACTTTCTCAACATAACACTCTGGAAGGCACAATCAAATGATAGGAACTGGCACACAAGAAAAAGCCAACTTAGAATCTCTGGCACACAAACTAGGGTTAGAGTCCAAGACAGTGGTTAAAATATCAAAGGTGTTTATATTCATCAATAAAATATTCTTTATCCTTCATGGCTGCCTGAAGATAGTCTTAAGAAGCTCTGCGTCGGGTGCGGTGGCTCACGCCTGTAATCCCAGCACTTGAGGAGGCCGAGGCGGGAGGATCACAAGGTCAGGAGATCAAGACCATCCTGGCTAACACGGTGAAACCCGTCTCTACCAAAAATACAAAAAATTAGCCAGACATGGTGGCAGGCACCTGTAGTCCCAGCTACTCAGGAGACTGAGGCAGGAGAATGGCGTGGACCCAGGAGGCGGAGCTTGTAGTGAGCCGAGATCGCACCACTGTACTCCAGCCTGGGCGACAGAGCGAGACTCCGTCTCAAAAAAAAAAAAAAAAAAAAAAAAAAAAAAAAAAAGTCAAGGGTAAAGGAGATGTTATTTGTCATGAGCAGGTGAAGAATGGGCAGTGTTACAACCAGATAAAGGCCATTAAATCTTTATTGAACAATTATCAAGAGTATAAAGATCTGAGGCTTTAAGAGTGTTTTCTTTGTTTTTGTTTTTTGCCATGTTGGTGTTCTAAATATTTTTACCAGCAGTTTCCATTTCAAATTCCTTACTATAATTTAAACTGTTGACCCACTCTGAATAAAGGCACCCCTCCCCTATTCTCTTCATTAATAAGCTATTGATGTCTCATGAATATGTTTTACAAATGTATTTGTACACCAATTTGCTCACCTGCAGATGGGACCCTGGTAGGCATTGTGTTTACCGCTCTTGCTTTATTTTGTTTGGGCGTTGTTTTTAATTACGAAGGGCATCTAAATGAATATCGGCCTGGCTGCTCCAAAGTTCATTTGCTGCTTATTGACTTTTCAGTGTTATAAGCAAAACAACATTTATTTTCCTATCAACTTAGCTATTCATATAATGTGACTCACTTTAGGTCTTGTTTCCTAGAGTATATTGCTCTACCTTTTTTTATTGTTAGTTTTTTGTTACCTTATTTTTAACAGAGAATTCATTCTACAAAGAAAAGAGAATATGGTATTAGCTGCCATTCTTATTCATTTGAAAGGAAACAATGCCTTTTTGCAGTAATAACTCACTTACCCAGAGGTCACTTTTCCAATAATCTCAGCCACAGAGAACACAGTTCAAAGAAAAAGGCCCCTGAGAAGTTAGAATAAATGCCACAGAGCTCATGCACTAAGCTCTTTATTCATGTACTTTATTTCCATCTTCTTACTTTGTCATTCAGCAACCATCTTCTCCCATTTTAGACATGATCCTAATAAATCTGGTTAGCTGGTTTCTTAGCCCACAGATTAGAAACAACTAATTCAAGGGAGATCAAGAACTTTCTAGAAATTGACAAGATGGCTGGCAATGGACAAAGAAAAAGAGCCAGACACAAAGATTCAAAAATTATAGCATCTAGGTGTCATTTTGTGTTTGGTCAACTAGTCCTGCATGCTGTAGTCATCTCCATTACCCTAGAAATCATGTTTCTCATTATGCCTTTGAGTCTTCAAGGTTGTACCATGTTCAGTAATCTCAGGTGGAATCTGAGAAGAGGTGAGGATGTAATTTACTTTAGGGGGCTTCTGAATAATCGAAGTGATAAGGTGAAATGGACAGAAGACAGGCTTTGGAGCAAAACTGATCTTTTTGCTTTCTACTCTTTTATTTTACTTAGAGACAGGCTTTGTCACCCAGCTTTGTCACCCAGGCTGGAGTTCAGTGGTGTGATCCTAGCTGGGCTCAAGCAATCCTTCAGTCTCAGCCTCCACCTCCTGAATAGCTGGGACTACAGGCATGTGCCACTGTGCCTGGCTAATTTTGTTTTGTTTTGCTTTGTTTTGTTATAGGGACAGGGCCTAGCTATATTTTCCAAGCTGGTCTTGAACTCAAGAGATACTCTCACCTTGGCCTCCCAAAGTGTTAAGATTACAGGCATCAGCCACTGCACAGCCTTTCCTACTCTTTTCTACTTCCTGTGGGACAGCTCATAGTCTAATTTTATTTACTTATAAAATGGAGAAAATAATTAATGAGATAATGTTCATAAAATACCTTCTTGGATGAAGGTGGGCTCTGGAATCCCCCAAACAGTTTGAAGTACCAAGTCTAAAGCTGTGAGTAGAGAGAAAAGAGCAGAGTCAAAAGAAAGATTGTGACACAGAAAAGGGAAGATAAAGTGGTAGCTTTGGAGGGCCAACTATGAGAAGATTTTTTTTTTTTTTTTTTTGAGACGGAGTTTCGCTCTTGTTGCCCAGGGTGGATTGCAATGGCATGATCTCAGCTCACCACAACCTCCACATCCTGGGTTCAAGCGATTCTCCTGCCTCAGCCTTCCATGCAGCTGGGATTACAGGTGTGCACCACCACGCCCTTCTAATTTTGTATTTTTAGTAGAGATAGGGTTTTTCCATATTGGTCAGGCTGGTCTCAAACTCCTGACCTCATGTGATCCGCCCATCTTGGCCTCCCAAAGTGCTGGGATTACAGGCCTGAGCCACTGCACCTGGCCAAGAAGATTTTTAAAAGCCCCAAAACAAAGGAGAAAGAAGGGGAGTTCCTGGAACCTACCTTGTGGATGGAGAGGGAATTATTTTAATAATAAGAGCACTAGCCAGTGGGGAAATTTTTAAGTGAACTGTAAATGTAGTTCTACTCTCCGCCTTCAAGTCACATGTTTCTCACCAGACTATAAGGAGGTCTGTTCATTCATTCATTTGCTCAGCTTTCAACAAAGACTGTGTGCTTACTACCTATCAGGCACTGTGCTAGGTGCTGGGGGTACAATAATAAAGTAACTATAGTTGTTAAAAGAAAAACTAATAATAATATGAGGACTGTTTTCTGTTCTACCACCGAATTCCTAAAATCCTGGAAAATATAGAAGCTCCTTACCATAACATGTGTCAAACTTGAGTTGACTTTAAATGGGGTCAACATTTATTGGCAATAGAGGGAATCAAGATTGATGTTGAGGTGATTTCTTTTTCCCTAAATGTAGAGAATTTGCTGAACTAAGGAAGATGCAGGAAGAGAGGCCTTGGTCTTGAGTGGGCAATCAGCAAGCTGAAGACTTCTACTCATCTGTTGACATTCACTGGTGTGGCATTGGCTCCTGCAAAGACCTCACAAACTGGTTTAGGCCAACAGGAGACAAAGTTCCCCTTACTAAAAGGGTACAACCCTTGGTTTTCACAAGTGGTCTTTTGTCTACTGACAAAAGTCTTCGCATTAGGCTAGTTATCTACCATGTCTTAATAATACATTGAAAAAAGCCATTTCCATTTGCATTGAAGAATTCATCTGAGATCGTGTCTGAAAGATATATTTATATTTTGTAGTTACCAGATGAGACTTTATTTACAAAATGGTGTTTACTATTGACTACTTTAAAGATTCAGTGAAATACCGAAGAAAAGGTACTTTAATTTGGTGCAGAAAGAAAGGGAGTCAGAATCCAATATGATGTTCCAGGTGACTGGTCACAGCTCTGCCCAAGCACAGAAAAAAAATAAAGCTAGTCTCGCGTTATCTCAGAACCTATTTTCTTCTTTTTATTGATTTTGGCTTTGACAAAGCTTAGAATTATGATTTCAAAGACTCCAGGGGATTCCCAAGTGATCAACTGCTTCATTTTACTGATCAGGAAATAGAGGCTCAAAGAGGTTAAATAGTGCTAGTGATTGTCTATAATGTTGTTGCCAAGAGTTTACCGGACACAGGCACTGGAGAAAGGTACAGTTGTTGCTTCTTTTTCAGAAAAGACAAGTGGAACAATATTGGGATATGATATTTGGAGTATCTTTTAAAGCTACTGAGGGTTTCACAAACAACTAAGTGGTACTTTCATAAAAGGAATGATCAATCAGTTATTGGCATATTATTTTATCTGCAGTACCTAGAAGAGCTCTTTTCTGCTAAATCTGATAGTAGTCTTAGTATCAGTTTCAACCTTTGACTCTTTCACTTTACTCTAACTGTGTCAATACAACGTGGACAGGGTTTTCCCTTGACTCTCTCAGCTTCCTTTTGTACTGCTTTGGTAGAAGCAAGACACACACTTGCTGTCTATGCAATACAATTGTAAATGTATGTGCATGTGTGTGTGTGTAAACCCAGGTCTGTGGAATTTTACTATCCTATCTAACAACTCAGTAAATGGAATTTTACATTACAAGTTTCTTTCCCCTCTAGATGATGAAGAAATGATTGGTCTTTTAATTTAAAACACTCTTTTAAAAAGAAGGTGGCATCAGCTACAATAATTTGGATAAAAATGTTTCTGCTCATTCATTTTTCACTTAGCCAACTAGTCTGCCAACGAAGCTGCTTTTTTATTTGAATTCAGATTGATAGTGAAATATTTTCAAGCAATGCATTTGTGGTTTCTTCTTTTTTTAAAAATTTTTTGATCATTTAAAATCCAATATTGCACAGAGTATAATTATTTCTTTCAACAAATATTTACCATAACTTTGAAGATAAGTTGTACTCTTTCAACTCTTTCAGAAGCAGAAGGTAATGAAAATGCACTGAACTAAGTAAGGAAATCCTAGATTGTGATGAACTATATGACTATGAAGACAGCACTTAACCTCACTTGGCCTCAATTTCCCTACTTATAAAACAATGGGATTGGCCTAAAGAATCTTTTTTTTTTTACATGGAGTCTCGCTCTGTCACCCAGGCTGGAGTGCAGTGGTGCGATCTTGGCTCACTGCAACCTCTGCCTCCTAGGTTCAAACAATTATCCTGCCTCAGCCTCCTGAGTAGCTGGGATTACAGGCGAATGCTACACACCACAATTTTTGTATTTTTGGTAGAGAAAGGGTTTCACCATATTGGTCAGGCTGGTCTTGAACTCCTGACCTCGTGATCGGCCTGCCTCAGCCTCCCAAAGTGCTGGCATTACAGGTGTGAGCCATGGGGCCCAGCCGGCCCAAAGGATCTTTAATGTCTCTTCTGGTCCCAGGATATCATGTTTCTATATGCTTGACTTGGCTAAGAAATGCAGGAGTCTCATTTAGTCCTGAGGCATCTACAAATAGCATCTACATGCCAATGATTTCCAAATCTAGGTGTTCATCTCCATTGCTTGGATGAGGATAACTTCATCTAAGCCCTCACCATTCTTCTCCTGGACCAGTACAATTAGCACCTAACTTGTTTCTCAGCTTCCAATCTTGCTCTTCTGAAAACTACTTTTTTCAAAATAGAAAGCAGATCCTGTTCCCCTCCTGCTTAAATTCCTTCCGTGGCTTCTTATCAGAGTAAGGAGAAATCTGAACTCCTTACTCTGACATATAAAGCCCTACGTGATAGAATTCCTGTCTATTGACTCAGTTCTTTGACTCTGAACCTCTTCTCTCCATAACTCTGACCTTCTTTCCTTTCCTTGAATGTGCCAAACTCATTCCTCTCTTAGGATCTTGCACTAGTTCTTTCTTCTGCCTCAAAGGCTTTTTCTTTTTCTTTTTTTTTTTTTTTTTCGAGACGGAGTCTCCCTGTCGCCCAGGCTGGAGTGCAGTGGCGCGATCTCCGCTCACTGCAGGCTCCGCCCCGGGTTCACGCCATTCTCCTGCCTCAGCCTCCTGAGTAGCTGGGACTACAGGCGCCCGCCACCTCGGCTAATTTTTTGTATTTTTAGTAGAGACGGGGTTTCACTGTGTTAGCCAGGATGGTCTCGATCTTCTGACCTCGTGATCCGCCTGCCTCGGCCTCCCAAAGTGCTGGGATTACAGGCGTGAGCCACCGTGCCCGGCCCCGGCTTTTTCAATAATAACTTGGTTCCTTCTTGTCATTAAATTATCATCTTTGGAGTCACTTTCCCCGAAATAATCCTTCCCTAACCATTCAATGTGAAGTAGTCACCACATTACTCTTTATCAAGTCTTTCTATTTTAATTATCAGCACAGCACTCATGATTATCTGCTCATTTTCTTGCTATTTATTTTTTGTGTCTTTCCTCAATGAAATGCAAATTCCAGTGGACAGAGACCTTACCTTGATCACCAAAAATCCCCAGCACTAGAACGGTACGGACACAAAATAGGATCTCAAGTACTTGTTGAACGAATATTGAATGCTGGAAATCCCTGAGTCTCAAGAACCCCAAATGGTATAAACCAGATAGTGATGTTTGTCTCTTTACATATTTGTTTATAAGTAGATATCTTTGTGATTTGGGGAAGAAGCATCTGCCTTATGAACATATTATAAATATCTGGAGGTCTCTTAAGGATTTATCTAATAGGATTGGTCTCATGAAATGATACGGCTATTACAAGCCCCATATGAAGTACCATATGATTGAAAACTAAGAGAAAAAATAGGCAATAGAAACAGACCTACAGGTAGTCCAGACATTGGCCATAAAAGACAAGGGCTTTAAAATAACTATGATTAATATGTACAAGAAAATAGAAAAAAAAAGATGGTATTTTTACCAGAGACTTGGAATCTATAAAAGAGAATAATATGAAAATTCTTGAGTGGAAAAATCTGCTCTTACCCATTAAATGAGTTTAATAGCAGATTAGACACAGAAGAAGACAAGGTTGTGATTGAAAGATGAGTTAATTGAAAACGATCAACTGAAGCACAGGTAAAAGAAGAATACGGAAAAAATAGACAAGAAAATAAAAGATGTAAGAGACAGTGAAACTGTCTAACATATAGGCAATTAGATACTTGGAAAGGAGAGAGAATAGGATAGAATAAATATTTGAGGAGCAATGGCCGGTGTTTTCTGAAACTAATGAACAACATCAACCCACAGATTCATGAAGTTCGGGGAATCCACATGGTAAATACAGAAAAATCACATGTAGGAACATCATATTACACTGCTAAAAACTGAAAATGAAAGACAATGGGAAATAATACTAGAATCAGAGTTGTGGAGCTGGAGATAAAGCTATAAAAAACCCAGATAACCCAGAAATGGAGGAGTTTGTCCTTGAATAACCTAGCACACAATATGAATGCATTTTAGTTATAGCTATAGTTATAATTTGATTTTTTTAATAAAAATGTTTTTACATTAGGGTTCACTCTTGGTGTTGTACATTCTGTGGGTTTGGAAAAATGTACAATGACATATATTCACCATTATAGTAGCTTACAGAATAGTGTCACTTTCCTGAAAATCCTGTGCTCTGCCTATTCGTCCCTCTCTTTTCACTAACCCCCAGTGGCCCACTGAACTTTTTTTTTTTTTTTTTTTGGAGACACAGTCTTTCTCTGTCCCCCAGACTGGCATACAGAGCACAATCTTGGCTTACTGAAACCTCCGTCTCCTGGGTTCAAGAGATTCTCATGCCTCAGCCTCCCAAGTAGATGTGACTACAGGCGCTTGCCACCACGCCCAGCTAATTTTTGTATTTTTAGTAGAGACAGGGTTTCATCATGTTGGCCAGGCTGGTCTCGAACTCCTGAACTCAGGCAATCCACCCGCTTTGGCCTCCCAAAGTGCTGGGATTATAGGTGTGAGGCACTGCACCTGGCCGCCACTGAACTTTTTACTATCTCCATAGTTTTGCCTTTTCCTGAATGTCATATAGTTGGAATCATACAGCATGTAGTCTTTTTGGATTGGTTTCTTTCACTTAGTAATAGGCATTTAAGTTTCCTCCATGTTTTTTCATGGCCTAATAGCTCATTTTCTTTTTAGCAATGAGTAATATTACATTGTCTAGATGCACAAAATATTTTCCCCTGGTCTATAGCCTATCTTTTCATTCTGTTGATGTAATTTGCTTTTATAACAATATATCGAACAAAGAAATTATATATTGCCACACATCATTCCATTGTACAATAGTTTATCCATTCACCTACTGAAGGCTGAAGGACATCTTAGTTACTTCTCAAGTTTTGGCAATTGTGAATAAAGCTGCTGTAAGCACTTGTGTGCAGGTTTTTGTGTGGACATAAGTTTTCAACTCCTTTGGATAAATACTAAGGAACATGATTACTGGATTATACAGTAAGAGTTTGTTTAGTTTTGTAAAAAAAAATCTGCCAAACTATTTTCCAAAATAACTACACCATTTGCATCCCCACCAGTAATAAATGAGGGTTTCTGTTGCTCCACATCCTCACCAGCATTTGCTGTTGTCAGTGTTCTGGATTTTGGCCATTCTGACAGCTGTGTAGTGGTATCTCATTGTTATTTTAATTTGTGTTTCCCTGATGACATATGATGTGGAACATCTTTTCATATGCTTATTTTCCGTTTGTGTATCTTCTTTGGTGAGGTGTATGGTAAAGCCTTTGCTCCATTCTTTAACTAGTTGTTTGTTTTCTTCTGATTGAGTTTTCAGAGATCCGTGTATTTTGGAAAACAGTCCCTTAACAGATATGTGTTTTGTGATTATTGTCTCCTGGGCCATGGCTTATCTTTTTATTCTCTTGATAGAATTTGATTTTATCACAATATATTTTAAAGAAGAAATTACATATTGCCACACATCAGATTCATCATTGCTTACTCCTCAACAAATTTTTTATTCATTGATTCATTGATTCCTTCACTCATTCTTTCAACCCTTCTTGCAGATATTTGTCAAGCACCTTCTATGTGTCAACCCCTGGGTAATGCTCTTGGATTGTATATGCAAACAAGAGGGATGTTTTTGCCTTCGTGGCACTGTCTCAGGTACTTTTACAAAATTATCTAATTGATTACTCCCATCCATTCTTTAAAAATGCCCATTTTACAGATGAAGAATCTAAAATTCAGGGATATTAAATAACTTCAGCACAGTTATAGAGCCTAAAAGGGACAGAGTGGTCATTCAAACCTAGATGTACCACATGTCAAAACCCGTATTCTCTCTCCTGAGCTATATTGTCTCCGTGGAATGTTACCATATCCCCCTCTGTTTAAGCCCTAGAGATTCTTTCAAGTACAAATTAAATCCTTTTATGAAATTTTCTTTGACTAAACCCTCTGCTGAGAGCCTGTAGCACTCTTCATCCATACCACACAATTTAGCACTGAACTGTATAGTGTCTTGCTTAAAGATACCCCATGTGAGTTTGTGCAGTCTTCCCAAAGCCCTGGAAGGCAGGGATGACTGCCTTACAACGTTTCTGCGTTCTTTCCTACCTAGCACAACACTAAGCATAATTAACTTGACTCTTGAAGAATGCAGAGGTTAGGAGTACAGGCCCCCATATAATCAAAAATTTCCATATAACTTTTGATTCCTCCAAAACTTAACTACTAATAGCTTTCTGTTGGTTGAAAACCTTATTGATAATATAAACAGTTGATTAATATATATTTTGTAAGTTATATTTTATAATCATAAAGAAGAGAAAAGATACTTACTATTCATTAAATGGAAGTGGATCCCCATAAATGTTTTCATCCTTGTTGTCTTCACCTTGAGTAGCCTGAGGAGGAGGTGGAGGAAGAGGAAAGATTGGTCTTGTCTCAGGGGTGGCAAAGATGGAAGAAAATCCATGTAAAAGTGGACCCATGCAGTTCAAACCCATGTTGCTTAACGGTCAACTGTGTATATTTATTGCTTGACTGGAAACTAAATTTCATCCATTTATTCTAACTTCTGGATTAAAGTTGAGCCCAAAGGATAGAGAAAACATTTTGATGATCTACAAGGATTTTCTTTAATCTGAGGGCCATGGAGTCCACAATTCCCTTGAAATCACTGCCATGTTTTGTATGTCTTTGTGCATATATGTGTTTGCCTCAAGTTTTCAACCGAGTATGAGACCTACCAGAGGTTGAAAAACATTTGAAGCAGATCTGGTGGTCCACTCATTAATACTCCATCTCACTTTGTGCTATATCTTCCTTTCTATCTAGAAAAATAGGATTTATGTTTTATAAGATATCACAGGTCATTTCCCCTTTGACATCCATCCTTGTGACCTGGCAGAGAAAACTGGCCCGTTTTGTTCACTCTGGAACAACAGCAACAACAAAGTTCAATCCTAATAATTCCCATGCAATTATGAGAAGTAAGACATGCACCACTACATTTCTGACAGGTTTTTACAGTCTAGTTTTATTATTCAGCTCTTACTAAAATGCTAATCCCCTGAGAGAGAGAGAGAGAGAAAATCTCTGTATGAGTTCTTCAGCATAAACAAACATCTTAAAGAAAATGGAATGTAAAAACCTCATTGATAGAATTTTAAAGATACAGTAGGAAAAGGAATGACCAGACACTCTCTATGGCCGTTGAGTAGAGAAGGGGTGAAGGGAGTAAGCGGCTTCTATAAAGTAGAGTGAGCAGCCAGGCGTGGTGGCTCACACATGTAATCCCAGTGGGCAGATTATGAGATCAAGAGATCGAGGCGGGCAGATCATGAGGTCAAGAGATTGAGATCATCCTGGCCAACATGGTGAAACCCCCTCTCTACTAAAAATACAAAACTTAGCTGGGCGTGGTGGCAGGTGGCTGTAGTCCCAGCTACTCGGAGGCTGAGGCAGGAGAATAGCTTGAACCCAGGAGGCGGAGGTTGCAGTGAGCCAAGATCACGCCACTGCACTCCAGCCTGGGCAACAGAGCAAGACTCTGTCTATAAAAAAAATAAAAATAAAAAAAAACCAGAGTGAGCAAAAATGGACAGTGGGAAAGTAGGTAGGTGTGCCTTTCTGCATCTATGAGCCCCATGACCACAGAGTCAGCCACCAAGGACAGTGAGGCTGGGCTTTTCTGGTGACAGAGATCCTAGTATGATCCTAGTATGCCCAGCAATAATTTTTAGAGCAATGTTAGAACACATCCATCCAAACAAATTAGCTAGATTCCTCCCTTGATGTTAACAAAAGCAAATCCCACCACATGATCTAGCCTATATGACATCTTGCCAATAAAAAATATAAAGTATATCATAAGGTTTTCACAAATATGTACCAAGAAGTGATAAGCATTTCATTTTTAAAATTTTCCTTGTAATATCAATAGATCTGCCCCTGGAATTCTTTCTAGAAATTAAAATAATGGACTTTATGGAGTGCCGGCTTACATCAGTAGGTTAGACTAGATGGAACATCTAAAGATTCTCACTTCCACTAAGTTCCTATAAAAAGGAAAGATACTAACTTTGTTTCTAATCCTGTTTCCCCACTTTGCTTAGCAGATATTCTGAAGAGGCACACATGGTGATCAAATCTGATTTTATTTATTTATTTATTTAGTTAGTTAGTTAGTTATTGAGACAGAGTCTCACTCTGTCGCCTAGGCTGGAGTGCAGTGGTGCAATCTCGGCTTACTGCAACGTCTGCCTCCTGGGTTCAAGTGATTCTCCTGCCTCAGCCTCCCGAGTAGCTGGGACTACAGGCACCCACCACCACACCTGGCTAATTTTTTGTATTTTAGTAGAGATGGGGTTTCACCATATTGGTCAGGCTGGTCTCAAACTCCTGACCTCGTGATCCACCCACCTCAGCCTCCCAAAGTGCTGGGATTACAGGCATGAGCCACCACGCCCAGCCTATTTATTTATTTATTTGAGATGGGGGTCTCACTCCGTTGCCCAAGCTGGAATGTGGGGGCATGATCATGATTCACTGCAGCCCTGACCTCCTGGGCTCAAGGGATCCTCTCACCTCAGCCTTCCCAGTAGCTGGGACTACAGGTCAATTCTAATTTTTAGGTAGCATAAACCATGACATGTGAGTATGAAGGATACCACTTGTAAAGAAATGTTGCGGTGTTGAAGGCCAAGGTTGGCCTTTGGACCCAGGCAAGTACCTGGGGCTGCCTGGGTTATCCTCCCTGTATTCTATGTCAGTCCTGGCATGGGGCATTCTTTACTCCTCTGAATTCTATAAGGAGAATCACAGGCAGGCAGGATTCCTGAAGCCTAACTCCAAGCCTCAGCCCTCTTCCCTCTAGTTTTGTTCAAATATCAAAACTAGTTTTGCTCAGAAGTCGTAGTATGTTCCTTGACCCACAGATCCGGTAGCTGGGTTCTTGCATTGCTTCTACATTCTGCCAAATTACCTGGCAATGCAGTCCCCGCTAAGAAAATGTCCTCAAAACTCAGCCCAGGGGCTAGGAACCCTTTATCCACCAATGGACTAGCTTAATTCGATTTGACTGTATCTCTAGGTCCCAGTTGCTTTGCTCCATCTGTCTGTGAGCATGGAAAGGGCATGTGAGTATGCCCAATGATGGCACTACCACAGTGGGTGCCATCACAGCACCTGGGACTAGTTGGGCTCCATCCTGGTCTAGTTCTGGGTCCAATTCTAACCAATCTTCCCTGTTTTGCTGCAGCTACGAGGCTATATCCTACTGGGTCCTGAGCTCCAAAATATGCCTTATTCAATATCTGGACTTGTTCTGGACTCCAGAACAAGAACTTTCTAGAAAGACTGGAGTAGGGCTAATGCTATATGATGGGGGCAGAGGGGGTTGGTAGTTTCAGTTGTGAAGAGAGGCCAGCTGGAGAGGCTGGGGAAGAAGAGCTCTCAGGGAGTGGTAAATAAGAAAGAAGAGTAATCCCAGCTTAATCCTCTTTTATTTCTCTTCCAGTGATTTCCAGGCCCAATTAGGGCTCTGGTTCACTGTCTGGGATGCTACTGAGTGGGTGGTCCAGGAAACACAACTGTGGAGGTTGCAACAAGCCCTGGCCCAGCGCATGTGGCATCACAGGGGAAGTTAGGTTTATGTCTAGAAAGAGATCTAGTCCGAGCACAGAGAAGGAGAACCAAAACCACAATGGTTGAGACCCGCATCTCAGTACAGCAGCTCCAGAGGTCCTACAAGCCCTAGAGGCTTTGCAGGCAGGTATGGTCAGGCACGGTGCCCTGATGGAGGTTACAAGCAAAGGCAGGCAGCCTCCAGCTGGGTGGAGTCTTGGGCTTCATGGGCTTCCCTCCGCATTTTCTTGAAAATGCCACGGGAAACATCGTGTGAGAGAATGGTTTGTCACAATTGTGGGATGTGGTAGGAGATTAGATTTGACTATTTTATTTTATTCACTCTTGTCACCCAGGCTGGAGTGCAGTGGTGCAATCTTGGCTCACTGCAACCTCTGCCTCCTGGCTTCAAGAGATTCTCGTGCCTCAGCCTCTCGAGTAGCTGGGATTACAGGTGTGCACCACCACGCCCAGCTAATTTTTGCATTTTTAGTAGAGACGGGATCTTGCCATGATGGCCAGGCTGGTCTTGAACTCCTGGCCTCAAGTTATCCACCCACCTCAGCCTCCGAAAGTACTGGGATTACAGGTGCAAGCCACCATGCCCAGCCTCAGATTTGACTTTAAAGAACACAGCCTCTAGACTGGGCATGGTGACTCACACCTGTAATCCCAGTGCTTTGGGATGCCGAGGCAGGAGGATGGCTAGAGCCCAGGAGTTCAAGACCAGCCTGGGCAACATAGTGAGACCCTGTCTCTACAAAAATTAATAAAAGAAAAAAGAACACTACCCATGAAGGCCCAATGGCACCTTTCTAAGACACTCTCTCAGCATCGTGTTAGTGCAGCCTGAACCTCCCTGAGCTGGTCTGTGCAGCAGGCTCCCTGTTTGCAACGCCCCTCCCTGAGAGTGTGGGCCCCTGGGGTGCAGCAGCACCTCCCATCCCCACCCCACCTTGTCACTAGCACCTCTCAGCCTTTCAGCAGCAACACGTCCTCACATCAATCTTTTTAAAAAAAATTTTAAATTATGAAATCAACATATAGTTATAAAAAGTTAAATACAAAATATGACTATACTAAAATTGTTAAGGACTTATGAAGTACAAAATATATGCAATTACTCATGTACTATTCTTATGCCCTGAAGGAGTATAAAGATGTATAACAAGGCTGGGTGCCGTGGCTCACGTCTGTAACCCCCAACACTTTGGGAGGCTAAGGTGAGAGGATCACCTGAGCCCAGGAGTTCAAGATCAGCCTGGGCAACATAGTGAGATCTTGTCTCTATTAAAAATAAAAAAAATTTAGCCAGGCGTGGTGGCACAGGCCTGTAGTCCCAGCTACTTGGGAGGCTATGGTGGGAAGATGGCTTGGGCCCAGGAGTTCAAGACTGCAGTGAGCCGCAATCATGCCACTAAACTCTAGCTTGGACAAGAGAGCAAGACCCTGTCTCAAAACAAAACAAAACAAAACAAAACAAAGATGTATAGGTAAAATATTCTGCTTTTAAAGATCTATTATTTAGCAAACTAGATAAGCCATTCATGTAAGCGTGTAGACTACAAGAAAGTATCTGGTATGGTATGTGAGTTGCAAAAACAATAAACGCATTAGCAATGTTGTCCTAAGTATGACCTGTGGCCTCACCTATATTAAAATCACTGAGGGGTTTATGAAAAATATTTATTCCTAGGCCGAATCTCAGGTCTACTGAATCAGAATTTCTGAAAGTGAGACTTTGGAAAATGTGTATTAAAAAAAAGCTTCCCAGATGAATCTTTTTTTTTTTTTTCCAGACGGAGTCTCGCTCTGTCACCCAGGCTGGAGCGCAGTGGCGCGATCTCGGCTCACTGCAAGCTCTGCCTCCTGGGTTCATGCCATTCTCCTGCCTCAGCCTCCGAGTAGCTGGGACTACAGGCCCCAGATGAATCTGTGTACAAGAAAGTTGAGAATCATAGCCCTGGCGTTCAGAAGACAGGAAATGGTTTCTCTGTAAGTTATTGTGAACATCTCTATGGTGATGAGATTTGAGAGATTCCCAGAAAGGTTTTCCCAGGACATCATATGGCAACATCACTGTGGAATTTATCACATTGTAATGCAAATTCCTTTTCCTTGTCCACCTTTCCCAGTGGACTAAGTGCTCCTTGAGGGGAGAGCTCTAGTCTTCTTTGCTGGAATTGGCGTGGCCCCTAGTTGGTTCTAAATACGTGTTGGTTTAACAAGTGAAAAACCACGTAAGACCTAAACAAATAGGTTTGAGGACTTATAGGACAGGGTTCTAGGAGGAGAAAAGCCATAGGCAAATTTCAGAGGTTGGAAAATCACAGTCAATAGTTAAGTGTGAGAGAGGGGAATGATAATTTAGGTGAGTAATTGACACACTCAACAGCAAAGCTGCGTGAGCAATTATGGGGTCCTGTAGCACTCGGCGGGAAATAGAAAGTGTACTCTGTGGATTCTGTGGATGATGGGGAGTCACCGGGGACTGGGAAGTGATGGAATTGAGGTGGTATTTTAGGGTAATGAGTTCTATGGCCATGGGCAGCTTCCTTCCTACCCTGGGAGTAGGAAGGAGTGGAGGTAGGCGGCCACGTGCAAATCCTCAGAGAAGTTAGGGATCAGCTTGGTCACTGCTGGAAGCAGGACTTGCTGCAATTGCAGAACTATAGCTTCCATTCAAGCCTCAGGATCCCCCAGGGTCCTGACCCCGTGGATAACCTTTGTTCCTTTGCTGGCTCCCATCTGCTTGGCCTCCTAGGTCTGCTTGAGCTCTCCTCCCTTGGCTGCCCAAGCAGTCTGTCTCAGCTGGTGCAAGATAACTGGGAAGCAGTGTGGGGATGCGTGGGGGACCGCAGCCATAGAGAGGGGAAGGGGGCTTCACCCAGGCAAAGGCCAGAGGGATGGAGAGGAGGCCAAGTTTAAGATTAATTTCTAAGGCAGAATCTGTAGAATTTGGTGAATGAGGGTGGAACAGGAGGGAGGGGCATGTTGAGGATAATTTAGAGCTTTCCGGGCAGTAAATAGAGGAATATAAGAAGTGAAGGTTTGGTTGGATGCAGTGACTCATGCCTGTAATCCCAGTGCTTTGGGAGGCCAAGGAGCGCAGATCACTTGAGCCCAGGAGTTCCAGGCCAGGCTGGGCAATGTGGAGAAATCCCATCTCTACAAAAATTACAAAACATTAGCTGAGCATGGTGGTGTGTGCCTGTAGTCTCAGCTACTCAGGAGGCTGAGGTGGGAGGATCACCTGAGCCCAGGAGGTAAAGGCTGCGGTGAGCCATGATCATGCTACTGCACTTCAGCCTGGGGGACAGAGCAAGACCTTGTCTAAAAAAAAAAAAAAAAAAAAGTGGAGGTTTAGAGCAAAATGATAATAATCCAGATTGAGACATTGAATTTGAATTTGAGGTGACAGCAAAATATTCAGGTGGAGGGGTCCAGGAGTTTATTACAGACAGGGATTTGAAGTTCAGGAAATACGTGCGTGCTGGTCATTGGTTACTGGTGATTGTCAGAAGGCATGAAAATGGACGTGATCACCAAGAAAAAGCATGTGGAATGGAAGAGAAAAGAACCCATGAGAGAACTGCGGCCTTAGTTGGGGGCGTGGTGCGGGGGAGGAGGACGAGCCAGTGGGAGAGACGGAGAAGGACTGGTCAGAAAGGGAGAAGGAAAACAGGAAGAATGTAGAGCTCAGTAAAGGCAAGAGTTGCAAGAAAATGAAAGTAGCAGTGTGACACAGCCTAGATAGGTAGATTAAGCCGTTGGGGATTTATTAGTGCATTAGTGAAAGTGATTTCAGTGGAAGCCAGATTGACAGAGACGTGGGAGGAAAAGAGGTGGAAATCATGGCCCCTACCCTTTGCAGCTGTGCAGGGATGACCACCCTCTCTCATGGAGTCACAGTCGCTGTACAACTGACTACACAAAAAATTCAAAATGAAAGGCAAAGCCTTTCATTGTGCCCTCTGCTCCAATTCTCTTAAATCTACTCTGCTTTCATTTAAGACCCTGAGTATTTGTTGCTGGGCTTATTTTTACGGCTGCTAAAAGTAATGCAATTGAAAGGATTAACGATATCTTTGTCTTCTTGTTTTGGAAGAAATTATTCTACTTCCACATTTAACTTGCTGGGAGAATATGAAAAACCTGTATTCCTGGTTTTTATCAATGGAAGCTCACGTTCTCTCAATCTTTTCAGGGATCAGTTCTTTGCTCTTTGAAACAAGATGATCCATCTCACACTGAAAGTCTCCTATCGTGAGATTCAGTGTCATCTAGAGTCAATGGATGAAGTATAAGTGTTCACAATGGAATTTCTACAACACAAAAAGAAGAGGCTGGATAAAGAAGACAAACTGAATATTGAAACTGTTCCTTTTCTATTAAAAAATAGCAAAAAAGGTTTTCCCTGTAACTATGGAGGGTTTTGTTGTTGTTGTTGTCATTGTTGTTTCTTTCTTTTGGCCAAAACTCTAGTGTATTACGTTCTCTGGTGTCCTAGGAAAGACTCCTACCAATGTTACCAGAAATAAGTATCAACACGTGCCCCATCTTGCCCATGCAGAAAAGTACTTGAGATTAAATTTGCTTACATTTCTGGTTGATTCACTTAGCACCAACAACCCAGGTAACTAGTGAAATCTCATTCCATGGCCGCAGATGCCCCATCCCTAAGTGTATGTTGTCATGACAGGAGGAGTCTGACCAGTGAGGGATCAGCAGGAACACCATGCCACCACTGGAAGAATAATGGCTTGTTGGTGCAACTGGTATCCAAGATAGAGACTCTGAGAGGAGACTCCTGTGTCAGTCAACAGAAGCTGAGCATGGCTGATCTGAGCAGGAAGGGCATTTATTTACAGGATGGTGGGTGGCCCACAAGGGTCCTAAAGAGAGCTAGAGGATCAGCTCCAAGAGGATGCAGCCTGGATCAAGGCCTAAATTAAATTCATGCTGCAGATGGGGTGCTGCTGCCACTCCTACAGCTGCTGGATGAAGCACTACCCCACTCCCTCCTATCCCCAGCTGCCGGGGGAACCTAGGTTATGCCCCTTGTACTCTCAACTGCAAGAAAGGGTGGGCATGTGGTCTGTGCCTCCAGAGATTGGGGATTCCCCGGACACAGGAAGGGGTCACATCCTGGGCAACTAAAAAGAGTGACAAATGTCATTCTCATACTTCAGAACTGGGGCTATACCCTAACCTTCTTCACAGGCCCAGATCCATTAATGCCCTGCGGGTAGCAGATGCGAACCCAACTTTTGATTATGAACGCTCGGCCAACAGGCACAATCAAATGTCCAGGTGTAGCTCCTCTACATTCAGGAGTCACACCTCACAGATTGCCAATCACCTGGAGAGCTGAGCAACTTGACAAGACAGAGGATTTGCTTTTTAAAGCTGTGACTCTCACAGAATCCACTTAATGTAGCCATATTCTATTCACATTCCTTGATGGGAGGGATGTCGAGGCTCTTCATAAAACTCACCATTCACTCAATGAAAATCTCCTTCTGGGCTGGGTGTGGTGGCTCATGCTTGTAATCCCAGCACTTTGAGAGGCTGAGGCCGGAGGATCGTTTAAGTCCAGGAAACCAGTCTGTGCAATATAACAAGACCCCTGTGTCTACAAAAAATGAGAGGGTGTAGTGGCACACACCAGCAGTCCTAGCTACTCTGGAGGCTTAGGCAAGAGAACTGCTTGAGCCTGGGGAATTTGAGGTGGCAGTGAGCTATGATCAAGCCACTGTTCTCCAGCCTCAGAGCAACAGGGCAAGACCCTGTCGAAAGAAAGAAAGGAAGAAAGATCTTCTGACCCCCTGCGAGTACAATTTGCATGGTATTAAAAAATGAGGACATAAAAGCATTTAAATTATCTGATCCTTATTAAGTTATGGGAAGAAAAAATACCCTCAGCATTTTAAGACGAACCTCTCAAAAACTACTCAGAGTGGCAAGCAGATATAATCTATGGTGTTATTTGACAAGATTGCTCTTCCTAGTGACCACCCATCCTAGTGACCACCAAAACGGAAAGCTTGGAGCTGATGGACTGGCAAGCCATTCATTTTCTGTGAAATAAGGGAAGCACTGGGGGCTGAAATGGTAAGGTTATCAAGTATCTTACATCCAAACAGCTACTTTAAAATGACTGCCACATAGGTGATGGTTTTACCGGATAGTAATATTTGCTATTTTAAGGTTCAATACGGTACCTTGTAGACACTGAAAACTCAAGGGATTTTTCTTGGTGGTGATAACAGCTAGAGATAACATAAATTGTCTCTTATTTTGGTAACAAAGACTTGGCATGTTTTTGGTCACTATGGAGGTATCTTAAAATAGTACACTAAAAATATAGGTAATCTATTAGTCCATTTTCATACTGCTATAAAGAACTGCCCAAAAGTGGGTAATTTATAAAGGGAAGAGGTTTGACTGACTCACAGTTCAGCATCGCTGGGGAGGCCTCAGGAAACTTACAATCACGGGAGAAGGCAGAGAGGAAGCAAGGCACCTTCTTTTACAAGTTGGCAGGAAGGAGAAATGTCGAGTAAAAGTGGAAGGGCCCCTTATAAAACCATCAAATCTTGTGAGAACTCACTCACTGTGACGAGAACAGCATGGGGGAACCGCCCTCACGATTCAATTACCTCCACTTGGTCTCTCCCTTCACAGGTGGGGATTGTGCGGATTATGGGGATTACAATTCAAGATGAGATCTGGGTGGGGACACAAAGCCTAACCATATCAGGTGAAGTATGATGCCCGCTGTGTAGCCATTACGAATTTTGATGTATTTTCATAAGATTACTGTTATCATTAGATGAGCATTTGTTGCAAAAACAGAAGAGTTCACACCACTCACCCAACTTCCTGTAATGTTAGTATCTTAAATAACCATGACACATTTACCAAAACTAAAAAATTACCACTGATACAGACGATTAACTAAACTAGACTTCATTTGGATTTCCCCACCATTTCTTGTGAACGAGAGACTTTTGCACCAATTTGAGCTAGAGTGTCCAAACCGCCATAGCAGAACTACATTAATTCACACTGGCTGGGACTAAACATGAAGATGGCTCAAACAAGCTCTAACATCTACCACTTGGCGTGCCAATACTTTGTACGCATGATCTAATTTCATCCTCCCCAAAAATCCAGGTTGGGGGAGGGTAGTGGATACTATCACATGCACTTTGCAGATAAGACCGTCGGGCCTGGGCTATCAGGCAATATGTGGAAGACAGCTGAGCTGGGACAACAGAGCCCAGATGTGAACTAAGACATCGCTGATTCAAAACCCCACGATCACGACCGCAATGGCACAGATTGAAGTGCACCTAACCCAGGTGTGATGCAGAGACCGCCTCTTTCCACCAGCAGTCTTGCCCAGGACCCACCTTCCAAAGGTCATCTGGATCAACTGTAAGCAGGTGACCATATGTGGGAGGTTGTCCCGTAACAATGACATGCGCCTCTCAATGAGACGGGGTGTTCTGTGATGTGTGGAGTCAGTTTCCACCCTCGACACCCCTACCCTGCGTGTAGCCGGAGAAGCCCTCCCGGTCTGCAGCAGCCTCTGCGGCTCTCCTTCCTCCCGGGGTGGGAGTGGGGCGGCCCGCGGCTGGCCTGCTCCGGGGCCAGAGCAGCTGGGAGGAGCGCAATGCAAACATCCCCACGTGCCTTTTGCTTTTCTTTCCTGAGTGGTTTAAGGCTTAATTAACGTGTGTAAAGTGATCTGAAATGCCGGAATAAAAAGAGCAGGGGAAGTGCAGAGTGTGGATGATTACCTGAGGCGAGACAGCT
This sequence comes from Nomascus leucogenys, assembly GCF_006542625.1. Classification (NCBI taxonomy): domain Eukaryota; kingdom Metazoa; phylum Chordata; class Mammalia; order Primates; family Hylobatidae; genus Nomascus; species Nomascus leucogenys. Next base: position 16,166,640 of record NC_044402.1, read on the forward strand.
GAGAAAGGGAGGCCGAGGGAGACAAAGGGGGGTCTGGAGAGGCTGGGAGAGACCTTCCCGCAGCAGCCAGCTGGTTGGCTGAGAGCCAGATTGGGCTGTTTTTTTGGCAGCGTTCTGCCCCACGCTTTCCTCTCAAGGCCTTCTTCGCAGCCCTGCTTGGGAGTCAGGCCCCAGGATAAATGATTCCTAAAGGGCCTGGGCCAGAACTGAGAAGGGGGTCTGAGAAACACAAACTGGGCAATTCCATGATTGGCTCTGTAAGAGCCGGGGATGAGATGCCGCCCATTAGCCATTATTGCCAAAGCAAGCTCGGGTTTGGTCAACGAAGGAGTAAATGTGATAGCTATCAGAGAGACAAAGGAATCAAAGTGAGTTTTGTCCATTCCTCTTGACAAGCATAGATTCATAGGACTGATTTAGTGCTGTCACCGCTAAGAGGCAATAAATCCCTTATAAAATGGTGGGTAAAAGTAATGACATCCAAGTCACATGTGATTTCACCATCTCCTAAGCCTGCGTTAGTGAAAGGGCGAGGCTATCGGTTTCATGGGGAATGTTAAGGCTTGTGACTTCATAGGGTGAAGGCGGGTGGCATTTTATTGCAATTGGAAGCATACAAAGAAGCAAGTGGAAAATCTTTCTTTCAGTATAACCTGATACCACCTATATCTAGAAAGCTGGAGGGTGTTCCGGGGATCTTCCCAGTACAGTGAGGATTTCGGTGCATCCTGTGTGTATATAAACAGTGGTGATATATACAGCCTATTTTAAACTGTTTATGATGATGGAGGGGAAAAAAGTTTGTTTGGATAATCCAAAGTTTATATTGGGCTTTCATCGTGTTTTAACGTCGTGCTTAGGCTAATAGTTGCGCGGTTATCCATCTTCTGAGCCTGCAAACCGAGGATGGGGCTACTGGTGGCACCCAAGCTTGGCAATCCAAGTGAAGAGAAGGATCCTCGCTTCCCCTGGCTTCAGTTAGGGAACTTCAGAGGACCCTAATTGTCCTGGCATGGGGTCAAGTGCCCAGCATGCTGTCAAGTGCCCACCCTGGGCCCAATCCTGCTGTTCCCACCCAACACCAGGACCATTGCGTGGAATGAGAAATCCCCCCAAAAGGAGCCAGGTTGCCACCCCGTTTTGTGTCTACTGCAACTGAGTAGTTAAAGTGGCCAGAAGACACTGTTGTCCTCAGCCTGCTGCACGGGCAGCCAGGACCCCCCGTAGTCATCCACTGTGTTCTTTTCTAGGCGTTGCACTTCTGATGGATTCCTCCGAGAGTTGTGTCTGTGTGATGCCTTTGGTGTGTGTAACATCAGACATCACCCCTGGGTCACTGAAGGGTCATCTGAAGCCACCAATGATGAATTCCTTCAGGTCTGCATCTGAACTAGGATAATAATTACCTCCTAGTAAGTCACCCTGCCTTCTGAGATCTAAAACATTTTGGATCTAAATCATCCTCCATACGCTTTCTAGAATGATCCTGGTAAAACACAGTCTTTTACAATGTGATGGTTAATTTTATGTGTCAACTTGACTGGGCCATGGGGTGTCCACATATTTGGGTAACCATTATTCTGGGTGTGTCTGTGAGGGTGTTTTTCAGATAAGATTAACATTTGAGGCCAGGTGCAGTGGCTCATGCCTATAATCCCAGCACTTTAGGAGGCCGAAGCGGTCAGGAGTTTGAGACCAGCCTGGCCAACATGGCATAACCCCATCTCTACTAACAATACAAAAATAAGCCAGGCATGAGGGTACACATCTGTAATCCGAGCTGCTTCAGAGGCTGAGACAAGAGAATCGCTTAAACCTGGGAGGCAGAGGTTGCAGTGAGCCAAGATCATGCCACCGCACTCCAGCCTGGGTGACAGAGCAAGACTGTCTCAAAAAATAATAATAATAATAAATTAACATTTGAATAGGTAGACTAAGAAAGCAGACACCCACCCTAATGTGAGTGGGCCTCATTCAATCAGCTGAAAGCCCATCTAGAACAAAAGGCTGGCCCTCCCTCTAGTAAGAGGGACCACCTCCTCCTGCCTGACTGCCTCGAGCTGGGACATTGGTTTTTTTCCTGCCTTCAAACTCAACTGAAATATCAGCTCTTCCTGGGTCTGGAGCTTGCTGGCCTTCAGACTGGAACTACACCATTGGCTCTCCTTGGCCTACAGCTTGCTGGATGCAAATCTGGGGACTCGTCAGCCTCCTTAATCACATGACCCAAATCCTTATAATCAATCCCTTTTTTTCTCTCTATAATAAATACATCCTACTGGTTCTGTTTTTCTGGAGAACTCTGACTACTACAAATAACTTTTTATTTATAAACTTTATTCATTCATTAAAAAAATTTATTGAGCACCTACTATGTGCCAGTCACTGTTTTATGTTCTTGTAAATTATCATTGAATAGAGCAAAGATTCCTGGCCCTGTAGAACTTTATTCGTGTGTGTGTGTGTGTGTGTGTGTGTGTGTGTGTTGGAACGGATAATGAATAACAAAAATGATAAGTAAATAGTAATGTATTAGACAGGGGAAAGGGAAGAAGGAAAAAAGCAGGATGAGGAGGAGCAAGAGACATCGGGAAGGGAACATTTAAGCAAAGGGTAAAGGGAGATAAAGTGGTTTCCCAAGTAGAAATCACAATCAAGTTCAAACCCTGGTGGACTCTGGATCCTGCTGTATCTCCAGCAGGATCTGCAGACACCCCCTCATTTGAAGGCTTCACTGTTTAGCCTCGTTGCTCCCCAGGTAGTGCACTGGCTGGCCTCGCATTTTCATCCCCCCACGCCTTTGCCCAGTGCCTAGCATGTCCTCTCCAGTGGGGACTTTCTTCTCCCCACTCTCATGTGCATCTCAGTGAAGTCACCCAGAAACTAATCCCAGCAGAGAGCCAAGAACGTCCCCACGCTGGACAGTTAACAGGAAGTGGCAGTGTTACCTGAGCCCAGGGCCTAGAGTCACCTGACAGAAGCCTCAGCCAGATGCAGCCACTGCGAGAGATGCCATCAGAGGCAGGAGGGACACGATGACATTCTCTGGCTTCTATCTTCTTTTCATCCTCCACTCCTCCAGTGCCCCTCATTGGCCATATCCAGCCACCAACCAACTGACCCAAGCGTCTGTGAAACTCAGCCTGCCAGAGACAGCTCCTAGCAATACAGAGCAAAGGGCAGGCCTGGAATGGCTTAGAAGACAACTGGCCCAGGACCAGGGCAGTTGGTGTTTGAATATAGAGCACCAGTGATCTGAGCACTTGTTTGGAGGTTCTAGCAGGGGAGCACAGCTATTCATACACCCTTGAGCAAAGACCAGTCCTCCTCTATCAGGGACAGTCGTCCTCTTCGATGGAGTGCGCAGCTTCAGGAGGGATGCAGATGGAGCGGTGAAGGAGAAAGGGGACACCTGCCTAGCCAGCCAGATCAGCTGAATCAACCCTGGAGATCAATGGGATGACAGATGTCGCAGCCAGATTGCCCTCATATCCCCAGTGTCATGATTTTACTGCTCCACTGATACCGCTGCACTGCAATTGTTTGCCTGCCTGTGGGCTCCATACGATAGGAGTGCTTGAAAACTTTATTTTTTCTACCCAGAGCCTAGAACAGTACCTTGCTCAACATTTGCTACATACACAATTGGATGAATGGATGAATGAATGAATGAATGAATGACAGTTTCTCCTGACCAGTACCTCTTCTGGTGTGCTCTAACTTTGAGCTAGAGGTGAACTGAGCTCACCACCAGCATTTCTTCCTAGCTTCTCATCATTTGCTACTGGGGCTAAGATTGCTTTGAGCCTAGCATTTGCAACATTTGCCAGGCACATGGATGGTATGACTATAAAGTAATTAGACCAGTTTTCAACAAAGGGATCAAATGAATTCATCAAGTAAGTTTTGCATTAATCCTTCCAGGAAGGTCATATGCATTTTCCAATGATACGACCATGCCTAGCCCCGTCCTTGTGAACTGCACAAGAAAAGGAATGAATCACTTTTTAGAATGAAATGTTTCTGTTTTATTTTTTTTTTTTCAGTTAAATGTCACCCAGCCCGTCACCTGGCTGGTATTTAAGGACACATCATCAGAGAAGTTACATTTCCTTTTGGCAGAGAGGAGGAGGAAGGGGACCGCCACACACAGAACTGGATGGTGACTTTACCATAGGTGCAGGAGGGCTGAGAAAGGGACCCATCAAAGTTCCAGGGGTCACCAGGTCTGGACAGAGACACCCTGGATCCCACTAATAGGCCACCTTGTACATGAATTTCCAGAGTTTTTGAGGCCTTTCGGCGCTGGGACTGCTCATAGAAACCCAAGTTCAATTTGAGAAAACCCTACTCCTCCATGTGTCAAGTGGAGTCAGTTCTTAATTTCTGATAAAGAGCAAAAAGACATATGGGGGATGAGGCATTGCTCAGCCTCAGAGTTTGAAGTTTTCTGTCTGCCAAGTTGCCCTGGGCAGCTCCAGGACAGAAATCTGACCAGTGTGGGTGGGTCTTCCTAGCCATCTTTCTCATTTTAGCGGAGACTAACATATTTCCAACAAGCCTCATATTTCCTTGCTGGTAAATTGCTGCTCTGAAACAGGTAAGAAATGATGACTAAAAAAACCTACCTGCGTTTTTGTTTCAGATGCTTCATTTTCCACAGTACTTACAGAGAGATAGCTGGGAGGCCAGGTGATGCACTCAAAAAACGGCTTGTTGAAAGCAGAGACAGGATGGGATTCCAGCTGCTCTGCTCACCAGCCATGTGATTTTTGAACAAGTCACTTTACCTTTTGGGACCTCCAATTTCTCATTTGAAAATTGCAGATTATTGTATCTGCTTTCTCACAGAGGTGTGGTAAAGATTGCATGAGATGTATGTGCAAGTAATTTAAGATTGACAAGTGTAGCATATGACAACTAGTTCTTCGCGTGGATATAAGGCATCAGAGAAGGTGCCTTTGATGTTTAATTAATACTAAAAATCTTCCATTACACTTGTTTAGCTAAAATTGGAAAGGGGGAGGGCAAGAGTACTTTTCAAAGGGACTTTTTCTGCTTCAAAAATAGAAATCAGAAAGCACATATTTGATTTTCCTTATGGTGTAAACCACAGTGCCATTGTTATTAGCAGTTTTACAGAATTGTGACCTTCAAACTTGGTGATATCAAAGACTGAAAAAAAGCTCCCAGTCTTGAAGCCTTTCAAACAGGCTTTTCAAACTAAAGCGCTTTTATTTTGAATTAAGGGCTAATAGAATTGTCCTCTTAAATGAGCACTTGCAAGATTAAAAGTTGCTTTCCAGGTGGGCTGCAGTAAATGAATGTGCCAGGAGGTTGCTGACAGCCCTTTTGGGGGCAAACGAGGGGAATCTGATATGAGTTCATGTAACAAACACCCTTTCCCCTTCGTGAAAGAGAAACTTGGAATTCACAGTCTTCCTAATTGTACATGAGCTGATTTGTGTATACATCTAGGATCATAATTTACTTTCAGTTTACTGAATTTGTGAATTTTCGCATTTGTTTTAATTTGTAATTAAGTTTTCTCTATGAGGCACGCCATATGCCACCATTAATTCTTTCTCGTTGATTTCTTAGGAGATACATGAGTGCATATTTTCATGCAATTTTTGAGGTCTTTTGAAAATCAAATGACTACATGTTTAGCCATATGGGGCTTTGTTATTTAAAAGAGCATATTATAAAGTAAAAGAAAGCGAAATGCAAAAGGGCCTGTTGTCAACACGGGGGAAATATTGGGAAAAACAGTTTAAAACATTGTTTTAAACACACACATTTTCAACCTTTTTTTTTTTAGCGTTATATTTTTGAAATCTATTTTTATCGATCCCGTACCGCGTCTCACTGTCTGTGAACAACCAATGTCACCAGTGCACCCGGCAAACCTCTGTCTGCCAGGTACTGCCCCCACGCTTACCCTCGGGCTGCAGATCCTAGCATCTGCCTTCTAAGAGTTCAGTTGGAGCCAATGTCTTTCTTTTGAACATCTTGTGCCAAGATTTGACATTAAGCTCCAGTTCATCCGCACACCCCACAGCCGCTTTCGCAAGGGGCCGAGGCGGTGGCGGCCTCGCCCGGGGACTCGCGGCGCTGGGAGCTGCCTGCCCTCGGTGCGGGCTGCAGACCGGGCCGCGAGGCGGGCGCGCGGCGCGCACTAGGACCCAGCAGGGCTCCAGGCCCGGGTGGGAGCCGCGCCGCCGACCCCGGGCGGGCGCCGGGCGCAGGAGCCGGGGTTCCGGCCGTGATCTGCTGCAGCTCGGCCGGGAGACGGCGCGACCCGGCGGCGGGGCCACCCGCGAGTCCAGCGTCGCCGCAGCCCCCCAATGCGGCCGCGAGAAGCAGCGGGGGGGCAGGCGATCGAAGGTAACGAAAATGGGGCTCATTTCCTGCCTCCTAATCTGCTCGGGTTTAGCATTGTCACGAGAAGCCCTCCGTGTTCAGGCTGCTGCATTTTGGGGCACCCTTTGATTTTTTTTAAGGTGTCCGCCCCCCTATTTCCACCTGGTTTCAGATTGATTTATAGCTTGCAGCCCAAATGGGAAAGATCCAGCCATGGCAAGTTGCTTATTTTCATTAGTTTTGTCTCAAAAGTAAGTTCATTAAAAAAAAAAAAAGTTTCTTAGGAATGTGTGGATAGTCGCTTTTTAAATTTTTTTTTAAAAAATTGCAGACAAATGGATATTTATAAAAATAATCAAATAATTGATGCAATTCTGTTAATTACTTTTAGGGAAGCACACTTCTGTGGGCTCCCCGGGCGTTACTTTTATTTTCAAGGAAGGAACGTGTTAAATGTGGAGTTTGTTTGGCTGGGCAGAGTTTACAGCATTGCTGTCGCAACTGTTTTGCTATCAATTATAAACAGTGTCAAATCTATGGGCAGTTTCAGCCTCTTTTCAAATGCTGTAACGGGTTATCCTGATATGACATCTACAGATGAGTTTCCACTGAAGGTAATAAGAAGATTTCTCTTTTTGGAGAAACATTGTTTCGAGGAGAAAACCATGATTGCCGGCTGGGAAGGCTGAAGAGACTATTTTTCATGCTTTGTTTATACTCCCGGGATGACATTTGGGGAAGGGAAAGGCAATCTTTCCCGGGAGCTTTTAATTGTGGGATTATTAATTTATTTAATTTATTAGTTTCAATTGGTTGGGCTCGGGGAGCCCTCCGTCACAGGCTGTGCTTAAGGTGACACATTTGCTAGCAGTTGGGACACATGATTGCAAATGTAAAATGTGCCTCACCCGAAAGGACTGGTCTGCTGGAAGCTCCCGTGTGGAGCTGTCGTAGGCAGGGTGCGACTGGCTCATTGAGGAAAAAGGGAATCGTTTTCCTTAGCTAAGGAAGACATCCTGTTATATTCCTTTTGTTCCCTGTTTTTCATTGATCGCCGACTCTGCCTTGGAGAGGAGAGCAGCTCGGAGGGTGCAGAGCTCTGAAGGCTGCACGAATGACTGGAGCCCACTTTAACTCTCACACTGATTGGTCAGTTAGATTGAGACTTATGAAAACAGTCACCCAAAACCTTCTTTTAAAATCGTGCTGTAGTTTCAGATAGCCCTCTTGTGCACAGATTTCTGCAGGGTCGGTTTTTCATTCGGGTGCAGTTTGCTCGAGGTACCTTTATGTTTAATTTTTTGTTGTTGTTTCTATCCAGATAAAGTAGGCCATTTTGGTGACAAATTTCTTTGCAGACGTCAGCTACTAGCTTACACATATAGATACAGCACTTTACAATACATTCTCAATGATTGCTGCTCATAAGTTGTAGAATGCAAAGTTGTTCAACTTAGAATAATGATTCCTAACCGTGTTTTGATCTGAGTCTTTTAAAAAAAGGACCATCAGTAGATGGATGCTTAACTGTATCATTACTTTGATAATTTAAGTGCCTTGTGTATTAGCACGTTTCATGCACTAAGTCTAAAACTGTGACAGTGAAAGGAAAAGACAATGAAAAGCAAACAATCAAAATCAGCCTGCACACTATTCTAAGAGATTGTGGCAACTGCTTTGAGGAGAATGCATTTCACATCCAAGAAGAAGGGCATTCTGCACCATGTAAGAATATGAATTAGTAAACATTGTGAAATGTTATATCTGTAAGACAAACTGTGAAGCCCATGAACATCTTCATTTGAGCCTTTAAAGCGATTTCATTAAAGAAGCACTGTCCCAGAAGTTGTTAAATGTATAAACACTTTTCTGATTGGCTTAAAAATTTAGACACAGGAAGTGGATTGTATCTAATAACCGATGAGTGGAGACATGGTTGTCATGGAGACCGAGAGGAGTAACCCCACCCCACCCCCACTACACATACATACTCTACCATGACCACCACTTAAAAAGAAACAAAAACAAAAACAAAACCTGCATGTCATCACAGATGCCTGGAGAACACGTTGGCTTCTGTAAGCTTTCCCACAGCATCTGTTGAAACCTGAGATCGTGCCTGTCAAATCAAGGTCATTTTACAACAACAACCAAAAATGTGGTCTCCTAGATTTCATAACTGTATTTTTACTGGAAATATTTGAGGAAAGAGCCTTAAACCAAGGATGAGCCCCCAGGCTTACTTTGCATTTTGCTTCCTCTGAGCTGTGCAAGGGAAGGCTAAGAACAATGTATTTGAACACTTAATTGTGGGATCAAACTGACTTGTATGTCTACAGTTAGAACAAAACTCTTGAGAGCCAGAAAGGTTAGAATGTTACCTGTGGATGAGGATTCATCGGGGGAAGTTATAATGAGGTGTTTGTGTTTACAAGAGGGTTCAAAGTTGAACTCAAGCAATGGAACTGGTGCGTTTGTGTGTGGGATGGTGGGGGTGGGGGTGGGGGGTGAAGGGGAGGGATGAAGATTGCCTGGTACTTTGGGAAATAGAAGAGAGGGTGTTCTCAGAAGCTAACCAGGGAAAGGAAAATCTAAATGAAAATAACTGTTTCAAAATTCCCATTATTATTACCCAGTTGACTTATAATAGAAAAGTTTCCTCTTTTGTGAATGGGGAAGAGTGCTTTTGTTTTTAGGATAATTGAGACGGTCCCAGTATCAAAATTGCAAATATTTCCAGTATCTTGGTAATGATTTCCATGAGGACTATAAAGAAAAAAGTTTGGAGACCTCCCCTCCCCCTAGCCTCCACCCCCCACCCCATTCATTTCGCTAAGAGAAAAATAACCAAAGAGGCCCTGTCCTAAATTTTGACTTTGAGGATCAACATTGAACCTTGTAAAATATAAAGCAAATACATTTCTTATATTTTTCTTTTTCTTTTTCTTTTTTTTTGAGATGGAGTCTTGCTCTGTTGCCCAGGCTGGAGTGCAGTGGCACGATCTTGGCTCACTGCAACCTCCGCCTCCCGGGTTCAAGCGATTCTCTTGCCTCAGCCTCCCAAGTAGCTGGGACTACAGGTGTGTGCCACCATGCCCGGCTAATCTTTTGTATTTTTCGTAGCGATGGGGTTTCACCGTGTTAGCCAGGATGGTCTCGATCTCCTGACCTCATGATCTGCCTGCCTTGGCCTCCCAAAGTGCTGGGATTACAGGCGTGAGCCACTGCGCCCAGCCTCATTTCTTATATTTTTCTAATCTTGTTAATGGCAGTCTTCAGATTTTATGTTCTTGATACTCATTTAGAAATGTCTTCCTTCAAGTCATGGCAATTTAAAGCATTGAATAGCTTTATCCTAATTGATAATGGTCAGTTTTAAAACTTGTTCAATTAACAATTTGGTCTTTTTAAAAAGCAGCAAATTTCCCTTGTTTTCATCGACTAATTGCATGGGGAGTGGGGAGGAGAAGACTCCTAACTCTATTTTAATGTTTACTTAATATTCTGCATGTATGTCATAGAAATATATACTTTAGAGTTAAATATTTGACAACATGGGATTATGAAATACATGCTAAATCACCCAGATATTTAACTGATTGGGACTTGGTAAAGAAGATTAAGTTTAATGGCACAACTGGTCTCTTTTAGCAAGGATTTCCTGTAGGGAGCTTTCTTATCTGCAAGTGTGTTCATTGGCAGGAAACATGTCAGTTGCTTGTTTTTACAAACTGAAGGAAATGAATGGGATTTGTTGGTTTCTAGAATCTACCTTCATTCTCTATTGTCTTGCAAATAGTTGGCTCAGAACACTTCATTTCCAAAGGGGCTTTGGAGTGGTACAATTCGTTCTCTGCAAACCTGTGGCATTTAGGTTTATTTCTTTCTGATTTTGGAATTAGGAAAATTGATCATGGTCTGACCATGTGCAACTTATTTTCCTAATACAAATGAACAAGATGTTCAGTACAATTCCAATTCATTTTCAGTTGTCAGCTAGTTACTTACATACTCACTGAAGCTGCTGTTTTTGGATGGCTATGCCAAATTTCTAATAATTATTCCAGAATGCCAACCAAATGCCAGTGTCGATTTTGGATTAGTGTAGAGAGGTAAAGAGAAAGAGGCAGCTTCATTCTTCTCATTGCTTATAACAAAAAGTCCATAAAGAATACACGTCAGGTATATGCCAACCTTGCTGATAGCAAAAAAAAAAAAAAAAAAAAAAAAAAAAAAAAAAAATCGAAATTGGGGATGGGTTGGCTAAATCCAGTTTATAGTACACATGAGAAAAACAAATTTTAACTTTGAAAGGATTTGCTGTGCAGAAGTGTGGATTAGTTTCTGAATGTTGAAAATGAGTATATTTAATTGCTTCAATTCCTAGATGTTTCAAATTCGGGAAGAAGAGAAAAGAGTAAGCTTCTTTAAAGGAAAATAAATGCATCCACCTCCATTTGCAGAGAGCAGCCTGGTGAGGGAGGTTAAGAGTGCCTGAGGGAGACGGAACCATTTCTTGCAATGGTTTGCACACATTTTCATAGACATCATTTTTGTTTTATACTTAGCACCAAATAGGATCTTATGCAAGACGCTAATATATGAGTCAAATAAAAACAGAGCTGCTCTGAGGGAGCTAGGAGCCCAGAGCCTGCTATTGTCGCCTGGGCTGTGCCCAGGGCACACTCTGGAACCCAGTACCACTGTGTACACAGTTTGCAAACCACTGCTTCTAAAATGTTCTCTAAAGAAGACCTTGGGGAGTTGCTTGCAGAGCCCTGGAACCTCTTAGCGAAAGAGAGAACTTTTGCCTTGACAATTTAAGAGGCCGCTTGTGCTCATAGTGAGTAGGAAAAAGGTGGCAATGAGTGATATAATACAGTGTACCCTAGGAAGCCTACGTACATACAGAAAAAGATGACTGACCACAAGCATGACAGAGCCCTGGCCCAGTCTATAATGAGAGGGAAGGCATATTTTTAGGGGTTACTTATAAACCAAGGACCCTTTTATTTATAAATTATAGGAACATCATATGGGGATGTTTGAGATTAGTTGGTGATAATTTTGCTGGAATGCATGGCTTTATTCTATTTCCACCTCAAGATCTGTTCTATCACTGTTATTCTATTAGTCAGTGAAAATAATTTCATATGAAGTGTCATTCATGAAATGAAAATTTGCCAAGCTATATAAATCTGCTTGGCAGACTCAGTAGTGTTTTGAGTGTTGAGTAAAATGATAACACACAGATGATATTTGCATATCATCAAATATATTCACATTATCTCCTCAATGATGAGATTGTTCTGAAATGGCACTATTGAGATCGGGCTCAGTTTTCCCCCTTACATCCCAGAAGCTGTCAGTATTGAGGATTTCTAGGGGTGGCAGACAGAGGAATCCCCTTCAGTTCCACTCTGGATTTTCACAATCACTAGATTCACCTCTGCCTGGTATGGAGGTGAGAAATCAGGAGACTCTTCATTCAGGCAAACCGTAATAGAACTGTGCTGCTCATGGCCACAGCCAACCTCCCTGCATTGTTTCTCAGAGGCAGCTCAGTTGAGGAGTCTAGGACAGACCCCTCTGTACATTCTCCTGTTACTTTCATTGTGCTTGCCACGTTTCTACTACCTGCATGGGGTTAGAGATGACAATTAAAATAATAAGTTTTCCAGGAAGCCAAAGATTTTCCAACAATTTATGCTGGAAAAAAATTACATATAAAATATTTCCTTTACAAAGATGAAACTAGCATAAGGACCAAATAGTTGGCTGTGGTAACAATGAAATGATCGAAATGATCGTGGTTAACTATTGAATTGTGTTGACTGACGCTTTTCATGTTGAGGCTGTTTAAAGCTATCTCCTTCCTCCTCCCACCTGCATTTCAAAGAAGCATGAGTGTGTAACCAACAGAACCGTCCCAGGGCGTATTCATGATAATGGGGCAGTGCTTCTTTGGGAGTGAGCATTAAGCTCCCATTTCGAACTGAAGGATACATGCCAGTTACCAGGACCTTGCTGAAGTTGCTAACAGATGGCTTCTCCAAATGTGTGCCTAGTACCTTTGCAGTGCCTTTGCAGATGCCACTTTCTTAAGGTTCAGAGAGTAGCAGGTCCCACTTGGAGAGGGATTTTAGTATATTATACAAGTTTAGATTTTAGATAATGTAGGATTTTTTTTTTTTTTTTTTTTTTGAGACAGAGTCTGGCTCTGTTGCCCACGCTGGAGTGCAGTGGCGCGATCTCGGCTCACTGCAACCTCCGCCTCCTGGGTTCGAGCAATTCTCCTGCCTCAGCCTCCTGAGTAGCTGGGATTACAGGTGCGTGCCACCACGCCTGGCTAATTTTGTATTTTTAGTAGAGATGGGGTTTCACCATTCTGGCCAGGCTCGTCTCAAACTCCTGTCCTTGTGATCTGCCCACCTCGGCCTCCCAAAGTGCTGGGATCACAGGCGTGAGCCACCGCGTCCGGACTTTTTTTTTTTTTTTTTTTTGAGGCAGGGTCTCACTCTGTCACTCTGTCACCCAGGCTGGAGTGCAGTGGCACAGTCAGGGCTCACTGCAGCTTCGACCTCCTAGACTCAAGCAGTCTTTCCACCTCAACCTCCCGAGTGGCTGGGACCTACAGGTGTGTACCACTATGCCCCACTAATTTTTTATTTTTGTAGAAATGGGGTCTCCCTATGCTCCCCAGGCTGGTCTCAAACTCCTGAGCTCAAGCGATCTTCCTACCTCAGCCTCCCAAAGTGCGGGGATTACAGGTGTGAGCCACCACACCCAGCCAGTTTAAGAGCTCTTGTTGCACTCTGAAATTTCCTAATTCAGCAAACTGAATACTTTTGCAGCCTTTAAAATAAAACAGTGACTCTATAATGACTACTTAATAAATATCTCTAAATTAAGACCATCATGTTGTTTCTTGTGACTAGATTCAGCATTTAGAATGGCCTCTTGACACTTCTGGGGAAGTGTGGCAGTATTGGGTGATACAGAAAAATCACATCACACTGGCGAGGGGCCTTCATTTATCAGATGCTGCTCTCTGCATTATTTTATTTGATTCTCATATTAGCTTAATAATACTGCTACTAATACCTAATGATAATATGCATTCATGTCCCATTCTACAGATGAAGAAACCAAGGCAACTGTGTTCCCAGAGTCACGCATTCTTTGGTACCCGACTATTGATAGCTCTCACCGTCAAGTCCCCTGACTCCAAATCCCAGGCTTTCCCCTGAGACTGACCACCTCACAACTGTTCCTCTGACTATTTCTATCCCAGGGTTGAAGACTTCCCCTTCCACACTGAAAATGGAGTTCCCTTCGGGGGGAAAAAAGCGCAGGATGGGTTGGGGAATATTTGCTGTAATTCCCCCGGAAATAGGATTTTGCTTCTTGACATTCTGTGTTCTCGCATCTGACCATTAGTGATGGAAGGGGCTTTTTAGGTCCCTTGTCAGTGATTCTTTTTCTTTTTTTCTTTTCTTTTTGAGACGGAGTCTTGCTCTCTCGCCCAGGCTGGAGTGCAGTGGCGCGATCTCAGGTCACTGCAAGCTCCGCCTCCCGGGTTCACGCCATTCTCCTGCCTCAGCCTCCCCAGCAGCTGGGACTACAGGCGCTCACCGCCACGCCCGGCTAATTTTTTTTATTTTTAGTAGAGACGGGGTTTCACCGTGTTAGCTGGATGGTCTCGATCTCCTGACCTTGTGATCCACCCGCCTCGGCCTTCCAAAGTGCTGGGATTACAGGCGCAAGCCACCGCGCCCAGCCTGATTATTTTTCTTTATTTGTCTTCACCTTTTGACTTTCTCTTCGTCCACCCTTGAGCATGTTTACCTACTTGGTAAATGAAAAGTCCTAATTCCAGAATTTCCCAAAGATTATACCCAGTCTAACTGGCTATAATTGGCAGCATGTCTAACACACAAAACAGATTTCCTAGACAACACTCACTTTTACACTTGGTCTGAATAGCTCAGCAAACTCAGGTGTGCAGATATACTGACATCTCCTTGATTTCTTTCAGAATACGAAAATACTGGCTTAAGTCAGCAGATCAGCAAGATATTCAGTCTTCTTTTTGGGGCTCCCCTGTACCCCTAAGTCATATAAAGTCTACAGAGACCAAGTTAGGGTGGGGTTCAGCTTGATTTTTTAATCTAAGCAAGAGCTCTGCTCCTGCAAGAGTGTAGGGGAAACTTAAAAATTAAATCATCACTGGGCATGCCACTGTGCCTAGTATACGTGTGACCAGGTGGAACTAGCAATGAAACAGATGTAGACATTTTCAGTGAAATGTGTGTCTGCTGCTTTTCTAATTCTCTTAAAGAGTTCAGGTGAATGATCAGAACTTGATGGAACTAATTAATATTTCACAGGTCCGATTTCACATATTTCACATGTATGAAATTATTTTAAAAGATTAATCAAGGGAAATGCCAAAGACATACGCACAAATTGGGGGAAACAAATCGTCCTCATGTTCATTCAGTGAGCAGTTGCGGGCACCTACTGCATACCAGGAACTGTGCCCTACGATAGGGATACGAGGGTGAAGAAATCATTCCCAGACAGACTATCCCCTGTTCTGTAACTCTCATAGGCTCCTTAACTGGAAATATCCCCAAATGTGGCTCTTTTGAAGTTCATATTCTAAGCAGATATAGACAGACTGAAGTGCCACCCTCCTGAGATCCTTCCTGGAGATATTATGCCTTTGGTTTTAATTTAGAAACAGACCCTGCAAGGAGGATCGAAGGGTGAATGGTTTACTTGGGAGACCATCCCAGGAAGACACCAGTAGGTGCAGGAGAGGGAAATGAGGAAGGGAAGGCAGCCAGTCATGACTTATCCCATCAGATAGATCGTGGGCGGTGGAGCTCAGCCGCACTGGGGCACGTGGGGCGCCTATGCCAGCCACGCTGCTTTCGGTCATGGGTTGAAGACTGCTCTCAGGGCGTGCTGATCCCAGTACTTGAGATCTATGAAAGATGTCAGAGTAGTCTTCAGCCAGAGAAGGTTCTCAGGGACTTCTTGATGCCATTGGTAGCAGCTGGCAGTTGGGCTGCTGTGCCCTGAGATGGTAAAGCCTGAAAGCCACGTGGCCAGGCCATCAGCAGGTTCTGCTACCACTCTTTCCTCTTTAGTTCTTTCTACAGTCTTGCAACTATAGATGTTTTAGAATAATCATTTTTAATAGTCCCTTTAAGCTTCAACATGAAGATCCTGGCAGAGTGGTTTTTCATTCTGAGAAATGGAAACAAGATGAGTGGCATAATTTCAGAGTTAAGCATTCAGGCAGAAATTATCCATAAGGGCCCTCATTTTTTTCTTCCCCGGTTACAACCATTATCCTTATTTCCCAGGCTAGAAAACTTGGACCACCCCCCCCCCACCGCCCTCGCCCCCGCCCCCGCCCCCGCCCCCGCCCCCGCCCCCGCCCTCGTTTTACATCACATGTATCTAATTTATCCTCAGGGCTTCTTGTTGCTTTCTTTAAAATCCACCCCGTTCATCTTATCTCCACAACCTTTACTGGTGCTTCCCTCCAAAAAAAACTACGAGTGACCTTGATCATGCTCTGGAAGACTTCTGTCCCTAAAACCCTCTTGAAATACGGGCTTTGAAGCTAGACTTCCTGTTCTCAGACCCCCTCCCTGCCACTTAACAGCTGTGTGACTTTAGGCGAGTTACTTAACCTAAGACTCAAGCCTTAGGTAATATTTCCATAAGTACTATGGAAATAAAACTCAGTAATGTGGAAATCCTGAAAGGATTATTGGGAGGGCTAAATCATGAGTCCCTGAAAAGCACTTGGCACAGAGCCTGGCACGTGGTTGCAACTCAAATTATTGTAGCTATTTTTATTGTTATGTTGTCAATGTTGTTGTGCTCCTTGTCTACTAAAAACGTTGATGCCAGCCTGGGCAACATGGCGAAACCCCATCTCTACACAAAATACAAAAATTAGCTGGGCGTGGTGGTGTGCACCTGTGGTTCCAGCTACTCGGGAGGCTTGATGTGGGAGGATTACTTGAGCTTGGCAGGTTGAGGCTGCAGTGAGCCACGATTGCGCCACTACACTGCAGCTTCGGTGACAGACCGAGACCCTGTCTCAAAAAAGAACCTTGATGGCTTCTCGCCGGGCGCCATGGCTCACGCTTGTAATCCCAGCACTTTGGGAGGCCGAGGCGGGCGGATCACGAGGTCAGGAGATCGAGACCACGGTGAAACCCCGTCTCTACTAAAAATAGAAAAAATTATCCGGGCGTGGTGGCGGGCACCTGTAGTCCCAGCTACTCGGAGAGGCTGAGGCAGGAGAATGGCCTGAACCCGGGAGGCGGGGCTTGCAGTGAGCCGAGATCGCGCCACTGCACTCCAGCCTGGGTGACAGAGCGAGACTCCGTCTCAAAAAAAAAAAAAAAAAAAAAAAAAAAAGAACCTTGATGGCTTCTCATTGCCCAGTCTACCAAGTCTCTCTTTTTCTGCCTCACTTTCAAGTTCTTTTATAATCTTGCCCCACTTATTACTGCTCAGGATCTAGTCAGTGACTCTTCACCCCGAACTCGCTGTGGTCCTTCTAGCTTCCCAGCCTTTGTGCATCTTGTTCCCTGCCCACAACCTTGTTCCTCCATGTTGTACAGTCACCACTTGCATTCACTGGAAAACTCCAGTGTGCAGAGAAAATGCAGTTTGTTCATTTTGTCTATAGTGAGCCTTCCTCCCCAGCACACACCCATTGATCGTCAAGAGAAAGAATAGCTTTTGATCACACCCATTAAAAAACTTGGTTGGATCTGCTAATCCAAACCGTTCCTTAAGATAATTCTAGTCTTCCATAGGAAAACAATGCTTATTCCCTCAGGTTGTCTCGCCTACCCCATCCCCAGTTCTTCGCCTGTGCATGTGGGACGGAATGTCAATCTTGCTCTTCTGTTTATTTCTTATGAAGGAGGAACAAACTCAGGGTCTCTAGGCTCTGTGGCCTCTGCTCTTGGAGGCAAGGTTTCTTGCCTTCTGGGAGCCGCTTGTTTAGCTATACTAACAGTTGGAAGTCTGTGGTTTTATAACACATAGTCTAGTCTAGTGGTTTTCAAAGACCTACAGTAAGATATAGATACATTGTACACCACATATATGTATGTATACTGTGGATAGATGAAACAGAAGTTTTTATAAGATAGCATGTATAGGCCCATGCCTGTAATCCCAGCACTTTGGGAGGCCGAGGCGGGTGGATCACGAGGTCAAGAGATCAAGCCCATCCTGGCCAACATGGTGAAACCCTGTCTGTACTAAAAATACAAAAATTAGCTGGGTGTTGGCTGGGCACGGTGGCTCACGCCTGTAATCCCAGCACTTTGGGAGGCCGAAGCGGGCAGATCACGAGGTCAGGAGATCGAGACTATCCTGGCTAACACGGTGAAACCCCGTCTCTACTAAAAATATAAAAAATTAGCCGGGCATGGTGGCGGGCGCCTGTAGTCCCAGGTACTCAGGAGGCTGAGGCAGGAGAATGGCGTGAACCCGGGAGGCAGAGCTTGCAGTGAGCTGAGATTGCGCCACTGCACTCCAGTCTGGGCAACAGGTGAGACTCCGTCTCAAAAAAAAAAAAAAAAAAAAAATTAGCTGGGTGTTGTGGCACATGCCTGTAGTCCCAGCTACTCGGGAGGCCGAGGCAGGAGAATTGCTTGAACCCAGGAGGTGGAGGTTGCAGTGAGCCAAGATTGCACCACTGCACTCCAGCCTGGGCAACAGAGTGACACTCTGTCTCAAAAGAAAAAAAAAAGATAGCATGTATAGTTGAAGCATAAATTCTACAGGATTTTATCATTCCTGCTACACTTAATCCAGATTGACCTACTCCATTCTGTTTTAGTTAAGAAAGAAAGATTGGTTGGGTTCCAATAAGTGATCCAGTTTGCTAAATATGTTAGCTTGGTCATCCTCTTGGCTTTATCAGAACTTGTGTGGCACTCCCTGCTGACTCGGTCCCACCTCTGTGCACATGGGCAGCAAACTTGAGTCTTTTTTTTTTTTTTTTTTTTGAAGACAGGGTCTTGCTCTGTCGTCCAGGCTGGAGTGCAGTGGGGCAATCTTGGCTGATTGCAACCCTCATCTCCTGAGTCCAAGCGATTCTCCTGCCTCAGCCTCCTGAGTAGCTGGGATTATAGGCATGCACCACCATGCCCGGCTCATTTTTGTATTTTTAGTAGAGACAGGGTTTCACCATGTTGGCCAGGCTGGTCTCAAACTCCTGACCTCAAGTGATCCGCCTGCCTCGGCCTCCCAAAGTGCTGGAATTACAGGGATGAGCTACTGGGCCTGGCCCAAACCTGAGTCTTAGCCACTTGGTGGTCTTTAAATGGGGTCCCCTCTGCTGGCCACAACAGATCTTGAGGCAAACTCACTGCTCTCCAGCATCTTAATGCCTTCTGTTTGCAAAAGTGGCTGTACCAGTTAACACCCTCATCAACATTAAGTGTCTCTATTGTTTCATATTCTCACTGATATTTAATATTGTCAGACTTTAACATTTTTGCCAATTTAGTAGGTGTGAAATAATCTCATTTTAATTTTAATTTGCTTGGTTATTAATAAGCTTAAGCATCTTATGTTTATTGGTCATACATGTTTCTTCATTTACGAAGTGCCTGTTTGGCTGTTATATTTCAGTCTTGAGTCAACCTAGAATTGTTTTTTGTGTATAGTGTGAGGTAGGTTTAAAGTTTTTTATTTTATTTTATTTTATTTTTGAGATGGAGTCTCACTCTTGTTGCCCAGGCTGGAGTGCAGTGGTGCAATCTCCGCTCACTGCAACCTCCGCCTCCCAGGTTCAAGCTTCCCCTGCCTCAGCCTCCTGAGTAGCTGGGATTACAAGTGTGCACCACCACACCTGGCTAATTTTTGTACTTTTAGTAGAGTTGGGGTTTTGCCAGGTTGACCAGGCTGGTCTCGAACTCCTGACCTCAGGTGCTGCACCTACTTCGGCCTCCCAAAGTGCTGGGATTACAGGCATGAGCCACTGTGCCCGGCTACAGTTTTATTTTTATACTACACACACACACACACACACTCCAAATTTTGCACATATATTAGATACCTATGTTCAGGTGTGAGAAGTCCTTTAATTCTCTTTTCTTATCAAATTTTTTTTCTTACTGGCTTCAATGCTCAACCTTGATCTTATCAAATTTTGGTATCAGTGTTTTCCTATCCTTCTTAAAATGAGTCAAAGAGTTTTTCTATTGTCTGGCATAGTCTATATAAGACTAGAATTATGTATACCTCAAAATAGTAGTTACCTTCTGATAGTAGTCATCTGTTTATCTGGAAGTGGTATTTTCTTTTAGGAAGATTACAGCTACTACTTCAATTTATTTTGTAGTAAGACTAATCTGGCGTTTTATTGCTTTGTGAATCCATTTTACCAATTTATGCATTTCTAGGAATTCGTTGATTTCATCTCGGTTTTAACATTGGGAGGCATAATGATTGTTTATAATAGCCTCTAATTCTTATTTTTAATCTCTGTGTCATTGCAGTTTTTCATTTGTGATATCATTTATATGCTTGCTTACTTTTTTTTTTAATCTCACAGATTACATATTATCATTTTAAACTATATGGGGCACTACCACACCTGGCTAGTTTTTTTTACTTTTTAGTAGAGATGGGGTCTTGCTATATTGCCCAGGCTTGTCTCGAACTCCTGGGCTCAAGGGATCCTCCTGCGTTAGTCTCTCAAAGTGCTGGTGTTACAAGTGTGAGCTACTGCATTCAGCCTCTTTTTAATTTCTGTTTGTATCTTTATTCTTCTTACACTTTTGTGTCTAATAGAGTATAAAACTTCTATTTTTCTGACAGCTTAGTTAATTACTTTTGAAGTTTTCATTTCTAATATGTTAATAAAAACATAATATATTTTTTCTAATATAAATAACTCTTCGTGTCCTAATATTTAAGCTGCATTTTTATATATGACATGTACAAATGTAGCTGGATATTGTTTTTGTCCAGTCTGAAAATAATTGTCTTTTAACTGAAATACATAATGCATTTATATTTATTGTAATTACACATATATTCTAATTTATTTCTTCATTTTATTTCCATTTTTCCTGCCTCTTCCATATTTCTTTTGCATATTTCCTTTTCTAGTGGTTCTTTAGAAATTTTAGCATGCATACTTATCAAAGCCTAAAGCCAATTAGTATCTTTCCTCTTCTCTCAAACAATGCCAGAACCTTAGACCACTTAATTCCAATCACTGCTCTACCAATTTAGGTTTCGTTTTTGCCCAGTGTTTTAGTTTTATCTTGTTTTTTTTTTTTTTTTTAATCTCACAGATTACATATTATCATTTTAAACCAGAAATGTTTGTTAAGATTTACCCATATGTTTACTACATTTTTTGCTTATAATTCCTTCCCCCAACCCACCCCCTTCATCACTTCTCTTCTATTTAGTGAGGATAAATTGATGGAAAACTCTTTCAGCTGTTGTTCACTGGAAAAATGTCCATTTCCCCCTTGTTCTTAAAATGGAATCTTGCTAGGTATAAAATATATTTTTGCCAGGTATAAAATTATGGTTATTTTCTCTCAGTATATTAAAGATGCTCAATTGTTTTCTGACTTCCACTGCTGATAAATCAATGCTAAGTCTTATTGCCATTTGTGTTGAAGGTATTCTTTCTCCAAGAGTACTTTAGACTGTTTTTTAAGATATTTTCTTTGTTTTCGGTGTTTGGCAATTTTATCATGAAGTGTTCAGATGTCAGTTTATTTGTATGTGTTTATTTTGTTTGGGGGTTTTGGGGCTTTATAATTTTGTGGATTGGCTTTCTCATCAGAACTGGAAGATTTTCAGGCTGCTATTCCTGCTCTGTACTCTTTCTCTCTAATTCCAGGTTTGAGATTAAGCATATGTTATACGTTTGTTCTGTCTTTTCCATGTTTTAGCTTCTCTGTCATCTTTTCTATCTCTATATTTCTATGTGCTGCAGTCTAGATAATTTACTCAGTTTTTTTTCCTCTGGTTTCCTCTGTCTAATCTATCTGATCTAGCTCAATTCTTATATACTTCTTCCCTTTTATTTATTTAAACAGTATTTTATGTTCTGTGTCTAATCATTTTAAAGTTTGAAGTCTTTGTTGGCCTGGTTCTCCTCTCTATTGTTTTCACTGGTTGTTGTTCATGGTGCTTTGTTTCTCTCTCTCTGTCTCTCTTTCTCTCTCTCTCTCTCTCTCTGCGTGTGTGTTTGCGGGTGTGTGTGTGTGTGTTTTGTTTTGCTTTGTTTTTGGAAACTCTATTAGTGGGAATTCTTTATCAGTGAGTTGGAATCGAAAGTGAGTTTCTCTAGAATTTGCATTTGTTTTTGTCAGGTTCCTAGGATCATTATCAACCTGCAAAGCAAGGACTTAAAATTCTCAACTTGAGGTTTTGGGGACAAAACAGGTAATCAGTTTGTCCTGTAAACCCTTGTGAGGACTACCTCGTGGTTACACATTTTTAGTAAAGACTTTTCCCTTTCTACTTAGCACTTATTTTTGAGACACGCAGTTTAAAGTCCTCTCTGTAGCTGGATGCCTCTTATTATACACTCTATCTTGGTGGGCCTTCGTAAATGTCACCAAGTTTGTCTGCTTTCCCCTGTGTCCTGCTAAGTTGTAAAAACAGAAGCTCAGGTTCTCCCAGTTTGTTAAATGCCTTCAAGGTGAAAACTAATATAAGCGTTCTGTTCTGAGTGTGCCTTATTTTTTTGTGTGAGCTCATGAATATGTTTCAAACTATTTTTGAGGAAATATTTTGTCCAGCATTTTTGGTTGTTTCCAGTTGGAAGACTGGACAGGTACTTACTCTGCCATTACTACCGGAAAAGAAACTTACATCCTTCTTTCTTTTTGTATTCCTTTAATAATATTAATATATGCTGAAACACATGAATGCCTTTGGCCAACTATGGTACAGATCATATGTGCAGAAAGCAATAGAGAAAAAAGCATAATCCTTATTTTCAAATTATCACTTCCTTCTGCAGGTATTCAGGGGTATTTTAAGTTCCAACATATTAGTTGAGGTAATGCTAGCTTCTTTAACAAAGCCAAAATGGTGCCATGAATCAAAACAATAGAAGTTGTTTCTTACATATCCAAAATGGGTGACCCGATTAGTGGATACCACTCTTTCAGGTTTTAGCAAGCCAACTCCTTGGCATTTTAGGACTCTGTCATTTTCAACCCATGGCTCCAAGGTCACGGTGCTTATTTGGATCATAATAGCAAAAAGGAAAAGCAGATGGAGGCTCATGAGTGGCTGGTTTTTATTGGCTAGGCCCATATATGGCTCAGTTTGTTTTTTTTTCCCTTTCCATTAGCTAGAACTTGGTAAGGTGGCCACATCTGACTGCAAGGGGGATTGCTGGGAAGCTGGTCTAGGTGTTTGCCCGGGAAGAAGAAGAAACAGGTTTGATGAACAGCCAGTCCATCTCTGCCACATATTTCCTCTCGGAAACTTCAGTCCACCCTTACTTTTCACTTCTTTGAGCTCTTATTTTACTTATAAAGAGCACTATCAACCTTAGGATTTAATTACCCCAAATCATTTTATGTTTGTATAATCTAAGTCACCAACTGTATAATACATTCCTTGAGGTGTGAATGTTGTACTGGACTTTTGAAAATGTCACCTGCCAGGCGCGGTGGCTCACGCTTGTAATCCCAGCACTTTGGGAGGCCGAGGCAGGTGGATCACAAGGTCAGGAGTTCAAGACCAGCCTGGCCAAGATGGTGAAACCCTGTCTCTACTAAAAATACAAAAAATTAGCCGGGTGCGGTGGCAGGCGCCTATAATCCCAGCTACTCGGGAGGCTGAGGCAGGAGAATCACTTGAACTGGGAGGGCGGAGGTTGCAGTGAGCCGAGATCGTGTCACTGCACTCCAGCCTGGGAGACAGAGTGAGACTCCGTCTCGAAAAAAAAAAAAAAGTCACCTACCACTCAGTTTTGAATGCACGGTGTGCTTTAAAAAAATTAAGCTTCTGAATGAATGAAAATGTTCTTGTTCTAAGGAGATACCTGCTGACATATTTGGGGATGCAGACCATATGCATGGTCTGCCTCTTACTCATTGCATTATTCCTTCAGGTTTTCTTTTTCTTTCGCGGTTTTTTTTTTTGACACAAGGTCTTGCTGTGTCACCCAGGCTGGAGTTCAGTGGTGTGATCTCGGCTCACTGCAACCTCTACCTCTCAAGCTTAAGTGATTCTCCCACTTCAGCCTCCCGAATAGCTGGGACCACAGGTGTGCACCACCATGCCCAGCTAATTTTTGTATTTTTTGTGGAGACGGGCTTTCTCCATGTTGCCCAGGCTCAGGTTTTCTTTAGGTTTGAAAGTTGCCAGAATAAAAATTTGGAGAAAAAGCCAAATCCCTGAAGGGGATTAGAAGGGACCCTACAAACAATAGTGGAATTTCCATGGGACATCAGATTAGTCTGTCTCAGTTATTTCTGATATGTTATCTTGAAATGAGCCCTTTCTGCTCCTTTCTGGATTGTTGTGAGAATTCATTTACTCCACCTGGAAATATTTGTTGAGGTCTACAGAGTGCTAGTACTATTGAGGGGCTGGATGTAGGGAGATAAGACCCTGCCTCAGAGAGGATTTGATGAAGGAGTATAGACAAACAGTGGAGAAGCAGGGGGAAAAAAAAAAAAAAGACCTTGCACTCATTTTTCCTTTGGTTTTAGGCCTCCCATAAGAAGGCTGACCTGTCTCCAGGCCAGTGTTGAGCACATCTACAAGCAGAGGAGTTTAGCTCTGGAATGTTCCCCAGGGCCATAGATAATCTCAGCTGAAACAGATCCTAGGTTATTGGCCACAATATCACCCCGTACCTGAGTTTAACTAATTGCTTTGTTGCTAGGCTCAATGTTTTCAATGCCTCATTTTTATTTTCTGTTGTTATTGGTCTTAAATGACAATGGCATATGGACCTAAGTTAAATTGTGGAATCATATTTTGTTTTCCTTTCATTGAGTCCTTTTCTTACCGCAGTGTACTATGGATGGGAAAACACACTGACGTTTTAGTAACTCTAATCTATTATCCACTTGCTAGGATGCAAACACAATGCATGTGGCAAATTACTTTATATGCTGATAAAGCCTGTGTTTTGGAAAAATGTTGGAATGTTTGTATCCAAAACATTGTTTTGAATCAAGCCATCTAAAATATGCAGATTAAGAATAGGAAGTGGTATCCTGAATAGCATCGTCAAAATTCCAGGAAGGGTCAGGCTGCAAAATACAAGACATGGTGAGTCTATAATTAGGCATCAATGCTGTTTTATTTGATTGAGCATCTCCCTGGGCTTGGCTCTGGCATTAATCAGAGAATAGCTCTCCAGCCCAAAGGAGTTCACTTACGAAGATGACCCAGGAGGCAAATCTAGCTCTCTCAGAAGCCAAGACAGAGCAAGCCCTTTACTTATTATGTTGTTTGCTTCATGGAATAAGGGATAGAATTTCTGCTAAATGACAGCAAAATACAGCATTTCTAATAAAGTAGAAAAGGGAATATGGTGCAGTGCTCTTCTTGCGAATTGTACTCACTTTCTTTTCAAGTCTAAGGTTTCTCTATTTTTTCAGAAAAATTTCTCTCTTGCTTGAAGGAGTTTCCAAAACTACACGAATGCACCAAATCTCAGCCAAGGACATTAATAGTATATAGGGTCCAAGAACTGGCAGGCTGTAGTTAACTTCCTCTGTTAATGCAATGAGCATTAATGCAATGAGTAGTCTCTTCCCACAATGAGTAAGGGTTTACTTCTATCCTTAAAACCAAGTAATTCAGTCACCATAAAGGGAAGAGACCAGACCTCCCTATTTTCGATGTGGCCAATGTGATTTTTAAATTAATTTATTTTTGTTTAGGCAAAATAACAATTTGGAGAAAATTTATGTTTTATTTGCCAAAATAAAAATTTGGAGAAAAAGCTAAATCCCTAAAGGAGATTAGAAGGGGCCCTACAAACAACAGTGGAATTTCCGTGGGGCATCTAATCTGTCTCAATTGTTTCTTTTGAAATGTTGTGTTGAAATGAGCCCTTTCTGATCCCTCTGGATTGTTAAGAGAATTCATTCACTCCATGCATTATTATTGGGATGACCATACAGTCTGACATGTTTGTGATAGTTTTGTTTTATGCTTACTACCCCCTTGTAATCACTAGTAGTGTCTACTTTCATTTTCAAGAACATCCTGGTTTGATAAATTATGGTCACCTAACTTACAGTGGTAGTGCATATATTTAGCAATAGTAGATCAGGTTTGTCCTGATTAACTCTTCTGCTGAGAAAATCTGCTCAAAATTAAAAAGAAAAAAAATCAGTTTGGAAAAACTGGAGAGCCATCAGGGCAATGGGGAATAGCAGAACCAAGATCTGGGTTGGTGGGGTGAGTAAGGAGTGGTAGAAAACTCAGAGAGGTGAACTCTGCTTTTGAGTTTTATCTTCTTGAGAAAAATTTCCGTTCAAAAAGTAGAGGCTAAGAGATTAAGAAACTTAGCATAGCTTTCAACAAGTTCATGGGGTTGAGAGTGTGGTAATTGTATTTAGGTCCTGTGAAGAGGCAGAAGCCCTAGTAAACAACCTGGGCTTTCACTGAGAACCCTAAGTCTAGGTGAATCAGAAATAAAACATAGGAACTGAAGCCAAAACCCAAATAATTTCAGATTAGTGCCCCTAGCCTAGATGCCTGCCTGAAGCCAGAATAAAAATTCTCTTTGGAGGAAGATGCTTTTCCCAGAAACTCATGTTATCACTGTAGTTTTTCATGTGCTATATCTGTCAGTCAGTAGAAATAATAGACACATCACATGAGAAGACCAGATATGATAAAAGAAACCAATAAAAAATAATCAAATTGGATCTACCTACAAGAGATCCAGATAATAGATTAATCAGATATGGTCCCTACCATAACTGTGATTAATATGTTTCAAGAATTAAAAGATAAGATTGAAAACTCTGCCAGAGAACTGAAAATTGTAAATAAGACCAAATGGACCTTCTAGAACTGAAAAATACAATTACTGTAGTTAAAATCTAAATGAGTGAACTTTTTTGGGTGATGGAAATGATCTAAGATTGGATTGTGGTGATGGTTATGGTTGCATAAATGAATTAATGACTAAAACCATTGAATGTACACTTACAGTGGGTGAATTTTATGGTGTGTAAATTGTACTTTAAGAATTAAGCTTTAAAAAAACCAAATGAATTGGTTCAATAGAGTAGATGCAATTGAGGAGAGAGTTAGTGAACTAGAAGATAGAGCAGAAGAAAATATCAACAATAAAGCATTTAGAGGCTTTTAGATGGAAAATAAATATCAGATTGTGAAAGACATATTAAATATGGTAGAAAGGCCTAATATACATGTAACTGGAGGTTCAGCAGGAGAGGAGAGAGAAAGTGGGACATAAAAAATAATTGGAAAAAAATAGCTGAGATAGTTCTAAAACTAACAAATCACACAAAGCCACAGAATCCAGAAGCCCTAGGGCACCAAACAGGATAAGTACAAAGATTCAACATAGTAAAATTTCTGAAAACAAAACCAAAGAGAACAACGTAGGGACAACATGGTAACATTTATAAAACAAAAAGAGAAAAGCTGAAAAGCATCAGGGTTGGGGAGTGGGTACCTCTTACCGTTAAAGGAAAAATAAGACTGACAACCGACTTTTCAACTGAAACAATAGATGTCAGAAGGAAGTGGAATGCTATCTTCAAATTGCTGAAAGAAAACAACTGTTAACCATAAATTCTATTTACCAGATTTTTCAAAAATGAAGAATTAAAGATATTAAAAAATTATCATGAGGCTGAGCATGGTGGCTCATGCCTGTAATCCCAGCATGTTGGGAGGCCGACGTGAGAGGATCGCTTGAGCCCAGGAGTTTGAGACCACCCTGGGCAACACAGTGAGACCTTGTCTCTATTAAAAAATAAAAATAAATGAATAAATAATTTAAAAAATCATGAACAGATCTATACTAAAGGAAGTATTCACTAAAGAGTATCCTTGGGACAGAAGGAAAATTATCCCAGATCAAGGCTTAGAAATGTAAGCAGGAGTGAAGAGCAATAGAAATAAGAATTCAATGGTTAAATATAAATAAGTATTGACTGTATAAAATAATAATTGTTATGTTTTGTGGAGTTTAAAATATGTAGGGAATAACATACACGGTAAAAGTAGAACATAAATCCAAAGAAGTTAATGAAGTTAAATCATTCTAAGTTCCTTGTAGTGTACAGGAAGTGATAACCAAGTTGTGTTGTTATTGATAAGTTAAGGATGCATGTTTTAAACTCTAGATAATCTTTAAAAGAATGATGACAGAATGTATAAATAACAAGCTAAGAAAGAGGGAAAATAGAATAATAAAGAATACTTAAGAAATTCAAACAAAGATGAAAAATAGAAAAAGGACCCTAGAGTAGGTGAGACAAATAAAAAATAGTAGAATAATAGATTTATATCAAATATCAGCCATTATATTCAATATAAATAGACTAAATAGTCAAATTAAAAGTCAAAAGATTATCAGATTGGATTTTTAAACCTATGCTTTAAAGAGACATACCTTTCTTATAAACATACAGAAGGGCCCGATATAAAAGAATGTAGCAAGATATACCATGCAAAAGATAGCTGATTGTATAGCTATCCCAAAGAAAGATGGCGTAACTGTAAGGCAAGGAACACTGTTAGAGATAAGGGAGATATTTCATAATAAGAAAGATTCAATTCACTTATACTGCGCTCACTTGCTCTCTCTCTGTCTCTCTTTCATACACACACACAATTATAAGACCTACAAGGAGAAATACAGATATCTATATAGTTAGAAATTTTAAAACACCTCTCAGTAATTGATACAATCTAGAGACAAAATAAATAAGGATATAGAAAATTTGAACAAAGTTAATTAACAAACATCATCTAATTATAAAACATTGTACTCAACAAATATAGAATAGATATTCCTTTCAAGCACACATAGAATATTTGCCAGTGTTCTCTATTTGGTGAGTCATAAAGCAACTCTTAACATATTGATGGAAATCACAGAGAATAGGATGGAAATCATAGAGTATATTTTCCAACTACAGTGACGTTAAGCTAGAAATCAATTACAAAAAATATAAATGAAAAATCCCTATATGTTTAGAAGTTAAGCAATCACAAGTCAAAGAATAAATGGCAATGAAAAGTGGAAAATATTTGGAAATTAATGACAATGAAGATATGACATACCAAAAATTGTGGAATGCATCTAAAGCAATGCTTAGGGGGACATTTAAAGCCTATTTATATTTGCATATATTAGAAAAGAAGGGAGGTTTAAAAATAACCTAAGCATTAATTTCTAAAAGTTAGAAAAGAACAACTAAATTTTTTTTACAATATTGAAGAAAGGAGATAATAAAGATAAGATAAAAGGTAATGAAATGGGGGGAGAATTGACAGAGCCAAAGGACTAATAAAATCAATAAATCCTGGTGAGACTAATTAAGAAAAAATAGCACCAACAACCACTATTAGAAATGAAAGAAGGGTATAACTATATTTAAAAGATAGTAAGAGAATATTATGAAAAACTTTATGACAATATATTTGACATTTTAGAGGAAATGGACAAAAATTTTAAAATGCAACTTACTGAAACTGCTATAAGAAAAATAACAGGCTGAGTTGCTCTATGTCTCCTCATGAATATGTAATTACAAACTTTCCCATAAGGAAAACTTCAGATCCAGATAGTTTTACTGTTGAGTTCACCAAATATTTAAGGGAGAAATAACACATATTTTCCACAAACTCTCCACTAGAGAATTGAAAAAGAAGGAATACTCCCAGCTGGTTTCAAGAGGCCAGTACAATTTTGATACTAAAACCTGACTGAAATGTTATAAGAAAGGAACATTCCAGGCCAGTTTCACTCATGAATATAAATTTTAAAATCCTAAACAAGGCCAGGCACAGTGTCTTACGCCTGTAATCCCAGCAATTTGGGAGGCTGAGGCAGGAGGATCACCTGAGGTCAGGAGTTGGAGACCAACCTGGCCAATATGGTGAAACCCCCATCTCTACTAAAACTACAAAAATGAGCTGGGCATGGTGGCACGTGCCTATAATCCCAGCTACTTGGGAGGCTGAGGCAGGAGAATTGCTTGAACCGGGGAGGCGGAGGTTGCAGTGAGCCGAGATCGTGCCACTGCACTCCAGCCTGGGTGACAGAGCGAGACTGTCTCAATCGATCAATCAATAAAATATCTGTCTCGATAAATAAATAAAATAAAATTCTATACAAAATATTAGTATGTGAATCCAGCAATAAATTACTCCATCATGATCAAGTTGGTTATCTTCTAGAAATGCAAGGTTAGGGTAATATATTTGAAATCAGTCAGTTTTATTTAGTATATTAGCAGCATAAAGGGAAAAAATCACGATCATCTCAATAGATATAGAAAATATATGTGATGTAATTAACATTTATTCTCGATTAAAAAGATTTCTGCAAACTAATAAAAAGGAAGTTTTCTTACTGTAAAAAGGGTATATATAAAAAATAGCCTACATCATTAAAAAGTAAAAAACATACTTAATGGGTGAAATGTTAAAAGTTTCCCTTTGAGAGTAGGAAAAAAGACAAATCTGCCATCTATCACCACTTCTATTCATTATTGCACAGCAGATCTTAGGTAGTGTGATGAGGCATGAAAGAGAAATGAAGGTATTAGGATTAGAAAGGAATAAATAAAACTATTAATTATTGGGAGACTAAATTACTGAGTATATAGAAAATTCAAAATAAATTTCGGTTAAGTTGTTGGAACTAAAATGAATTTAGCAGGTTTGTTGCATATGAGGTAAATATGAAAAAAGTAAATTGTATTTCTCTTTATCACTAATAAACAGAACATGAATTTACATTAGAATAAAAATAATCAAATTATCTAGGAATAAATCTAGCAAGACCCCTATTTTGAAAACCATAAAACACTATTGAGATGAAGACCTAAATAAATGGAGGGATGTATGTTGTTTATGAGATGGAAGACTTACTTCTTTTTTTTATTTGAGACGGAGTCTCCACTGTTGCCCAGGCTGGAGTGCAGTGGCACGATCTCAGCTCACTGCAAGCTCCGCCTCCCGGGTTCACGCCATTCTCCTGCCTCAGCCTCCGGAGTAGCTGGGACTGCAGGCGCCTGCCATCGCGCCCGGCTAATTTTTTTTTTTTCTTTTTGTGTTTTTAGTAGAGACGGGGTTTCACTGTGTTAGCCAGGATGGTCTCAATCTCCTGACCTCGTGATCCTCCCGCCTTGGCCTCCCAAAGTGCTGGGATTACAGGCGTGAGCCACTGCGCCCGGCCGGAAGATTTACTTTTTAAAAGATGTCAGTTCATCTCAAAGGGATGTATAGAGTCAGTGTAATCCCAATCAGAATCCTGAGGGTTTTGTGAAAATTGAGAAGCCAATTCTAAAATTTATATGGAAACACAAAATGCCAAGAGTAGAAAAGGTACTTTTTTTTTGAGACAGAGTCTCACTTTGTTGTCCAGGCTGGATCTCGGCTCACTGCAGCCTCTGCCTCCCGGATTCAGGTGATTCTCCTGCTCCAGCCTCCGAAGTAGCTGGGATTACAGGTGTGTGCCAGGACCCAAAAGAACCAATTATGAAGGAGAAGGCAGATAAAATTGGACTATACTAAAATGAACTTTGGTTCATCAAAAGATATAGAGAATGAAAGGCAAATTAAGAGATATTTTCAACATCTATAATTTACAAAAGGCTTATATGAAGGATATACAAAGAATTCCTACAAATCAATTCAAGAAAAACAAAACAGCCCCGTAGAAAAATGGACAAGAGTCTTAAACAGGGACTTCACCAAAGAGGATGTGCAAATGTCGAATAAACATGTGAAAAGTTGTTCAACTTCATAAGTCTTCAGGGAAATATAAATTAGAAACCATGTGAAATGTGACTGCATGTCCACCATAATGCTTACAACTGAAAATGACTTACAATACCAAGAGTTGGTGAGGATTTGGAGAAATGAGAATTCTCATACACTGGTGGTGAGAGTGTAAACTGGTACAACCACTTTGGAAAACTAATCAGCATTACCTAATAAAAGATGAACATATGCGTATTCTGTAAATCAGTAGTTCTATCCTGATGTACGGGCACAATGGAAAAGTGAATACATATGTACCCCAAATTATGGATAGAAATGTTCATAGCAGGATTATTCATAAAAACTCAAAACTGGAAACCACCCAGTGTCCATCAAGAGTGTAATATAATGTGCATGCTTGTGTTCACACACACAACTACTTTATGGTATTCATGAAAAGTGACATACTGATAAAAACAAACTATAGCTACACAACCTGGATGAGTCTCATTGACATTAATGTGTGAAAGAAGTCCTCACCACACACATCTGAATTCCATTTATATAAAGCTCGAAAAATAGACATGATGCAACTATAGCTGCCCAGTGCAGTGGCTCACACCTTTAATCCCAGCATTTTGGGAGGCCAAGGTGGGCAGATCACTTGAACCCAGAAGTTTGAGACCAACCCGGGCAACATGGAAACCCCACCTCTACAAAAAAAAAAATTAGCTGGAAGTGTGGCCTGCACCTGTAGTCCCAGCTACTAGAGAGGCTGAGGTTGAGCCTGTAGTGAGCTGGGTTTTGTGCACTCCTCTATGTGATATTTCACAGTGTAAACATTTAAAAAATTATATTTAAAAAATCCTCTAAGATCATTTTCTTCACTTTTAATCAATTTAAAATTATCCATAGGCTTAGTGTGATGAGAATTTAGACCATCCCCCTTCTTTTCCCTTGAATTGACATTCTGTTTATATAATGTGAACACTATTCATCAGTGAGACCAATGATTTTTGTATTTTTTTAGTAGAGACGGGGTTTTGCCTGTTGGCCAGGCTGGTCTCGCTCGCACTCCTGACCTCAGGTGATCCACCCGCCTTGGCCTCCCAATGTGCTGGGATTATAGGCATGAGCCACCACGCCCTTTTAGTTTTTTTTGCTATTAATAAACCTTATCTCTTTTTGATTTATATGTATTTGTTTTCTCTCTATATGATTCTCTGTCTCTAAACATACTCCTCCTTCCTCCTTCCTTCCCTTCCTCCCTCCTTTCTCCCTCTTCCTCCCTTCCTTCCTCCTCCCTCTCTCCCGCCTTCCCCCTTCCTTCCTCCCTTCTTCCCTCTCTCCTTTCTTTCCTCCTCCCTCCCTCCCTCCTTCCCTCCTTCCTTTCTCTCTCTCTCTCCCTTCTTCTTTCCTTCCTCCTCATTCCCTCGTTCCCTCCCTCCTTGTTTCCTTCCTTCTCCCTCCCTCCCTCCCTCTTTCCCTCCTTCCTTCCTCCCTCTCTTCCTCCTTCCTTTCTTCCTACCTGTTCATCCCATGCCTTCCAGCAGACTTTCAATCTGATTTTGTTGTTGCTCAAACTTGGCAAATAATGCACACCTTCCACTTTGATTTTCCTGTTCTAATTTGGCCTGGTTGCACTATAAGCCTGTTTTGGCCCCGCTTTTGTGCAGGGACTTATTTTTCATCTGTCTCCTATATTGTTCTCATTTCCTGGATCCCATGTTCTCTTCTTTTTTGGTTTGCTACATTTGGTGTTTTGTTAGAGCACATTCTCTAATTGTTTACTAAGTAAGCACAGGAGGTTAATTTTCCAAGAACTTCATCTCTGAAAGCGTCTCTCATCTATCCCCTCTCTTGGTCAGTAGTTTGGTTAGGTATATAATTATAGGTTGAAAATAAGTTTTCCTCAGTATTTCAAAGGCTATACTCAATGAATGTCTAGCTTCTATTGTTGTCGAGAAGTTCATCTGCCATTTTGATGGTTCATCTTTTCTATGTGAACAGATTTTTTTTCCTCTGGAAGCTTTTAGAATTTTAATTTTATCCCTGGTGTGAGATTTCATGATACTATACCCTTGTTGTGTCTTTATAAGTCATTCTGCTGTACATTTAAACAGATCTTTCAATTGGAAGACTTATGCTCCTGTTCTAGGGAAGGTTCTTGTGGATTTTGTGGTTTTGCTTATTTGCTTGTTTTTGTATTAATTTGTTTTAAATCCTTCCCCCCAAAAAAATTATCTCTCAATACTTAGAAACTCTATTAGTTGAACATTGGGGTGATCCTTCTGTTTGCTTATTTATTTTTCTTTTCTTAATCATCTCTTTGTCTTATTGCCTTACTTTCTGGATAGTTTCCATCACTTTAATTCCAAATCATCTATGGGATTCTTTTTCCTTCATGTGTTTTATTTCCAAGACCTTTTAAGTTTTTCCTAAATGTTTCTTGTTCTTTTAACATAAGCAATGCCTTCTCTTCTCTTACAACATTAATTAGAGTTTTGGGTATTTTCTTCTGTTTCCTGTGTTATCTCTGTTTCCTTTGAGTTTCTTGTTTTCCTTATTGGCTTTTAATTTCAATTTTAATTTTTTTTTCTCTTTGTCACCCAGGCTGGAGTACAGTGGTATGATCATAGCTCAGTATAACCCCAAATTCCTGGGCTCAAGTGACCCTCTTGCCTCAGTCTCCTGGGTAGCTAGAACTACAGGCATGTGCCACCACTCCTGGCTCATTTTAAAATTTTTTGTAGAGATGGTGTCTCCGTATGTTGCCTAGGCCGGTGTCGAACTCCTGGGCTCAAGCGATCCTCCTGCCTCAACCCCTCAAAGTTCTTGGATTACAGGTGTGAGCCACCACACCTTTCCTGTTTGTTTAGATGTCTGACTTTCACAGTGTAGATGTTCCTTAAATTCCTGGTGATGCCTGAATTTCCTTTTCATATTGAAATGAATCTTAAAAGACTCAGAAGAGCTTATTGGATACTGTGTGCCTGAGTAGCGCTGCTCATGGACTGGGGAGCTTCCCTGTGGAGTGGTCGGATGTTTGAGCCAGTTTCCTCAAATATCAGTATCTCTCCAGAGGTTTTCCTCTGGGGCCATTCCTTCTCAGAGAAGAATCTCCTAATCTCCTGTGTAGGGGATATAAACCTGGGTGCTGGCATTCTGGGAGCCAGGTGGGCAAGGGTCACGGGCTCTTACCATTCAGTGCACGGAGTTTAGCTTTTGCCTTCTGCTTTTCAGTCTGATGTCTCATCTCTGCTCTCTTCCGAGCTGTGGCTCCCAGGGTTGAGAATATGAAGATCTAACTTTTCAGTGTGGATTCTGTAGGCTGGAAATAAGGCGATCCCTTTTCTCCCTGTCATAAAGGTCACGGCTGACACTCCTATACCAAAAGACAGGTTAACAAGAAAAAGCCATAGCAAATTTACTTAATCATAGCCTTATGTGACACAAGAGCCTTTGGAATGAAGACCTAAAGATACAGAGAAAGCTATCCATTTTTATGCCTAGGTTTGATGTATAATGGACAGTCATGTAGAGCTGTGATTGGACAAGGAAAGAATAATCCCAGCAAGGCCTGACCGTTCAGATTCTTCCTGGCCTCTCTGTGTGGCATTCTTTCACTCTAGGTATGGGGTAGACCTCCCCTGGAATGAGGGTCTTATGACCTACTGTCAGACAAGGTAGATCAGAGAATTTCTTGCACAGAAAGGTGGGGGTGGGGGGAAGGTTAGAGTTGTATTTCTAGGTTTTACGGCTGACTCTCGGGGAGAGGGGTTCTGGTTTCTATGTCCTTCTTTGGGGAAGAGGAATTCTAGTTTCTATGGCTTGCCTTGAGGGTGAATGAGGGGGTGAGAGACACGAGAGCAGGAGAAAGTCAGAGAGGGACTTTCCTTCTGGGGCTACTTCTGAAGCCTCCACTTTTGTATTGTTTCCTGAGCCCCAACAAGTCTAACTAAACTCCCACACCTCATCCCCACTTTCTCTGTATTTGATGCCTCCGATTCCGGAGCCTTCTTAAGATTCAGTGGGGTGAATGCACTTGATTCTGCTCTGTTCTCCCCTCTGCGGGAATTTTTGAGTGTCAGCTTTCCTCCTTCTGCCTGAGTTCAGCTGTCACTCTTCCATATACCCTTAGTCTTCCAGAAATTACTCCACCTTTCTCATCTGCTGGGTCTCCTCTCCCCTTCTCATTGTCCTTGTGGGTTAATATTAACTCTCCCAGGACAGAAAGGATGACTTGCACATCTTCAGTTTACTTACAGGACAAACATGAAGGCTTAAGAATCATTCATTGATTGGTTTGCCCATCTCCATAATAATTGAAATACTCTGCCCTTTTTCCATTTTTGAGCTTAAAAAAAATGTTCTCTATTGTGTGTCATTGGCAGGTGGGTAGATTCAAATGGTACCATCGACTTGGTGCCATATCCAACTCTTAGTAGGTTCCTTCTCCTTTCGGCTGCTTAGATGCCCAGGAAACCTGGGGTCTGCCCGGCATCAGTCCATACCCTGTGCCAAGCACTGCTGCCCTCTTTGGCCAAGCTGCCTTGTTTCCAAACTGTTCGGAAAGGAGGAGTCAGGAGGGGAAGTTGGGACAGCTCTGAGGTGCCTGAAGGGGCTGAGTTTCTCTTCCTCTCCTAAGCAGAAACAGGGTGCTCTTAAAATAGCCTTTGGAGCTTTGTGATGTGAATACAGCCACACAGCCCTTCTCAGAATTTGCTTATTATGGAAAATAAAAATCACTAGGAATAGGCGCCCCCCCCAACTTCATTCTCATGGCTGATTTTAAGAAGCTGCATCTTGACTGTTGCTAGGTGGTTTCAGGGTAGAAAGCATCCAACTTCCAGTCCTGGGCTGCCTTCACAGCATTTCAAATTCATGCTGCACGGCGCGGCCGCAACTGTTCGCCTATAGACCTCGGCTGGGTGTGCTTTTTCTTCTTCTTCCCCTTATGCAGTCGAAGCAGGGAATAGGAAATGTTTCTGAGGTCTGGCATGGGCTGTGGGATTCTCAAATTGTGAGGAGTACCACGACCAGTCTCAAGGAACTGGTGGTGCCTTCTGCCATCTTGAGATTTTTCAAAATGAGACTGATTTGACTTTTATCAATGATTTGATTTTGTGGGAAGTTATTAAAGGTTCTGACAAGTTTATTGTGTTTTTAAGTGGCTCACACCTGTAGGTAAATCTGAAATGCTTTTGTAAGTCTGGGTAGTGGTCTGGAGAGAAGGGTGTGTCTTTTCTAGATATTAGAAAAACACATCATCTCATACAAGGACAAGAGTGTTTTGGTCTCATGATCTGGGAGTGCACATGGTAAACAGCTGTGCTGGTTAATTATTATCAGAAGAAAAATGACTGCAGTTCAAATATTTAATTTTTTTTTGGTAGATGTTTCCCAACCTTGACTTGGTTTATAGTTAGTAATACCATACAGCAAGTCACTAGATTTGTGGCATATGTTTCGCAACTAGTTAATCTTTGAGGGCACACTAAGAAGTTGCATGGTGAGAAGCTAGACATTGTACACCCTTTAAAAGATGTGTGTTTGATTAGGTTTCACAAAATTCCAGGCTAGAAGTATTTCAGTCATGGGCACTTGATGGCCCAGTTGTCTGGGTATTAAAGTGTCCTGAGATCATTGCTTTTTTCTGAGGAGCGTTGGCTTTGCCCCTGGGTATCTAACGCCTTGGCTTTCCATCTTTGCCAAATCTTTCTTCATGAAGACAGCAGCCCTACCCCTGCTATGTCTTAAATCACATATCTTCATACTTAACTAGCTATACAGGAGAGCTACAGTCCAGGTGCTGACCAGGAGTTTAACCACAAATATACTGCTACCCAACACCTTTCCAGTATTTGGTTGGGCATGGTGATATTTATGGAGGATTGCTGGTTGTCTGACCTGTTCCTGAATTTAACCTGGCCATTAGCGAGCTCTCTACGTAACATGATGTTAGCCTGGAGCACTCCCTGAATTGTCCTTTATCTTGGTGCCATCGGGCAGTGTTGATGGTTGTTAAGTTGCTGGATGCTGAAACAGAAAAGCTGACATACACCCATTGCTGAATTTTTACTTTACCCAAGTCACGATTCCTGGGCTTTTTTTGTCCTATATTAGGTGATTCTTGCATTGCTATAAATACCTGAGACCAGGTAATTTATAAGAAAAGAAGTTTAATTGGCTCACGGTTCTGCAGGCTGTACAGGAAGCATGATGCTGGCGTCTGCTCGGTTTCTGGGGAGGCCTCAGGAAATGTACAGTCATGGCAGAAGGCAAAGGGGGAGCAGGCATGTCACATGGCCAGAGCAGGAGCAAGAGAGAAAGGGAGGAGGTGCCACACGCTTACAAATGACCAGGTCTTGTGAGAAGTCACTATTGTGAAGATGGCACCAAGAGGATGGTGCTAAACCTTTCATGAGAAATCCATCCCCATGATCCAGTCACCTCCCACCAGGCTCCATCTCCAACACTGGGGATTACAATTTGACATGAGATTTAGAAGGGACACAGATCCAAATTATATCAGATGCTAAAACAAAAAAGCCCCCATATGCCCATTGCTCTATCTGTTAATTTACCCAAAATATGATTCCTGGGCTTTTATTTTTTTTCTGAGACAGAGTCTTACTCTGTCACCCAGGCTGGAGTGCAGTGGTGTGGTCTCAGCTCACTGCAACCTCCGCCTACCAGGTTCAAGCAATTTTCCTGCCTCAGCCTCCTGAAAGCTGGGATTACAGGCGCATGTGACCACACCTGGCTAATTTTTGTATTTTAGTATAGATGAGGTTTCCCCATATTGTCCAGGCTGGTCTCAAACTGCTGACCTCAAGTGATCTGCCTGCCTCTGCCTCCCAAAGTGCTTGGATTACAGGCATGAGCCATTGTGCCTGGCCTGATGCCTGGGCTTTTTTACCCTGAGATAAATGTTGCTTCTCCCACACAGTGGTTTAAATTTTTTTCAATTTCATTGCCTTTAGATGAGGCATACACTCTCTAGATGACCCCAGTCCTTATTGTTCTCTATCATCTGACACTGGCTTCACTCAGTTTCTTTGTCTGCCTGGCTCCTGTGAGCATTTGAATTTGCAAATCCTGCTTTAGACAGTGTAATTTTATGTATCAACTTGGCTAGGCCACAATACCCAGGTATTTGGTCAAACACCAGTCTAGATGTTGCTGTGAAGGGATTTTCTAGAGGAGATTAACATTTAAATTGGCAGTCGTTGAATAAAGCAGATTACCCTCCATAATGTGGGTGGGCCTCACCTAATCAGTCAAAGACCCTAAGAGAAAAAGACCGGGGTTCCCCCGAAAAAGAGGAACTTTTGCCTTCACAAAAAAGAGGAAATTTTGCCGTCACACGCCCTCTGGACTTGAACTGCAACATCAGCTCTTCCCTGGGTCTCCAGCCTGCCAATGTACCCTTTGGAGTCACCAGCCCCTGTAATTGTGCAAGCCAGTTCTTTAAAAGATATCTCTATAAATGTCTGTACATCTACTGGTTCTGTTTCTCTTAAGTACACTGCCTAGTACATATAGTGAGCTCTTCATAGAGACCTTTTTCAAGGACAACAGTTGATTTGCTTTTATCTTACAGATACTGAGTCATGTGATTGGAAATATTTCCCTTTTTGCATTGATGTGAAAAGCTTACAATCAAATCTGGGTCTTTTAGCAAATAAATCCTGATGGGTACACATCGCCAGTAGTAGAGGCACACTAGTGAAATGGTGGGAGGGAATACCAGAATCTGAGGTTTGTCAGGGAGAGCATTTGGCGAGCCTGTTTAGTTTAAATCTACCGCCCCGCATCCCCTGCGTTGGGTAAGCCATCTTAAATATTTTCTAAGATAGAGGCATAAGCAAACAAACAAAAAAATGTACCTTTTCATCAATCTACTTCAGATAACATACACTTTTTGAATCATGATCAGGGAGAGTAGTTGCAATTGAGCAGTTGAATAGCTTATTTCTGGAGACAGTATGATGTCTTCACGAACCTCACGCTAATCGGTGGTAAGCATAGGAGACCACATCAGCTTCTGATGCTGGTTTTGTGCTCAGGAACCTAAAGCCTCCACAGAGTCCATGACAAGGTTCCTATTGTGAGAAGTGCTTTTGTAGCTTTTTCTTTATTTTTCCTTTTTAGCCTCAGCTTTTGGCATCCTCTCTCTTGTATTAACCTTTCTCTTCTCTTTTCTTACATCCTGCTTTCATTTTATTTCTCATTTTTGGATATTTTCCCAGCAGATTTGAAGCCTGTGCATGCATTCATTTATTCTATCATTCATTCAGCAAATCCTTTTGATCCGGTATGCCAGGCCAGGCATTGGTGCTGGGTAATTTGAGAGGGAAGATAACAAGCTGA
This sequence comes from Nomascus leucogenys, assembly GCF_006542625.1. NCBI lineage: Eukaryota > Metazoa > Chordata > Mammalia > Primates > Hylobatidae > Nomascus > Nomascus leucogenys. Next base: position 16,206,369 of record NC_044402.1, read on the forward strand.
ATCGGATAGAGATTCCACCTCAAGGCCTGTAGTCTATAGGAAGATTATGAGGCATGGACAATGAGGAAGTAGCCCCAGATAGCCTCATGGCTACGATCCCATCTCACTCAAGCTTTCGCTTGAATGTTACTTCCCATGTAAACCTACCCTGACTACCCTATTTAAATTGTCTCCTGCCCCACCCCTACAATCTCTAGCATCCCTAATCTCCTTCACCCTGCCGTACCTTTTCTTTTTACCAAATGCTCTTCATCTTTCAGCATACTATGTAATTTACTATTTGTTGTGTCTATTATTTCTTTCTTTTTTTCTAGTCAAGTGAAGCAGTGGGAGTGGAGAAGGAACAAAGAAATCTATTAGTTTTTGTGATCAGTTAGTTGTAAATCCCACTGTACTCAGACCGGCCTATTATTTCTTTATTATTATCCATCTCCTTCTGCTAGAATGTCAACTCTGCCAGGGCAGGGAGCTTTTTTAGTCTCTGTTTTGCTCATGGATGTATCCCAGGGGCCTCCAGTAACGCCTGACCCATAGTAGATGCTCAGGGAATATTTGTTTAATGAATGAATTTGGGTAAAGTAAACCTCAAAGATCTGGGGAGAATGAATTTCTCTAGCATACATATGATAAAGCAGACATGACTTAAAAACACATTTACTTTTCTTGTTAAAAACAACAAATAAGTAGAAATCAAGGTAGAAAGTTAGAAATGGCAGAAGAAAAAGACATTTCTGGCAGCTTGGATGAGGAAACCGTTACTCTCAAACTGGGCTCAGGAAAGGCTTGAGAATGAATGTAGCATCTCTTCTGGGACTTGAAGGATCAATAGAATTCGAACTGGCAAAAATGTAGGTGAAGAAGGCATTAAGTTATTAAAGTGAAGGAAACAGCATCAGCAAAATTATAGAGGAAAGTGGGAGGTGTGTGGGTTTAGGGGCTTATACGTTAAGTTTGATTAGAGTGAATGGTACACAAAGAGGAATACTGGAAAAAATAAGGTTGAAAAGTGAGATTGGCCAATAAAAAATGGACAATTTGAAAAGAGACACTTGCCAGGCACGGTGGCTCACACCTGTAATCCCAGCACTTTGGGAGGCCAAGGTGGGCGGATCACCTGAGGTCAGGAGTTCAAGACCAGCCTGGCCAGCACGGTAAAACCCCATCCGTCTCTACAAAAATACAAAAATTAGCCGGGCATGATGGCGGGTGCCTGTAATCCCAGCTACTTGGGAGGCTGAGGCAGGAGAATTGCTTGAACCCAGGAGGCAGAGGTTGCAGTGAGCCACAATTGTGCCTATGCACTCCAGCCTGGGCGACAGAGTGAGACTCTGTCTAAAAAGAAGAGAAAAGAGAAGAGAAGAGAAGAGAAAAGAAAAGAGACACGTTACCAAAGAGACATATGGATGACAAATAAGTACCTAAAAATATATTCATCGTTATAAATCTTTAGGGAAATGAAATTAAATTCACATTTTGATACTGCACCACCTAGTATAAAATTAAAAAGACCAGTTATACTAAATGTTGATGAGGATGTAAAGAAACGGAAACTCTCATACTCTGCTGGTGGGAATGTGAAATTGGGTAACCACAGTCATTGTACGTTTTGTGCTGCTATAACAGAATACCTGACACTAGGTTATTTATCTATTATTTATTTATCTAGATGGAGTTTCCCTGGGTCGCCCAGGCTGGCGTACAGTGGTGTGATATTGGTTCACTGCAACCTCTGCCTCCCAGGTTCAAAAGATTCTCCTGCCTCAGCTTCCTGGGTAGCTGGGGCTATAGTCACACGCCACCACGCCTGGCTAATTTTTTAAGTATTTTTAGTAAAGACGGGGTTTCACCATGTTGGCCAGGCTGGTCTTGAACTCCTGACCTCAAGCGATCTGCCCGCCTCTGCCTCCCAAAGTGCTGGGATTACAGGCCAGCCTCTGTTCTTTATAAATTACCTAATGTCAGGGCCAGGTGTGGTGGCTCATACCTGTAATCCCAGCACTTTGAGAGGCCAAGGCAGGCAGATTGCTTGAGTTAAAGAGTTCAAGAACAGCCTGGCCAACATGGTGAAACCCTGTCTCTACTAAAAATACAAAAATTAGCTGGGTGTGGTGGTGGCGCATGCCTGTAGCCCCAGCTACTCGGGAGGTTGAGGCAGGAGAATCGCTTGAACCCGGGAGGCGGAGGTTGCAGTGAGCCGAGATCACACCACTGCACTCCAACCTGGGTGACAGAGCAAGACTCCGTCTAAAAACTAAATAAATAGGCTGGGTGCGGTGTCTTACACCTGTAATCCCAGCACTTTGGGAGGCCGAGGTGGGCGGATCACTTGAGGCCAGGAGTTCAAGACCAGCCTGGCCAACATGGCGAAACCCTGCCTCTACTAAAAATACAAAAATTAGCCAGATGTGGTGGCACATGCCTTAATCTCAGCTACTCAGGAAGCTGACAAGGAGAATTGCTTGAGCCTAGGAGGCGGAGGTTGCAGTGAGCTGAGATAGTGCCACTGCACTCCACCCTGGGCAACAGAGTGAGACTCCATTTCAAAAAATAAAAATAAAAACAGGAAGAGAGAGAGAGAGAGAGAGAACACAAATTCACAGTTCTGGAGGCTGGAAAGTCTAAGATCAAAATGCCAGCATTGGGTCTGGTGAGGGCCTTCTTGCGGCATCCTTCCATGGCAGAAGGTGGAAGCGCAAAATGGGATGAATGCTGTGTCCTTGCATGGCAAAAGAGCAGGAGAGAGAGAACCTACTCCTGAAAGCCCCTCTATAGTGGCATTAATCCATCTATGAGGGCAGAGACCTCATGAACTGAGCACCTCTCCAGACGCCTCACCTCTCAACAATGCTGCACTGGGGATGAGTTTCTAATAAATGAATTTTGAGGGGCAAAAGCATTCCAGCCATAGCAATCACTTTGAAAACAGTTTAGCAGTTTCTTAAAAAGGTAAACATGTATCTACCATATGATCTACTCATTACAGTTAATGAGTCTAAGAGAATGCCAGTTTAAGAGAAATGAAAGCGTACATTCACACAAAGACTTGTATGTAATCTTCATAGCAGCTTTATTTACAATAACACCAAACTGGAAATGCCATCAACAGGCCAATGAGAAATCAAATGGTGGTATATCTATACAATGGAACACTATTCAGCAATAAAAATAAACTATTGATACACATGACAGTATGGAAGAATCTCAAAATAATTGTGTTAAGTAAAAGAAGCCCTCCCAGAAAAGAGCATATATATTGTATGATTCCATATATATACAGTTATAGAAAATGCAAACTCATCTATAAGGACAGAAAGCATATGAGTGATTGGAGATGGCAGGGGAGATGGCTGGGAGAAGGATTAAAAGGAGCAAGAGGGAACTTTTGGAGATGATGATCATGGTGATGGTTTCACAGGTGTATATATATGTTAAAACCTATCAAATGGCATTCTTTAAATGTGTGAATAATATCCCAATAAAGCTGTCTTAAAAAGGTGAGTTTGCTACTCGGGAGGCTGAGGCAGGAGAATGGCATGAACCCAGGAGGTGGAGCTTGCAGTGAGCTGAGATTGCACCACTGCACTCCAGCCTGGGTGACAGAGCAAGACTTTGTCTCAAAAAAAAAAAAAGAAAAAGAAAAAAAAAAGGTGAGTTTCAAGTCAACTCACCTAGGCTCTTCACGCTTAGGCAGAGGTATTTATATTCTTCAGTTGGCTATTCCTCTATTCATACACTAATTTAAAAAATATTTATTGCATGCTGATTATGTGCTGAACACTATGCATGGCTATTAATATAAATAGAGAACCTTGGAGAAGGGACTGGGACTGGGAGGTAAGTGATGAGTTTCATTTTGGACATGAGTTTGAGATGTCTGATGTGTTACCTGGTAGAGATGAGGAGCGGGCAGCTGAAAATACCAAGACATGCTTGGGAAGAGAACAAGGATGGACATAATGATTTACATGCTTCCCACAGAGGGGGGACAGTTGGAGCCAGAAGATTTATTAAGATTATTAGAGGAGAACGTGGGGAACATGTGGCATGACACTTGGTGGACACATTAGTGTGTTTATTCTCACTGCTGCAGAAGACCTGAAAAAATTATTTTTCTTCCTTCCTTCTCGATAAAACAGTGAAATGTTTGTACTCTGAATCTGGACTCCCTTGCCTCAGAGAGTAACTTTGTGTCCTGGGGCTAAATGTTGGGTTTCCAGATACCTAGAAGTCAACCCCAACTCGGACTTTTTTAGGAAACTGGATAAAAGTCAAGGATGTGAGGAAGGCAGATGCTAGGAACTGAGAATACAAAAATGGCTCACTGTGAATAATGGGAGATTGTGAGGGGCTGCTAGGCTTCTCTCACTCTAGGAGAGGGAATCCCTGAAGTGGAAGAGACCCATGTCCACTGTCCTGTGGTATAACAGAATTTGCCAAACTCTGGGATAGGGTAGCATGTGGATGCTGGAAGGACTTAACATCAAACACCATGGCCCTGGGAGCCACAGTCAAGCACTCCTGTGGTCAAGCACTTGGTTTGGAGGGAAAAGAGCGGGTACTGGGGAATAGTCAGATGACACGTATCATGCAAGTGACCCAGGGAACTGAAAACCACACCCTTTTTTCCTATTCTATCGCTCTCTTTTTTTTTTCGAGACGGAGTTTTCCCCTTGTCGCCCAGGCTAGAGTGCAATGGCACGATCTCGGCTCACTGCAACCTCTGCCTCCTGGGTTCAAGCGATTCTCCTGCCTCAGCCTCCCGAGTAGGTGAGATTACAGGCACAGACCACCGTGGCCAGCAAATTTTGAAATTTTTAGTAGAGACGGGGTTTCACCATGTTGGCCAGGCTGGTCTCGAACTCCTGACCTCAGGTGATCCTCCCCCCCTCAGCCTCCCAAAGTGTTGGGATTACAGGGGTGAGCCACCGCACCCAGCCTTTTTTGTTTTTGTTTTTGAGACAGGGTCTCACTCTGTCACCCAAGCTGGGGTACATTGGCATGATGATGGCTCACTGTGGCCTTGACCTTCCAGGCTCAAGTGGTCCTTCCACCCCAGCCTCCCAAGTAACTGGGACTACAGGCACACACCACCATGATTGGCTAATTTTTTTTTTTTGTAGAGATGAGGTCTCACTATGTTGCCCAGGCTGGTCTTGAACTTCTTGGCTCAAGTGATCCTCCTACCTCGGCCTCCCAAAGTGCTGGGATTACAGGCATGAGCCACCACACCTGGCAATTTCCCCCTGTTCTCTAGGTACCATGTAAGCCCCCAAGATGTCCTTCTGACCTCAGAAGGGGAATAGGTCCCTAAAAACATAATTGAAATTAAATTTCCATTATGTGAGGCCTTGGGATCCAGATTTAATTTGATTTAGGAGAAATAAAGTAATGTGATGTCCCTTGCCCTCAACTTGCATCCATTATGGAGCAAATGTATTCCCACTAGAAATAAAACCAGGTCAAGATCCTTAGGGAACACATATTTGAGGGAGAGCTGTCTCAATTCTGGAGGGGGATCAGGTGTTAGTACAAAGAATTACACAGATGGAGGTTGGGCAGAGGTGGGGGACCGTCTAGAAATAAACTATTTCCATCCTTTGCCTAACATTTTCCAGTAGGATGAGACTGTATCCCCTTAAAGGGTTTTGAGAAAGTGGAGTCCATATATGGCACTGTTATGTGGTCCTTAACTCTTGACTGTATTTATACAATTACCCAGCTTGACTGAGAGCCCTGGGTGGTGGTTTCCTTCGAGCACAGAATAGGTTTTGGCTGAAACTACTCAGCATGGTACCTGGAAAACCATCCTCTGAGAGTTTACAGAACACCTTGTAATCTGGAAGGAAATTCTTCCTCCTAACGTGTTTGTCAGAAACTCATTTTGTTCATCCATTTTAGAGATGAGGTAGTTGTGGTGGAAGAGCCGAATACAAGTTCCTGGGCAACTTATTTCTGGAGACTCTTAGGAGGAAAATTACTGCCCTTGACTGATTTTCTAAACTCTGCTAAAAATACCAATCTGGTGTTTAGAAATATGGGTTTTGGAGTCAAATGGATTCAGGTTCAAATTCTGGCTTTGCCTTCAGTTACCTCTATAACTTTGCACTGAACCCTGGGAACCTCATTTTTTTTTCTCTTCAGAATAGGAATAATCGATCTCATAAAGTTAAGGAAAATTGTAGAGATACATATTTATTCCTTTATGTATTTATTAAGTATTATTGGGTATGTACTCTGTAGCAGTGAGAGAGTCGGAGTTCCTTCTATGATTCAATTGAAGACACAAGGAAATGACAAACAGCTAAACAAATAAATGTACAAGATACTGTGGGGTGTGAGATAATCATGCAGGGTAAAAAAAATCACAAAGAATGGTAGTTGAACCATTTGGTAAGGGTGGCCAGGTACGGGTTCTCTGCATGGAAGGGGCTAGCCTTGTACATGCCAGGGTCCTGAGGTGGGAGTAGCTTGCATGTCTGAGGAACAGGAAGAAGGGCCTGTGTGGCTGGAGATTGGTGAGTTGTGGAATGCCTGGGAAATGAAATGGCAGGGCCCCATCACCTCAGGGCTTACAGGCAAGAGAAGTGTGGATTTTATTGCTGGTATATTGGGAAACTACTAGAGGGTTTTACGCAAAGAAGCCACTGAATTGGATTTATATTCTTAAAAGAATATTTTGGCTGGGCACAGTGGCTGATGCCTGTAATCCTAGCACTTTGGGAGACTGAGGCAGGAGGATCACTTGAGGCCAGGAGTTTGAGACCAGCCTGGGCAACATAGTGAGACCCCGTCTCTACAAAAAAAAATAAATAAAATAAATTAGCCAGGCGTCATGGCATGTGCTTGTTGTCCGAGCTACTCAGGAGGCTGAGGTGGGAGGATCCCTTGAGCCCAGGAGTTTGAGTCTGCAGTGAGCCATGATCATGCCAGTGTACTTCAGCCTGGGAGACAGGGTGAGACCATGTCTAAAAAAAAAAAAAAAAAAAAAGGCCAGGCATGGTGGCTTATGCCTGTAATCCTAGCACTTTGGGAGGCCGAGATGGGAGGATCACTTGAGGCCAAGAGTTTGAGACTGGCCTCAGCAACATAGTTTGAGACTGGCCTCAGCAATATTTTGTAGAGACCTCATCTCTACAAAAATTTTTAAAAATTCAACAGGTGTGTTGGCATGTGACTATAGTCCCAGATACTCAGGTGGCTGAGGTGAGAGGGTCACTTAGGCCCAGCAGGTTGAGGCCACAGTGAGCTGTGATAGTGCCACTGCACTCCTGCCTGGGCGAAGGAGCAAGACCCTGTCTCAAAGAAAACAAAACAAGAAAATCATTCTGGCTACTGTGTGGAGGACGGAACTAGAGAGACCAGTTAAGAGGAGTGACAGTGTCTAGGAGAGAAGAAGGGGGCTTTGGCTAGAGTGGGGAAGTGGAATGGCAAAAAAAGAGTGGTTCAGAATTGTGTTTGGAAGCAGAGGCAACAGGGCTTGCTGACGGATCAGAAGGGGAGGGTGAGAGAAAGGGAGGAATGGAGAATTATTTTAGAATTTTGGAAGGTGGTATCATTTCTTGAGATTGGAAAGACTTGGAGTGAACACATTTGGGGTGGGCAAGTGGAGAACAAGAGTTCTGTGTCTGTCAGCCTAAGTTTGAGATGCCTGTTGCACATATCCGGGGGCAGCTGGATGTACCTGTCTGGAACTCGGGGGGAGAGTCATGGAATTTGAATCATCAGCACCTACGTGGTGTCTATAGCTAGCAGGTTGGGTAAGATCATCCAGAGAGAGGGGGCAGAAGAGGCAGAAGTGCCTGGACAGAGTCCTGAGCACTAAGGTGTTAAGATCAGATGAAAAAAGATGAGCTAGCAAAAATCACTGAGAAGGAACTCGCATTGAAGTTGCTGAAAGAGAAGCGGGTATCTGGTGTTGCAAAAGCCACAGGGCTGGACACACCATAGACATTCAAAGAGAGTTAGTTTCTTCTTTAATGGAAAAGTATCATTCATCCATTTTAGGTCTTTCAAAGGATATTATATTACCCTTCAGCCCAGCATAAATTCAATTTGCCATGGCATTTTTTCCCTTTCATATGTCTTTCAAGGTTGAAATATAGAGCCCTGAAGAGCTGTGGGTTGGTCACCTCTCTTCGAAAGCATACATTTACTAGGTTGCAAATCCACCAAGGGAAGATTTCTCTTTTTCCACTGGAAGTTCACATGATTTAATTTGCCTGAGTAACCTGCTGTCATAGGTTTTCATAGAGTCCTGACATCTAACAGAGTAATTAATGCTTTAGGCTTTTAGGAGCTGTTTCAGGTTTTTATTAATCACCGTTGTGATTGCACGTGTGAATTATGAAGGAGTTATTTTGGTAGTTGAATTTCCTCCTCAGGAAAATTTCCATATTTGTTCATGATGAACTGATAGCCTGAAGAAAAAGAAGGAGAAAATGGAGAATTTTCCCCGGGTCCAAAGCAGGCACTCTACATTATCCAGGGTAAGAATGACTTCCTAGGGAACAGAAGGAGTGTGAGGTGTTTGAAGCTGGTAGTTAAACGTTTTCTCTTTCCCTCCCTGAAATTTAATTAGAAATTCCCTGTGACTGCCCCGGGAATATATGGATTTTGTGAACTTTGTAAAGATGTGTGGCATCATTTCATCATGACATCATTTGCCATGCATTTGCAGGTTTTTGATTCCTTTATGATTCCTGCCATTGTAGGAATCACTCCTAGGACCTTCCTGATTCGTCTACTTGGTCTTTTTGGGGTTTTCCAGAAGACGGAGGTATCTAGGTAATCGGAAGGAAATAGAAACCTATCCTTATAATTTTATTTAGGGAAGACTTCATGGATTTTCAAAATTACGTGATTGTACTTGAGATCAGTGTATGAAAAAGGAATGCGATGAGTGGAGTCTAGTCCTTAGGATTCCCTTCTGAAGTGTGAAAAAGAAAACACAATAGCTGTTATCTTGGAAACTCCGCCCCTCCAGGCATTCACTCACACCCCAGGCATTTGCAGGCCCTCTGCATAGACTCTGCTGTGGCTACACGTGGGTCTTCCTTGCCATTTTCCTTGGCATGTGAGTAAATGTAGGTTTCCCTTGTGTTTATGGGAAATTTTACTCCCAGCCTTTTACTGTGACAAGAGAAGACTGGCTGCTTTACTCAGCACAGGGCGCTTGTCAATGATTAGAGCGATTTTCTCTGATTCTACTATACTTAGGGAAGATTTTTGAGACTACGAATACAAGACAAAGTAGTTATATATCAGCATACGGATGGAGGCAGCCACTCTGCTAGTATCCAATTCTTTGACTATTGAGTGAAAATAGCTGCTACTGTTCTAATTGCCATTTTTACTCTTCTTAAGTGGCCAGTTGGGAGAGAAGGAGGGAGGGGAAGGAGCTGGGTTGGGCGGGAGGAGGTCTATTTGCAAAGTCAACAGCGGAAGTGTTCGGGGAACAGAAGACATCTGATCCGAATTCTATACAGATAAGGGAAGGATTCGATACCCAGCAGATGGGCCAGCCTTCTAATTCTGCAGTAGCTTGCCATGACAGACTTCTAATCTGATGGTATTTTCATCTTAATTTACTTGCAACCTGTTTTGTTTTGTTTTGTTTTTTTTTTTTGTAGGTAACAGCATTTCTGACAAAGGTGATAAATTTGCTAAAGCTTAACATTTAGATTCCTTCCTTGTCTGAGTGTTATATAATTATATATACATTTGGGCTCAAAGGTCCCAGTCTAACAAATTCCCTTCACAGGAGCACCATTTGAGGGCCCATTCTCTCATTAATTTTATTGACATTTATGTCAACATTACATTCCTAGCCTAAAAGGAGAAATCACATGAGTACGCAGGGGCGTATTTTAAAGTGGAGTATTTAGTTTGGCAGTGAAAGGCACCCGGCGAAGTCTGCGAAAGCAACGTTTTCTAAATTAGTTAATATAAAGTGGTCTAAATGCACTAAATTTATATTGTTCTACAATGTGCTAAATGCTACAGCACGTGGCTGTTTTGATATTTCTAACATTTTCCCCCTGGGGCTCCCAGAATTGCCTAAGATGGGTGTCTCTGGAAAATAAACTTGGGAGCCATCAGAGGTGTCAGGAACCGCTGAAAACAAGTCACTTATGGTGTCAGCCATGGAATTTGCTTCCGTGAGACCTTGTGCAAAAATCAAAGACCTGATTCTTCTGCTTAGCCTAACTTCAGAGCGGGGAGTTTATCGGTGGGGCATAGAAGCATCTGGTCCCCAGTTCTGCTGAATGAAGAGTTTCACAAGTGCTGTGTGGAGGCCAGAGGGTGGTTGCCAGCCCCAGCCCAGCATTGGGAGCTGATCGCATGGCCACGACTTTGCCTAGTGCTTCCCAAAGTAGACAAAGTGTGAACTGGGGTTATTAACTATAAATAAGAAACAGTTGTTAGAGACCGTCGGTATCCTCTGATTTGGGACCTAAGTTGATTTTTGAATCAAGAGGTGCCACGAGAGAGGGAAAGAGCTTCCCCTAAGCAGCCTCCAAGGGCCCGAGCGTGGCAGCTCCTTCTGCTTCCAAAATGCTGACTTGTACATACTTGGTGGTTTGTGTGCTCTGGAGCTGTGCTCTGTGTTTGGCTGTGACAATGAGTTGCAGACTGGGTTTTTGCTTTGCAGAGAATTCACCAGCATTGGAGAGGACCTGCCTTTGGTAAAAGCAGGGAATGGGCAGTTTGTCCAGCCCCCCTCGCTTGAGTTGATTATAGTGTTCATCCCTTCTCCCTATCATCCCCACCCCAGCCAGGGTTTACTGACCCAAAGCGACCTCGCAGTTTCCTTTCTGCCATCTCTATCATGAATCTCAAGGGTCAAGTGCTTGGTCACCAGCTGACCTGTGAGCCTACCCAGATAGCAAGGTCCTTCAAGGTCATCACTAGAGTGATCTTAACTATGATCTTCTAGAGTCAGTGTCTCTTGGGGGTCCCCTTCGTGGGATGGCAGAAAGGTGAAGATTTTGTCAGGGAAAATAGAGGAGGAAGGACGATTGCAGTTTGTGAAGGAGAAACTTTGAGTCTGAGTTAGCTTTCATCGGAGTCAGCATAGACAAACTTGCTGTGAACACCTCACTTTGGCTTAGAGAACTTTGTGATTTTCTTACCTGATCTCATCTGCTTCAGCTTCGCGCTGGCCTTGTTTGCATATAGATCAGCTGGTGGGGGTAGCAGTAGAGTGTTTTAGAGTTCCAGTACACCCTTCCTTCCCTATAAAGGCACAACATACAGAAGAACTAGAAATTTATAATTTTTTTTTTAGAGCTGTAAAGGCAATTCTGATTTTCATAGGGAAGAGATTTAAGAGTCAGAGGAGCCTCGGAGGTCTTTGCATGTCTAGATAAGCTCGGAGGTTAAGAGCCAGGTCTCCTAACATTTGGCCCAGTCTTCTTTTCTTGTTCCAGCCACTGCCTGTAGGACGATCAGAGAAGCTTCCCATTGAGATTCCAGTATAAGGATGTAAAGTGGTAGGAAATCCTTCTGCTGAGAGCTGATAACAGTTATGTTCCAACACTATGGGAGGGACCGGCCCTTTGAGATGGTGGAGTGAAATCCTGGGGCTGTGGCTTGGCAGGGGGCAGAGCTGGGACTGGCACCAAGCTCCCTCAAGCACTCAGTTCAGTGGTCCCCTCCCTGTTTCCTGGGTAGAAGATGATTGCAGGCACCCACTGGTTCTCCCTCTGCTCTCTCCCTGCCAGCCACCAAGCATATCCCCGCCAGGCCGTTATCTTTGCCTCGCCAGAGAAGACGAGAAACCTTATTCTGGAAGTGATAACCATGGAACGAATATGTCCTTATTAGACCATGCGTCTGTTTTTAACTTGGTTAAATGAACTACCATTCTCTTATAAAACATCCATTTTTCTAGAACCCTTGTTGCTGATGTTGGCTGCCCAGAGGTGGCACTTTTCAGCCAGGAAGAGGTGGGGGTCTGCTTTGGAGTAGAGTGAATTACTGAGTAGGGGCTGAAGGGAGAGTGGCTCAGACCAACAATAATTGCAAACAGTGGCCATGGAGATAATTCCCTTTGCCTCCTGTCTCCTTAAAAAATGACTCGTCATTGCTACTAAAGACCTTGCTTTCTTTTTACTTTATTTTATTTTTGGAGATGGGGTCTTGCTCTGTTGCTCAGGCTGGAATGCAATGGCACCATCACAGCTCACTGCAGCCTCGACCTCCCAGGCTCAAGGGATCCTCCTGCCTTAGCCTCCTGAGTAGCTGGGACCACAGGTGCCCCCACACCAAGACTGCTAGTTTTTTTATTAAAATAGAGACAGGGTCTCCCCATGTTGCTCAGGCTGGTCTCGAACTTATGGGCTTCCCAAAGTGCTGGGATCATGCACCTGGCCATGACCTTGCCTGAATCCTCTTGTGGCCTTTAGGCACGGCATGCACATTCTGATGGGGTCCTTAATTGTTGTCCCCAGTACTTGTATATGTGTTATCTGGCCTGTTGCTTGACCTGGGAATGAAGGGGCTCACGTATTGTCTATGTGCAAACTTTCTTTTCCAGTGCAATTTAGAAACTGCTGTTGGACTAGCTCCGTGGATGGGAGGCCATTCCCTTCCTTAATGGGATTTGGAAAGCAAAAAGCATGCTGGTCTTCTAAGTGCAGCTTTATTGGCGTTTGGCTTCTTGCAATATATTTTTAATATACTATGTATGCTGTATCTGAGTAAATCAGTAGGTATGTTTTGAAATTAAATATTTGCTAAGGGCTAGGCTCTTCTCATGTTAAATTATTGATAATAAACTTCACAGACACTGTATGAGACTTGATGATATATGATTTTTGAGTGACCTGCCATTTATTAGACTTTATCTGCCCATGAAATCTATTTCCAATTCAGACCATATCTGCTTCAGGATTGCTTGCCAGAAATCTATTCCCAAGATTCTCCTTATTTCAGTGAAATATCTCTGGCTCAGCACCTTTCCCAGGGCGGCTGATCTAATCGGGGCTGGATCACTTATCGCTTCTCATTTCCTTTGGCAGGACTGTCAAACTAGAAGTGCATCTTGGGGACACTCAGAAGCACTAGGTGACGCACCTCCTTCTCCCTTTTCCTGTATGGCAGAAGGTAGGGAGAGGTGAACTCCCCAAACCAGAGTCCTGCTCTAGGGTCTAAGCAGAAACAGGACCACCTTTGTGGTTAGGCTAACAGAAGTTGTCTCCCTGCCTCCCTCTCTGCCAGGAGCTGTCATGGAAGCGCCACATGGAACCCTGTTCGATGACCCCGAGCAATTAGAACTCATTTGCATGGCATGGAAGGCCAAGCGGGGGCCCCGAGGCTTTTTCAGCTCCCCCTTCTTCCCTGACTTCTCTGTAGACAGGTGCATACTTCTGGCTATGGCAAGGGCCAGCTGGCAGGAGGACTCTAACTTGTCATCACAGAAATAAAATTTGTCACCTCTGTGTTCCCAACCTCTGTTCTTTCATGTTTAACCAGCACTCTGAATCTTTATAAACATGTCAGGGTTCTATTTTTATTTCCTAATTAATTCAGAAAAGGAGCAGAAGACATTGCTAATGATAGGAAAGGGGAAGATCACAAAGGTAGGACGAAGGGTGTCTTTTATTTTTCAATTGAATGAGGCAATTGAATGAATATGTGGCATCCAGCAATTAGAAAAATTACTTAGGGCCAGCCAGTGCCTGGGCGATTCTCGGGCTGCCCTGAAACTGGTCAGAATTTATTCCTATGAGCATGTCTGAACTTATCAACTTCAGTGGCCAGCTTTTCTTCTTCTACTAATAGACAGCGAGACTTCATTTTCCCAAACACAAGGGAGAATACAAATTTCCACGTATATTAATCTTTTAATTATTTTAAATGTGGTGTTTTAGCACTGCTTCTAAAGTTATATTCTCTGAGTACATTAAACCTAATTTAACCTTTGACTTGATTTAAAATCATCTTTATAAACATCTAGAACTGTTTGATCTGTATACTTTAGTGATTCCAGAATCTTAACAATCTCAAGGGTGTAGTCTTTTAATTAAATGAGCTTTTCCTCCATTCCATTGTTACCGAAAGGCTAAAATAATAGATATGGAGTAATGGAAAGAGTTCTAAACTTGGAATCAAAACTCTACTTCTAATTTAAGTTTAATCATTAATTCACTGTGTGACCTTTAGCAAGTCTCTGAACATCTCTGAGCATTTATTTCTTCATCTATAAAAATGAAGAATTGGACCATAAGACTCCTAAGGTTGTAGACATTTCTAAAATTCTATAATTTTATGATCAAGGACCATGCTACTCAGTAATACCAGGTATCTGAAGGGCTTTTGAGGTGTTTCTTAATGATATGGCTCCAAACTACCATCATTGTGTTGGCTTTGAAGCTTCCCTATATTTTATGGGTAGGCAAACTATAGCCTGCAGGCCAAATCGGGCTTACCATCTGTTTTTTGTAAATAAAGTTTTATTGGCACAGAGCCACACTCATTTGTTTAGGTATTGTCTGTGGCTGCTTTTGAGCTACAGTGGTGGAGTTGAGTAGTTGCAACAGAGGTGGTGTGGTACGTGATGTCTAAAATATTTACTTTCTGATACTTATATAAAAAGTTCACCAACTTTTATTCTTTTTTCATTCTCAGTCTGTCACTTTTCTTTTCTTTTTTTTTTCTGAGACAGAGTCTCGCTCTCCTGCCCAGGCTGGAGTGTAGTGGCACAATCTCGGCTCACTGCCACCTCCACCTCCCAGGTGCAAGCAATTCTCCTGCCTCAGCCTCCTGAGTAGCTGGGGCTACAGGCGCCTGCCACCACGCTTGGCTAATTTTTGTATTTTTAGTGGAGGTGGGATTTCACCATGTTGGCCAGGTTGGTCTCAAACTCCTGACCTCAAATGATCCACCCACCTTGGCTTCCCAAAGTGCTGGGATTACAGGCGTGAGCCATCACGCCAGGCCAGTCTATCGCCTTTCATTGCAATCACTCTGTCTCCCTCCAGGAATTTGTTTTAACTTACTACCTCTACCTGTCTAGGGGTTAAGAAGCCAGACTGCACACCTGATTAGAATTAGGTTCAAAGTAAGAGTCTGTAGGTTTTGAACAAAAGTTTGAGGGGACAGTCTTTGAGTGCAGTTCTGAGTGCATGGGCTTTTAGCTACTTAGTGCTCCTTTCTTATTTAAATGTCTTGGTCATTCTGGATAGTTATAGTTAAAATTTCAACAAAGTTTGAAATGTCTAGAAATGGTTACTTTTATTTGCTGTCAGTGGTTATGGATTTGCTGTAAAATCCACTTCCTACGTGTGGCATCGCTACCATGGTTAGTCTGAAGGCAAAGGTAGATAACTGAACTTGAGGTCCAAAGACCTGGGTTTAGATCAGGGCTGTCCAATCTTTTGGCTTCCCTGAGCCACATTTGAAGAAGAATTGTCTTGGGCCACACATAAAATACACTAACAGTTATGATAGCTAATGAGCTAAAAAAAAAAACTGCAGAAAACTCATAATGTTTCAAGAAAGTTTACAAATTCGTGTTGGGCTGCATTCAAAGCCGTCCTGAGCCACATGCCATTGGCAGGCCATGGGTTGGACAAGCTTGGTTTTCGATCCTACTCAGCTATCCCATGGCTTTATGGCCTTAGCAATCCAATCCCTTCATCTTCCCCTGTTCTTTCATCTGTAAAATGGGAGAGCTTCTTAATGCATCATGAGGTTTGCTGCAAGGGACACCATGTTTTCAGCTCCACTCTTCAACTGCCCTCCACACTGCTTGGGTGGAGCAGCTGTGAAACTGATATGCCAAATTATAGAACTTGAAATGGGCCACAAGCAATGGTGTGCAAGATTACTGTGCCTTAAACATTACCAAGTGTACCGGCCGGGTGCAGTGGCTCACACCTGTAATCCCAGCACTTTGGGAGGCTGAGGCAGGCGGATCATGAGGTCAGGAGATTGAGACCATCCTGGCTAACATGGTGAAACCCTGTCTCTACTAAAAATACAAAAAATTAGCTGGGTGTGGTGGCGGGCACCTGTAGTTCCAGCTACTCAGGAGGCTGAGGCAGGAGAATCGCTTGAACCTGGGAGGCGGAGATTGCAGTGAGCCGAGATTGCGCCACTGGACTACAGCCTGAGCAACAGAGTGAGACTCCGTCTCAAAAAAGAAAAAAAAAAAAAGGTTACCAAGTGACTCCACTTGTTTCCTCTCTTCCCGGTGGCCAGGTAAGTAAGCCTTGCTGGAGCTCTGCACTGGACTCAGCTCTTGAGAAAGTTAAATTGAGTTTCCTTTCAGGCCCTTGTTCCTTGTGGATAGCTCCCTGGGTGGTAAGAGGAGTCAGGGTGATGGCCAAGAGCAATACCTGATGGGTCCCCATCAGGTATTGATGATGGTGCCCTTTGGCAGGCACGGATCTGAGGCCATAGATGTATAGATGTTGTATAGATGACTCCTCTTGAGATGTGACAGCATGCTGGCAGTCCTCACAGCCCTCGCTCGCTCTCGGCCCCTCCTCTGCCTGGACTCCCACTTTGGCAGCACTTGAGGAGCCCTTCAGCCCACCGCTGCACTGTGGGAGGCCCTTTCTGGGCTGGCGAAGGCGGGAGCCGGCTTCCTCGGCTTGCGGGGAGGTGTGGAGGGAGAGGCGCCAGCGGGAACCGGGTCTGCGCGCGGTGCTTGTGGGCCAGCTGGAGTTCCGGGTGGGCGTGGGCTTGGCGGGCCCCTCACTCGGAGCAGCCGGCCGGCCCTGCCGGCCCCGGGCAATGGGGGGCTTGGCACCCGGGCCAGCGGCTGCGGAGGGTGTACTGGGTCCCCCAGCAGTGCCAGCCCACCGGCGCTGCGCTCGATTTCTCACTGGACCTTAGCTGCCTTCCCGCGGGGCGGGGCTCGGGACCTGCAGCCCGCCATGCCTGAGCCTCCCACCCCCTCCATGGGCTCATGTGTGGCCCGAGCCTCCCCGACGAGCGCCACCCCCTGCTCCACAGCGCCCAGTCCCATCGACCACCCAAGGGCTGAGGAGTGGGAGCGCACAGCGCGGGACTGGCAGGCAGCTCCACCTGCAGCCCCGGTGCGGGATCCACTGGGTGAAGCCAGCTGGGCTCCTGAGTCTGGTGGAGATGTGGAGAACTTTTATGTCTAGCTCAGGGATTGTAAATACACCAATCAGCACCCTGTGTCTAGCTCAGGGTTTGTGAGTGCACCAGTCGACACTCTGTATCTAGCTGCTCTGGTGGGGCCTTGGAGAACCTTTGTGTCAATACTCTGTATCTAACTGATCTGATGGGGACGTGGAGAACCTTTATGTCTAGCTCAGGGATTGTAAATGCACCAATCAGCGCCCTGTCAAAACAGACCACTTGGCCCTACCAATCAGCAGGACGTGGGTGGGGCCAGATAAGAGAATAAAAGCAGGGTGCCCAAGCCAGCAGCGGCAACCTGCTCGGGTCCCCTTCCACACTGTGGAAGCTTTGTTCTTTCGCTCTTTACAATAAATCTTGCTACTGCTCACTCTTTGGGTCCACACTGCTTTTATGAGCTGTAACACTCACCGCGAAGGTCTGCAGCTTCACTCCTGAAGCCAGCGAGACCACGAGCCCACCGGGAGGAACGAACAACTCCAGACGCGCCGCCTTAAGAGCTGTAACACTCACCGCGAAGGTCTGCAGCTTCACTCCTGAGCCAGCGAGACCACGAACCCACCAGAAGGAAGAAACTCCGAACACATCTGAACATCAGAAGGAACAAACTCCAGACGCGCCACCTTAAGAGCTGTAACACTCACCGCGAGGGTCCGGGGCTTCATTCTTGAAGTCAGTGAGACCAAGAACCCACCAATTCCGGACACACTCTCACTCTGGTCTGTAAGTCCCTTAAAGGCAGCAACTAGTTTTTCATTTTAGCTGTTATTCTCCATTGCCTAGAACAATGTCTGGCCTCAACAAATATATGTTGGATTGATTTGTCATGATCAAGATTTTCTGGTGGCATGAAGGTTTCTTTGAGGTTGATTATCTATGTCAGTGGTGTGTCCAGGTAGACCTCTAAAGCAGCCATACATTTTAAGTTGGTTCAGTATACAGTGCTCAGTGTGATCACCCAGCCACCTCATGGAGGAAGCAGCATTTCCTTTAGGAGGTGGAAATAGAAGGCAGGCCACAGCTGCAGCTCAGCAAAGCTGGGCTGAAATCTTACTGGGAGGACTTGTTACAGCCTGCTGCTCACCCAAGATCACCATGACTTTCCACTACCTACGTAGTGTGGGCACCCACCCCTACCCTCCATGCATTTTGCCCTTTGCTGTCAGTGGGTAATCTGGGTAGGATAGTGGAAATGGCACCTTTTTTTTTTTTTTTTGAGATGGAGTGTCGCTCTGTCACCCAGGCTGGAGTGCAGTGGTGTGATCTCGTCTCACTGCAAGCTCCGCCTCCCAGGTTCACGCCATTCTCCTGCCTCAGCCTCCAGAGTAGCTGGAACTATAGGAACCCGCCACCACACCCGGCTAATATTTTTGTATTTTTAGTAGAGACAGGGTTTCACCGTGTTAGCCGGGATGGCCTCGATCTCCTGACCTCGTGATCCGCCCGCCTTGGCCTCCCAAAGTGCTGGGATTACAGGCGTGAACCACCATGCCCGGCCAATGGTGCCTTTTAAACATAATCATAACTCAACTTGAAGTTTATTTAAGAAAGGGCCAACCATCCATGATCCAAACCATGTGTAAATACATTTAGGAGCGTCCTCCTATTACATAGACATTTTTTGGGAAATAAGCATTTTATTTATTCATTGTGAAAAATACTGAATTTCTCATTTGTGCCAAACATTATGCTAGTTGTTGGGTTATGGAGTGAGAAGGTCTGAGGGGGCCCTTGCCCGCAAGGAATTTCTGTATAATTAGCAAGTAAACAGACAAGTGGAACAATTGCAAATTGTGATAAGAAGCAAGAAAGGACACAAATGTTAGGGGCCAGCCCTGAGGAGCTGACATTTACAAACAGTCCTAAAAATCCCGAAGGAGTTCACTGTGCACATGGTGGAAAGGGCTTCCATGCTGAGGGCAGAGCCTGTGCAAAGACCCTGGGGCTGGTGGAAGGAGCGACTGTGAGGGAGAGTGTGGCATGGATGTGCGGGGAGGCAGTCGGGGGCAGGGAGGAGGTTAGGTTTATTCTGGCTCTCATGGGAAACCGTCGGCCAGTTTCAAGTATGAGAGTGGCATGGTCAGATTTCTATTCAGAGCATCCCTTCTGCTGTTTCATGCAGGATGGTTCATAGATGGGCAGCAGTGCAGTCACGGAGACCAGGTGAGCAAAGTCCCTGGACTAAAGTGAACTACAGAAGTGGTGAAGATGTAGAGAACTTTCTAGTGGATTAGAATGGAAGCGGGGAGGGAAACAAAGGTCCTCAGATGCTGACATTTAGGAGGTGACAGTTACTAAGATGGGAGAAATCTGGGAGGGCAGCGAGAGGATAGGTCTTGGGGGAGGACAGGTTTTGGGGAGAAGTCTCAAGTTCTCTTTGAAATCAGCGAGATTTGGCCGGGCGCGATGGCTCATGCCTGTAATCCTAGCACTTTGGGAGGCCGAGGCGGGTGGATCACGAGGTCAGGAGATCGAGACCATCCTGGCTAACACAGTGAAACCCCGTCTCTACTAAATGTACAAAAAATTAGCCAGGCGTGGTGGCAGGCGCCCGTAGTCCTAGCTGCTTGGGAGACTGAGGCAGGAGAATGGCGTGAATCCTGGAGGCAGAGCTTACAGTGACCCGAGATTGCGCCACTGCACTCCAGCCTGGGCGACAGAGTGAGACTCTGTCTAAACAAAAAAAAAAAAAAAAAAAAAAAATCAACGAGATTTGTTTGGTGGCACAAAACACCTTTGAAGCCAGTAGGTAACTGTAACCTTCCTTGTTCTTGTCACTCATTAATTGTATCATGTGCCATGATAATCTTCCCTTAGCACCACTTTGTACCAAGTACAGTCTTCCCTCAGCCCCACTTTGTACCTAGTACAGTCTTGCCTTAGTGCCACTTTGTACCTAGTACAGTCTTGCCTTAGTGCCACTTTGTACGTAGTAGTCTTACCTTAGTACCACTTTGTACCTAGTACAGTCTTCCCTTCGTATCGCTTTGTACCTTGTACAGTCTTGCCTTAGTACCACTTTGTACCTAGGTTTATACCCCATCCTACCCTCAGAAGTGAGCACAATTATTTGCTTGCAGTAGATGCTCAAGAAAGAATTGTTGCTGACTTGTCTGCACCAAACATTTCCAGCTTATTCAGAGCTCGACTCGAAAGCAAGGAAAAAGGAACTTGTTAAGGGGGAAGAGAGGCAGATGAAGGGTTGGGGGTTTTGTGGTGTTGATGATGAAATAGGTATTTTTCTAAAAAGAGATTTTAGCTGAATGATGAGGAAAAAATGAAAGAGTAGTTTTAGGGAACGCACCTGGATGTCTGGTCCTTGTGCCACCATTATTGGTCATATACTTGTAGCCTTGGGTCAGTTGGCTAGAGGTCACACACACTCACCTGTCTTTTCTTTCTCTTTCCATTTTTCCTCCTTTTCTCCTCCCCACTCTGTTATTCCCACCTTAGAGGAAAAAAGGCAAGGGAGGAGGAGGAAGAGGGGAGAAGGAGGGGGTAGGGGAAGGAGGGTAAGGATGAGGAGGAGGGGGTGGGAGTAAGAGGAGGAGGAGGAGGAGGAAAGGAGTAGGGGATGAGAAGGTAGAGAAGAAGGAAGATGGAGTGGGAGGAGGAGGAGGAGGAGGAGGGAATGGTAAAGCCACAGGCTTGACCCAGGTGTCCTAGGGGCAGGAGAATATGTAGCTGCTATGACACACAAACGTGAATGAGTCTAGAATAACCTCATTTCCCAAAAACCAACACAATGAACATAATTTTCACTTCCCAGTTTCCGTGTCCTGAAAGATTGAAGCCAGTGATGGCAGTACCACTTATTAACCTAAAGTGCATTTCCGTGATATGTCCCATATCCTGAGCTAGTAATTTTTGACAAAGCACAATAATGAAGCAAGCGTCTCGTGATTTTAAAAGCTAAGCACTTGCTGCATTTTTTTTTTTAAATTAAGTTATTTCTTCCCTGTAGGAAAGTAAAGAAATCCATGATAAAATAATAATTAAATGCTGACAATGCTAAATTTCTACCCAGCGTGAGCTGGCAGCAGTTTTATACCAAAACATTAGGTCATTTGAAGAAAAAAAAAATCTGATTAAATACCTCTGTAGGCTTTTCTGATTAGTTGTTCTTAAAAGAGTCAGTGACAGTAATGAAAGGGTGTCATTTGACAGCCGCAATTTACTTTTGAAAAAAAGGTAAAATAGTATAGTGTGTATGGGTGAGGTTTTTATAGGAATTTCTTGTTGGTCTTTACTCGTGGGATTTGTTTTACTAATCATCAGTTTCTAGCAGTTCCGAGAAGCCCACCGGCCAGGAATTATGTGAGATGAAAAGTAAGTGACATTCTGGGGTGAGGGTCACAGGGACAGCTTAACTGCCAGGATTTCTTCTCTTTCTTTTACCCCTTCTCCACACAGCAGGTTTTATATTTCCGGGGCGAAAAGACCTTGACACGAGCAGGTTAGAGAAATAAAATGTAGTTGCAAAGATTCTCCTTGCATCCCTCGTATTAATTTTCTGCGTTTGGCAGCTCCCAGTGTCTCTTTGTATTAAGTTGCTGTGGCATGAGGGCTGCAGGCCAGATTTGACGTGAAGATGGAATGATTATGTGGCATATGGTAAATGCAACCACCACCACTAATTACTCTTTCTTTCCACTTTCTCCTTGACTTCTACTTGTGGGCATAGGGTTCTGCAGTTTGAAAGTGGTTTCCTTTTTTTCATCTCCCCTTCCTTAGATATGAGACCAAATGCCTATTTTGGCTATGATGTGATAGAATCCTAGAGCTTTAAAGCTAAAAATGGCCTTAGGCCTCGTCTAGCCCAAACACTTCATGTCAAAGATGAGGACGGTGGGCCCAGAGGGCTTCACCTGGGCAGGGGTTGCAGAAGGGAGCCTGGAACTCGATCATGCCTCCCAGGTCCTGGGTGAGTCTGTGTTTTTCCTTTTCTGTCCTACCTCTTAAAAGTGGACATGAAGCCAGTGGATTCATTTCTCTGGGTTGCCATAACAAAAGTGCCACAAACTGGGTGGGAAAGCAACAGAAACTTATTCCCTCACAAGTTCTGGAAGCAAGGAGTCAAAATCAAGGTGTTGGCAGGGCTGTGCAGCCCAAAGTCTCCAGGAGGGGATCTGTTCCATGCCCTTCTCTTGGCTTCTGGTGTCGCTAGCAATTCTGGGCGTTCCTTGGCCTGGGGTAGCATAACCCCAGTCTCTGCCTCCATCATCACGGAGTGTTCTCCTTGTGTCTCTCTGTTGGTATCTCTTCTCTTTTTTTTTTTTTTTTTTGAGACGAGCTCTCCTTCTGTCGCCCAGGCTGGAATGCAGTGGTGCGATCTTGGCTCACTGCAACCTCCGCCTCCTGGGTTCAAGCAATCCTCCTGCCTCAGCCTCTCAAGTAGCTGGGATTACAGGAGTGCACCATCATGCCCAGCTAATTTTGTATTTTTAGTAGAGACAGGGGTCTTGTCATGATGGCCAGGCTGGTCTCGAACTCCTGACCTCAGGTGATCCACCCGTCAAGGCCTCCTAAAGTATTGGGATTACAGGCGTGAGCCACCGCCATCTTCTTTTCTTATGAGGACATCGTCATATTGGATTTAGGGCCCACCTTATTCCAAGATGACCTCATCTTAACTAATTGCAGCTGCAAGATCCTGTTTCCAAAATAAGGTCACATTCTGAGGTTCCGAGAGTTAAGACTTCCAACAGATCTTTTTAGGGGACTACAATTCAGTGCATACCAGGTGAGGTTGGGTAAGGTTTTTCCATGGAGGGTTTTTGGAGACTAAACTGCGGTGAATCATTACCACCTTCAGCTGTACTTTCAGAGCTTGCTCTGTCTTTATGCTTGTCCTGTCAAGTGAGGAACCTGAGTCCCGTCCATGTATTATTAATGATGATGATATGTAGCTTTCACTTTTAGCACGGAAGGAGAGCATATGAGTCAATCTGAGGATTAGCCATAAAAAACAAAAGTAAAGTTAGAAAGAATTCAGAGACGAGATTTGAGTTGCAGACATTTATTTGTAGAGATTCTCTGGGTTCTACCAAAAGCATTAAAGCTCTTCAGTTTGGAGGGTTGATTCTATTTATTTTTATATATATTCTATAATTATAATTTGGATTATTCTATATTATTTATTCTATATTTAGCAATCACAATGATCCTTTCTCCTTAACTATTATTTTTTCACTATCCCCTCACTTAAAATTCACCTTCTGGGCCAGGCACGGTGGCTCATGCCTGTAATCCTAGCACTTTGGGAGGCCGAGGCGGGTGGATTACTTGAGGTGAGGAGTTCGAAACCAGCCTGGCCAACATGGTGAAACCTCATCTCTACTAAAAAAATACAAAAAAAATTTAACTGGATGTGGTGGCGGGTGCCTGTAATCCCAGCTATTTGGGAGACTGAGGCAGGAGAATTGCTTGAACCTGGGAGGCGGAGTTTGCAGTGAGCCGAGATTGAGCCACTGTACTCCAGCCTGGGGGATAGAGTGAGACTCTGTCTCAAAAAAAAAAACACAAAAACCTTCTGGAAAGCTTTACCATGTTAATTTCTCCCATCCTATCATGCTGGGCAAAATCTGCAATGGCACGCCATTTCCTGCGGTCAATATCTCCTGCAATTGCCCCATTGACCCTCCCTCAAACAAACAGATCTGTTTTCTGATGCCCAAATGTCCCTCATACCTGCCTCTTCCATACTTTGCTCTGGCTTCTCTTGCTCTCGCAAGTGGCATCCCCTCCCCTTTCTGCCCATCTGAACACACCCACTCCTCAAAGGCTTGCATGCATCACCCTTCTTTGTGGATGCAGCCCGGACAACCCAAACAGGAAGCGATCTCCCCCTGAGTGAAGGTCTATAGAATTCTCTGTCTGTATCTTGTTTGACTCTCATAGGCCTGCCTTTTAGTGCCATCTATAGAAGTGGATTAGCAGCCACAAGACCTGTCTTCCATCATGGTTCTGCCATTGCCATTCTGTGTGGCTGTGGGACACTTGGGATACTGTCTGCCTCACTGCGGTTCTGAGAATCAGATGAGATAGAATATCATATTTATTTGCAACTCATCTATGAGAAGTACTATTCAAATATTTGTTACTTAATGTGTCTTTATGTACTCACCTGTAAAGTGGGACAGTACTTGGTGAGGATTAATTTAATAAAGCACATAAGACAGTCCTGGCTTATAGAAAGTCATCAGTAGTAGATAGCTGTCATCGTTGTGACATCTGCATTGTCAATGTCTTTGCAGATAGGACTGTAAGCCCCTTTAAGACAGAGGTTGTGTTTTGGCATCTCTTCGATGTACAGGATAGAACCTGATACTAGCTGCTTGGTCTATTTGCTGGGTAAACTGAAAGTCCCATTCTTGTTACTGTGTGCGGTACTTAGACTCTCATTTTTCTCTCTTTTCCCAAGACATTAAAATTCTCACTGACCACTCTTTAACCTGGAGGTTCTTAAATGAATAGAAATAAACTCTCTGACAGCAGTGTTGATTTTGGCTCTAAACCTAAATTAGTTTGATAGGTGAATTGCTGTGGTAACGCAGATGTCATCATTCAAAAGTGGCACAAATTCATTTTCTTTTGATACCTC
This sequence comes from Nomascus leucogenys, assembly GCF_006542625.1. Classification (NCBI taxonomy): domain Eukaryota; kingdom Metazoa; phylum Chordata; class Mammalia; order Primates; family Hylobatidae; genus Nomascus; species Nomascus leucogenys. Next base: position 16,231,090 of record NC_044402.1, read on the forward strand.
CTCATGAGGATGTAACCTGGGTATGTTTTGAAATGGAGTATCTTCTATTAGTTTAATTGAGCGTAGTTTTGACAGCATCAAGGTTTGTGTGATGTCCTTGTAATAACCCTTTGAAGGTCTACATGAGGCCAGAATTGTTCTACACATTGTGGGGGAGTTTCTGGTACAGTGTTCTGTTCTACCATCCTGTATAGAGTAGCTGGGTAAATAATAGTGGATAGGCCGGGCACGGTGGCTCACATCCGTAATCCCAGCACTTTGGGACGCTGAGGCAGGTGGATCATTTGAGGTCAGGAATTCAAGACCATCCTGGCCAACATGGTGAAACCCCGTCTCTACCGAAAATACAAAAATTAGCTGGGCATGGTGGTGCATGCCTGTAATCCCAGCTACTTGGGACGTGAGACTTGAGAATTGCTTGAACCTGGGAGGCGGAGGTTGCTGTGAGCCAAGATCGCGCCACTGCACTCCAGCCTGGGCGACAGAGCAAGACTCTGTCTCAAAAAAACGAACAACAACAACAAAAAAGTGGATAAATAAGAAGAAATAGAAAAACCCTGCAGACGACAACTTGGAAGTAAAATTTTAGTATGTTGCTTAAAATACTTGGTACGATCTGTGTACACACGTACTCAAATTTGCCAACTGTGTACTGTTTGATATTAGCAAATTGTTGAATTCCTTTTGACTTTGGGTATTACTTACCTGTACATTTTTCACACCAAGTCCAAGTATACCCATCCCTATTTTCTCTGTGGACATAAAGATAGAAATCCCTTTGGGAGCTAATATATTTCTTTTCTCTTCATATACCAATATGATGCCTAGAACGGCATGGACGCTTAAAATCTGTTGACAATTGATTTTCTTCCTAGCACATATAATTTAGGTAATTCTGTCAAGACTTAGTGATGTGGCAGTAAAATTAGTGATGTTTATTTAGGAGTAGTTTTCTGGTAAGAGGTTGAATGGGGAAATGTTAAACTCCTACTTCCTAGATACAGCTACAGGGAGAGGAGGAAGAGTCATGTTATTTGATATGATTGTAAATTAACATAACCCCCCTGGAACTCCTTTTCCTACACATGCAGTTCCTTCCTTCAGGATCACACCAACCTAAAGGTAAAGCCAGAGCAATAGTAATGTTTATAGACCATCTTTCTCATAAATGCCACTGCTCACTATTGTACATGTAAGTCTTTTTCAAGTATTTTTGGAAGACCTCCCTCTGCTACCATATTTCCCTAATGTCTGTGAAACTAAGTACCCACCAGGCGCGGTGGTTTACGCCTGTAATCCCAGCACTTTGGGGGGCCAAGGCAGGTGGATCACCTGAAGTCAGGAGTTTGAGACCAGCCTGAGCAACATGGTGAAACCCCGTCTCTACTAAATACAAAAAGTTAGCTGGGCGTGGTGGTGCATGCCTGTAATCCCAGCTACTTGGGAGGCTAAGGCAAGAGAATTGCTTTAACCTGGGAGGTGGAGGTTGCAGTGAGCCGAGATTGCACTATTGCACTCCAGCCTGGGCAACAAGAGTGAAACTCCGTCTCTAAACAAACAAACAAACAAAATACTGCCTTTGAAGATGTCCTGAGGCCACCGTGAGGCCTCACGCTTTTATCACGGAGGACACCCATTGGCGATGCCCAACCAGCCATGCATCTTCTTTTACCTCCTCTCCAGGGCTGCATGGATCTCCGTCTTCTGCTCCAGGTAGAAGCCGTTCTGTATTCCCAGTCATCTCAGCTGAGGCTTCACCGGAAGGCACCCAAACTCCCTTACCTGTTCTTGATTGCCAGTGTCCTTTCCAATTGGTCCAGGAATGAGTGTGGCAATTGCTACCTTTTTAAATAACCTGGAGCACCTCTACTGGGGCTATATCTAGAGGCCACAAAGCAGAGTTACCAAAGGGAGACCTGGTTTCCAATGCCAGCTTGTTTACTGACTGGTAGGTTCCTTGAGGATGTTAGTGACCTCCTCTGCAAGCCACGTGGATGTGTATAAAGTGCTTATGCCAGTAACTGGCCCTGTAGTACACATTTACTTTTCTTTTGAATATCTTCAGAGATAACAAAGCCTAAATCTTTGGAAAGCAGGTAATAGTTGCTGGGTTATGTTAATGTTTGGTCTATAACGATAGGCCATTATAAAGAAATGAGACTCAGATTTGTAAACTGGCTGTGGAGTCAATTCTAAAATTAGTGAGAAGATATACTACTATTCGTAAAGGCAGTCTATTCCAGGGCTGGGTGTTTGCTGTCCAGAGCTTCTGCGTCACCACTGAGTTCTGTAGGTAACTTAGGGATGGGGTATGGTTCCCTATCCTTGTATCTAGGGCAGACAGTCCCTTTGAGGGGGTGGCCCCCATGTTCTCTGCCCATCCCCGTATCCAGGGGCTGCACATTGCCGCAGCCTGGCCAGTCCCTTACCTGTGTTCATGATACGGTTTTTCTCTGTGTCCCCACCCAAATCTCATGTTGAACTGTAATCCCCAGTGTTGGGGGAGGGACCTGGTGGAGGTGACTGGATCGTGGAGGCAAATTTCCCTCTTGCTGTTCTCGTGATAGTGAGTGAGTTCCCACAAGATCTAGTTATTTAAAGCTGTGTAGCACTCCCCCGCTTCTCTCTCTCCTGTCGCTATGTGAAGATTTTGCCTGCTTCCCCTTCACCTTCCTGCATGATTGTAAGTTTCCTGAGGCCTCCCCAGCCATGCTTCCTGTTCAGCCTGTCAAACTGAGTCAGTTAAACCTCTTTTCTTTATAAACTGCCCAGTCTCAGGTAATTCTTTATAGCAATGTGAGCATGGACTAACACAGCTCACTACTGGTTCATGTGAGGAAGACTAGCCTCACAGACCCTCACTGTTTTTGGAAGACCCCCTCCTCCCCTGAAGTGTATCTGAGAGCTGGGGTGGCTGCCTCTGTGTCCCCAGCTATTGCTTCCCTGTCCCAGCTCTAAAGAGAATAACTTCACTCGCTCCCTGACACCCTCCACTCAGTGTTCAGATGAGCTTTGCTTCTGCATACTGTTTTTACAAAGAAGTTCTTTTTTTATTTAAAATTTTATTTTATTTGCTACATTTTTTTTTTTTTTAAAGATGGAATCTTGCTCTGTTACCAGGCTGGAGTGCAGTGGCGCAATCTCGGCTCACTGCAACCTCCGCCTCCCGGATTCAAGTGATTCTCCTGCCTCAGCCTCCCAAGTAGCTGGGACTACAGGTGCCCACCACCACGCCCGGCTAATTTTTGTATTTTGAGTAGAGACGGGGTTTCACCGTGTTGGGCAGGATGGTCTCGATCTCCTGACCTGGTGATCTGCCCTCCTCAGCTTCCCAAAGTGCTGGGATTACAGGTGTGAGCCACCACGCCCGGTCTTATTTGCCACATTGTTTAGAGATGGAATCTTGCTCTGCTACCAAGGCTGGAGTGCAGTGGTGATCAAAGCTCACTGCAGCCACAACTTTCTGGGTTCAATAAATCCTCCCAGTTCAGCCTCCCAAGTAGCTGAAACTACAGGCACATGCCACAACATCTGGCACATTTTTGTATTTTTTGTAGAGATGGGGTTGGGGCGTGGGTGGTCTCACTATATTGCCCAGGGTGGTCTTGAACTTCTAAGCTCAAGTGATCCTCCCACTTTGGCCTCCCAAAGTAAAGTGCTGGGATTACCGGTGTGAGCCACTGAATCTGTCCTGTTTGCATAAGTTCTGCTACGTCATGTTAAAAAAAAAAAAAAAGAGTCCTATGACTTTGTTTCCACACTTTTCTTTGGCAGCGCTGTGTGTTCCAGAAAGGGTGGGCAAGAATGCGAGGGGGTAAAGCAGAAAAAGTTTCATATTAAGAAGTCTAAGCGTGCTCAAATGTGAGTGGGTCACACGAGATGCACTAAGCGTCTCAGTCAGCTAATAACAATCAGCTCGTGGCCCACCCGGCCCTGCTGTCGCCCCAACCTTCCAGCTGTGAGCCTGCGGCAGCTGGGACAGTGGTGTACCCAACCTGCTCCTTGCTCACCTCTGGCATAGCTGGGTCTGAGCTCCAGAACATGGCATCTCTCCTCCCTGCACCACCTTCCCTGAGGGCTGGGGCCTGCCCAAGGCCTCGGACTCATCCTGACCTGAGGCATTGTTCAAGGAGTTTGATCCCAGAATCCTCATCACCTAGTCCAGCCTTGACCTTGAGTCTCAGTTCTTTCTGTTGATTTTCCAGACTGGTACCCAGATTCCTACCTTGTTTTTGAGCCTTAAACTGCGGTCTTGTTTCCCTGGCTGAGAACCCTGGAAACGAGGGTCCTGTGCTCAGCCATTCCCCATCCACTTAGGAGAGCCTGCTTCTTAACACCTGCCCCACAGGTGGGGTCCTGCTTGCTCCAGCAGACGGTCTGCCTGTCACCTTCGATGTCTGTACCATTGCATTCCTGGATGACCCATTTCGTGGTTCGGTCACTATGTCCAGGTCATTATGTTTTCTGACTTCATACTACGTTTTGCCTGCACTACCACTTGTATTTTTGCTACCCTACCTTTTGTGCTTCTGGCTAAAATAGCTAGCTAGCTAGACAGGAGTTGTCTGGAGAAGTACAAATGAGTCTTTAAAACCCATCCTCAGTGCCCCATCAGTAACTACACATTGTGAATTTTTACATCTATAAGGTTACTCTATTTTAAAGTAGTTTTGTCTGTATTTGCTTCTTTGCCTGATGTATTGGCTTTAGTACCTAATTCTTTTTTTGTTTATTTGTTTGTTTTTGAGACAGAATCTCGCCCTGTCGCCCAGGCGGGAGTGCAGTGGCATGATCTTGGCTCACTGCAACCTTTGCTTCCCGGTTCAAGTGATTCTCCTGTCTCAGCCTCCCAAGTAGCTGGGATTACAGGCACGCACCACCATGCCCGGCTAATTTTTGTATTTTTACTAGAGATGGGGTTTTGCCATGTTGGCCAGGCTATTCCTAAACTTCTGGCCTCAAGTGATCTACCCGCCTCAGCCTCCCAAAGTGCTGGGATTACAGTTGTGAGCCACCGTGCCCCCCTTTGGTACCTCATTCTTGCATAACATGAGACCCACCTCTTCTCTATGTGGTGTCAGAAACCTCCTTCCGATGCTTGCAACAGAATCTGTGCCTTCAACTTCTGCCACACCCCAGCAAGCAATTCTGCTGAAGCCCCACCAATAGGCCTTGTCCACAGCTAACCAGGCGAGGTTAAGCCATAGTCCAGGATATGGGCCAGCTCCTGGGGCTGGCTGGCTGAAACCAGTAGTGGTGCTGGTAGGTGTCTGCAAGAGCTCCATTAGATTCCCTTGGAATGATCCCCTATTCAAGGATCGTGCTGAACTGGCACATCTCACCACCTTATGTATGGGACAGGATCTCCATCAGACTATAGGGCAATCTCTGAACCATCCTGACATGTTCATGAAACCTAGGATATACTAACCCCCCAATAAGAGTGGGAATTGGGAGAAGAGTTTTTCTTATCTTTCTATGGAAAGGACTACTCTTGAGAGGAAATGAACCAATTAATGTACTAACCAAAGGATGAAATCAGCACCTTTTGCTAAAGGTGTGAGTTCAGGTTTATGAAATACTGCTCATCATATGTTTTGGCCACACTGGCCTTGAGGACAGTCAAGAGCTGGGTGACCATCACTGGGTTTTGGATCTGAGCTCCAATCCCATTTGTTAATAGCACAAGAGTACTAAACCACAGCTTCCATAAATAAACCACTGCCACACTCCCTGAGTTCTTTCCCACACCACAGGTTCCGGTGTCTTGTCTATACCCCAAGTGCTCAGAGGCAGCTCTAATTATGTTTTGCCTCTTTCTGTTTTTGCCTCCATCATCCATACCTTTGGCTCCCTTGCTCTGTCACCCCACAATGTAGAGCAGAATACAGCTCTTCCCATCCCTTTCCCAAATCAGCAGGGCACTTTCCATCCCACAGCCCTTCTCTGGTAGACCAGAGACCAGATTGCCAGGGATAAGCCGGAGATGGCTTGGGAATCAATATCTTAGGTTGAACCCACAGGCATTCCTTGTAAGTAGCCAAAACGTGGCAGGCCCACATGACTTGTCACCTTTCTCTTCCTTTGGGTACATTCTTTGCCCTCCTGGGAGGCTCCTCCCTTTACCCCTCCCTAGGAGTTGGTGCATTCATTTATTTATTCATTCTCTCTCCCAAATCATTCAGTATTAGAAGGCCTGTCCAAGATACCAGATCTCCAGGGGTAGGTATGCAGATAGTCCCTCCTAATTTCCCTCCACCCTCAATGCCCTGCCTCTACCCAGTGAGAACAGGTTAATACATTGATGAGGCACATAGTGAGTCTGATTCTTGTCTTTTTTTTTGTTGTTTGAGATGGAGTTTCACTCTTGTTGCCCAGGCTAGAGTGCAATAGCGTGATTTTGGCTCACTGCAACCTCCACCTCCTGGATGCAAGGGATTCTCCTACCTCAGCCTCCCGAGTAGCTGGGATTACAGGCATGTGCCACCACGCCTAGCTAATTTTGTATTTTTAGTAGAGATGGGGGTTTCTCCATGTTGGTCAGGCTGGTCTCAAACTCCCGACCTCAGGTGATCTTCCCGCCTCAGCCTCCCAAAGTGCTGGGATTCTTGGCATAAGCCATCCCACCCGGCCTCTGATGCTTGTCTTTAGGCTTTGGCCCAAATGACAAAATGGGAGCAAATAAAGTTTTAGTATCCCTTAAATTTTGCTTGTTACATGATGAAAACTGGCCAGGTAAATAGAAAGTATAAATTCATCATTAGAGAAAAAGAGAATATTTTCTTTCTAATCTTTTCTACAATCTAAGAGGCATTTTGATGTAGTACCAACACATGCACACACACCCACACACCACACACAGCCCCACATACACACGCACACACACGTCATGAACTAGAAGGTAAGCTTTATGAATGCCAGTCCTGGCTACAAACTTACAACGGGGTCTTTGGTCAAATCTCCTAACCATCTAAACCTTGGCTCTTTTGGCTATAAAAAAGAAATAATATTTTATGCCTCCTTACCTGGTTATTGTGATTATCAAATTAGGATGAATGAATGGGCTTAGAAAACTAGAAAGCACTGTCCAAAAGACCAGTCTAGATATTATTTCCTAGAGACTGCCTTTAATAAGGAACAGGAAGTACTAGAAAATCACCTAAGATATGAACATGCAGTTGACAGAAAATATACATGGCTCTTAAGCATATGACAAGATGCTTATCCTTACTGCTAATAAGAGAAACATAAACTAGCCTTAAGAGATTGTTTTTACCTGTTCAATTAGTGAAGCTGGTAATACTCTTTTTTTTTTTTTTTTTTTTTTTTTTTTTTGAGACGGAGTCTCGCTCTGTCACCCAGGCTGGAGTGCAGTGGCACGATCTCGGCTCACTGCAAGCCCCGCCTCCCGGGTTCACGCCATTCTCCTGCCTCAGCCTCTCCGAGTAGCTGGGACTACAGGTGCCCGCCGCCACGCCCGGCTAATTTTTTGTATTTTTAGTAGAGACGGGGTTTCACCGTGGTCTCGATCTCCTGACCTCGTGATCCACCCGCCTCGGCCTCCGAAAGTGCTGGGATTACAAGCGTGAGCCACCGCGCCCGGCCGAGAATACTCTTACTTTCTATGGAGAGGACTACTGTTGAGGGAATGGCTGAGGTGAGAAGCAGAGCCTCCTCCTGTCGCTGATGGCAGTATAAGTTGATACGTTTCTCCACGGGAAGCAAATTGATCATATTAATTGCAACTGAAAATGCATATGTTTGGCCAAGCAGTTCCATTTCTTGATATTTATCCTACAGATGTACTTGCACTTGTACAGCGTAAGGCAGCTCTAGATATACTCATAGGGAATGATCTCTGACGTATGTTAAGTGAAAAAAGCAGAGTGCAGAGCAGTTTACAAAAAAACCCCATTATTTTAACAAAAGAAAGAAATGCTAATATTTGGCTGGGTGCGGTGGCTTATGCCTGTAATCCCAGCACTTTGGGAGGCCAAGGTGGGTGGATCACCTGAGGTCAGGACTTTGAGACCAGCCTGACCAACATGGTGAAACCCAGTCTCTAATAAAAATACAAAAAAAATTAGCCAGGCATGGTGCTGGGTGCCTGTAATCACAGCTACTCGGGAGGCTGAGGCATGAGAATCGCTTGAACCTGGGAGGCTGAGGTTTCAGTGAGCTGAGATCACGCCACTGCACTCCAGCCTGGGTGAAAGAACGAAACTCCGTCTCAAAAAAAAAAAAAAAGAAAAAAGAAAAAAAGAAATGCTAGTATTTACATAGATTATATCTGAAATGATGCAGCAGTAGATTTAGATTTAGATAATTATTTTAGGTTTTTCTCTTTCTTTTCTTTTTGCCTTTTCAGTAGTATTTGTTGTTTCTTGTTAGTTTTTTTGCTGTTGAGAAGTAGAGCTGAGTGGCTGGCCACAGAGGTGAGAAAGTTTTCACTGCATATTCTTGATAACTTTTTGAAGTTTATACTATATCCAGATATTACCATTTTAAAAAATTGTAACGGAACAAAAGTAAATGGAAAACCAAAAGTGAACAACAACAAATATAACCAAAGCCCCAACTCTCCTTCTTCCAATAAGATAAAAACGAAAGAAAGAGGCCGTGTATGGTGGCTTATGCCTGTAATCCCAGCACTTTGGAAGACCTAGGCAGGAGGATTGCTTGAGCTCAGGAGTTCGAGACCAGCCTGGGCAACATATGAGCCCTCACCTTTACAAAAAAATAAAAAAATAGTAGGCCGGGCGCGGTGGCTCATGCCTATAATCCCAGCACTTTGGGAGGCCGAGGAAGGCAGATCACGAGGTCAGGAGTTCGAGACCAGCCTGGCCAACTTGGTGAAACCCTGTCTCTACTAAAAATACAAAAATTAGCTGGGTATGGTGGCGGGCACCTGTAATCCCAGCTACTCCAGAGGCTGAGGCAGGAGAATCGCTTGAACCCATGAGGTGGAAGTTACAGTGATATGAGTTCGTGTCACTGCACTCCAGCCTGGGCGACAGAGCGGGACTCTGTCTAATAAACAAACAAAACAAAACAAAACAAAAAAAATGAAGAAGAAAGTCACTTTTAGTGGAATTAGTATCTTTTTTTCTTTCTACCCTCTGTCTTGCTTGACTTTCGTATGCCTTCTTGTTTGTTAGGGTAAAGCTATTTTCCTTTTACTATTTAGGCTCTGGAAAACTAACCTGTGTTGACTCCTTACAACTGCAAAAAGTGATTTTATTTTCAATGTTCTAATGAACCAAAAAGTCCTGACTGCGCTTTCCCCTTGATCTGCCAGTCTTTATTTCTGAGATCCGAGTAATCCTTGAGAAGTTGTGATCATCAAACCTAACCTAGATACTCCCTTTCCCTGACTTCCCGATGAGCAATGGAGTTGGCTGGAAAGGCTTGTGGGGCCTGCTGCACAGGGAATTCATCTCCAGGGTAATTAGATAGATGTTCAAGGGGCTGAGGATCCTAATTGGGGTGTCAAACATCTTGAGATGTGACTCAAGTTCTGCCTTCCTGCTTCATTAGGAATTAAAAGTTAGTATTTGGTCATTTTTACCTCCTGAGTTTTGCTTTCTAAATCTATTTTACGCTTTTTTTATTTTCACTTTCATGTTATTGAGTAAAGGGCTCCTTTAGGCTCATCTTTTAACTCAATTAACCCACAAGCACCACTTTATAGTCTTTCCCTACCAGACTGTCCTCATTATGTAATTATGGGGAACTGTGTGGCTTCTTGGCTATGAAGGCCAAATGTAGCCCCCCACACCAGAAATGATTTCTTGACAATTGTCTTTTTTTTTTTTTTTTTTTTTTTTTTGAGACAGGGTCTCGTTCTGTTGCCCAGCCTGGAATGCAGTGGCGACATCACTGCTTACTGCATTCTTAACTGCCTGGTCTCAAGTGATCCTCCCACCTCAGCCTCCCTAGTAGCTGGGACCACAGGCACACGACACCATGCCCAGCTAACTTTTGTATTTTTTGTAAAGATGAGGTTTCACCATTTTGCACAGGCTTGCCTTGAACTCCTGACCTCAAGGGATCCTCCTGCCTTGACCTCCCAAAGTGTCTTGACAATTTTCTCATAGAGGCCCACCATAAACGCCTGCCAAATGGGGTGTTTGAAAGAGTCCCTTCATGTTGACTCACCATCACTTTTTGCTTTTTGGAGACGGAGTCTCGCTCTTTCACCCAGGCTGGAGTGTTGTGGTGCGATCTTGGCTCACTGCAACCTCCACCCACTGCAGCCTCCGCCCACTGTGACCTCAGTCTCCTGGGTTCAAGCGATTCTCCTGTCTCAGCCTCCCAAGTAGCTGGGATTACAGGCACGCGCCACCACGCTCAGCTAACTTTTGTATTTTTAGTAGAGACGGGGTTTTGGCATGTTTGCCAGGCTGGTCTCAAACTCCCAACCTCAGGTGATCTGCCTGCCTTGGCCTCCCAAAGTGTTGGGATTACAGGTGTGAGCCACTGTGCCCAGCCTCCCCAACACTTTTAATTAGGAGAATTCACACAACCCATGTGGAGACACCCTCCAGGCCCCTGCAAGGAGTTTGTTTTATTGTGTACATAGACAATTTAGAGTAAAAACCTCATTTGAACCAAGGGTTATGTTTATGCTTCTATTGCGAACTAAAATTATTTGGTTGTTTGAATGGGTTCAGCTTATTTATACATTATTATTATGTATAAGTCAGAGATAATACACGTGACGGTGACACATATGTGAACTGCATGCTCGTATTTGCTGGTAGAGACTTGAGTTTAGCTGATATTTTCACAGGATTTTTCTGGCCCCACTTAAGTAAACAAATAGTTATATCCTTCACAAAACAACTGAACACACAATTTGGAGTGATTTTTCAGATGCTTTTTACAATGATTGGCCCAAGGCCTATCTTAACATCATGTACTATAGAAGCAACCGTACGCTTTTCTTTGAAGAAGAAAGATAAATCTCAAGGCAACAGATTTCCTTCTGTTTTCCTTCAAGTGTTTGGCTCCAATTCAGTAATTAATTTTACGGAGATCATCAGACCATGGTAACAGCAGCATGTGATATTCTTACCTTTTCTTAGGTGACTAGTACTAGGTTCCTAGAATCTCTGGGTTCCCAGCTTTTGGGGGTGTTGCATGAGAATTTTTGCTGTGGCGTGAGATTAAAACAAAAACAGACCAAACAGCTCTGGGAAGCAGTTCTGATGTCTGGGATTTAGTCATGGGTGAGGCCCTAAAAATAGAGTGTACCCCTAGATGGGTATCTAGCAGAAAGGAAAGAGGAAAGGTAGGGGTGGGGGCAACCAGGCCTTCGTTCCACAAGCGTGTCATGAGTACCTGCTACATACTCGACACCGTGCTGGCTGGAGACACAGTGTGCAGGGATAGAATGGTCCACCAGATATACAGGACCTGCCGTGAGGGGACTACACACTCGTGCAGAAGCCCTAGAGGACTGTGTGGGGCAGCAGCTGGCACATGGCCCTCCTTTCCTGGCTCCTCGTGGGAAAAGATACCAGCACTGTGAACTCTGTATCTTGGAGGGAGCTGAGTGCTGTGACCTTTTTTGTCGGGGGTGTGAGATGGGTTGTAGGGATCTAGTGGTGTTGGGAGGAAGGACAAGTGTTAGTAAGACAGGTTGGACCTGGGACGGGTTGAAGGGATAGTGGATGGATCAGAACCTATTCTGCTTCTAGGATTTTGGCTTTAGTGTCAGAAAACTGATCTGATTGTGCAGAAGACAGGAAATCAAGGAAATTAACCCCAGAAAGTTAGACCCACAGCTCTTGAGCCCCTTAGCACAGTCGGGTGCCCCATGTAAAGGATGTTGTCCTCCACCTCACCATCCTATCACTTGCTGCTTAATAAGTCAGCTCTTTTGCCTTCTGCTGCAGTGAAAACATTTCTACAATTCTTGGTAAGTAAATGGAGTCTTAAAGCTTAAACCTCTATCCCGGGCAAGGAACCAAAGGATGTCATTGTGCATAACTTCAAAGGCTGATAAGATGTTTCAGGTCTCTGCTCTCTGAAAGAGTTTCTTTCTTTTAAGGCGAGCCAGAAACATTCGTGTGTGCGTCCCACCGTTATTCTAACAAGAAGTAGAAGACTGTTTCTTCCCTGCATGTCTGCAGAGGCTCTAGTTTGCCTGCCCCTGCCCCACAGAAAACAGTCCCTCGCTCTCTCCACCTTACGATGATTGCATTGTGTTTTGGATGATGGATATCCAGCAAGCATGGTATTAAAAGCAGTACCTTTACTTCTGGGGAAGAGTCAAAAAACAGTGGTCGCAGTTATACCATTTCTGTGTTTGCATAAAGCAGTCGCCCGAGGACTCAGGAGTTGTTGATTTTTGTTGTGGATTATGACTGATGTGGTATGAGCTGGTGAAAAATAAGTGAGCTGCCCTCTCCCCATCTCTGATCATCCACTGTTGGACATCTCTTGGTGACAAGTCACACAGGTGTAGTGCAGAGTGTGCCGTTTGTCAAGGACATCTGTCTTTCTTTTTCAGTTTTATCCCTAGGTAATGCAGAGTTTGTTGGTTTCTCTCTGTCACCGGCAGACAATTTGGCCCAGCAGACACCCTCAACCTATGAAAGAATGAGTGGGAGATTTTTCAGTAGATTGTCCAGGAAATGGGGAAGGGCTGGCAGTGCTACTGGAAGTGTTTGCTGTGCACTGTACATTATTTCACGCAGAATGTCTTCCAGCTATAACAAGTTTTTTATACATTTTGATTTGGAAAATGAAGACCTGCCCTGTCAAGTCTAGGAGGATAAGGCCTCAGAATGGAAGGGGATGCGGTCCATGTAAGGATTCATTTACCCCAGAGAGGGGTGGCGGAACGTGGATGTTTTGATGGCCAAAGACCACAGAGCTTCCTTTGTGTCTCATAGCATGGTGTTTGGAGCTCATGGGTGCTCAGTCAGTGCCTGCCAGCTGCATGATAAAGGTGTAATTTAGAGTACTAGTGTTTGCTTGTAGTTCTCCTGTTCTTCATCTGAATTCTTGGCCTGGAGGATGGAGGCAAAACTCTCTAGTCCTGCTTGTGATGCCGTCATGCATTACCGTGGCTCACAGGCATCACGCTGAAGGAGCATTAGCCGGCCTGCCAGAAAGAAATGTAATGTGAATGAAGACTTGGGAACCTCACAGTCTGAAGCTCCCATCCTCGCATTCCAGGCTGATGCCCTCAGGCAGACTGGAGATAGCTTAATACAAGCATATTTGTAACACTCTGGCTCCATCCAGATCAAAGGGCAGGGAGCTCGCTTGGGTTGCAGCCTCCAAGATGAAAACTGGACCCTGAAGTGAGCCTGTGCGACTTGGCCATGCCTTGAATCTGAAAAGAAATACCAGTTCTGTTATGGGTGTTTGAACCATCAGATGGAAACATTGAAGTCTCTTTGCCAATAATAAATTGGATTTAATTCCTCCCTCACCCTGCCCCCACCTTGGACTAGTATAAGATTTGGGGTTTGTTCTAAAGTGGTGCTTCTGTTTTGGGGGATATTGGGGAGTAGGAAGTGAGCTCACACAAGCCACTAGGTGCTGGAGTGCCTGGGGCCAGAGAGGGCTCTGCTCAGAGGATGCGTCTTTCCGGATGTTTCGAATGTCATTGTAATTGGGATTTTTGAAGGCTAAGAGGAGCCTTGCTTTCTTTTCTCAAATAGACCATGGACAGGCGTTGGTGTTTTTGTTGCCTGAATTAGCTTTTAACAGATTCTTCAATTCCATGGATTAGTTAACATTTCAAAAGAAAATGTTCTTTTTTTTTTTTTTTTTTCAAATAAGGACTTTAAAAATTACCATTTGTTATCACTATAATTTCATAAAACAAAAGGCCTTTCAAATAACACATGAGTAAGAATTTAATTTCAGAATAAAGAGTATTTAAAAATATAATACATTTAACATTATAAATTTCTTTTTTTTTTTTTTAGATGGAGTCTCACTCTGTCGCCAAGGCTGGAGTGCAGTGGCATGATCTCAGCTCACTACAACCTCCGCCTCTCAGGTTCAAGCAGTTCTCCTGTCTCAGCCTCCCAAATAGCTGGGATTACAGGCGCCCGCCACTACGCCTGGCTAATTTTTGTATTTTCAGTAGAGACAGGGTTTCACCATATTGATCAGGCTGGTCTCGAACTCCTGACCTCAGGTGATCCACCTGCCTTGGCCTCCAAAAGTGCTGGGATTACAGACGTGAGCTACCGTGCCTGGCACATTATAAAAAACTTAATACCTTGTTCTGATATTTCTCATTTTGAAAACTTTGTCACTGACCAGTGTTGGCTGTGAGCAGGTATTTGAAAACAATTGTGTTAGGCTACCTAGATCTTGTAATATATAGGCATATATACATACATACATATATATAAATTGAAAAGAAAAATCATCATTATTATGGTAATAACTTACATTTACTTTAAGCTTCTAATTATAGAATACTTTTACGTACATTATCCCATACGATTAGTTAGTGTATGCCTTTGAAACATAAATTAGTCTTAATAGCCTAAGCTAAATGAAGTCTAGTGTTTAAATAAATTGTTGGTGTCCTAGAGTCAAATATGAATAATTTTAAAATTATCTACCGCTTTGATTTTTCCGTCTCTGTTACCCTGCTATATCAGCAAGAGTAAATAAGTAATGCTGTGACATGTGCACATCTTTATAACCATATATGTAGCCTAGCTGCATGCATGCATATATTCTGACAAACATAAATATACATGTGAGGAATAATTAGGAAATGATATAAAATACCGTCTGAGAAAATCTTGGAAATATGTAGGGCAGAGATTAAGGGTGGGAGGGAGAGAAAGCGCAGGCAGGAGTAAGCAAGTGAAAGGTAATTTTTACTCTAAGTGAATGGGATGTTTCTTGTCCCAAAGCTGTGTTTAAAAACACACATATATTTTTTATTTCAACTCAAGTGTTCTGTCATGAATAATTGAACAGAGGTGTGTCCAGTGTTGAATGCTGTCTTTGAACAAGAGAAAGTATTTTCCCTTTGCCAGTTCCCCCTTCAACCTCCTACTTTCTCTCCTAGGGTTAGAGACTGGCTTCCTGAGATTCCCTAGAGGAGATAACTAGCTTCGGAATTCTGGGTTGCAAGGATGTCTGTGAAGCAAAATCTCCTGGCAAATTGCTAAATCACCAGCTTTATTTCGAAGACTCTCAACTAAGCTAGAACTTCAGTTAGGCATTATTTAAGTAATCAGTTAATTCAGGCAGTGATCATTCAACAAACATTCACATCAGCCTTGGTGCTGGGCAGTAATGGAGGGTAAGATAGAAATAGTATCTACCTGTGGGAGCTCACGGTCCGTTGGGGAGATGGGCAAACTAGGAAGTAACAAATAATTGGTTACAAATGATAATTTCTAGACAGGAAACAAATGGGATGCTATTATCAATAAATCTGAAAGAAGCAATGTGACATACTCCTCAGGCAATGTGAAAATTCTAGTGGTAATCAACAATTAACAATTGCTTGAGGTCAGGAGTTTGAGACGAGCCAGGCCAACATGGTGAAACCCCATCTCTACTAAAAATACAAAAAAAAAACAAAAAACAAAAACCAAATAAACAAAAAAACCAATTAGCCAGGCATGGTGGCACGTGCCTGTAGCCCCAGCTACTTGGGAGACTGAGGCAGGAGAATCACTTGAACCTGGGAGGCAGAGGTTGCAGTGAGCCAAGATTGTGCCACTGCACTCTAGCCTGGGCAACACAGCAAAACTATGTCTCAAAAATAAATAAATAAATAAATAAATAAATAAATAAATAAATAACCTAGTGTCCGGTATTCTGTTATAGAAGCCCAACATACAATGACTGTGGTTATCCAATTTCACATTCTCATCAGCAATCTGATTACAGGTGTGAGCCACCTTGCCCTGCTTCTGTTCTTTCTAAATTACCTAGTGTCAGGGCCGGTGTGGTGGCTCGAGCCTGTAATCCCAGCACTTCGGGAGGCTGAGACCAGTGGATCGCTTAAGGTCAGGAGTTCGAGACCAGCCTGTCCAACACGGTGAAACCCCGTCTCTACTAAAAATACAAAAATTAGCCAGGTGTGGTGGCAGGTGCTTGTAATTCCATTTATTTGGGAGGCTAAGGCAGGAGAATTGCCTGAACCTGGGAGGCGGAGGTTGCAGTGAGCCGAGATAACGCCACTGCACTCCAGACTGACTGACAGAGGGAGACTGTGTGTGTATATATGAATGTTTGCATATGTATATGTGTGTATGTGTATGCGTATGTGTATGCATATGTGTATATATACATGTGTATGTATATACATATATGTGAAAAGGGCAAAGGTTATACAGGAAATTTGGTTTGCCTTTATAATATGAAAAATTATTTTAAGAAAAGCAGCTACTGGGGCCAGGTGCGGTGGCTCACGCCTGTAATCCCAGCACTTTGGGAGGCTGAGGCGGGTGGATCACGAGGTCAAGAGATTGAGACAATCCTGGCCAACATGGTGAAACCCCGTCTCTACTAAAAATACAAAAAATTAGCCGGGTGTGGTGGCAGGTGCCTGTAGTCCCAGCTACTTGGGAGGCTGAGGCAGGAAAATCACTTGAACCTGGAAGGTGGAGCTTGCAGTGAGCCGAGATTGCGCCACTACACTCCAGCCTGGCAACAGAGCGAAACTCCGTCTCAAAAAAAAAAAAAAAGAAAAAAGAAAAGAAGATATTGGGAAAAAATCATTGCCTCTTAATTTTTCCATGGCTTCTCATTACTGAATAATTCTCTGTAAAACAACCATTTACTAGGCTATTTACAGGAAGCAAAAAGCACTCCCATAGAAAGGGTAAAGCTGTTTGGCTGACTTAATATTCATACCATAGATTCTTCTTTCTACATCTTGGAGCTAACAGTTTGATCGGATAGCACAGATGATCCAGAAACCTAAAAAGTTTTAATTTTTCAGGGGTTATGTTTACATGCCGTTGTGTTCTCCTCCAGTGAAAAACAAAATCGTCTAACCTTGATTGAGCGTCTAACTCTGTGAATAAGAACCTAGGACTGCACGTGGCGCACATACATATACCTGGTAGGAGAGAGGAGAGTAATAGGCAAAGAATGACTATAAAGTAGAAAAGGTTCCATGGACAGGCAGAGCTATAGGTAACAGGGAAAGTTTAGTTTGGGGAGTAGTGGCTCAGCAAAGGATTTCTGGGGTGGCGTTTGTGAAGGGTGGCCAGTGTTGGACTTGAGATTAGCTCTGCCCCATAGATCAGTTACCTTCACAAGCTCTTGAGGATACCCATTAGGCCTCTTTTTCATATTAAAATTAACAACTTTTTGTTACCTGAGGGCATATGTCTTGTTAGGGAGCAATAATAATTTATTGGTTTCCATCAAGTTGCATTTTATCATCATGATGGTTTCAGAGGAGGCTGCTTTTAGCTCTTGCACTGCATTTTAATGTGTTGCAAGAAACATGGAAACTGACTAACGGTGTAATGGATGTGTAATGGACTGGCAGCTGGGGAGGCCACGAATGGGACATGCTATGGCTGGACCATGAAAGTGCTTGTCTAGAAGTCATATGCATTCTCCGTGTTAGAAGGAGCCAGTAGGCACAGTTTGGTTTCACCCGACACTCTTAGACATGTGGGCACGATTGCTCGTCTCCTTGTTTTGATTGCATTTACCCTCAGTCTCTCCTCTGGTGGCCCGGTATCGACGAACGAGATTCCAGGTTCAGGGTTGCAAAGAAGAGGAAATATCCTGTCCATGCCAGTATGTGCAGTTTTTTGAAGAGGCTCTCACCGAAGGTGATGATTCATTACAAATGCTATCAAGCATGTGTTTCTCAAAGAGAAAGAAAAGTTAGACGTCAGGTGTGAAGGTATTTATGGCATTCAGAGCCCTGGCAGTTAGGCCTGCTTCATTCCGGAACCCTGGGAAAAACTGACCAGTTTTAGAGTCCAGCCAGCTTGTTCAGTATCTCTGGGAGGCGTCTTTCAGAAATGAACACAGTAAATGCCAAACTAACCTTCTGAGGAAGAAGTAGTCCCCGCTTATACACAGTTCTCTTCATGCTTTGAGTTACCTACAGTCAACTGCAGCTTGAAAATATTAAATGGAAGATTCCAGAAATGAACAGTGTATATTTCAGTTGCATCTTGCTCTAAGGATTGTGATGAAATCTCGTGCTGTCCTGCTGTGTCCTGCCCGGTGCATGAATCATCCCTTTGTCTAGCATTTCTACACTGTATATACTACCCATCTGTAAGTCACTCAGTAGCTGTCTCCGTTAGATGGAGAAGACATAGATGTGTAGGGTTTGGTACTATCTGGGGTTTCAGGGATCCACTGGGGGTCTTAGAGCTTGTCCCCCGTGGAGAAGGAGGGACTACTGTAGATGATGAGAAGAGGCCATTTTACTTTATGTCCTGATAGTAAATGTATTCTAAATAAGGCCTGGCCCAAGGTCTTACCTTTCTCTGTCGCCCTACAGCATAAGGTTGGGATCTCAGAACCCTTAGTAAGGGTTTGTTGATTATTGACTGATGTCCTCAGATGTTAGCAAAAGGAGATTTTGCTAAATAATTGTGGCTAAATTCTAGCCCAGAGTTTTAAGTTTACAATGACCAGTGATCACGCTATTACATTCCAGCTTGGGGGACAGAGCAAAACCCTGTCTTAAAAAAAAAAAAAAAAAAAGACCGGGCGTGGTGGCTCACGCCTGTAATCCCAGCACTTTGGGAGGCTGAGGCGGGCAGATCACGAGGTCAGGAGATCGAGACCATCCTAGCTAACATGGTGAAAACCCGTCTCTCCTAAAAATAAAAAAAATTAGCTGGGTGTGGTAGCGGGCACCTGTAGTCCCAGCTACTTGGGAGGCTGAGGCAGGAGACTCCAGCCTGGGCGACAGAGCAAGACTCTGTCTCAAAAAAAAAAAAAAAAAAAAAAAGCAATCTCTTAAAAAAAATGCAGCTAAAATAGTACCAGACTGTGTACCCATTAAAATTAAAAATACAAAATTAAAAAGCAAAATACCAGGCATAAAGATGCATTTGACACCAGAATCCATTACATCGAAGCTCCATCTTCATAACATTAATATTTTTCCAAAACATTTTGAGTACTTCTCCCCCACCCCCATTGGTTTTGGATATTCTGGTCTTAAAACGAAATCAGTTGTATGCTAGAATGCAGAAGAGATTAATCACCCAGTAGAATGAACTTCAGTGAATCCTAGTGTTTGTGATAAGTTAGTCTTTAGTTGGGTGTTGGGATATTTTCTGTCTCTCTCTGATTTCTGAATTTGGAAGTGAGTGAGTTACAGTACATTTTTATTCGGTTTTAATCCATCAAAATCAAGTTAGTTGTAAGTGATGGAAGAGCTTACTTTGTGTAGTCCGGGCTGCCTGGAGACATCAGCCACATGCCAAAAGCTTGCTGGTTGCCCAGCAACCTTGCCGGAGGAATAGATTTTCTGCCACTGGCTCCCTTTTTAGTCGAGGCGGAATCTATTAACACTACTATTCTAGCCCAGAGAACTGGAGCTGGAGTTTAGCTGAAAAGAATGGTCGGGGTTTTTTTGTTTTTGTTTTTTTTAATAACCCAGCACCGTGTTTCTGGCTTCTAAACCCTACTGCTAATTTCATTGACTTCTACATAAAGACTTAGAGCTTATTAATATTACTTAGCACCGCAGAAGCTAAAGAGGTCAGTCTTGTGCCTCCTTGGCCCCTAAGGAAGCTCATTGTTTCATCTCTGTAGAAACTACCTCACAGGCAATGGGTGTGGATCGTGAGCATCCAAGTTGAAGGGGGAGCAGAGAAGACTGACCTCATTTGCCCCCATACTTACTCCAAGTCCTCACCAGGTGTACTTGTCAGCTGTGCCTTCCAGAGGCAAACTTATCTGGTGGTTGAAGCTGGTATTTCTTCAAGTATACCGCGATCCAGCTCTGATTGAAAAGCGCCTGTGTATTCCTTCCTCTTATACTTCAATCAAAGAGTGTCTTTTCTCCTTTTGTAGCTAAATACTTCACCGGCAGGATTGATGGTTTCCTTCTACCGGGGGAGTTTGTGCTGCCGGCAGCCCCATTGTTTTGCTTCTGCTCTTAATGTAATAGCTTTGGGTTGTAGCACAGGAAGAGGATGCCTAAGTCCAGCGTCAGGTGGCTGGAGTTCTTTGCCACTGCTGAAATGCAATTTTAATAATGGACTGTATCAGCCAAATGTGTTTCCTTGCCCCTTTGTAAAACAAAAGAAGATCTCAGCATATTAACCCATTGATGGCAGGAAAAAATCAAAATCTCCAAGAATGCCAATTAATGAAATGGCACTTGCATCTCAAATTATAAATCTCCTTAATACACTTCAGAAATTCTCTGGGTAGACAAGGAAGGGGTTGCTCCAAGCCATCTCATCAGTCCCACTTTTTCTAAGGCACAAGTGTAGAAAAGATGCAGATAGTAGTTTGTGGTTTGGTAGAGAAACGAGCTGTTTGACAAAAGCAATGACGAACTTGACTAACCTCAGATTGTGTTTATTTATTCTGATCATGCTGAACTTTATTAATTGTGAAAAGTCTGTCAGAGGCGTTTGAACCAGAGTGACTCCATTTTGAGCAAGGGCTAGGAAAATGAGGCTGAGATTTGCTGGGCTCCATTCTCAGAAAGTTAGGCATTCCTAGCCTCTAGATGTTTACGGTTAAGGGAACAAATTAATAGTGTTTACTAAACAGACCCAGACTTGGGAGTGTCCAGATATCCCGATATCTGGAGAACAAAGGCACTCTTAATTTTGCTTTAAAGATAATAATATCGATTCTTGCAAAATATAGTAATTAAGAAAATTAATCCTTTATCACAAACCCTTGTAGCAGAGCACATCTCCCCATATATACGAGTATTGTACTTAGGGTGGATGTGTTCCTCTTACTTTCAGGAACATCCTACTCTGTCTATGGAGTAGCTGTTCTTTCGCTACTTTACTTTCTTAATAAACTTGCTTTTACTTTGCACTGTGGACTCGCCCTGAATTCTTTCTTGCGTGAGATCCAAGAACCCTCTCTTGGGGTCTGGATCGGGACCCTTTTCCTTTAACAACTTGGGTCTTTGGGCTTATATTTTCCTGAGTAATCTTAGAATATTGCTGATGCAAGGGACCTTTGTAGTTCCACGTGCCCAGTTTTACAAATAAGGAAACCAGAGAAGTGAAAAAGTTTGCTCAAGGATGTACAGCTATGTCCAGAGTGGCAGAGCAGGGAGCAAAATCCCAGCCATAGCACTGTTACAGGAAAGGGGTCCTGATCCAGACTCCAAGAGAGGGTTCTTGAATTCAGAGCAAGTCCATAGAGTAAAGCGAAAGCAAGTTTATAAAGAAAGTAAAGGAATAAAAGAATGGCTATTCCATAGACAGAGCAGCCGTGAGGGCTGCTGGCTGCCCATTTTTATAGTTATTTCTTGATGATGTGCTATACAAGGGGGGGATTATTCATGCCTCCCCTTTTTAGACCATATAGGGTAACTTCCTGACATTGCTGTGGCATTTATAAACCGCTGTGGCACTGGTGGGAGTGTAGCAGTGAGGAGGATCAGAGGCCACTGTTGTGGCCATCTTGGTTTTGGTGGGTTTTGGCTGGCTTCTTTACCACCAAGTGTTTTATCAGCAAGGTCTTCGTGACCTGTATCTTGTGCTGACCTCCTATCTCATCCTGTGACTTAGAATGCCTTCACCATCTGGGAATGCAGCCCGAGTAGGTCTCAGCCTTATTTTACTCAGCTCCTATTCAAGATGGAGTTGATGTGGTTCAAACGCCTCTTACAGCACCACCCACATGGTGTGTTTGAAGTGAACCGAGGAAGGAAAAGCACTTGTTTCTGTAGGTCTGGTTCCATTCATATATCCAACAAATATTTGCGAGAGATCTGCCCGGTGACGTCCTGAGCTTCCAATGACACAATGTACAAATTGAAATCAAAATCGGTAAGAATCTTAGAATTCTTCCAATTCTAACATACTGTGTGACTCAGCCAAAGATACTCTGACTCAGCCATTTAGTTTATTCATTCATTCATTCATCCATTCAGTTCCTTCATGTTGCAAACACTTATTAGACATTTCCTACTTACTACTGCAAATCTCTGCACAACAAAAGTATTTTTAAGACCCGATCTGAGTCACTTATATCGAGGAATATTCCATATAGACTTCTCTTAGCAGCAGCAGTCTTTGGATGTTTTATCCTAACAAAATTTGATTTTTAAAAGCATATAACTAGTTCATTTTTTTTTTTTTTTTTTTTTTAGACATAGTCTCACTGTGTCACCCAGGCTGGAGTACAGTGGCATGATCTCGGCTCACTACAAACTCCACCTCCCGGTTCAAGCGAGTCTCCTGCCTTAGCCTTCCAAGTAGCTGGGACTACGGGTGCGTGCCACCACGCTCGGCTGATTATTTTTTTTTTGTATTTTTAGTAGAGACGAGGTTTCACTATGTTGGCCAGGGTGGTCTTGAGCTCCTGACCTCGTGATCCGCCCACCTTGGCCTCCCAGAGTGCTGAGATTACAGGCGTGAGCCACCGTGCCCAGCCTCATTTTCTTTCTAACTGGTTGCTTAAGGTCTCCAGCCAACTTTATATGCAAGATTAAAAAAAAAAAATGCTATGAAACTCTAGTGTAAGGATTTGCTTCAATTTTAGGTCTATGTTAAGCATGCCTTTTAGAGGGCAGTGGTAAACATTGGTTTACTTGGCTAGGTAAAGCATCTGTTGTCAAGGTCTTGATCTAACCACATACCCCGTAGTCACTTGTTCCTGGCCTTTGTTGTTATCTCTATTTGCTCAGAAATGTCCACAATCCTAAAGTCTGCCGTAAATTTCACATGGTTATTGCATTACCTTCTACTACCATGCTGCAAACACCAGTTTGAAGGAGTGGCATGAGAAAACAACTTAAAGTATTTATTTTATCCTGCTGTCCTTTGCATTTTCTTTGTTCTGTTGCATCGTGATATCTGGCTATCGGATTTCATAGAAAAGTAGAAACAGCCGAGGGCACTGTTTCTGTAATTTCATATTAAACTCATTTCCTTGAAAATTTGGCTCGAGATGAGTGTTCTTCAGACTTCTCTTCCATTTTGGTATGTTTCCTTTTTCTTTTCTCATGCAGCCTATGTCTAGTTTTTCAAGCATATCGAAGCTGAATGTGTTTTTGTTTTAGTTTCAGAAGGCACAGCTGCAGTGGACTAACCCTAACGAGCCTCTCTCTGTCACCCGTCAGTGTCTCACACAGCAGTTCCTGACCATCAAAGTGTGCTCTGTGCTAAGTACTCTGCTGGATGATTTGGCTCGGATTTCTCAATAAATACACCTACTTACCCTAAGAGGCAGTTAATATTATTCCCATTTGACTGATATGGAAACTGAGGCTGAGAAAGTGGAAGCAATTTTTAAGTCAAGGTCACACACTGTAAGTGGTGAGCAGGACCTGAGGTTGTGTTTATGATGATTTTGAAATTTTGTTATCGACCCTACTTATGAGCCCTGCTTTATTTCTCCATTATAGACATCCCTTTTTTTTCTTTTAAACTGAGACAACGGCAAAATAAAAACAGGGGAGTGTTTTATGTATCATTTTCACTGGACCAGTATTTTCTGTGTTTTTCAGAACACTAGCCAGCAAGATGCTCCTAAAAAACAAACATTAAGTTAATTTGGTCAAAACTGCACATTATATCCTTTTCTAGGAGATGCTATTTTATTTTTATTTCATTTTCTCAAATTTCATTTGACTACATAACCTTTTTGTCTTCAAATCCCTTTAAAAGCACAAATTGGGAAAGGTTTCAGTTAAAAGACAAGTGAAGAATTTGGTATTATACAACTAAATTTTTAAAAATAACAGAAGAGTGGCCAGGCGTGGTGGCTCATGCCTGTAATCCCAGCGCTTTGGGAGGCCGAGGCAGGGGGATCATGAGGTCAGGAGTTTGAGACCAGCCTGGCCAACATCGTAAAACTCTGTCTCTACTAAAAATACAAAAATTAGCCAGACGTGGTGGCGGTCGCCTATAATCCCTGCTACTTAGGAGGCTGAGGCAGGAGAATCACTTGAACCCAGGGGGCAGAAGTTGCAGTGAGTGGAGATCACGCCACTGCACTCCAGCCAGGACAACAGAGTGAGATGCCATCTCAAAAATAAATAAATAGGTAAATAAATAAATAATAACAATAAAAGGCCAGGTGCGGTGACTCATGCCTGTAATACCAGCTCTTTGGGAGGCTGAGGCAGGCGGATCACCTGAGGTCGGGAGTTCGAGACCAGCCTGACCGACATGGAGAAACCCCGTCTCTACTAAAAATACAAAATTAGCCGGGCGTGGTGGCACATGCCTGTAATCCCAGCTACTTGGGAGGCTGAGGCAAGAGAATTGCTTGAACCCGGGAGGCAGAGGTTGTGGTGAGCCAAGATCGCGCCATTGCATTCCAGCCTGGGCAACAAGGGCAAAACTCCATCTCAGAAAAGAGAAAAAGAGAAAAGAAAGGGAAAAAGGAAAACAGAATCTTCCGAAGCCTCCTAGAGATGGCAACCTCCTGCATCATTCTGTCTTCACTTCAAAATTCTGTTTTTATTCTTTACCTGGACTCCTCCAAGACCAGGAATATGAGTCCCCTATTTCTTATCTCCTCCCCAGAGGCCTTCGTTTTTTGATCCAAGTCCTGGCTAGATTTTGTGCCATCTGTGCACTCTGGGTACGTTATGCTACTTGAGGGGAGGAACTGGGTTTTAACATCTTTGTGACCTTGTAGTGGCCACACTAGCTACTTAGGAAATGCATAAATGAACTGCGTTTTGAGCAGAAGAACAAATACATTATGTGGATCTGTTCTTCTGAGTTAACTCTAGCCAAGTGATTAACCGCCTCTTTGGGTGACAGTAAGAAATTTGAGAAGCTGCAGTAACTCATTTACATCACTAGGGTTCCATTTGGAAAATGATACCTCCTGTTGTCTCATTTAATTAGTAATTGTGTTTTCAGTTCCAATTGAAAGCCTCAGAAGAAAGGATAGTAATAAACTGTGGTATATGCTATTATTATTGTTATCTAATTATATTTACTATTGTGACAGTTTTCGATTGAGGTTCTTTTGAAGAAGGAACTTGTCAATGTTATCTCATAGGCTTCTCTCTTGTTCCTCCTTTACCTCTCCATGTATTCTAAACTCCACCATTAAGTATGAGCCTCTTTTATAGATATGTAAATTGATGCACACAGTTTTGTTGTTTGTTTGTTCTTAACAACATGGCCTAAAATTGTTTGGTAAGTTCATTCTGGATCTAGAGATTTATTCACCAGTCTTTTCAGAGATGTCACTCACACATTGGCAAAGGCAGTGGGGGAACCAAGGGAACGATGCCCCAACAAGAGGTTGGAAGATGTGGGAGCTGCTTTGGCTCTGCAATTTACTTGTTGCATGGCTTTGGACAGGCCATCCTTTCATCCATTCATCCATGCATTTTATTCATTCATTAAGCATTTCATGGAATCCACTAGATTGGATAGTCCATCCATCCATCCATCCATCCATCCAACATTTCATGGAATCCTCTAAATTGGACAGTCCATCAATCCATCCATTCATTCATTCATCAAACATTCCATAGACTCCTCTAGATTGGACAGTCCATCCATGCATCCATCAGTCATTCCATGGAATTCATTGGATAGAACAGACCATCCATCCATTCATCCGTCCACTTATTCATCCACCAAACATTTCATGGAATCCACTGGGAATCCTCCATTCTGTGGAGTACCACCAGGCTAGATGTTGGTATTACAAAGATGAATAGGACATTGTCCCCATTCTCAAGGAACTTCCTGTTTAGGATGTGGATTCAGATACATAAACCAACACCCTCAGAGAAATGCTGTGGGTGCTTTGTTAGAAGCGTGTCCAGGTAGAATGGCATCCCAGAGGAGAGAGGAGCAGCATTCCTTCTGGGGCTCTGGAGACGCTTTGTGGCAGAACTGACATGGGGTTGAGTTGAGGAGAGAAACAGAAGATATAATCAAGGAGTCACGCCATGATAAAGAATTTGGATTTTATACTTCTTTTTAATTTCCCGGTGATGGGGGCCACTGACAATTTTAAACAGAGAACAGCACAGCCATTGTTTTTGGAAGATAAACCTGGAGAATGACCTTATTTAATCTTTTTTAAAATCTTTTAAAATTTTTTTTATTTTTGAGACAGAGTCTTGCTCTGTCTCCCAGGCTGGAGTGCAGAGGCCCGATCTCAGCTCACTGCAACCTCCGTCTCCCAGGTTCAAACGATTCTCCTGCCTCAGCCTCCCAAGTAGCTGGGATTTCAGGCATGCACCACAATACAATAATTTTTGTAATTTTATTAGAGATGGAGGTTTCAGCATGTTGGTCAGGCTGGTCTCGAACTCCTGACCTCATGATCCGCCCGCCTCGACCTCCCAAAGTGCTGGGATTATAGGCATGAGCCACCGCGCCCGCTGACCTTATTTAATCTTTATAAGCCTCACTTTTCACATCTAGAAGACAGACACAAATAATACCTATTCCTCTTGCTCATGGGTTTCCTTTGGGTTGCATTTATCTGTGAAACGCTATTAAAATAGCTAGTGTGTACTCACTACTTTCTAAGCACTTTAATCCTCACAGCAACTTCACAAAGGTCATTATTGCTATTACTTACATTTTAGAGATGAGATAGTTACAGAGGCTGAAACCTGACCTAGGGATACACAGCTAGGACTAGTGGCATAGCCAGGATTTGAAACCAGGTCTGCCAGATTTTGGAGCCCCCATGTCCATAGCCACCACACAGTGCTGGCAAGGCTTTTCATCTGTGCTTCATTCCTCACCTAAAACATCTTGGCTGGTGGCTTTATTTTGCCTCCAATGACCTTTGCAGAGTGTTGATGTATTGGAAAGGCTCAAGATCAGCTCAAACACATGTGCCGTTATTTACAACTATTTAATCTTTGTCTTTAATAATATAGTCTTTTATCATTGAATAGAACCAAGTTTATGGAGTAGAATATACAACTAATTCTTTTGTACTAACTGGGTGTTACAAACGACATATGTTTCTATGGGCATATACATAAATCTCCCTCCCAATGTTAACAGGAAATCAATTGCGACTCTGACTTCATCCTTTTGGGGAGTTCTTCTGAAGATCCATATTACGAATAAGTGAAAAGTGAAATTGTAGAGGATATAATGAGATGGATTAGAGCAGGGGAAAGATCTTGAATGGGGTAGGCTTGTTAAGAAGAGTTGCCAAAGAACAGAATAGACAAAGGTAAGGAAGTAGGTTTGGCAAACTCAGCAAGCTCTGCTTATTGAAAAGACAGTCTAGAAAATATTCTAGAAGTTCACACGCAGGCAGTTGCAATCCAAGGACAACTTAACAGCACCTCTTTAGTAAAAACTTTATTCACTGTATTTTCTCTCTACTAGGTCACTGCTGGGTGAAAAAAAGGCTGCATTATCTGCTAACCATGAATGGGTGTCTTTAAGTATTACTGCTTGAAGATTCAGGAAGCTCAAGAATAATAATTCAAATAAAATGCTGTTCCATGTCTTGACCTGTGTTCAGTGTGCCAAGAAATAGTACTGAAAAATGCCAGGGTTACACATTTTGTGGCTGGGGAGGAATGTTTTGATCAACCTTCAGCTGCTCATAAAAAATAAATACTGCCGTGTTCTTATATGGACTGTTTCTTGAAGATCTTTTAGAGTAGATTTCCAGCTGAAATTTCACCTTAACTTAAAAAAAAAAAAAAAAAAAAGGAAGAAAAGGAAAGCTGTGCCTTATTTAAAACATTAGGCATGTCATGCCAGAGTAAAATAATGGAATCATAAAGAGAAAATGCTCCATTGAGATAAAACAGCTGTCCTTTATAGTCATTGCGTAAGTGTAATTCATCTGCTGTTTGTAGGTTATGCCTTAATGGGAAGGAATATTAAGGGAATGAGAAAAAAATTCTTCATTAAATGGAAGAGCCTTGCACAAAATATATCTTCAATTGAAGCAGCTGTTTTAGAAGAGCAGATTCTGAGATGTGGGCAGAAATATATCCCCCGAGCTTCTGCTGCCTGGGATGCAGGAAGAATGGCATAAACATAGGATGAGTGGAGCAGTGGATAGAACGGGCCTCTTGGCATCAGAGGGAGACTTGATAGAGGCCACCGCCTAGTGCATCCATTCTCATACCTTGATGCACATTGGAATCACCTGGGAGGTTTGAACAAGTCTGATGCCCAATTCCACATCCAGAAATTCTGACTGAATTGGTCTGGGATGTGGCCTGGGCATGGAGATTTTTACTGGTTCCCCAGGGGAGTCTAATGTACAGCAAAATTTGAGCAATGGCCTAGAAGATGACTAATTTCTTTTTCTTCTTGCAGCTAGGGCAGTTTGCCGTAGGGACTTAGGTTGGAAGATTGCACGCACCGGAAGACGTTGGAGCAGAGCCCTGGGTTAAGTCTGGTTAGATAGCTTCCTTTCTTTAAGGGCTAAAAGGTAAAATTCCAATGTTTCTTTGAAAAATGAGTCTTGAAAGTTTTTCCTATCAAAAAGAATACACAGGGCCAGGCGTGGTGGCTCATGCCTGTAATCCCAGCACTTTGGGAGGCTGAAGCGGGCAGATCACCTGAGATCAGGAGTTCCAGATCAGCCTGGCCGACATGGTGAAATCTGTCTCTACTAAAAATATAAAAATTAGCTGGTGTGGTGGTGCGCACCTGTAATCTCAGTTACTTGGGAGGCTGAGGCAGGAGAATTGCTTGAACCTGGGAGGCAGAGGTTGCAGTGAGCCGAGATCGAGCCACTGCACTCCAGCCTGGGTGACAGAGTGAGACCCTGTCTCAAAAAAAAAAAAAAAAGGAATGCATAATTATATTCCATAGTGGGGGGGGAAAAAAAAGCACATCTCTGGTCAGGCAAAATTCCCAGGAAGGGGATGACTAGCGAGGTGACACTTACCAAGGCTTCTTGGGGAATGAAAATCTTGACCCTGATTTGCTGCTATAAAAAACAAAGCCAAAAACCAACCAAGCAAAAAGCAACCAAAGAAAGAAGAAAGAAAACTGTAGAGCCAGATTCTTGGTTATAGGTCAGACCACCAGAACCCCACATCTCAACTTAAGTGGGAGCTTTTCTCGTTGCTCTTTAGGATTTCCAGAGAAGACCAGGCAGTATGCTGTAACATAAGGAAGAGGAAACATGGCTTTTAGTCAGTACTTTGCTGATAATAAGCTTTCAGCTTAAATAACTCACCAACTTTATTTATTTTTTTTTGAGGCAGAGTCTCGCTCTGTCGTCCAAGCTGGAGTGCAATGACGCGATCTCCGCTCACTTGCAAGCTCCGCCTCCCGGGTTCACGTCATTCTCCTGCGTCAGCCTCCTGAGTAGCTGGGACTACCCACACCTGGCTAATTTTCTGTATTTTTAGTAGAGACGAGGTTTCACCGTGTTAGCCAGGATGGTCTGGATCTCCTGACTTCGTGATCCGCCCGCCTCGGCCTCCCAAAGTGCTAAGATTACAGGTATGAGCCACCGCGCCCGGCCAGAATCTGCATATCTGACAGTGCACTTCCAGGTGAGGATGATGCTGGCCCCTGGATTGCACTTTGAGAGGCAGGGCAGTTAATGAGTGTCATCAGCTGGCATTCATGTTTTTCTTAGGTCAGCCAGAGGAGAGTGAAAGGGAAAGACTGGATGGAACAAGGGACCTCGTGTGTGGCTTTCCTCCATGCATGACATGAATGAAGCCAAAGCACAGTAATTTTTTAGCTTTGAGTTTATGTGGCCCCAAGCAACTTGGTGTAATCAGTGCCTATTTACATTCTCAACTGCCCTTTTTGTAGATACTAATTTTTATATACTTTTCATTCTCTACATGACTTTGGGGGAGCCTGAGTATAACAATTTAGTTTTTCTCTATCAATTTCTTCCCATTTTTGTTGAATTCTGGCATGTCAGCCTCCTACCTTTCTCTATTTGTGATTCAGTTGAATGTATCTCTCAAGTCTTTGTTACCTATATGTATAGGTATACCTTTGTTACCTACATGTATAGCTATACAGATCTCTTATATCTGGTGCCTACAATAGTGGTTTTTGTTTTGTTTTCAAATCTATGTAAGTGGCACAATTATTCAAAATAATCATCTGGTTGACCTCATTCTCATTTGGTGATCAGTGGAAATGCTGGTTAAACTTGGAGTGAAATCAACTTGCCAATATCATTCTAAATAGGATCCTCTAATTATATTGTTTGCCCAACTGATAGATTTTTGTTTTGCCACAGTAAATCAGTGGCTGTGCGGTGTTTTTCTGATGATTTTGTAACGTTCTCACACATTATTTAAGGTTTGTAAAGTTTAAGAATAGATGTAGTTTTATGTGTTCAAATTTAAACAGTTTGGAAAGGGAAGAGGGTTTTAAAAAATATGGTTGTGACATGTTTATTATAAACATGAGAAAATGGAGCTTGTGATTATGCTGGTGGTATATATATTGTACCTTGTCAACAAGAAAGCTTTTATGTTTGTGTATTTAAGGTGGTATTTTCTTTCTTTAAAAACATTAGAACTGATGATGTCTCTTGGAAGACTTAAACACAGTCTGGTTTAAAATATTCTCCCATAACTACGCTTCTTCCTAAAGTTTCCGTGGCTTTCTCTGGGCATTGCAGACCTTTTGAAATGGAGCTGTTTTTCAGCAGCTGCAGTCAGTTAGTTCTGATTCTCTAAGCTAGTGCTTCTCGACTATCAGTGTGCATCAGAATCACCTGGAAGGCTATTAACAGCCATCTAGGCCCTACCACCGGAGTTTCTGATTCAGGAGGTCTGGGGAAGGGCCACAACACTGACATTTTCTCCCGCGTTCCCAAGTGATACTGGTGCTGCTAGTCCAGGTACGATATTTTATTTATTTTATTTTATTTGAGACAGAGTCTCGCTCTGTCGCCCAGGCTGGAGTGCAGTGGCGCAATCTTGGCTCATTGCAAACTCCGCCTCCCGGGTTCACGCCCTCCTCCTGCCTCAGCCTCCCGAGTAGCTGGGACTACAGGCGCCCACCACCATGCCTGGCTAATTTTTAATATTTTTAGTAGAGACGGGGTTTCACCGTGTTAACCAGGATGGTCTTGATCTCCTGACCCCATGATCCTCCCACCTCAGCCTCCCAAAGTGCTAGGATTACAAGAGTGAGCCACCACGCCCGGCCTGGTACGATACTTTAAGAACCACTGGAGTTTAAGGCCAGGTGCGGTGGCTCATGCCTGTAGTCGTAGCTACTCAGGAGGCTGAGGGGAGAATCACTTGAACCTGGAAGGTGGAGGTTGCAGTGAGCTGAGATTGCGCCACTGCACTCCAGCCCGGGTGCCAGAGCGAGACTCCGTCTCAAAACAAAACAAAACAAAAAACAAAAAAAGAACCACTGGCGTTTAAGTCTTTGCTAAGTGTTGTCCAGAACCAGCAGCGCAGATACTGTACTTTGCTGATGCATCACCTGGAAGTTTGGCAGAAATGCAGAAATGCAGAAATGCCGGCTCCATTCCAAAGCTGCCAAATCCCAACTACATTTTAACAAGGTCCCTCATGTGATTTGTTTGCACATTAAAGTCTGAGACATCTTGCTTTTAACTCCTTGCAACATCATGAATGCTCCAGTGATAGCAGTGGGATTCCACAAGTGTTGAAGCAAGAGAGAAAGAGAAAGTCCTAAAGAAATTAGAACTCCTAGGTACTTATTCTTTCAGACAACATTCTGGCAAGCTGAGGTCAGTCTGACCTTATTTGAACTTGCTTGGATGAGTTAACTTCTATACGTTCAAAAGTAATTTTTCATTAGTTTCTGAATTCTAGAGACAATGAAATATGTATTTATTATAAACCACTTTCCTAGAAAGCATCATGAAATTATAAATTGTTTATCAAAGTAGCAAAGGGTTGAGCCTGCAGACCTGAGAGATTTGTTCACAGGGCTTCTACACTGCACATTCTTTTCTGCCTTTCTTTACAGCCACAGGACTGCGTAAAGAAACCTGAAGGTTTTACATATATATATTTCATTATAAAAATATAAAAAATAGAGGCCGGGTGGGGTGGCTCACACCTGTAATCCCAGCATTTTGGGAGGTTGAGGTGGGTGGATCACTTTACGTCAGGAGTTCGAGACCAGCCTGGCCAACATGGTGAAACCCCATCTCTACTAAAAATATAAAAGTTAGCCGGGTGTGGTGGCGGGCACCTGTAATCCCAGCTACTTGGAAAGCTGAGGCAGGAGAATCGCTTGAACCCAGGAGACAGAGATTGCAGTGAGCCAAGATCATGCCACTGCACTCCAGCCTGGGCAATAGAGTGAGACTCTGTCTCAAAAAAATAAAATAAAATAAAATATATATACATATGGAGAGAGGGTCTCCCTTGGTTGCTGATATGGTTTGGCTGTGTCCCTACCCAAATCTCATCTTGAATTGTATTTCCCATAATTCCTAGGTGTAATGGGAGGGACCTGGTGGGAGGTAATTGAATCACGAGAGCAAGTCTTTCCTGTGCTGTTCTGGTGGTCTCATGAGATCTGATGGTTTTATAAAAGGGAGTTCCCTTGATCATGCTCTCTTGCCTGCTGCCATGTAAGACATGCCTTTGCTTCTCCTTTGCCTTCCACCATGATTGTGACGTCTCCCTAGCCA
Source organism: Nomascus leucogenys (assembly GCF_006542625.1). NCBI lineage: Eukaryota > Metazoa > Chordata > Mammalia > Primates > Hylobatidae > Nomascus > Nomascus leucogenys. The sequence goes on from NC_044402.1 coordinate 16,263,814, forward strand.
TATGGAACTGTGAGTCCATTAAACCTCTTTTTCTTTATAAATTACGTGGTCTCAAGGCCAGGTGCAGTGGCTCATGCCTGTAATCCCAACACTTTGGGAGGCTGAGGCAGGCGGATCACGAGGTCAGGAGTTCAAGACCAGCCTGACCAACATGATGAAACCCTGTCTCTACTAAAAATACAAAAATTAGCCAGGGGTGGTGGCACGGGCTTGTAATCATAGCTACTCAGGAGGCTGAGGCAGGAGAATCACTTGAACCGGGAGGCAGAGGTTGCAGTGAGCTGAGATCGCACCATTGCACTCCAGCCTGGGCAACAGAGTGAGACCCTGTATATAAAAAAAAAAAAATTACACAGTCTCAGGTATGTCTTTATTAGCAGCATGAGAACTGACTAATACAGTTGCCCAGGCTGGAGTGCAGTGGTGCACTCATAGCTCGCTGCAACTTCACATACTCCTGGGCTCAGGGGATCCTCCCACCTCAGCCTCTCAAGTCTCAAACTACAGGTGTGTGCCATCATGCCAGTTAAAGGCCTTAATTATAATACAGAAGCATTGTATAATCCAGTGGAAAGGAAACAACAACAAGATTTCTGCAATATCTAGAATATTCAGTTAATCAGAACCAAAAATGCCCCCTTCCTGGATACGAGTCTAATTTTTGTTTGCTTGTTTCAAATCATTTAGATGATAAACGTTTGAAATTCTTAGGCACTGCTTCCTTAAAAGAGGAAAGTAGTGTCTAATACTGGCAAATATATTTTCTGTCCCAGTTTCCCAGAAATTACAAGTTCAAAAAGAAAAGAGGAGTGGGGAGAGAGAAACACTATAGGAAGACAGTAAAAGCGTCTAGAGTTTGCAATTGTACTGCCTAAAATGTTTTTATAACTATAAAATTGTACTGGCTAAAATGTTTTTATACTTCTCTTGTGTGCCAGGGGTTAGGAATGCAATGGAGCAAACAGGGTGCATCCTCTGTGGTATCTGTTTAATTTAAACATTTGTTGGGGTAAAATATTATGCATTTTAACTAGTAATTAATATTAAACATAGACACACACACAAACACGAATTGTTTTTTGACTAGGAAGGAACTACCTATGTATGATTTTCAGAAGATAAGATGAGACTTAAAGACATTTGGGTTTTGGGATTGATGGCTAATGGATTATAGCCCTAGATCCCTAGAGTTTTATTCTGTAGGGATACTTTGGTGGAAAACTTTAGGAAGCGTGTCTTAACATATCAGGTAATCTTTCAAAAATAACTTTATTGATATACTACACATATTCAAAGTGTGTAGTTTTGATGCATGTGTACATCCATGGCTTCATCCTAACAATCAAGGTAATGAAGATATTCATCATCCACAAAAGCTGCTTTCTTCCCATTTGTCATCTCTCCTTTCCTTCCTCCCCACCCTCCAACAAGTATGCGGGCAACCACTATTTTGTCTCTGTCACTGTAGATTACTTTGCACTGTCCAGAATTTTATATAATAGAATCATATAGCATGTACTTCTTTAAGGGGTGTGTGTGTGTGTCCAGGATCTTTCATTCAGCATACTTATTTTAAGATTCATCAGCCCGGGTGCGATGGCTCACACCTGTAATCCCAGCACTTTGGGAGGCCAAGGTGGGCGGATCATCTGAGGTCAGGAGTTCAAGACCAGCCTGACCAACATGGAGAAACACCGTCTCTACTAAAAATACAAAATTAGCCGGGCATGGTGGCACATGCTTGTAATCCCAGCTGCTCGGGAGGCTGAGGCAGGAGAATCTCTTGAACCCAGGAGGTGTGGAGGTTGCAGTGAGCCGAGATTGCGCCATTGCACTCCAGCCTGGGCAACAAGAGCAAAACTCCTTCTCTTTTAAAAAAAAAAAAAAAAAAAAAATTCATCCATGTTGAGTATGGATTAACACTTCTATCCTCTTTATTGCTGTGTAGTATTCCATTGTATGAATATATCACAATTTGTTTTTCCATTTACGTTTTGAAGAACATTTGAATTGTTTCCAGTTTAGGGCTATCACAAAACTGCTGTGAACCTTTGTGTACCAGTCTCTGTATGGAAGATATATGCTTTCATGTCTATCAGATATATACATAAGATTGGAATGGCTAGGTCATATAGTAGATATATGTTCAACTTTTTAAGAAACTGTCAAAATATTTCTCAAAGTATTTGTGCTATTTTACATTTCTACCAGCAGGATATGAGAGTTCCAGTTGCTTTACATCTTTGCTAAAACTTGGTATGATCCAGGCTTTTTAAATTTTAGCCATTGTTGGTAATCCCAGCACTTTGGGAGTCCTAGGCAGGTGGATCCCCTGAGGTCAGGAGTTCGAGACCAGCCTGGTCAACATGGCAAAACCCCGTCTCTACTAAAAATACAAAAATTATCCGGATGTGGTGGCACACACCTGCAATCCCAGCTACTTGGGAGACTGAGGCAGGAGACTTGCTTGAACCTGGGAGGTGGAGGGTGCAGAGGGCTGAGATCACACCACTATATTCCAGCCTGGGTAACAGAGCAAGACTCTGTATCAAAAAAAAAAAAAATTAGCCATTGTAATAGGAATGTAATGGTAATATCTCATTGTAGATTTAATTGGCATTTCCTTAATGGCTATTGTGGTTGAGCAACTTTTCATGTTCTTCTTTGCCATTAAGATATCTTCTTTAGTAAAGTGCCTGTTCAGGTCTTTTGCCCATTATATTGTTGGGTTGGTTATTTACTCATTGAGTTTTGAGAGTTTTTATGGTATTCTAGATAGAAGTTCTTCATCAAATGTGTGATATGCAAATATTTTATTACAATCTGTTACTTGTCTTTTCATTCTCTTAACAGTGTCTTTCAAAGAGCAGACATTCTTAATTTTGAAGTCATATTTATCCAACTTTTTCTTTTATGGATTGCACTTTTGGCATTGTATCTATCTAACAGGTATTTGCCTAATGCAAGATCACAATGATTTTCTCTTATGTTTTCCTTTAACAGTTTTATAGTCTTATGTGTAATTCTGTTGTCCATTTTGAATTGATTTTTTTATATGGTACAAGATATGTATTGAAGTTCTGTTTTTTCTTTGCATATGGATTTCAAATTGTTATAGAAACGTTTGTTGAAAAAACTCCCTTTCTCCCTCTTCACTCCCTCATCCTGTTTCTCCTCTCCTCCCCTTCCTCCTCCTCTCCTCCCCTCCCCTTCCTCCTCCTCTCCTCCTCTCCCCTTCCTCCTTTTCTGTCCTCAATAAAATAAAAATAAAATAGAATAAACTCCCTTTCTCTACTAAATTACTTTTTTACTTTTGTTTAAAACTAGTTGACCAAATATATGTGAGTGTATTTCTGGACTCTATTCTGTTCCATTGGTCCATTTGTCTATCTTGATGCCAATAGCACATTGTCTTCATCATTATAGTGTTGTAAGTCTTAAAGTCATTTAGTGTTAAGTCTTCTAATTTTTTTCTTGTTGAAAGTTGTTTTTGCCATTCTGGGTCCTTTGTACTTACATATGAATTGTCAATCAGCTTGGCACCTGCTAGAAAAAAAGCCTGTTGGGATTTTTGTTGGGAATACTTTAAATCTTTAGATCAATTTGAGGGAAATTAACATCTAAACAATAGTGAATCTTCCATGAACATAGTATATTGCTGCACTTATTTAGGTCCTTAATTTCTCTCAGTAATGTTTTGTACTTTTTAGCATACGGGTCTTGTATATCTTTTGTCAGATTTATCTTTCAGTATTTCAATTATTTATATTATTGTAAATTATATTGTTTATTTTTATTTCTGATTGTTGTTTGCCAAGATACAGAAATACAGCTGCTTTTTGTATATTGATGTTGTATCTTGCAATCTTGCTGAACTCTCTTACTAGTTCTAGGATCTTTTCTGTAGATTCTTTGGGATTTTCTACAAAGATAATGACATAATCTTTGAATACAATTTTCCTTCTTTCTTTCCAACCTGATTACCTTTTACTTCTTTTTCTTGTTTGATGGCATGGTTAGAACCTCCAATACAATATTAAATAGAAGTGATGGGAGCAGAAAATCTTGCCTTGTTTTTTTTTTTTTTTTTTTTTTTTTTGAGATGGAGTCTCGCTCTGTGTCGCCCAGGCTGGAGTGCAGTGGTGCGATCTCGGCTCACTGCAATCTCTGCCTTCCGGGTTCACGCCATTCTCCTGCCTCAGTTTCCTGAGTAGCTGGGACTACAGGCGCCCGCCAGCGCGCCCGGCTAATTTTTTGTATTTTTAGTAGAGACAGGGTTTCACCGTGTTAGCCAGGATGGTCTCGATCTCCTGACCTCGTGATCCATCCGCCTCAGCCTCCCAAAGTACTGGGATTACAGATGTGAGCCACCGCGCCCGGCCTCTTGCCTTGTTTTTAATCTTAGAGGGGAAGCATTCAGTCCTGATATAATAGTAGCTGTGGTGCTTTTGGTTGTAGATGCTCTTTATGAAGTTGACAAAGTTCTTTCTATTACTAGTTTGTTGACAGGTTTTACCAAGAATAGATGTTGGATTTTGCCAAATATTTTTTCTGTGTCTATTGAGATGATCATTTGACTTTTTTTTTTCTTTTTAGTTCTGATTATTGTCCATTATATTGATTGATCTTTCTAATGTTAAATCAACCCTGCATTTCTGGAATAAACTCCACTTGGCCATGTATTATCTTTTACCTTTATTATTGGATTTGATTTGCTAAGCTTTTTTTGTTAAGAATTTTTATGTGTATATTCATGAGAGATATTGGTTTTTAGTTTTCTTGTATATCTTTGTCTGGTTTTGGTATTGATGTGATCCTGGACTCATAGAATAAAGCCGAAGGCACTCTGTCCTCTTCAATTTTTTGGAAGCATTTGTGTAGAATTAGTATTATTTTTCCTTAAATGTTTGGTGGAATTCACCACTGACACTATCTGGGCCTGGAGTCTTTTTTTTTTTTTTTTTTTTTTTTTTTTTTAGTGAAAACAAGTTTACTGGAGATAGTAAGGGAAAAAAGAATGGCTACTCCATAGGCAGAGCAGCAGCTCGGGCTGCTGGACTAAGGATACTTATAGATATTTCTTGATTGTATGCTAAATAAGGGGTGAATTATTCATGGGTTTTCTGGGAAAGGGGTGGACAGTTCCTGGAACTGAGGGTTCCTCTCCTTTTTAGACCATATAGGGTAACTTCCTGACATTGCCATGCATTTGTAAACTGTCATGGTGCTGGTGGGAGTGTCTCTTAGCATGCTAATGCATTATAATTAGCGTATAATGAGCAGTGAGGATGACCAGAGGTCACTCTGGTGGCCATCTTGGTTTTGGTGGGTTTTGGCCAGCTTCTTTACTGCAACCTGTTTTATTAGCAAGGTCTTTATGACCTGTATCTTGTGCCGACCTCCTGTCTCATCCTGTGAGTAGGAATGCCTCAACCCCCTGGGAATGCAGCCCAGTAGGTCTCAGCCTTGTTTTACCCAGCCCCTATTCAAGATGGACTTGCTCTGGTTTGAACTCCTCTGATATATTCCCCTCCCCAGCCCTGCGCTTTTATAAGAGAACCCTTAATCCTAAGGGTTGTAGAGGAACAAAGATGCATCTTCTGTAACTTCTTCAGGCTGAATAGGGATGATGATATTCCTGCCTAACTATGAGGGTCTCTTGTCTTTGGGGTAGAGAGGAGCTCAGTCAGAAAGTGTCAGTATGGTGAGGGCTATTCATAACTCCGAGTTCTGACAAAAGCTGATATCTGGAATATTAATAACTGTTCAATTTAAGAAAACATTCTGAGCCTGGAGTCTTTTTTATGTGAAGGATTTTAATCTTACAAATTCAATTTCTTTAATAGATGTAAGCCTGCTTTTTTTAAATTGGTTTTTGTTTGTATGTTTTAGGGAATTTGTCAACTAAATTTAAATATTGAATTTATTGGCATAAAGTTGTTGATAATGTCCTCCTATATTTTTAATATCTGTAGGCTGTGATGACATCACTTTTCTTTCCTGATATTTGTCATTTGTTGTATTCTCTCCTTTTTTCCTAATAATACTGATGAGAGTTTTATTGATCTTCCCAAGGAACCAGCTTTTGTTTTTATTGATTTTTTTTTCCCATTTTTGTTTTATATTTAATTTATTTCTATTCTATTATTTCCTTTCTTTTGCTTGCTTTGGATTTTATTTGCAGTTCTTTTTCTAGTTTTTTAAGGTAGAAGAAGAACAAATTATTTGGCTGGGCGTGGTGGCTCATGCCTGTAATCCTAGCACTTTGGGAGGCCGAGGTGGGCGGATCACGAGGTCAGGAGTACGAGACCAGCCTCACCAACATAGTGAAACCCCCGTCTGTACTAAAAATACAAAAATTAGCTGGGTGTGGTGGTGCACGCCTGTAATCCCAGCTACTCAGGAGGCTGAGGCAGGACAGTCGCTTGAACCCAGGAGGCGGAGGGTTGCAGTGAGCCGAGATTGCACCACTGCACTCCAGCCTGGGCGACAGAGCAAGACTCTGTCTCAAAAAAAGAAAGAAAGAAAGAAAGAAAAAATTCAAGTTATTTAAGACCTTTCTTTTGGAATACAGATGTTTAAATTTCCTCTATGTCTGCTTTAGCAGTGTTCCACACATTTTAGTATGTTGTGTTTTCATTTTCATCCAGTTAGAAATACTTTCTAATTTTTCTTTTGATTTCTTCTTTGATCCATGGATTATTTAGAGATGTGTTATTTAGTTTTCAAATATTTAAGAATTTTCCAAATATCATTCTGTTGATTTCTAATTTGATTCTGTTGTGCTCACAGACCATAGTTTGTATGACTTTAACCTTTTCACATTTATTGATACATGTTTTATGGCCAGAATGAGATCTGTCTTGGTAAATGTTCTATGTGCACCTGAATATGTAGTCTTCTGTTGTTCAGTGTAGTGTTTTTGATATTAGCTCAATTTGGTTGATAGTATTGTTCATGTCTTCTATATCCTTACTGATTGTCTATTTGTTCTATCAGGTACCTGGAGAAGGTTGCTGAAATCTCAGTCTATAATTGTCGATTTGTCTGTTTTTCCTTGATGTTCTATTACTTTTCTTCAGGTATTTTGATATTCTTTTATTAGGTGTCTGGACATTTAGATTGTCATGTTCTTTTGATTAACTGACTCCTCTATCATTATGGAAATATCCCCTTTACTATGTGAATATTACTTGATTTAAAATCTACCTTGATATTAATAGGGCTATTCGAGCTTTCTTTTGATTTATATTAGTGTGATATTTCTTCTTCTATCCTTTTGCTTTTAACATAGTTGTGGTTTTATACTTAAGTGGTTTTCTCATAAGTACGTATAGTTTGGTCTACTGGGTTTTTTTTTTTTTTAATCTTATCTGACAGTCTTTGTTTTTAATTGGGGTATTTAGACCATTTATATATAATGTGATTATTGATTTGATTGGGTTTAAACTAACTTGTTATTTGTTTTATATTGGCTCAATTGTTTTTTTTCTGCCTCCTTTTGGATTGAGTATTCTTGTTTTTACTTTATCTCCTTTGTTTACTTTAATAGCTATATCTTTGTGTATTATTTTAATGGTTGCTTTACACTTATATGCATCTTCAACTCAGTACTGTCTACCTTTGAATTATATTATATTAATTAATAGTATAAAAATCTTAAAAGAAGACACTGCAATACCTCCTGGCATTTATGCTATTGTTGTTGACATATGTTTTACTTCTATATTTCTTATAAGCCCCACCATTCATGTTATTGTTTTTGCTTTAAATAGCCAATTTTGTTTTAAAGACATTTAAAATAATAAGAAAGTTATTTTATATTAACTTGTTATTTCTGTTGCTTTTCATTCTTTTGTGTACATGCAGAGTTCCATCTGGTATCACTGTCTCTCTGCCTGAAGGACTTCTTCTAACATTTCTTATAGTGCAGGTCTGCTGGTGATGAATTCTTTCAGCTTTTTTCATTTATTGAAATGAAAGCCTTTATTTCATTTTGTGTCTACCGCCCTCTACCACCCTGAATGTGCCCAATCTCATCTGAAAGCCTTTATTTCATTTTGTTCCTCAAAGCTATTTTCACTGGGTATAAAATTCTAATTTGACAGTATTTTTCTTTCAGCATTATAAGGTTTTTTTTTCTTTTAGAGCAATAAAGATACAGCTCTACTGACTTCTGATTTGTATTGTTTATGGTGAGAAATCTACCATTATCTTTGTTGTTAGTTTTCTTTTCTTTCTTTCTTTTTTTTTTTTTTTTGAGACAGGGTCTCATTCTGTCATCCAGTCTGGAGTGCTGTGGTGTGATTACGGTTCTCTAAAGTAGGCTGCCAGGCTCAATGGATACCCCAGCCTCCTGAGTAGCTGGGATTATAAGTGCGCACCACCATGCCCAGCTAATTTGTTTGTAGAGGTGGGTCTTGACGTGTTGCTCAGGCTGGTCTCAAACTCCTGGGCTCAAGTGATCCGTACATAATGTGTTTTCTACCACTCGGTAGATCATTGATTCTCTTCTATTCTTTTTATTCTATCTGTCTGTCTGTCTGTCTGTCTATCTACCTATCTATCTATCTATCTATCTATGTATCTATCATCTATGAAGATTCATCATTCTCTCTCTCTCTCTTTTTTTTTTTTAGATGGAGTCTGCTCTGTTGCCAGGCTGGAGTGCAGTGGCGCCATCTTGGCTCACTGCAACGTCTGACTTCCTGGTTCAGGCGATTCTCCTGCCTCAGCCTCCTGAGTAGCTGGGATTACAGGCACGTGCCACCACACCCAGCTAATTTTTGTATTTTTAGTAGAGATGGGGTTTCACCATGTTGGCCAGGATGGTCTCTCTCTCCTGACCTCATGATCTGCCTGCCTTGGCCTCCCAAAGTGCTGGATTACAGGTGTGAGCCACCGTGCCTGGCCTCACCATTCTCTTAAACCCATTCAGGAAATTTTTAAATTTCAGACTTCTATAATTCAGTTCTAGATTTCCTAGTCAGTTCTCGTTTATGGTGAGCATATTTTATATCATGTGCATGATTTTTTGGTGGTAAAATATCATGTGCATTGTCTTAATGGGTGTTTAAAAATCTTTGTCCGTTAATTGTAACCTCTGGGTCACCTTGGGATCAGTCTTTTTTTTATTTTTTTGAGACGGAGTCTTGCTCTGTTGCCCAGGCTGGAGTGCAGTGGCGCTATCTCGGCTCACTGCAAGCTCCGCCTCCCAGGTTCACGCCGTTCTCCTGCCTCAGCCTCCCGAGTAGCTGGGACTACAGGCGCCCGCCTCCGTGCCCGGCTAATTTTTTGTATTTTTAGTAGAGACGGGGTTTCACCATGTTAGCCAGGATGGTCTCAATCTCCTGACCTTGTGATCTGCCCGCCTCGGCCTCCCAAAGTGCTGGGATTACAGGCGTGAGCCACCGCGCCCGGCCGGGATCAGTCTTTCTGATTGCTGTTGGCTTTTCTCGAGTACAGGCTCTATTTTCTTATTTCTTTATATGTCTAGTTACTTTGGATAGTAACTTGGTTCTTGTGAATGATACATTGTAGAGACTCTGGATTCTGTTATTCTTGAAAAATGTTGATTTGTTTCAAGCTGTTATCTTTAGGAAACTAATTGCAACTCCTGTCTTTCTTGCAGCGAGCAGCAGGTAAATATCTTTTCAATGTCTTTAGTCTTAGCTTGTCTGTGTGATTTTCCCTACATATGTATAGCCAGATTTCAGCAGTTTTTACACAAAACTTGGGGCTTTCCACTCTCAGACTCCGTCTTCTGGGATTTCATCTTTCTATTTCTAACTTTCATGGTTGTCCCAAACTCTGTCTTTTGGTTTTCCAAACCAGTGAGACCTTGGGTTTCTATCCAAATTTTAAATGTCCCATGTGGCATTGACTAGTGAAAAATCTTTTTTTAAAAAACCCATTGCTTGAGCCTGGGAGGTCAAGGCTGCAGTGCGAGCTGTGATCGTGCCACTGCACTCCAGCCTGGGTGACGGAGCGAGACCTTGTCTCAAAAAAAAAAAAGAAAAACTCAGTCTGGACAACATGGCGAAATCCTTGTCTCTACAAAAGTTCAAAATGTCACTTGACGTCGAGGTACACGCTGGTAGTCCCAGTTACTCAGGAGGCTATGGTGGGAGGATCGCTTGAGCCTAGGAGGTGGAGGCTGCAGTGATCCGCGCTTGTGCCGCTGCACTCCAGCCTGGACAACAGAACAGGACCCTGTCTCAAAAAAAAAAAAAAAAAAAAAAAAAAAAAAAAAAAAAAAAAAAAAAGAAAAACCTAGACATTTCACCTAGTGCTGTTCCTTTCTTTCAAAGGTAGATTCCTTTATAGCTTTTGCTGCTTTTGTATTCCACACTACCTTCAGGCAGTGTTGTTTGTTTGCTCATTTGATTGTTTTTCAGTCTAAGGTTGGTAGCTGTTATCTGCAAGAGAAACTATGCTGCTATCACCAGAAACAAACCCTCCCCTCCTTTCCTAACTTTTACAGTTTTATCCCTGGCCCTAGGTTCTTGAGTCTCCCTTAGCTTGGATCCTATAGCCTGAAGGCATTACTGTCCCCCTTCCACCCCAGTCAGTGCTAGTCCTGACTGCTGCTTTTCCTTGAGGAATGGTGGGCACTCATCTCCCTATTCCTATTGGTGTCATCGTCATCTTACGACAGGCTTTTGTCCCTTCACATCTGACCTTCTGGCTCCAGACTCTCCTCCTCCAAACCGTCGCTAACAGCTTTGCCCAAACTTCACCACCTTGGTGAAGTTTGATATTTGCCCAAATACCACCTTCACCGTTTCCACCACACGCAGACAGCTCCAGTGGCTCTCCATTAACTGTGACCAGGCTCTTCTCACTTGTGCATAATGGTACATCAGTAGTTCGGAAGCCAGTGGCCCTCACACTCTTTTTCACAACCCTTTTTTTTTTCATGGTTTTCCAGCCTCCCTGAAGGTGAGGGAGGCGGTGTGAAGAGAAACCTCTTGCCTCAGCCCCCCTCCAAGAATTTTCTCTCGGCAGGCATGTCTCACAAACACCTCTGGACGGCAGGGAAATGAAAATGCAGTTTCCTTCAGATATACTGGGATTCCCCAGCTTGTAGTCTGTGCTACCGCAGGCATCTGCAGCTGGGGCTCAGTCTCCTTGTCTGACCTCCGTTTCTCCCCACCCCTCCAGCTTGACCATTTCCTCCAGCCTGGCCTAGTTTCCCTTTGAGCAGGCACACCATGCTCATCCACAGCTCTATAGATGAGTGCTTGGAAGAACTTATTCTCTTTTTTTGTTTGTTTGAGACAGAGTCTCGCACTGTTGCTCAGGCTAGAGTACAGTGGTATGATCTTGGCTCACTGCAACCTCCACCTCCCGGGCTCAAGCAATTCTCCTGCCTCAGCCTCCCAAGTAGCTGGGATTACAGGTGCCCGCCACCACGCCGGGCTAATTTTTGAATTTTTAGTAGAGATGGGGTTTCACCATCTTGGCCAGGCTGGTCTTGAACTCCTGGCCTCGTGATCCAACCGCCTCAGCCTCCCAAAATGCTGGGATTATAGGCGTGAGCCACCACAGCAGAACTTATTCTTTAAGACCTGATTCCAATTTCTGAATTCTTTTCTTGCATGAAATCTCTTCTGATCACCAGTGGTTGAAATTCATCCCTCCCTGTGTTTAAACATGTTATTTAAAATTTTGAGCTTACGTGGTTTCATTGCAAGTAATAGAGACCCCCTTCAAACAAACTTAGTTTTTCTTGGCAAAGGTGGGGAGGGAGGAGGAAGAACATAGTATTAAGGATACTTGGCTGTCTAACTTGTTTCGTATCCTCTAAATCCCAATTCTGTATTCCCAAGAAAGTTAATCTGATTAGCCTGGCTTGGGATAGGTGTGTGCCCCTCCTCCAATCAGCCTTGCCAGGAGAGCAAGGTCACATGATTGGAAACCTGGAGACCCGGTATGAGAGGTTCAAGGGATTTGGGGGCTGATCAGAGAAAAAGATATGACCACAAAGTAGCAGAAGCACATAGAAACTTTACTGGGCAATGCTTTGACAGGTTTGCATGTGGGAAAGTCCTTCATGGCAGGAGACTGTTGAAGGTCAGAAGGGGAGGGCAAGGGAACCCTCAGGGGAAGAGGGGCCTACACATGCCCAGGTGAGTCTGTTGCTCAGCAGCATGACGGGGAGCTTCTGGGTCAGATTGCTTTGAAGGCAGTAGCTCCTTAGGGTTGTCTAACCACAAGGCTCTGTCTCGTCAATGACCAGAAGATGCTGGTTGTAGCTTTGTACGGTCTGCAAAGCAGTCAGTTCTAAATGGCTAAAGAGCTGCTTGCTTTGGCTCTATTAAAATTGGATGTGTACAAATTTGAGTTTGGCACCAGCAGAGTTTTGCTTTAACACGTTTCAGCCTTCAGTGAAGAAATAAGCAACCTACAGGCCAATACACACGGGCCATCTTTGATTCACTTAGATAACACCTAGATTCATCCCGTTGATCTTGGTAGCAGGGAGGGGAGTTGAAAGAAGGATACAGTTCGAAGAAAGCCAAGGCCTCTGCAATTGCTCTTCTAGCCCTCCTCAAAATCATCTAAGACTAAAGATGCTGGTATGTGATATGATTTGGATCTATGTCCCAACCCAAATCTCATGTCAAATGTAATCCCCAATGTTGGTGGTGGGGCCTGGTGGGAGGTGATTGGATCATGGGGCTGGATTTCCCTCTTGGCTCTGCTCTTGTCATAGTAAGTGCTCGTGAGATCTGATCATTTAAAAGTGTGAGCACCTTCCCTCCCTCATGGGGCTGGATTTCCCTCTTGGCTCTGCTCTTGTCATAGTAAGTGCTCGTGAGATCTGATCATTTAAAAGTGTGAGCACCTTCTCTCCCTCTCTTCCTCCTGCTTCTGCCATGTACAATGAGCCTGCTTCCCCTTTGCCTTCAGCCATGATTGAAAGTTTCCTGAGGCCTTCTCAGAAGCCATCATGCTTCCTGTACAGCCTGTGGAAATGTGAGCCAATTAATTAAACCTTTTTTTTTTTTTTTTTTTTTTTTTTTTGAGACGGAGTCTCTTTCTGTCGTCCAGGCTGGAGTGTGATCTTGGCTCACTGCAACCTCCGCCTCCCAGGTTCAAGTGATTCTCCTGCCTCAGCCTCCCGAGTACCTGGGATTACAGGCGTATGCCACCATGCCCAGCTAATTTTTGTATTTTTAGTAGAGATGGAGTTTCACCATGTTGACCATCTGTCTGGTTGGGGTGCATGCTAGGTAGGAGAACCTGGCCCTCAGATGGAGCAGAGTCGAAAACTGCAGTCATTTTTCAGGAAAGCCGTGGTGGTGGCCAAAGAGGCAACTAAATGTGATCAATCCTAGAGACACAGCACAAATAGGAGATCACGTGTTTGAGTCAGTTCTGGGGAGAGTGTGGAGGAGAGAAGCCAAGTTTTCTGGACAGACAGGTCAAGGTGAGCAGTTCAGGACTGAGGCTAAGAACAGTGACTGTTGGCCAGAGTATCTTTTCCATGGGATGTCTGCTTTTAAAAGCTACTGGGGCTAGATGCAGTGGCTCACACCTGTCATCCCAACACTTTGGAAGGCCAAGGTGGACAGATCACTTGAGCTCAGGAGTTTGAGACCAGCCTGGGCAACATGGCAAAACCCTGTTTCTACAAAAAATAAAAAAAATTAGCCAGGCGTGGTGGTGCATGCCTATAGTCTCAACTACTTGGGAGGCTGAGGTGGGAGGATAGGTTGTGTCCAGGAACTTGAGGCTGCAGTGAGCCATGATTGTGCCACTGCACTCCAGCCTGGGTGACAGAGTGAGATCCTGTCTCAAAAAAAAAAAACTACTGGCAGCCTGAAACATGGTGCCTACCACAGAGCTTTGCATGTGCTGAGAAGTCACTAAATATCATGTGTTTTCTAGAATCCTTCATGGCATTTTAATCACAGAAGTCAGAACTTATGTTACAGCAGAAAGACACATTATTGCATGTAGAATACCATGTGTTCATTCGTGAAATTTTGGTGGTTTACTTACTTCTACACCTTAGATGAGTGGAAGCTTCCATTTCCATCTGGCCTGTGTAAGGATATAAAAGATTAAAGCAACCGAGAAAGCAGAGAGGAGAAACTTTAGCCAGATCCCATGTTTTCTAAAGCTCGAAGTCCCTGAAGCATTTATCTTCACAGATAGCCATCTCTGCACATATAGTATCTGCACACAAATAAAATGCCTTTCTGGTGTTGGTTGGTGCCTCACAAACAATAGTGCTGTGTACGCTGCCTCCCCGAGATGCACAACTTGTGGATGAAACAAACTATTATTCTTTAACCATTTGAATGTTTAATTGCTTTTTTCCCTCCACACCTGGTGGCATTTTGAAAACTCTACAGCCATTTCAAGTGGTGTGTAGCTTTTGACCAAAGCCCTGGCAGAGATGAGGAGCACATCTGCTTCTGGGTTCCAGAGGCAACCACACCGTCACAATGATGGTACTTTAAATGCTCCTCTGGTACCAAGGGCTGCAGAAATGGGGTTCATGCTGCAGCTCAACACCCTTCGCTTTCATCATGTGGCAATCTGAAAACCAAGCCTTTAACTTTTCCATACACGTGTTATTTTAATGACTGCACATTTGAATACATGCTTGTTTTTTTCTTTTTGAGACACAGTCTCCCTCTGTCTTCCAGGCTGGAGTGCAGTGGCACGGTCCCGGCTCACTGCAGCCTCCACCTCCTGGGTTCAAGTGATTCTCCTGCCTCAGCCTCCTGAGTTGCTGGGATTACAGGTGCCTGCTACCACACCCAGCTAATTTTTGTATTTTTAGTAGAGATGAGGTTTCACCATGTTGGCCATGGTTGGCCAGGCTGGTCTTGAACTCCTGGACCTCAGGTGATCCACCCGCCTCAGCCTCCAAAGTGCTGGGATTACAGGTGTGAGCCACTGTGCCCAGCCACATTTGAATACATTCTGACTGGTTGGTTTCTAAACTAAATGGTCTTAACTGTATTGCAATCACTCTGAAAAGTAAAACCTAATACCTTTCTAAATGACAGTGTGTGCTGTAAGTTGACAATGGTGGCCTTGTCTTAGTGGCTGTCAATCTTTTTCCTCCCCTTGCCCAAAGTGGACTGTAGATCCAGAGCTGACCCTTCAGAAGAAAATGAAACATTCTTGGCCGGGCGTGGTGGCTCATGCCTGTAATCCTAGCACTTTGGGAGGCCAAGGTGGGCAGGTCACTTGAGGTCAGGAGTTTGAAACCAGCCTGGCTAACATGGTGGAACCCCATCTCTACTAAAAATACAAAAAAAAGTAGCCAGACCTGGTGGCGGGCGCTTGTAATCCCAGCTACTCTGGAGGCTGAGGCAGGAGAATTGCTTGAACTCAGGATGCGGAGGTTGCAATGAGCCGAGATTGCGCTGCTGCACTCCAGCCTGGGAGATGGCGAGACTCCGTCTCAGAAAAAAAAAAAAAAAAAAAGGAACTGGAGCATTCTCAGCTGTGGTTGTTTTAGCCATCTCGATGCTGTCGAAATGACACACACATGGCGATCAATTTAAACTCCTGGACCTCTCCTCTTCTTTTCAGGACAGTGCGACAGATAGATACATGGGAGGCACTGAGTGAAGGGAAGCTAGTAGAATGGCAAGATGCACAGATGGAGTGAGGACTATAAAATTCCTCGAAAGCACAGGCTGAATGTGTGATGAACTAAAATTAAATGTATTTGTGCTAGGCAGTGTGAGTAGTGGAAAAGTGCCGTCCCGACAGTTGGGGCAAGCTCTGCGCCTAATAATGTGCATGACCTTGACCAACCTCTTTGGACCTCAGTTTCTACATCAGTAAAGTCTGGTTACAGTAGATGATGTCTGTGTCTAAGGTCTAAGGCTCTAGCTCTAAGAGTCCACGATAACGAACTTTCCTGGGCAATTTAATTGCACTTAATTGAGGTAACATTGCTGTTGTCTTGGCATGTGATTTACCCAGAAGTTCACCTTAGGAAGGAGGTGTGGATGGTCATCAGTTTGCCATCACAGACGCTAAGGTCTCAAGTCTGATTGATGCTGAGGCCAAGGGCAAATGCATTTACAATAGCCAGTTCCCTTTGAGACCTGCCACCGAGAAGCATGACTGGGGCAAGAAGCTTGCTCCGTTGTTCTGGCCCTGTGCAGCAGGAGTGGAGGGCTTGGTTCTCCAGCCCTTAGGACAACTTCTTCCCACCCTCCACCCTCCTTCTCCCTCACTACTTTCTTCTTTTTCTGGTATCTCCTTTGCTCTGGCTTGTCCCGTCCCCTTATTATCTTGTCTTTCAAGATAAGCGTCATCACCTGGTTCTCTGGCAGCTCTTCAACATTAGCCACTTGCATCCTGGAAGAAACAAAGACAGCGATGTCTCTTCCTTTCTACTTCATCTGAAAATGCTGTCAACTTTTCTCTAGGTGTAGGAGAGGGCGTGTGTGTGTGTGTGCGTGTGTGTGTGTGTGTGTAAGAGAGAAAGACAAGGAAAGAGAAAGAGAGATTTAGAATTGATGTAACGGTGGATAGGGTTTTGAGATTAAAAAAAAACTCTGGGAGTTCGAGGCTAGCCTGACCACATGGAGAAACCCCGTCTCTACTAAAAATACAAAAAAATCAGCTGGATGTGGTGACGCGTGCCTGTAATCCCAGCTACTCAGAAGGCTGAGGCAGGAGAATCACTTGAACCCATGAGGCAGAGGTTGTGGTGAGCCGAGATCATGCCATTGCACTCCAGCCTGGGCAACAAGAGTGAAACTCCGTCTCAAAAAATAAATAAATAAATAAATAAATATAAAAATGAAAACAAACTCAAAAAATGGTAGCATTGGAAACATAATGGGCTGGGTGCAGTGGCTCATCTCATGTCTGTAATCCCAGCACTATGGGAAGTTGAGGCAGGAGGATGGCTTGAGCTCAGGAGTTCGAGACCAGCCTGGGCAACATAGCGAGCCTTTGTCTCTACTAAAAAAACAAAACAAAACAAAAAAATTGGCTGGGCATGGTGGTGCACACCTGTAGTCCCGGCTGCTCAGGAGGCTGAAAGCTATGATTGGGCCACTGCATTCCAGCCTGGGCAACAGAGCGAGATAGTGTCGTGAAAAATAAAAAAAAAAGAAAGGGAAGAAAAGAAGCAGGATGGGACTGTGGAAATCACATTTGGGAAGTGGTCTGGGGAAGCTGTGACTGCCTAGTTTCTTTCTTTCTTTTTTTTTTTTTTCTGAGATGGAGTCTCACTCTGTCATCCAGGTTGGAGTGCTGGAGTACAGTGGCGTGATCTTGGCTCACTGCAACCTCTGACCCCCGAGTTCAAGCGATTCTCCTGCCTCAGCCTCCCAAGTAGCTGGGATTACAGGCACCTGCCACCGCATCCGGCTAATGTTTGTATTTTTAGTAGAGATGGGGTTTCACCATCTTGGCCAGGCTGGTCTTGAACTCCTGACCTCATGATCCATCCGCCTCAGCCTCCCAAAGTGCTGGGATTACAGGCATTAGCCACCACACCCGGCCTAGTTTCTTTCTTATATTTCACTCTTATCACTCTTGACATGTGAAAGTCTGCCCCCACACCACCTGACAGTACTTGCTTCACAGTTCCAACGCGGATCAGAACATGCCACCCCAAAATATGTCTCTTCGACTTACTGATTATTTTGAGCTGAAGGCAGTTGAGAAACAGCAGTTGCAGGGTAGGGCTCTCTGTCCTGCCCCTTTTTACCTAAAAGCAAAGCATAAATTTGCCATGAGAAAGATGGCCTCCCCATACCGGGAAGAGGAGAACATTCCTATCATTGGAGATAGGGAGCAGATGCTGAGATGAGTCTGTACAAACACACCTTACTAGAATAACTCTTATCTTCCATGGGTTTCCCTCATATATTTCCCACAATTTTCTGCCCCTAGCCCAAACCCTCTTTTCCTTTGTCTTGTCCAATCTCCACAGTTTACTTCTCTTTGTTAAAATGGTATATTTAACTGCTTCCTTATGGTTTTCACGTCTTTCTATAAAGCCCCTCTCCCTACCCTATGCCGTGTAAAAATGTTAACATCAAATAATTATTTGTATGCATTTTCTACTTATCTTTCATCGGTTCAATTCACAAGTCCCAGGCATAGAACCTGGAGAAAAAGTCCCTTCCCCTTCAGTTCCCAAGCTGCTGGTCATACTGCCCCTCACTATGGCTTCATGTCCTGCTCTGGAGGGCCACAGAGAAAGTCATTTGTTGTAGGGAAAGAGCTGAGAACAGGGGTGTGCCCTCTGAGAAAGCAGCAACCTGTCCTTTTTGCCTCTAAGGGTCCATACTTATGGGTTGGCCATGTCCCCACCCAAATCTCATCTTGAATTGTAGTTCCCATAATCCCCACGCATCATGAGAGGGACTAGGTGGAGATAAGTGAGT
Organism: Nomascus leucogenys; assembly: GCF_006542625.1. Lineage (NCBI taxonomy): Eukaryota > Metazoa > Chordata > Mammalia > Primates > Hylobatidae > Nomascus > Nomascus leucogenys. The sequence goes on from NC_044402.1 coordinate 16,282,203, forward strand.
CAAGGGCAGTTTGCCCCATCCTGTTCTTGTGATAGTGAGTTCTCATGAGATCTGGTGGTTTTATAAGAGGCTTCCTCCTTTGCTGGGCACTTATTCTTCTTGTTCCTGCCATTATGTGAAGAAGGACCTGTTTGCTTCACCTTCCACCATGATTGTAAGTTTCCTGAGGCCTCCCCAGCCCTGCAGAACTGTGAGTCAGTTAAACTTCTTTTCTTTATAAATTACCCAGTCTCAGGTATGTCCTTTTAGCAGTGTGAGAATGGACTAATACAATACTCTTCATATCAGGACTGCAAAAACCTCACTGAGCACAGGTTAATTCAGGTGCAGTCCTGTAGGGGGTAACCTCAAGGCTTCAGGGCAAATTGGTCTTGGAGTGAATGTGAGTTATAATGTGAGTTATAAACCAGGCAGGTCGGCTGGATGCAGTGGCTGGAGCCTGTGAGACCAGCCTGGGCAACACAGTGAAACCCTATCTCTACAAAAAAGTTTTTAAAGTTAGCTGAGTGTAGTAGTGCACGCCTGTAGTCCTAGCTACTCAGGGGGCTTAGGTGGGAGGATTGCTTGAGCCCAGAGGTTGAGGTTGCAGTGAGCCTTGATTATACCATTGCACTGCAGCCTAAGCAACAGAGAGAGACTGTCTCAAAAACAAACAAACAAACAAGCAAACAAAAAACAAAACAAAAAAAAGAAATACACCAAGCAGGTCTTTTGAGATGATTGGAATACGAGTTGGGGAACCTTCTGGACACTCATGAATGCCTGTATTGGTCAGTCATACACTTTTGTGGAACAGGAGAAGAAGCCTTTTGGAAGAGGCAGGGGGTGATGAATTTGGTTACTGTTTTCTTTTTTTTTTTTAAGATGGAGTCTCACTCTGTCACAAAGGCTGGAGTGCAGTGGTGCGATCTCAGCTCACTGCAACTTCTGCCTCCCGGGTTCAAGTGATTCTCATGCTTCAGCCACTCAAGTAGCTGGGATTTACAGGTGCACACCACCACGCTTGGCTAATTTTTGTATTTTTAGTAGGGCCGGGTTTCACCATGTTGGCCAGGATGGTCTTGAACTCTTGACCTCAAGTGATCCGCTGGCCTCGGCCTCCCAAAGTGCTGGGATTACGGTGTGAGCCACCGCGCCCAGTCTGGGTAGTCTTTTCAGCCTGTAATCTGTGAACTCTGACAATGTCCTGTTGCTCTGAGTGTGACTGTGCTTATGGTTCCTCTGAGAGTCGAGGTGGAGTTACCCACCTCCTTCCCACACTGGTCTCATGTGTGAATGGAGCTGTGTGCTGGGGAGATGCACAGTCAAGTTAGAGGGCAGCTTGGGTCCTGGAGTTGCAATGGACACACACCCCTCTCTGCTTAGCTGTGGCTGCCCTCAGTGCATATGCAGGGCTGGCTCCCTGGAAGATCTGACTTCCTCTGGTTCTATAGCTGTCATAAGATTTATTCAGAATCCCTCTTATGAGTTTTGGAGCTGAAGCTATTCTCAAACCAGTCACAGATTCTGCTTGTTAAGAGAAGCAATGTACACAGAATATCGGCAGTTAGGAGGCATGCGTGGGTTCCAGTCCCAGCCCTACCACTCACTGGCAGTGAGACCCTGTGCAAGCCACTCAGCCTCCCTGTGAGCCTCAGGGTCTTCATGTGCACCATGGAGGAATTCTCCTTCCTGCCTCCTGCTTTTCTCAAATCTTCCCCCATGGTGAGAGGCCTCTGCCAGGAGGAGGTCTGCCTGCTGATTTCTATCCGCGTCTCATCCATGTGGGTTCTATGGGGAGGAAGGGGGAATCCCATTAAGCTGACTGGTGAATGAGAGCTGGGAAACATGGGGAATGCCCTTTTCCATGACGTCCATACTTGCATGACAGGATAAAACTGGATCATTTTGAAATCTCAAAGAAGTCGTTTCTTCAGATTAAGACTATTTATATCAAATGTAAGCAAACAATTCATTGGTGTCCTTGAGGATGATGGTTGGCACTTTACAGTTTTCATTAAAAGTTAAACTCTTCATTCAGCAAATATTTCACTGCCCATTATGTGTCCTGTACTGGGATACAGCAGGGAACGAGACAGACCAGATCCTTGCCCTTTTGGGGCTGGCATCCTCGTGGGGAGATGGACAATGAGTGAAATAAATAATGTATATAGGCTGGGCATGGTGGATCATGCCTGTAATCCCAGCACTTTGGAAGGCTGAGGCGGGCAGATCACCTGTGGTTAGGAGTTCGAGACCAACTTGGCCAACATGGCGAAATCCTGTTTCTACAAAAAATATAAAAATAAGCCAGGCGTGGTGGCGGGCACCTGTAATCCCACCTATTCGGGAAGCTGAGTCAGGAGAATCGCTTGAACCCAGGAGGTGGAGGTTGCAGTGAGCTGAGATCATGCCACTGCACTCCATCCTGGGCAGTAGAACAAGACTCCATCTTAAAAAAACAAGCAAACAAAAAACAACAAAAAAAACTGTATATAATTTGCAAATAGTGGTAAGTGCTATGGATAAAGATGAAGCAGGCAACAAGGTCCAGGAGATGCAAGCATGGGTGCTGTAACTTTGACCCAGAGGGCAGGGCAGATTCCCTCACTGATGGAGGGGAGAGAAAGTGGCAGGTTGATGCTCAGCCAGTCTGGAGGTGCTGATGGGGACCTGGTCCAGTCCAAGACTATCAGGGAGGTCAGGGTGGGTGGAATGGAGTGAGAGGGAGGCAAGTAGGAGATGAGCTCAGAGCAGTATCAGTGGGGGTGGGGCGGGGGCTGGGGGTGGATAGCAGGTGATGTAAAACTGGTGGGAGTGTGTCCAGGGAGGTGATATGACATCCCTCCATAGGGCCAATCCATAGCGATTGTTTTATTCTTTGCTACATGCAAAGCCTGTCATGTGGAAGGCAGGAATGGCCTAAAATCATAAGGGCACAGTGGTGCTGTTCCAGATCCTGTTTCTCAGTGCGTGGGCCCAGGGCCAGCAGCACTGGCATCCCCTGAGTGCTTGTTAGAAATGCAGAATCTCAGCCCTACCGCACACCTGCTGGATCAGAACCTGCATCTCACAGGGCCTGCAGGTGATCCATGGCCCACGAACGTTGGAGAAGCAATGGTCTGGAGTCTTCTGTGACTTTGGGCATCAGAAGCCCTGGGGGCTGCTCAAAACATGTCTACTTCATTGCCTGCTGGCCTCAGTTTTCTTGTAGTTTCACGTGCAAGGAGATGAGAATGATGCTGACATTACCTGCTCTGCCCAAGCTCTTCTGCTTTTCTGAGCGAGTGCCACTTTCAACACCGCCTTCCCCATCCATCAGACCAATCTCTCTCTGGGGTGGTGTAGACTGGGAAGGTGCCTCTGGGAGCTGATACTCTGGCTCTGTGGAATTTCTAGGCTGTCTTTCTTCAGTGTGCTCAGAGAAGATGTTCTTTCCTCATAGTAGAGTATTACAAATGTACAAAGTGTATATTGTGACAGGGAACGGTGCTGCCTTCTCTGTGTGCACATAATGCCACTCCTCCATTCAGCAGGGCATATGCTTTGAGCTGAGCCACAAGCCTGGTGATTCACCTATAGGCCAAATTCCCATCATTTATTGCCAGGTCCCTTATGGGCCCAGTGGTTCCAGATGCGGAAGGCTGGTTGCCTTCGAGGGTAGATGGAAATGCCTGTTTTCATGACAAGCACAGATGTTGCATTGTATTGACTGGTTTATGCTAGGATCGGGCATCATATAGTCAGCCCACCCTCCCAAAACAAAACACACAGCCCTGTGGCCTGGGTACTGAGCCTGAAGTTTCCAGGTCTAACTATTTGGCTTAACTATTATTAACTCCTGAGGGACTTTGGGTGGCTCACTTTCCATGTGTGAATATCAGGCTGCGTATTGATAAAACAGTTACAATCATTTCTACTTCACAAGTTATTGAGGCTTCATTATCTAAATGCTTTTGGGAGCTGTCCTTAAATGTGTGATTTCCAGGCTTACGTCACTACATACTAGAGTACCTTTTTTTTTTTTTTTTTAATGAGTGTGAAATCGTCTCCCTCCTTCTGTTCATTTAGACCGCAGCATTGATGAGCAGGTAGTGGCAAATGCCTCTTCATATTACTCACAGATTACTGTGGGTTAAGAAATAAACTGGGCATTGACCTTTCCTTGCTGTTTCTGAATTAGTCACACACTTCTCATTGTTTGTGTATGTCAGCAGCATGACCTAAATAAAGTTAGAGTTGATCTCTTTCAGAATATATTTTGGATTTCTCCTTACAATAAAATTAAGGCAAGTTGATGTATGGTTTGCAATCAAATAGAAAGACCTTTTCAGCAAAGCCCTGGCTCAACGGTGGAGTGATTATTGAACACTGGTTTCTAGTTGTGTCCAAATTCTCAAATTTCTCAAGTGTTACCTGGCCTGCTAAGGACTCTAATAGAAAGCAGTCTCCATTTGTCACTGCCATTTTCCATTGGTGGGGCAACTCGATAGCTCCGATTGCCTGCATCTTACCTTACCACCTTGGAATTCCAGATTAGCCCAATGCTTACTGTTTTCAGGTCTCTGCCATTATGCTGTTAGGTGGCTTTCTAGGCTAAACTGATCGACTGCTTAATCAGCTGCTGTCCACGCTGTGTAGAGCGGATGGGTTCAGGGACAGTGTTTCATTAGCTGTGTAATGTTAGGCAACCTACAGACTAAAGCAAATAACTATACAACAATAACAACAACAACAACAACAACTAAAACTCCCTCAGTCATGCTGCATCTCTGATCTAGTTTAGGCTGCAGAGGTAAGATTTGACCATCATAACTCAGCTAGGCAGAAACCACATGGGGAACTAATTCACGGAGCATGCATCTTTTTCAATTCTTTATCCCACCATATGTTGTATTTTGCTGACCAGGATGGAGATCATTCTCATTCTGCATCTCTGGGATGCATGAAGTTCTGTTGGGGAAGAAAGTACTCATGACAAGCTTCATGTCTGGTTTAGAAGTTCCTAGGTGAGTGGGGAATGGATCCAAGACCTCTGGGCGTCAGGTCTCCAGACAGGACTAACTGGGGTTGGGGAAGTGGTAACAGCTGGTCCTGTGGGCCGTGGTTGCTGTTAGAGGGAGTTGCGTTTGGTAATCGTGGTAAGATTGTGATGTGTCATCTTACAAGAAGTCTATACCAAGAAGAATGTCTTTGCTAACCACTGTGAAGCCACTCCTCAGAGATTCTCCTAGATTTGTAGCTTTAATTAGGGTTAAAATCTGGACTTCGTTGGTGGGGAAGTGGTAGAGACTTAGGTGCCTGGAATGGGCTGTTCTGGACACTCTCCTCCTGCAGGGCTGTGGTTCTGGGCCTTACTGTGGCCTTCTCTAATGCCCCTAGGAAGCACACAGCTCTACACAAACTGGGGCAGATTGAAGAATTAGTCCATTGGGAATTATTGCCAGTATGGATCCAGAAGAAAGGCTATTGTTTTGTTCTCCCATCTCACCAACAAGGAGGTAAAAGATTGCTCACTTCTCTCACAAGCCTTGCCATCCACTTCCCATTTCCAAATACATAGAAATAAAAACATTCAGTGTTTGGATTTACCCCATGGCAATGCAGCCGTCCTGCAAACACATGGGTTGGATTCCTGACACGTGCCTGGGAAAGTGAGCTAGCATAATGCTATGGATTTTGGTCTTCTGGGGGTTGGTGTCCCCTGAATGCACATGAGTGGATTAGCAATGCACGTGACTACTTGGTTTGTATATTCTCTGGCTGAGTGACCCAGTTCCTGGCCCAGGAACAGGATGAGCAAAGCTAACTGGGTACCGTCAGGGAACCCTCCCAGCTGGGGCATGGGGGCACCTGCCTTCCTAGTCCAGGGTGCAAACAAGTGTCAGAGCAAGGTGAGGAGGAGAATCTCTGCTGTCCATTTGGCTCTAGTCATTTCCTTTGTAGCTATGTAGATAAATAGAAGTAAGGGGCAAATCCTATGGGCTTGATATTAGAGCCTATTTCATGGCGTCGCATCTGTCTTTGGAAGCAGCCATTGTGTGTGATCCTCTGACTTTTCCTCCAATTGCTAACCATCTTGAATATTTTAGAAACCCTCTTATGTGTTAATATGCCCGGTGAGACAAGCATCATGATTTCTCCTTCACCAGTGACCAAACAGAGCTGCGGAGTTGTCAAGTGATGTAGTGAAAAAAATCACACACTTGTAACCGAGCCAGGCTGTGCCAGAAGCCCAGTCCCTGACTCGGTCCTACTGTTGTCTCTCAGATGGGGAAGTGGCTCTATCTGTAAAACGTGTGGTTGCTATGAATTACCGGTGTTGGTAAGGAGAATTGGAAGCATTCTCATTTCTAGATTACCTTTCAAATATTCAAATTCATGCACCAGTAGCATATGGCTAGAACTTTTATTTTTTCACTCAGATGTCTTCCAATGTGCTTCATTGAATTTGAAATCCACACCAGGTTTGAATTTTGAAAATGCCAACTGTATACTAACTGAATGTGAGAAATGAAGAAAACTTTCATAAATGTTTTTTTAAAAATAAATGGTGATTTATTTTTCTGTGTTCAGATAAACCAGCTGTATGGGTTTTTTTTTTTCTTCATTTTGGTTGATTTGCATTCTTGATAATTCTAGGAGGAACAATGTTTCCAGTGTATTCTTAGCTAATTTTCTGCAAAAGAGTTTGCAGTAGCACATATCAGACATTAAAGAAAAATGGGTCATGGAGTTTCTTTGGGCCACCTCTGCTGGCCAGGAGCTTTGGGTGGAGGGAGGAGCCTTTGTCGTCTTCAAATGGCTGTGTCTGCTGTGTCCTCTCAGCAAAATTCTGATTCAGAAATGATCTGATTCCTTTTTCTTCCCTCTTGGAGCTGAGTTTAGTTTGTAGGTGCCATTCAATGCTTTTGTTTCTCACCAGGTAAGAGATTTTCAAATACTTCAGAACTCAAAAAAGAGGGCTTTTATCTGCTTGGTTTTCCTCAGTTGCAGAGAAAATAAGTCTGAAAGTTTGTGTTTTGCATGACCTCTGTCAGAGACACCAACATAGAGTGGAAAGAACATTGGCCTGGAAGTCAGAAACTGCCCCATAACGCGTGGCCCAGGAGCCGTTTCCCTAAAGTCACCTGCAGCTCTAAGAGCTTCACAGTCCTTGGGGTGACCTCTTGTGAGACACCTTCTTCTTCTTTCCCCCCAACACATATTAAAATACACCATACTCCCCATGAAATATAATTTATACACTGTACATCTTCAAATCTAAGTCACCATCAGTTGTAAACTATATCATAATTTTATGCACCACTAAGAAGAAAAAATGCTGCCTAATAGATGCACTCATTTCAGAGGATTCCTATGTAGAAAAACTGCAGTTTATAATTGGTGAAATATATGATGAGGTCAGTTGCAATCGGGTAGTTGAGATAATGCCAAATGTTGTCAATTTTTTATAAAAATGATCTATTTCTAACATGGACAGAGCTAAAATACCCAAGTACCTGCTACCCAACTTTGGCAGAGCTCAACATTTGCTTCAAATATTTTTTTAAAAATAAAATAAAACATTGAAGACATAATTGAAGACCCCGGTCCTTCCCTAATCCTGCACCTTGTCTCTCCTTCAAGCTCCCATGGAAAATCCATCTTGAGTTTGGTGCCTGTCATTCCCATGCATGTTTGTAAATTTTGACTGTATGTCTTTATATCCATTAAAAACATACATTTAGTGTTTTTATTTTTTATTTTTATTTTTTGTGGTGGAGTCTTGCTTTGTCGCCCAGGCTGGAGTGTGGGATCTAGGCTCACTGCAACCTCTGCCTCCCGGGTTCAAGCGATTCCCCTGCTCAGGCCTCCCGCGTAGCTGGGATTACAGGCTCATGCCACCACGTCTGGCTATTTTTTTTTAATTTTTAGGAGAGACGGGGTTTCGCCATGTTGGTCAGGCTGGTCTCGAATTCCTGACCTCAGGTGATCCAACTGCCTCGGCCTCCCAAAGTGCTGGGATTACAGGTGTGAGCCATCGCGCCTGGCCGTATTTAGTGGTTTTGTTTGTTTGTTTGTTTTTTTGAGATGGAGTTTCACTCTTGTTGCCCGGTCTGGAGTGCAATGGCGAGACCTGGGCTCACTGCCACCTCTGCCTCCCAGGTTCAAGCGATTCTCCTGCCTCAGCGTCCCCATATTTAGTGTTTTAAAAACCCTGCTAGCTTTCCACCAGTGTCCATTCCCTGTTCTTCCTTTGAATAGTAGAACCCCTGAGCTTCATGCGGACAGCTTCTGCCAGCGATGGCTCATGACTTAACTTCTGGCTGATGGATGCATGTGGAATGGATGGTACACCCTCTGGATTTTTCCTTTAAAATGAAGGAGCAAACCCTTCATATCCTCTCTCCTCCTTCCTTCTGATTAAGACAGGGTCAAGGTGGTTGTGAGCTACTTATGACTATGTAGAGGTGGGAAACAAACTAGGGAATACTGGAGCAACAAGGTAGAAAAACCCTTGGTTTCTGACTTCACAGTGCCAGCTCGTCCACTCCCGACCTGACTGCCTGTCATCGTGAGCTGCTGTGTGAGAAGTAAACAAACCAACAAACGTATTTTATTTATTTTTATTTAATAAACGTATTATTTGTTCTCTACTAAAACAGCCACACACAAAAAGTTCCAACTAATTTAAGTGGTTTATGTTTTGATCATGCACATTACTAGTGACTTCTTGTATTAAAAACTTTATTTTTTCTTAAGGATTAGCATAAGATACATGTGTACAGTTGAACATTTCCTCAGATTTAGAAAAAGGAAAAAATACATCTTACCGCTTCCTCGATGGCTAGATATCTGTGTCCCATCCTCCAGGCGACACGATCCCATGGAGGGCACATTAATCTGAGCCCTTCACTGTCTTCCATGCAGAGATATAGCGAGTTCATGCATGCTGAGGACAGTTAGCTACTCAGTCCCCAACAGGAGACATTTAAAGCAAACGTCACTGTGATAATTTCAGAATGAAAAGGAAACGTTTCCATTCGTAGGAGAATTTCCTTCCCGACTCCTGCCTGAGCATCTGTGGAAGCATCCTCAGAGTGAGGCCTTCCTGGTCAAGTTCCCTCCTCTGGGAGTCTGCCCCGTGACTCCCACGCCTGCACGACAAACTGCAGGATGGCTGCTCCACGAAAAAAGCCACCTCTCACCAGCCGGCAGGGCCAGGTCAGGGTACCAGGCTGGTTACAATACTTGCTTTCCGCGGAGTGGATAAGCGGCCCAGAGGGTAACAAGAACCATCTCCATTTTTTCCCTGTCCCTTTTTCCAGCCCCAATGCTGTTGGATAGGGGCACACCCCCAGCATGGTCTTGATCTCACAGGTCAGCTCGGCTTCTGGCCTTAAAGGCAGGTCTTTTCTTTGGTTTCCCTCTCAAAGGGCACTTGAAACAGAGTGGTGAAGGTCCCTGACCTCTCCTATTGAATAAGGCTGGTGTCATCAGTCTTGATCATGCCGGATGCCCACTGACCTTGGGTGAAGCTTCTCCCAGTCTCTCCTTGCATTAAGAATTGGGTTTTCAGGTGAGTGGTCCTCAGACTTCTGCAATTGATTCATTGTCTCAGTGCAAAGATCACAGGAGCCTCTTAGGCCGTCTGTGCCGATGACTTCCAAACACACGACGGCGGCTCATGGAAGGAGTGGGAAGGAGAGCACTGCGCTGGGTGAGAGTTGGCAAGCTGAGTTCTGTTGAAGAGTGCCCGTAAATGAAATTCATGGTGTAAAAAACCCAAGCTGGCTGGGTGCGGTGGCTCACGCCTGTAATCCCAGCACTTTTGGAGGCAGAGGTGGGCGGATCACAAGGTTAGGGGATTGAGACCATCCTGGCTAACACAGTGAAACCCCGTCTCTACTAAAAATACAAAAAATTTAGCTGGGCCTGGTGGCACGTGCCTATAGTCCCAGCTACTTGGGAGGCTGAGGCAGGAGAATTGGTTGAACCCAGGAGGCAGCGGTTACAGTGAGCCGAGATCGAGATCGCACCATTGTACTCCAGCCTGGGCTACAGAACAAGACTCTGTCTCAAAAAAAAAAAAAAAAAAAAAAAAAAAAAAAAAAGAGAAGCAGCCAGACAGAATAGGAGAATATATTTGCAAATTGTATATTTGATAAGGGATAAATATCCAGAATACATAGAGAACTCCTAAAAGAACAATCTAATTCAAAAATGGGCAAAGGACTTGAGCAGATAATTCTCCAAGGAAGATATACAAATAGCCAGTAGGAGTGTTAAAAAAAAATGCTCAATGTCACTAATCACTGGGGGGAAATGCAAATCGAAATTACAGTGAGATACTGCCTCATACCTATTAGGATGGCTAACATTTCAAAAAAAAAAAAACCAAACAAACAGGAAATAACAAGTGTGGTGAAGATGTGGAGAAAATGGAACCCTTGGACACTGTTGTAGGAATGTAAAGTGGTACAACTACTGTGGAAAATAGTATGGCAGTTCCCCCCAAAAATTAACATAAAATTACCATGTGATCCAGCAAGTCCACTTCTGGCATATTCCCAAAAGAACTGAAAGCAGGGTCTCAGAGATATTTATACATCCAGGCCGGGCACAGTGGCTCACGCCTGTAATCCCAGCACTTTGGGAGGCCGAGGCAGGTGGATCACCTGAGGTCAGGAGTTCGAGACCAGCCTCAACATGGAGAAATCCCGTCTCTACTAAAAATACAAAATTAGCCGGGCATGGTGGTGCATGCCTGTAATCCTAGCTACTGGGGAAGCTGAGGCAGGAGAATTGCTTGAACCTGGGAGGCAGAGGTTGTGGTAAGCCAAGATGGCGCCATTGCACTCCAGCCTGGGCAAGAAGAGTGAAACTCTGTCTCAAAAAAAAATTTTAAAAAAAGATATTTATACATCCACGTTCATAGCAGTATCATTCACAATAGCTATAACATGGAAGCAACTCAAGTGTCTATCGACAGATGAATGGATAAATAAAATGTGGTATATCTGTACGGTGAAATATTACTCAGCCTTAAAATGAAGAAAATTGGCCGGGCGCGGTGGCTTATGCCTGTAATCCCAGCACTTCGGGAGCTGAGGCAGGTGGGTCACCTGAGGTTAGGAGCTCTAGAGCAGCCTAGCCAACATGGCGAAACCCCATCTTTACTAAAAAATACAAAAATTAGCTAGGTGCGGTGGTGGGCGCCTGTAATCCCGGCTACTCGGGAGACTGAGGCAGGAGAATCACTTGAACCCGGGAAGCGGAGGTTGCAGTGAGCTGAGATTGCGTCATTGCACTGCAGCCTGGGAGACAAAGCAAGACTCCATCTCAAAAAAAAGAAATAAAATTCTGACACACGCTACAACATGGATGAACCTGGAGGACGTTATGCTGAATGAAATAAGGCAGTCACAAAAAGGCAAATATGCCATGGTTCCACTTTTATGAGGTAGAAGAGTCAAAATCATACACACAAAGTAGGATGATGGCTACCAAGGGCTGGGGTCGGGGGAGTGGAGAATGGGGAGTAATTGTGTGCTAGGTACAGAGTTGTAGAGATGGATGGTGGTGATGGTTGCACGTCATTATGAATATATTTAATACCACTGAACTATACACTTAAAAGTGGTTAAGATGGTAAATGTTATGTCATCTGTATTTTACCACAATAAAAACATTGCAGGGTGTACGGGGATGACAGCCAGCATCTGGAATGGCTTACTTCCTTAGGGAGGCTAAATATAATAATTACTGCTGCTCCCAATCCCCCTTTCACTTCCAAAGCCCAAGGACCCCCCCAGGTATCTTTCCACTCCAGGGCCCTCTCTGAGGAGTGGTGTCAGGACTTGGGCTGGCAGGCCTGGGAAGGAAGGTGGGGCGGGGTGTAGTGAGCAGGCTGAGATGATCTGCTTTGGGAGCTCTTGCTGCTCTCAGCCTAAAGCCTTGGGAGAAGAGAATGGGTGGGTGAGGTCAAAGAGGAGGATTTGCCTAACTTCCACCACCAGCCATAGTTAATCCCCAAACCAATTAATCTGATACTTAGTACTTAGTATCTATCCTTTTATAACTATTGTTAACTCTAGTCAAATACTTTTTTTTTTTTTTTTTTTGAGACGGAGTTTTGTTCTTGTCGCCCAGGCTGGAGTGTAATGGTGCCATCTCAGCTCACTACAACCTCCGCTTCCCAGGTTCAAGAGATTCTCCTGCCTCAGCCTCCCGAGTAGCTGGGATTACAGGTGCCCACCACCACACCCAGCTGATTTTTGAATTTTTAGTAGAGACGGGATTTCACCACGTTGGCCAAGCTGTTCTCGAGCTCCTGACCTCGTGATCCACCCACTTCGGCCTCCCAAAGTGCTGGGATTACAGGCAGCCAACTGCATTGTGAGCATGCTTAGTAGCAGCACGGCCCCTACAGAGAACATTGGATCGGGTGACCTAGGTGAGGTCTGACACTTACCTTGTGGCCTCGGACCAGTTGCTGATTTTTGGAGCCTCAGTGTATCTTCTGTGAAATGAGATTGGTGATACCTGCCAAGCTAATTCGTGGAACTCTCATGACAGTCAAATGAAATAACCTATGTCAAAATGCTTTCTGATACTAGAGGAATGTAAGGGCATTGATAATGGCAGAGTTTGAACTTGAAGCAAATAAGAGGCAGAAATGTAAAGTTAATGGAAGGGACTGCAGTTTTCATTGCTGTGGTTCTGCCTCTGAAGTTTACGAGTACTGGTCGTGATTAGTTAAAAGGTAATCCTTACCTGCCCTGCTAATACTTGAAGACTAGGTTTTCTACTGGACCCTAACATCTTTTTGAGATTGCTTTTAAAAAGTGATGAATTTCTTTAACCAGTAAGGTGTGTATATATCCATTTCCTGTTCTGCTTTATTTTAGGAGTGAATTTATTATTATTATCATAGTAAATAGGCAAGCATGTTTCAATTTAGGAAAATAACAGGAAAAGTTTGCTCATTTTTTCTAGGCTAATTTTGCCATAATCCCCACAAATAAAGTAGTGGTTTCTTTAAAATATGCCAGTTGAGGGTCACAGAGCTGCACTTTTAAAGCCTACAATTGATTGTTTAGTGCGAAAATTGTATTCAAGTGAAACACATCAGCATGCAAATCTAAAACGTGGCCATTTTCATCTAGATTGAATATTATCAACCAGCCCAAGGGATATGATGTAATTAAGATTTTGAACAGCTTACTTTTGTCTACGGTGATGAGTATAACCCCAATATTTAAAGCGGCTTACCAGTTGAATAATGAGAAGGTGGCCCAGTGCACCAATAACCATACATTTTGGCTTTTAGGTGCAGTGGAAGAGTTTGACTTTTCTCCACAGGTCCAAGCATTGATAAGGGCAGAGAGATGAACTTGAAGCAAAAAAGAGAATGTTCAAATTCCAGGAAAATCACAATTTCTTTCTGAATAATGGCAGATTTCCATCTCATTGCCTACTCACTCATTTTAATACCTTCTTGCATGGGTTTAGGAATAAAGACCTAGTGGGGACAGATGAATCCCTTGTTAAGGGTTTATGCTTTTGCCTAATTAAAACTATTGGGTTTATAGCCTGCTAATGCAGCTCTACTTGGAAGGGAGAACAACTCTTAGCTTGGATCCACTTCAGAAAGTTTGCAAGGCCTCCCTCTGCCTTTCAGAGAACTGAGAAGGTACATTTCTGATAGCATCTTTATTCTGGTGCAATTCCAGGATAACTGTTCTTCTTAGGGGAGACAAGATGCTCACCTTTTCTGTCCTTTCCACACCGTTTTAAAAGAAAGACAAAGTTCTTTATTTCTCCCAGGAGAAGTTCAGGAAAGGATCCATTGCAGAGCTGTACCACCTTAAGCAGACAGCCGGCAGGCTAGGTTGGTACCACGGCTCATTTCAGCCATCCGTATTTTCAGGTGTACCATATGTATTTAGTACATCATTTGATAATGCTAAAAAAATATTAAAGCAGTGTGAGACTAAAGGAGAAAGAAGATGAATGTTAGCATTCCCCTGGGGTTCATGGGTGAAGGAATTAACACAGCGTGGCACTCTACCCTAGCTGTGTTTGTTTCCATGGCAACAGCTACGTACATGTTTCAGACTATCTACAGTGACACAGTTGCAGAAATAGTAGCTTGCAGGTTTCTGATATCGCATCAGTGGACAGGCGGCATGCACTATATTAAGTAAGTGTAAAAGAATTTAAAATATAGCTCTGGATTCAGATGTGTATTAGCTCAACCAAACGATGTGTCGGGGGTTGCGGCATTCCCCTTCTGCATGATGGCAAAATCTGGGCAAAGTTGAAAGTTGCAAGATTCCAGTCAAACAATTGTCCTTGCTTGGGTAAATATCCTCAAATGAAAAAAATGTGAGTTACAAAGGTAAGAGAATGGCCTTGGCAGATGACATATCAAAGAAGGATATTGTTAATGAAGCTATTTTTTTTTTTTGGAGGGGGGTAGTGATGGATAAGAAATGAAAGCTTTGGTTGGAAATAGCTGAGTCTTAAAGCAAATCGAATGTGCAACAGAATCTTTTTAACAGCTGCTGAGTTTATGGCAACTAAGGTCTTTGAATGTATCACTGTAGAAATTGCTTTTATATCAGAATGATCAGGTGAGGAGCAGAGAGGTTGATTAGGTGTGCAGTTAAGGGGAAATCGGGGCTCCATTGTCTTTTCTGAAAGCTTATGTAAATATCTCATTCTCTCCAAGCTGACCCTGGTTTGTCTTTGACATTTGCTGCTACTTTTTAGTACCATTTGCTGGTATCTGTGTTGATCTCATGCTGCCACATGTAACCTTATATGACTTCAGTGTTGGTTACAGAGCAACCAAGTAAAGATGATAGACTTTGTAAGTGTGTGACTTTGCAACCAAATTGTACAGTAATTTAGGAGGAGTGTTCAAATGAGTATTTATTTGCCTGCTAGACCCCTACTTTTGAATAGCAGCCTAGGTATTAGGTTAATGGATTTCAATGTGCACGTTGTGATTGTGGAAGCTTTCAAGTATCTTGTAGTTCAATTTCCACTGAGTTTTTAATGTCAAAAATTTTTTTATTTATGCCCATTATTCGATTTAAGCCTACATTTACCTCATAGTTTTATTATTCATGTATCAGTGAAGAGAATGTAAAATGGCATGGTAATTTAAGCTAATCTATTCATTTGAAGAAGGTTAGTTTTCCGACCATAGGTGGACTTTTAGAAAAAGCGATGCAGACAGCTCTTTGGGCTGTATGAGACTATTTTTTTATGTGCACAGGGAACTATCTACAGTATGTACTGCATATTATTCTTCATAGTCATTATTTGATTAGGTGTTAAGAGAATACCTCTGAGGGGCTCGGAACTTCCGAGCACCCGCGCATGTGGAGGGCTAGGACAGGTTTTGGATTCTAAACCAGGGACTTGAACCCTGGAATGCACCACACCCC
The DNA here is from genome assembly GCF_006542625.1 of Nomascus leucogenys. Classification (NCBI taxonomy): domain Eukaryota; kingdom Metazoa; phylum Chordata; class Mammalia; order Primates; family Hylobatidae; genus Nomascus; species Nomascus leucogenys. The sequence continues at coordinate 16,297,625 of NC_044402.1, forward strand.
AGTGGGTAGATACAATGTGCCTTTCTAAATAAGTTGATAAATGAATGTTGAAGCTTTCCATATATGCCCATGTGTAGTCTGAGCAATCCAGAGATGGGAATTGAAATTTGTATCTTCTATGGGAGTTGTTTTTTGGTTTTATTTTATTTTGTTGAGACAGGGTCTCACTTTGTCACCCAGGCCAGAGTGCGGCGGTGCTATCTAGCCCCACTGCAACCTCTGCCTCCTGGGCTCTAGCGATCCTTCTGCCTCAGTTTCCCAAGTAGCCAGGACAACAGGCATATACCACCATGCCCAACTAGAAGACCTCACTATATTTTCCAGGCTGATCTTAAGCTCCTGGGCTCAAGCCATCCTCTCGCCTCAGCCTCCCAAAGTGCTGAGATTATAGGTGCGAACCTTGGGAAACTTTTTAATGGTGGCTCATACCGAAGGCAGCTCCATTCTCAGAGGACGAGCTGCTCTGCCCACTTGTACCCCCCACTTCAGTGGAGTTTTAAGACCCATCTTTGGGGTGGGTGGGAGGGCAGACCTCCGTCCCCATGCCCTAGCTTGCCTGGTGTGTGCCCCATGTATCCTGGGACTTCTCCGTGTGAAAGCTGCATGATACCACGTGTGCTTGGCTCCCCCAGGCTGAGGGGACCAAATAGCATTGGTAGGAGACAGTTTACATGACGTTCTGTTATTGTGCTTGAAGGACCTTGGAAAACTTGGGCTCAATAACCTGGACTCTGACACTGGAGATCAAAAAAGTTTCAGTGAACTACTTGGATGACTAGTTCAACTTTTGTTTTTTGGGGAGTGCTGGAGCAGGCCCTTCCAACAGTTAGGACGTTTGTGTATTTTTTTCATCATACAGAAATATTTTCCAGTGTAGAAAGAAACCAAAACAAAACACCCGTCTATGCTATTTTAACTCTTTTGTAAGAATAGAAAAACACATGAACCTAAATGTAAAGCGCTAGGCCGAACTCATCATTGGAATGTGAAATCTTGGCAGTACTTAGAGGAAACTCAATCGCTTCCATTCAAAGGGCCAGGAAATTGATTTAGAAAAAAAAATAAATTTGAGGGATTCCCAAATAGTGGCAAGGTGGAATGACTAAGAGAAACATGAAGGTACAGACGGATCTTATTCCCAGTCATAAATGGTGGTAAAATGGTCCGAATAAACCTCCCGAGGCAGAGCTCATCTGGAGTCTCCATTGCCCAGAACTTCTGAAGATTCCCAAAGACCACAGGATGAAAGGTTGGCATACAGGGCTTTCCACTTCGAGTTTCTTTCCAGCTTCTCATCTCACTGTGTCTTCTTTTCCTTGGGCATCCTATGCCCCTGTCCTTGGGTCCTGAATACTGTGCCCCGACCACACTTGAAAGCACACAGGCCTTTGCTCTCACCGTTACCTCTGTCCGGATACCTATAGTCCCATCTTTGCTTTGCAAGGCCCAGCTTAAATTCTGCTTCCTCTGTAAAACCTTACAGATCTCCCCCTTGCATTGAAATGATTTCTCCATCCTCCACGTTCACTTAACCATTTCTTTGTCAATGATTATAGCACATATTGCATTGTATTAAGATTAGCAGTGGCCGGGCGCAGTGGCTCACGCCTGTAATCCCAGCACTTTGGGAGGCTGAGGCGGGAAGATCACCTGAGGTTGGGAGTTCGAGACCAGCCTGACCAATGTGGAGAAACCCCTGTCTCTACTTTAAAAAAAAAAAAAAAAAAAAAAAAAAAAAAAAAAAAAAAAGCCAGGGGTGGTGGCGCATGCCTGTAATCCCAGCTGAGGCAGGAGAATCACTTGAACCCGGGAGGCGGAGGCTGCGGTGAGCCGAGATTGCGCCATTGCACTCCAGCCTGGGCCACAAGGGCGAAACGCTATCTCAAAAAAACCAAAAATGATTAGCAGTGTATCTCCTTAACTAATACGTAAATGTATTAAAGACAAGGGCCATGATGTATGTACTTTTGTAGGATTCGCCATACCTAGAATAATACTGTAATGGAACTGTTGTATTTAATTGAATTCTTAAAACCTTGTAAAGATATACATTGTGGACCAGTCGTCAGATGCTTCTGTTCTTTGAGCAAAAGGAATCTGTTGGCTGCTGAGATTCCAAAGGCTGTGTCTGTCACAGCACCAAAAGCATCTGGACCCATTCAGCCACTTTCAGATGCTTCCAAACTTCCTGCTGTTTGTCATCGGCTAAACTCATGGAACAAACCAGGTGAATGGCTGATCTTTTTCATATTCATAGAATCACTAGATTTTAGAGCCAGAAGGAACTTCAGGGAGCTAAATTCATATTATAGGGGAGAGAATTTTAAACCTGAACTGTCAAGTGACTTCTTCAAAGCGAGAGGGTTGGTTAGCGCCCCAGGTATGTGAACTTAGCTTAGCCGACAATACCTCCACATGCTCCTGTCTGCCAGGCCTTCTTGGCATGGCCTTGGGTTCCACTTAAGGCATCAGGAATCAGCTGGTGCTTTCTGCCCATGTCTGGCTTGCTTTCTATATGTAAACACCATCATCCAACAACAATCCGTTCACCACTCTTTGCTAAACACTGATATCATTGGGATAGAATTAAAAACAAAAGTGGACTGGGAGTTGAGCTCAGGGGAACCGGGAGCAAAGCTAACAATTCATTAGCCATCGTTGAGGACACGGCAGCTGCTGAATTCAGTCAAGTTCAGACCCTTAAAAAGAGTGGAAAAAAGCAAGCACATGCCTCCCAGCGCCTGGGCACCGCATCGCTGGGCCAGCTGGTCGCAGCACCATGGCAAAAAGATCTCTTCATTTTCAGAAATCTGAGCTTCCGACCTTGCAGACAGGGAGGGGAATGTGGCTGCAACTTTACTGCATTTGGCATTACGTTTTACTCCTGCCTGCAGTTGTATCAGACACAGCTCCTGTGTGGAGTCCATGAGGATCTGAGGAAAGAACCAGCCCTCCAAGCTGACATAGGAGCAAGCTGTCTCAAGAAAGATGTGTTCAAGTGTGTGCATGCATGTGTGTGTGTGTGTGTGTAAGGCTTGCGTCTGAGGCTGACAGGCTTTTTAAGAGGAACTCTTGGTTTCTGTGTAAATCTGTGCCTCTTCTGCCCAGAGTTAGCCTGTTAAGGGAATAAAGCACAATTCAGGTTTTGGAGTTGGAAGCCTGATTAATCTCTCTGCCAGTTACATATGGAAATAAATTAGTAAATGGTCCATCTGGGACTAAACGACTGCAGAGATGATAAATTATTGCCATCATATATGTCGGTGTTGCTGAAGACTGAGTTGTGCTCACCAGGAGCTGCTAAAAGATAACTGGATGCTCTATCGTGGTTAGAGGAATACAAAAAAAATTTTTAATTACAAGTAAAAGATTTACCTTGAAATGCTTTTTGGGAGAATGGTTTGGTTGATGCCAAGTTTGTTCCTCAGAACTGCTGTATCTACAAATATTTAAAAGGAGAATCTCAAGGGCATCAGAAACATGTTGCTTTTATATTTTCAAAGGCCAGTAGGATAACAAGTGTTAATTAGTAGCCAAATGCCTCGATGAGGAGGATAATTCTATACCTCTATATAGTATTGCACTTTATAATTTTCACAGCAACTTCGTTTCTATTTTCTTATTTAAATTTCCAAGAAGGTGGGGTAGGTTGGTGCCTCTTTTTCTTGATAGGTGAAAAACTGAGGTTCAGGGGGTTTATGCCTCGTCCATAATGACTCAGAAAGTTGAGTGGCGAAGCTGGCATGGGTAAGCAGAGACTGCCAATTCTGAATCCGGCTTCATTTCAATCCGAGTCTTGGTGTGACATGAAAAACATTTTCAGTACCGCCTTGTTCACCTACCAACATCAAGAAATAAAATCTATTTATGTCCATTTTCTAGAAGCAAAGCCATACCAATTTGATCATGAAAAGCATTTTTTCCTCTAATTGGAGATGTATTAATTTAACTTTTTTGGAGACTGAGTCATACCCCTCTCAACTTGAGTGACAGTATTTTTTGAAAGCTAAAACCAGAGATGTCCTCAGGGGCTGTCGAGGCGTGGTAACATTTTGCCCCTTTGCAGAATGGCCCGAGGCAACTGTGACTTCCAGATTCTTGTACCTACTTTAAAATTTTGTGTGTGAATTCTTCCTCCTGGACAAACCTTCTGCTGTTAATCCTTGAAGCAGTTGCGGTTCTTCCCTCTAGAAAATGCACTGCCAAAAGTACAGAAAAGTAAACTGGATGTAGATTTTTTTTTTTTTTTGAGATGGGGCAGTGGCACCATCATGGCTCACTGTGGCCTTGACCTCTAAGTTCAGATGCTCCTCCCTCTTCAGCCTCCTAGGTGGCTGGGACTACAGGTGTGTACCACTACACCTATTTTTTTGTTTTGTTTTGTATTTTTTGTAGAGATGGGGTTTTGCCCTGTTGCCCAGGCTGGTTTTGAACTCCTGGGCTCAAGCGGTGTGCCCACCTCGGCCTCCCAAAGTGCTGGGATTACAGGCATGAGTCACCATGCCTGGCCCAGACATTAATTAAACATAAGCCACTGGTGCCTGCTCGGTGGTCTTTAATGAAAAAGAGGAGCCCCCAGCCTGACCAACATGGCGAAACCCTGTCTGTGCTAAAAATACAAAAATTAGCCCAGTGTGGTAGCGGGCTCCTGTGATCCCAGCTACTGGGGAGGCTGAGGCAGGAGAATCGCTTGAACCTGGGAGGCAGAGGTTGCAGTGAGCTGAGATTGTGCCACTGCACTCTGGTCTGGGCAACAGAGAGAGACTCTGTCTCAAAAAAAAAAAAAAAAAGAGCCCCTAGCTCTTACCTGTCTGCACTTGGAAGTAACCTTGTCTCACTCAGATCACCTTCAGGTTTCTCTTGTATCAGCCAGACCTGGTTACCCCATGCCCCCGAATAGCCCTCATGCTTTCCAACCTCTGGGCCTTTGCTTCGGTTGCTGTCTGGTTTTTGTTGTTGTTAAAATTCTGTCCTAATCTCAAGGCCATTATTATTGTCTTCATGATGCCTTCCTTTTGTGGCACCCCCCACTCCTCACCCCAAACGGAAACAAATGTCTCCTTTGTCTTGACACTCTCCAGCCGTTAGGAGAAATAACACGGTCTGCCAGTATCTGCCAGTATTTGAGTTGCTTGCGTATGTGTCTTATTTTCCATAGTGGACAATATGTTTCTCGAGGGCCGGTTCTTTATCATCTCTGACTCTTCATCCCTCCATGGTGCGATCCCTAACTCTATGCTTTGTCCTTATAGGAGCTTAAACACAAAGTAGAGTAGGGTGATTTTATTTTACAACAGAATGTCTTTGTATGGGTGGATAAATTAATGATCTAAGGTACATCAGAATTACTTGGAGGGCTTGTTAAAACACAGATTTCTGGGCCCTACTTCTGGATAATATATTCTAACTCAGTAGATATTGGGTAGGGGCCAAGAATTTGCATTTCCAACAAACTCTCAGTCAATATTGATGCTGCTATTCCAAGACCCACAGTTTGGGAACCGCCGATCTGATTAATATACTCCTAACATTCTCAGACTACAGTGCATAGGTTAATACCATTCTTTTCATTAGAGGGTTCATTGATTTGTTATCCTTGAGGCCCCGGTTAAAAAGATATCTTCTTCAGAGATTATTATGCAATCTGTCTCACGTACCAGCTTTCCTATTTTGCAAGATTATTCGTTAACCATGGCCTGATAACTTGCAGCCCATTTAGTGAGGAGTAGAGCCAGAGACATTTCATTTTACAACAATAGAGTCGTTGACTTTGCAGCCTGTACACTTGGTCTACCCAGTGGATCAAGGCTGGTCCATGGGGTGGAATGCTGGCCTTGAGCGCTTGTGGGTGCTCTGATGTTTTTCCTTTATGTAGACAAGTGTTTGAGTAGCAGCTGTAGTACATAAAATGATCTCACAAATGTCTCAATGGCAGTTGTAGCAAAATAAAATAATCTCATATTGAGATGGCATGTATTTTCAAATTTCTGGATCTTCTTATGCCCCATGAGACAGTTTCAAAAACACTCCCTCGTGAAAGATCCAGTCTTTTAATAACGATCCAAGAAATAAAGAGGTACTGTTACAATTGGCTTTTTCACTGAAGTGCGTCATTTTCTAGAGTCAGGCCAGAGATGACATCCATTGTGGTTGCAAGGGCTCTCTCTGCTGCTTCTGCTTAATTCTGACTTCCTACTGCTCCTTTCCAGCAGCCTCTAGAAGACCAGCATTCTCGTGATTATGGAGGCCCCTCTGTCCTTTCTGTGACGGGAGCAATGCTGACCTCGGTTTCCTGGACCCATTCCGACTCAGGTAATCACACTGCCTTCCCCAGCTCGCCATGCTTTACGTAGATTGCATTGAATAAATGAAATGCCAAAGCTATATTTAAATGCAAATGCCAAATTGATTATTTCTCCATCAACTGGTATCCTCCCCCACCTCCCCCCAATCTTCTTAATGATCAATTTATGCAGCTGATCAGACTTGACAATGTGGTCAATCCAATTTAGGCATTAAGATGATTAAAAACATTGAATCACATCTTTATTTAAAATTCTGGTGGGAGTCGTAGAAATACAAAGCCACCGGAACATTGCTGGGAATTTTCACATAGAAATTAGCTTCTAAATTATTTTTGTTGCCACAATCTCATGTTTTACTTTAATTGTATTAATCTTTCTAATGTTGTACTTTTAGTTGAGTTCAATAAGTATTGAGTATCTGTTGTGTGTTCTTGGAACAGGTGGGGATGAAAAAGTAGAAGGCTGGCTCCTATCCTCAGCCTACAGTTTAGGCAAAGTTGACTCACTCATAAGAAAATGGCAGATGGTGCTGAGCATAGGGCCGGGGCTATGAGCTGGTGGTAGTTCCTTGGTTCAGGGAATGGAGAAGCTTTGAGGATTGGGATTGAAATAATTAGGGAAGAATTCAGGGACCAGGGAGGGCCTCAGTTGGGCTTTGTCACTGTGGATCATTTAGCCAGGCAGAAGGAAGAGGCGTGGCATTGAGCCTTGAGGGGAAGACAGGAATGAACCCACCGTGAACGCAGGCAGTTGAGGGCCTGACTGCCTCCATCAGAAGGTCTAGAGGACCCAGATCTTCTGCCCCACCCAGAACCAGACTCCCCTTCAGGGGTCCCTTAAGGATCCTGGAGTGGAGCCTGTTGAGGAAACTCCACCTTCCCATTGCAGAGGGGCTTTGGCTGGCACTGTCCTGCTGGGACAGTGGTTTCTGTTGACCCACCCTGGCTTGGCCACTGCTTTGCTGATCTTTTCTGCTTCTCTGGGCCTGTCCACACCCTGCCTCTGCCTGTCTACCTGATTATTTACTCTTCTCTCACACACCTGCCATCCTCCCCTCCGAGCTCTGTCTGGCCTTTGGGGCTTGTCAGGGCCCTGGGATGAGCTCTGTGAGGTCAATTCCTGGTAATTCACAAGGGGCGATTCTGAGAAGTGGAGCTGCAGGGGAGGAAGCATAAGTTAAGAACACACATTTATAAAGTAAGGCTGGGAGCTCATCCAGAGAGTTCTGAAAGCCAGAATTCAGGGAGGGTCTCAAGGGGGAGGGCTGGGGCTGTAGTCAGGGATGGGAGCCAAGTGCCCTGATTAATTTGGGTATGGTGCAGTGGATCCTGTCCACCCCTCACTCTCCCCCAGGTCTGCCCTTTGTTAAGCTGGTGGAAGCAGTGGTGGCTTTCACTGCCCTGGGTCTTTTTTTTTTTTTTTTTTTTTTCTTTTGAGAGAGTCTTGCTCTGTCACCTAGGCTGGATTGCAGCGGCGCCATCTCTGCTCACTGTAACCTCCGCCTCCCAGGTTGAAGCTGTTCTCCTGCCTCAGCCTCCTGAGTAGCTGGGGCTACAGACGTCCGCCACCACGCCCGGCTAATTTTTGTATTTTTAGTAGAGACGGTGTTTCACCATATTGGCCAGGCTGGTCTTGAACTCCTGACCTCAAGTGATCCTCCTGCCTTGGCATCCCAAGGCACATTCTCCAAAGTGCTGGGATTACAGGCATGAGCCACCACACCTGGCCTGTCCTGGGTCTTAAACGTGCTACTGAGAGTTGCCAGCTGAGACCCCGCTCGCTGCCTGTTGGGTCCTCCCTGGCCACGTACCATCTGCCTTCCTGCACACAGGTGTGCAGAAGCTTGGGCCTTCTGGAATCATAGCCTGGGATCACCAGCCACCAGGAAGTGGAAGAACTAGAATAGCAGTATTTGTGTTCTCCTCCCACTGCAGAAATTGCCTAATAGATTGTTGCCACCCATCCTAAGCCCAGGCCAAGGGTTGGTAAACCACAGTCGGCCCAGGGACCAAGTACTGCCTGCCGCCTGTCTGTGCATCGCCAATGTACTAAGAATGGTTTTCACATTTTTCAGTGGTTGGGAAAAATTAAAAGAATAAAATTTTGTGCCTCATGAAATGTATATGGAATGCAAATTTCAGTGTCCCTAAATAAAATGTTATTGAAACAGAGCCATGTTTGTTCATTTCTGGATTGTCTATGGCAGTTGTTGCCCTTACAATGGCAGAGTTAAATAAGTGCAATGGAAACCATGAAATATTTACCCTATGGTCTTTTATGGGAAAAGCTTACCAACTCCTGGCCTAGGCAATTGTGTGACATAAGTGTTTGCGAAATTTGATGTGTGGAGCTTTCTCCCCATTAAGAAAATAGGTTGAAAGGATGAGTAGGATTAGAATAGGAAAGAGCAGAAGGGGGGATTTTCTGGAGTGAGATAGCAAATTGGTCACACTCTAGTTGGATATTTCCATTCATCTCTTTAACTTAAAATAAAACCTAGATGCAACATGAGGCCATTTCGTCTTAGGGTTGTCTGTAAGATGAGGCATCCAGACTTCTTGGATTAACCTAAATGTTGGAATAAATCAGCACCAAATTAAAACAAACCTTGCATTTTGGAACTTTTTTCTTTTTACTTGGCTCTGGGTGTGAACGATTTTATTTTAAACCAAATAAATATTTTGTTTTAAATCAAGTAAGCTTTGAAGGCTTACCATGAGTAAGCTATGGCATTTAATCTTGGCAATGCTTTTTCCCAATCTGGTAGCATTTTATGATACTGTTGAATGAAAACTATAGTAAAAGATGTGGGTTCTAATCTTACTAACCGGCTGAGCCAGGGCAGGCAGTAGTATATTAGGGTAAAAAGTACACCCAGGCTGGGTGCGGTGGCTCTCGCCTGTAATCCCAGCACTTTGGGAGGCCAAGGCAGGCGGATCACCTGAGGTCAGGAGTTCAAGACCAGCCTGGCCAACATGGTGAAACCCCGTCTCTACAAAAATACAAAAATTAGCTGGGCGTGATGGTGGGTGCCTGTAATCCCAGCAACTCGGGAGGCTGAGGCAGGAGAATCACTTGAACCCGGGAGGTGGAGGTTGCAGTGAGCTGAGATCGTGCTATTGCATTCCAACCTGGGACTACTTAAAAAAAGTACACCCTACATCTCAGGGGCTTCGTGCAACAAAAGCTTATGTCTCATTTGCCCAGAGTTGGGATTGGGCCAGTGTTGCTCTCTTGCATCCAGTACTTTGAGGTCCCAGGCCTCTTCCATCTTGTGATATCTACATCTCCAAACATGGCTTCCTGGCTGCTACAACATGTGAAGGAAAGAGTTGAGAACGTGCAACCATTTTTTTTTCTTTTTTGAGACAGAGTCTCACTCTGTCTCCCAGGCTAGAGTGCAATGGCGCAATCTCGGCTCTCTGCAACCTCCACCTCCTGGGTTCAAGCGATTCTCCTGCCTCAGCCCCCCGAGTAGCTGGGATTACAGAAGCGTGCCACCGCACCTGGCTAATTTTTGTATTTTTAGTAGAGATGGGGTTTTGCCATGTTGGCCAGGCTGGTCTTGAACTCCTGGCCTCACGTGATCCATCCACCTTGGTCTCCCAAAGTGCTGGGATTATACGTGTGAGCCACTGTACTGGCTCCATTCTTTTTTTTTTTTTTCCATACAGGGTCTTGCTCTGTTGCCCCAGCTAGAGTGCAGTGGTGTGATCATGGCTCACTGTAGCCTTGAACTCCTGGGCTCAAGGGATCCTCCCATCTGAGCCTCCTGAGTAGCTGGGATTACAGACATGTGCCACCATGCCCAGCTAATTTCTTTATTTTCTAGTAGAGACAGGGTTTCGCCATGTTGGCTAGGCTGGTCTTGAACTCTTGGCCTCAAGTGATCCACCCGCCTCAGCCTCCCAAAGTGCTGGGATTATATAGGTGTGAGCCACCATGCCCAGCTCCATTCATTTTTTTAGACAGGGTTTTGCTCTGTTGCTCCAGCTGGAGTGCAGTGGCATGATCATGGCTCACTGCAGCCTTGAACTCCTGGGCTCAAGGGATCCTCCTGTCTGAGCTTCCTGAGTAGCTGGGACTACAGGCATGCTGTAGTCTCGTTTTTAAAATTTTGTGTAGAGTCAGGGTCTTGCTATGTTGTTCAGGCTGGTCTCAAACTTCTGGGCTTAAGCAATCCTCTGTCTTTGACCTCCTAAAGTGCTGGGATTACAGGTGTGAGCCATTGTGCCCAGCTGCACACACATGCTTCAGTGCTTGAGACTAGAGGTGACAGGCCATTGGTCAGGGCTAGTCACATGAGCCTGTCTCTCTGGCAGGAGGCCGTGAAGTATGGAGGAGCTCATGGGATACTGTCCCTCACTGCTCAGCAACACTGGGTCACTACGGGAAAGTCTATACTTTTTTTGTGCCTTTGTTTGCGTATTATTAAGGGGTAATTAATTCAGTCCTACATTTTCACACATTTTAAGAAAAGTTCAAATAAAGTGTATGAAAGAACTTTAAAAGGAGTAACAAATTGTAAAATATGCAATATATAATTGTAAGCAAAAAATAAATTTCTTTATTGAGTCTTGAATGGTATGGGCTAGGTGCAGTATGCCTGGGACTGTCCTAGCATACGCCAGTTGACCCAATATAATTACCATACAGTCTTCCCTTTCACACCCAGAAATATCCTGGTTTAGACCATAAATGATATGATCGCCCTAGCTTGACTCCACTGGTCATCCTTTAAGATTAATGTTAGCTACTGTTTATTGAGCCTCTTCTAAGAGTCAGACACTCTTCTCAGCTTTTTGTTGCGTTGCTTCATTTAATCCCCAAAATAAGACTGATAGGTATGTATGCATAATCTCTTCATTTTTAGATGAGGCAACAGAGATGCAGAAAGGTTTGAATTATTCAGTCACACAGGTAGTAAGTGGTTGATTTGGTGTGTTGATTTGAACCCTGACTATTAGAATCTGTGTTCTTAAGCCCTCCACGGGGTTGCCTCACTCCCCGTTTTTGAGTATTGCCCCCTTGACCTCATGGGGCCCCACTTCCTTGACAGTGGCCCTGGAATCTGTTCTCAGACCACATACTGGTAGAAAGTTCCAGCTGTGAGCCAGGAGTCCAGCCCTTTGCGACACCAATGAGAAGACGAGCCGGGAAGTCACTATGTCGTTTTCCAGAGCCAGCAACAGCAGGCCTCACTGACGTGCGTGTCTGCTGACTTCCCGTCCGGTCCCCTGCCACCACTCCCTACCCTGATGTTGACAAGTGCAGCTTGTTTTAAAAGTGGGCGCTGCATTTTACATGGAAAAGATTTTATTTTGAAATCTAGGGTGGAGTAAAACTCCAGCCAGTGAAGACTTGCCATGTGCTGTGCAGAGAATCCAAACAGGCCCCTTCCCAACCCAAACAGCCAGGAGAAACTGAGTGCAGGGAGTTTATTTACACATTTGTTTATTAAAAAAATAAATAAATAAAGCTTAACCACAATCAAAGACCAGTTTATGTGCAGAATATTATCAAACAAAAAGCCATCTACTTAGGAGTCTGTATTGCAATTCCCCTGGTTCCTGGCCTTCCTAATCAGTGTTCAAAACCAAACCCACAAAATCAAAGGGAACAGCAGCTGAAAAATGAACGAAATGTGGCACAGTCATCTACTGCATGGCTTGCTTCAAGAAACCCCCCAGAAAATTATACATATGGTTTCTAAACGTACAAAGAAAACTAAAGGAATTCCATTATGAAAGAAAAATTAGATGGAAATTTCTAATCCTGTCTCATAAACAATATAGGAATAACTTTAAAATATTCTGCTTTAAGCATGCATTTAATTTGTGTTCTGGGAACCAAATAATGTTGCCAAGATAAAACATTCTAATAATGATTTATGTAAATTTATTTGTACAAAGTAATGGTGTAGTTGCCTATAGCAAATTGCTTGGAATATGAAATGACATTTATGAGGTCTTTTTTTTCCCCTCTGAATGAATACAATGGAGAAAATGAGAGACTCTGGAAAGGAAAAAAGAAATCCATGTTCAAAATGGAGTCTGATGCTTCGAGACATAGAGCCAGCTGGCCAGGTTATAGGGTGTAAAAGTCAACACACTGAGTTCAGCATGGTTTCCTGTGATGTTCTCAAACCATTTTTTTCTTTTCTTTTTTTTTTTTTTTTTTGAGATAGAGTTTTGCTCTTCTTGCCCAGGCTGGAGTGAAATGGCACGGTCTAGGCTCACTGCAACCTCCGCCTCCCGAGTTGAAGCGATTCTCCTGCTTCAGCCTCCCAAGTAGCTGGGACTACAGGCGCCCGCCACCACGTCCGGCTAATTTTTTGTATTTTTAGTAGAGATGGGGTTTCACTGTGTTAGCCAGGATGGTCTCGATCTCCTGACCTCATGATCCGCCCGCCTCTTAGGAGGCTAGAATCCTGTATTTTACTGATCATAAAGTGTTCAGATGCCCAAGCTTTTTCACAATAGTCAGTGACAAATACCTTGTTCTTACAGCCCTAGTAGGGTGCTTACAACATGGGATGCAAACAGGCCAAATGTAGTTAAAAATTGGGCAATTAATCTCAGTTCCTTGTTACTTAATACCAAGGAAGGTTATGCTTGAGTCATAAATGGAGCCCGAATATTAAAACACAAGACGAAAACTTTCCAAAGGACTGACTCATAGACCTGTTAAGAGTTTTCCCATTGGCTGCCCAGTTAGCACCTTTGATAATGGCTCTAGGTGCTCCCTGGAAACAGTTAATTAAATGGAAATCACCATATATGTATCAGAGAGAGTTTTTGGATCCATGCTTTGGCCTTCTAAATGCCTAGTTGAATTTTCCATAACCTGTCCTATTGGAAAAGTCTAATGTTAACATCTCAGTTGTAGAAGGCATTTAATGTTTTTCAAAAAGCATTTGTACTATCCCACTTGGTTGTTACAATCATTTCTGTGAGGTAGGTAAGAGTTTGTATTCTAAATACAGAGAAACTAAGGACCACAGAGATCACAGAGAAAGACATCTGCAGAAAGGGAGGACAGCTTCACACCAGTGTTCATCACACTACCACCACCGACTACAGCTCTGGGATTCTGGAGAGCTTGCTTTATTTAAAACAAGTTGAGAGTTTTGGCTCATCCTAAGCCATTTTGGAATTGCACTAACTATCCTGAGAGAAATGGGTTTGTCTAATCCAGCAGAATGACTTTGCAACAGGGTCCTTTGCTGCAGTGGTGCCAAGGCCTGGGGGTTGAAGTTAGGGCTCCCGAGAGAGAGGGTATAAAGGCTGAACAGGCTTTAAAACTGAATGAAAACAACATAGGCTTCCAGGAAAGAGGACTGGCCTAGGTTTTCAGCAGCTCCAGTTAAAGTGTGTGTACCTTAAAAGCTGTAGCTTATGGCAGGGTGGGTTTTAATGAAGTGGCCCAAGATCTTCAGGCTGAGGCAGTGGATGCCAGGGTGAGGCCGTCAGCCACAGTTTCAGCTCCCAGTCCTTGCTCTTTCAGCTGCATGATTGGAATGGGATTTCTGAGGAGTGCATTCTGAGAAAATGATGTAAGCTGTCTGAATCTCCATTTCCCCATCTGTAAAATAGGGATAGGGATATTTATCTTGTAGAGGTGTTGTGGTAATTTTTTTTTTTTTTTTTTTTTTTTTTTTTTTGAGATGGAGTCTCGCTCTCTCACCCAGGCTGGAGTGCAATGGCTCGATCTTGGCTCACTGCAACCTCCGCCTCCTGGGTTGAAGTGATTCTTGTGCCTCAGCCTCCTGAGTAGCTGGGATTACAGGCATGCATCACCACACCTAGCTAATTTTTGTATTTTCAGTAGAGACAGGGTTTCACCATGTTGGCCAGGCTGGTCTCAAACTCCTGACCTTAAGTGATCCGCCTGCCTCGGCCTCCAAAAGTGCTGGGATTATACATGTGAGCCACTGCGCTCAGCCGGTGTTGTGGTAATTAAATAAAATCATTCTCATAAAGTACTTGGCCCAGTACTTGGAAGATAGTAAACACTCATTCTGTGGCAGCTCTTAAAATTACTATTATGGTTCTTATTACCCAAGAATGTATGATCCTGACTGATAAGTGGAAGTAAGATTAAAATATATATTTTATTTAAGTGAGAATTAATCTAAAAGATTTCTAAACCAGTTGTTTTTGTGTACTGAAAGATAAGATGAATATGAGAATTCATTCATTGTTTATTCAACAAACAGCCCTTGTTTGTATTAGTCTACTCCTGCACTGCTATAAAGAAACACCTGAGATTGGGTAATTTATAAGAAAAGAGATTTAATTGGCTCATGGTTCTGCAGGCTGTACAGGAAGCACAGTGGCATCTGCTTCTGAGGAGGCCTCAGGAAACTTCCAATCATGGCAGAAGGCAAGGTGAGGGCAGGCACGTCACATGGTGAGAATGGGAGCAAGAGGTGAAGGGAGGTGCCACACACTTTCAAACAACTAGAACTTATGTGAACTCAGAGTGAGAACACACTTATCACCAAGGGGATGACCCAAGTCACTCATGAGGGCTTCTCCCCCATGACCCAGACACCTCCACCAGGCCCCACCTCCAACATTGGCGATTACATTTCAACATGAGATTTGGGTGGGGACAGATATCCAAACTATATCAGCGTTGAAGGCCTTGTGAAAGCTCTTGGTATAACCTGTGAGGGGTCATGAGGCCAGATCCAGTCTCCTCTCAAGGGATAAAGGACTTTGGTTATTTTTTTTTCTCCCATTGTTCTCATCAACATTATCACGATTGCCATAAAAAATTGACTAAATGCCTGTTTACACATGGCAAACAGGCATCGTGCTGACCACTTTAATATACATGGTCTTTGTCTTCCAAGAATTCAGAAATTAAACTGGTCTAAATCCTTATTTGTTGCTGAAAGCCCTGGGTCTGGCCCAGAGCCTTCAAGTTGATTCCCTTCAGCCCAGTCATCCTGGCTGGCTGTGGCGTATTCTCAAGACGAAGGCTTGGAAAGTCTGCCCCTTGGCTGCTCTGCCCGAGGAAGAAGGCCTTGGCACTCTTTGCAGCTCTGTTCTTGGCTGTTGCAGGTCAGGCCCCCAGGCCGAAAGTGGGAATGCCCTTTTAGTTAGAATTCATTTCCTTCAGAAGCACATAAACTACTTTCTTATCAAGGGTTGAAGTGACTCCTGGGGAGAAAGTGTTGATTTCTTTTTTTTAAGATGGCTTTATAACACCCTAGAAAAGATATTTCACAGAAATTCTCTGAAGGAAGATAGGAAGATAAGGAAGTGTAAAACATTCTCAAGTGAAAGGAGAAATATGGAATACTCCTCAGATCGGGGATCCAGTCTGGTCTATTTCAGCGGTTTCTGGATCCTGGGGAGCCTCTGTGTGGAAGGCAGAGGCAATTCCGAGGTGCCGTGCTTGGGCTTAGTCTAAGGGGGTGGGGGACACAGACAGTACACAGATATGCACAAGTAGGTATTCAAACATGAGCGTTCCCCCAGTCTAAGGCAAAATGAGAAAAATAAGCTCAAGATAGTGAGTTCAATATCCTTACTTGGCAAAACAAAAAGTTGGCCACGTACGCCTGTCCCCAAAACTATTTTTGAAATTTTGTTGCTGGGTGAAATCCAGATCCCAGAGCCTCCTTGCCTGGGGTTCTCTTGCCCTTCTCCTGGGTGTCATTCTTGCCTCCTTCTCTATTCTCCCTCCTGGCGCCTTACTACCATTCACTGCAGGTCTGAAGACAGTGGCTTATCCTTCTTATTAAAAAGAAGATTAGCACGTGTTAGAGATACACCAGCAATGAAGACTTTCTTCCTGGGTTAAGGAGTGGGGGGATAGCATTTGAAAAGATAAACAGGCATCAGTCTTTAGCACTCTAGGTCACTCAGGTTTATCTCCTGGTGGAAATGTGGCGGGCCCAACCCCCTGCGAAGGCAGGGGGTGACTCTTAATCACTGTGGAAAATACGACACTGTGCTGTTTCCCTCTAGTGAATATGTTTATGTGGTTTATGTGTCCATGTTGATTTCTGTCTCACTCTGGTGTGTGCATATGAACTCCCAAAACGGATATTTGAGCATTAACCAGAGATCAAGTCATTTGAGCCCAAACTCAACTATGCTCAAAGCTCATAGCTCCCTCAGTGGTGGTGTCAACGTAGTACATGCGAGAGCATTTTGGTTTAATTGGGCAGAATTTGGTTCAGAGGAGCAGTTGGGGGTCCGAGCAGGGGCATCTGCCAGGGAGTCTGAGGAGGAAGGGCTGTTTCGAAGTTGGGATCTCTTGAAGGAGAATGGCATTCAGATTGGCCCAGTCAATATGACAGATGTATCAGCTCATGGTGAATGAGGGGAGAGGCTTTTGGAAAGGGCATTATTTCACCCCAAAAGTGCAGTCAGATGGCCTCTGAACAGCTGGACTTCTACCTAACACTAGGACTCTAGTACAAAAAGGTGTGTGTTTGTGACATGCACATGTCCGAGAGCAAGAAGTTTAAGCCCGTTCCTCAGCATTTATTCCTGCTGGAAGCTGATGAGACTTAATTGCCTTTGCCTACCCCTCCCACGGCACCACTCACCCCAAATACCACCGGTTATCCTTATCTCACAGCGATACGTAGTTTCCCAGGTGAACAAGGGGCAGGAAATTGGTCATAGCAGCTACCGAAAGGTCCAAGTTACTCATCAGTTCAGGTTTAATAGATTTTCCCTGTGTTGTTGGATCTGGTGTATTGACACACTCTCTCCTGGATCAGTCTTGGATAAACTGGTGGAGAATTGGGTAGTACCAAGTTCTGTTTGAAGACTGTATGATTCTGCAGTATCCCATCGGGGCCCTATAAGGTACATAAAGAAATGAATGGCCTGCTGGTTGCTCTTCTGTGGAATGGCACAAGGCTGTTTGTAGGTAGTTAGGTGCTTGATAACTATTTTTGTTTAACTTTTAAATTATTTTTTTTCTTTGAGATAGGGTCTCACTCTGCTGCCCAGGCTGGAGTGCTGTGGTGCGATCTCATAGCCCACTGTAGCCTTAAACTCCTGGGCTCAAGTGATTTCCCCACTTCAGCCTCCCAAGTAGCTGGGGCTACAAGCACGTGCCACCATGCCCAGCTAATTTTTTTTATTTTTGTAGAGAAGGCGTCTCCCTAGGTTGTCCAGGTTGGTCTTGAACTCCTGATCTCAAGCGATCCTCCCACCTTAGCCTCCCAATGTGCTGGAAATACAGGCGTGAGCCACTGCTCCTAGCAGCGATGACCTACTATTCTAACTACTACTTCTTACTAGAGATGGCCTATTATTACCACAGCATTTGATTTATTTCTTTACATGAATGTAACTGCAACATTATACTTAGTTACAATAATCTATTGTTTTATATATAGGTCTGTTCATGGAACGCATATGTATAAGTAAATATCTATGTTTTTATATATATGGGTGTGTATAAATAAATTATGTCATTTGATTCTGGGACACTTTATAGGATTTGTTGTTTCCTTAAGATATGGAAACACCTGGCCAGGTGTGGTGGCTCACGCCTGTAATCCCAGCACTTAGGGAGGCTGGGGCGGACGGATCACGAGGTCAGGAGTTCGAGACCAGCCTGGCCAACATGGTGAAACTCCATCTCTACTAAAAATACAAAGATTAGCCAGATGTGGTGGCGGGTGCCTGTAATCCCAGCTACTCGGGAGGCTGAGGCAGGAGAATTGCTTCAACCCAGGAGGCGGAGGTTGCAGTGAGCTGAGATAGTGCCACTGCACTCCAGCTTAGGCGATAGAGCAAGACTCCATCTCAAGAAAAAAATAAAAAGATATGTAAACATCTAAATTACCACCATTAGAACTGGTTCTACTTTTATATCATTCAGTCTCCACTTCTTTCTTGGCTCTTCTAACCGAGACATACAAGTAGCCTCTGGATGTCTGTGTGTTCAACTGAACAAAAATGTCAACAAACTGCTATTTATTTTATTAGACAGCTTGAGCAGAGATGTTTGGTCTGATTGCTGCAAATTGTTAGCTTATCACCGAACTGTCCTGACGATTCTTATTATTCAATTTGCATTGCTTAAGATAATAATTATTCCTCCATAAAAGAGCATGATGCTTTTATTTGTACAGTTCTTTCATTAATAATTTAATTGACTATTATAACCAAGTGGTTCTGCCACACATACATCAAGGTACTTACAGACTGGCCCTCGGCACCTTGGAATATCAGAATGTAGGTGTAAATTACAAGGCTTGGGGTGAGGATGTGGTGGTGGGCAGGTCCTTTGGCCTTGACAGCCGATTGGTTGGTCATGTCTTTTCCCCCGTGTTTATTTCCAGGCGTTTTATTGATTCACCAGCAGTGACTCTGATCTGGTTATTTTAACAATCTAAGAAATTAGATCATGGTATAGTTATTTTGGCCACTAAAATGGCTAGATTGGTTCTGATTTATAAGTGAAAAAAGTAATGATGGCTAAAACAGTAAATCTGACTTAAGATGAGTAAATCAGTAGGTCCGTGTAAACAGCATCTGTGTCTATAGGGTCTGTTACGTAGCAATGATGAAGATGTTTTCGGTCACAGCTTAGCAGACTTTCTTAGACTGCATTGCAACTGTGTAAGGCATACGTGTTTTGATATATTTTGCTATGGAAAAACTTAATTTGTGGATTTTTTTTTTTTTTAGTGTGGGAGAATACTACAAATTTTGTCCTAAATTCATGTTTTGTGTATTAAATAAAATGACAAATTGAAATGTGCCTTTGGAGAAATGAGATAATGATGTTGAACTTGGCTCTAGTGGGTGTCAACCCATGGTAATGTTCAAAGAACATCTGGAGTTTTAAAACTCTGGATTTAACAGGAAAATAAAATAATTCTCATTTGGCCAGCCCATCCTGACATCTACAAGGGTGAATGTAGCTGTTGGTCAAGAGTGTTGTGGAGGCCAACTGTGGTGGCTTGTGCCTGTAATCCCAGCATTTTGGGAGGCCAAGGCAGGAGGATCGCTTGAGTCCAGGAGCTTGAGACTGGCCTGGGCAACATAGGAAGACCCTATCTCTAAAAAAAATTAACCAGGTATAATGAATGGTGCGCGCCTGTGGTCCCAGCTACTTGCGAGGCTGAGGTGCGAGAACCGCACAGAAGTTTGGTTGAGGACAGAAGTTCGAGGCTGCAGTGAGCTGCAATCATGCCACTGCACTCCAGCTGGAGCAAAAGAAAAAAGAAAAAAAGCATTGTGGAGTAAATCTTCCATATCAGAAATCGGAATTTATTAAAATGATCACCTTCTCCTCCATTGGTGGGCAATGCATTTGGAGCAGGTTTTACTGTCTGACCTTTGCCCCTGGAAATGTGTTTGCTGAGTTCAGGAAAGGAATTGGGGATAAATTAACCTCACAGAAGGGTTATGGAAATTGTTTGAGAGCTCAGCTTTATAATTTACCTTTTGGAAAGAAGTCTGGCATCTGATAATTAAAAATTATGTCTATATCTATAATGACCAACTGAGTTCCTAGTACTGTGTACTTTATGGATGCACAATCCATCTTTTTTTTTTTTTTGAGACGGAGTCTTGCTCCGTTGCCCAGGCTGGAGTGCAGTGGCACGATCTCGGCTCACTGCAAGCTCCACCTCCTGGGTTCACACCATTCTCCTGCCTCAGCCTCCCTAGTAGCTGGGACTGCAGGCGCCCGCCACCATGCCCAGCTAACTTTTTTGTATTTTTAGTAGAGATGGGGTTTCACCATGTTAGCCAGGGTGGTCTCGATCTCCTGACCTCGTGATCTGCCCGCCTCGACCTCCCAAAGTGCTAGGATTACAGGCGTGAGCCACTGCGCCCAGCCTGCACAATCTATCTTAATGCAATTAAACACTTGACAATTACCAACTTGGAAGAAGAAGGTCACTTCTGGGTGGCTAAGTTGTGCACGTGTGTCACTCAGAGTTGTCTGGGTTGTGGGGTAACAGACAAACCCCAAAACTCAGTGGCATAAAATAGGGAAGTTTCCTTTCTTTTTTTTTTTTTTTTGAGATGGGTTCTCACTCTGTCGCCCAGGCTGGAGTGCAGTGGCATGATCTCAGCTCACCGCAACCTCCGCCTGCTGGGTTCCAGCGATTCTCCTGCTTCAGCCTCCTGAGTAGCTGGGATTACAGGCACCTGCCACCATGCCAGCTAATTTTTGTATTTTTAGTAGAGACAGGGCTTTGCCATGTTGGCCAGGCTGGTCTTGAACTCTTGACCTCAGGTGATCCTCCCACCTTGGCCTCCCAAAGTGCTGGGATTACAGGCATGAGCCACCGCACCTGGCCAGAAGTTTCTTGTCTTGCTCACTCTACATTTCTGTTGAAGATTGATGAGGACTCTGTTCCAAGTCATCTTTATTCCCATTCTTGGATTGAAACTGATGGGACATTCCTCATCTCCGTGGCCAAGGGAAAGGTGCAAATGGCGAAGCAGGTGCTGGTTCCTAAAGTTGTCCAGTAGTGACACATGTCACACATTTTATTGGCCATACCTGGCCACCCCTAACTTCAGGCAGGCAGGGAAATGTAATACAACTGTGTACTTGAAGGAGAGAGAGCCGAAGCATTTATAAATGGCCTTGTGATGTCTGTAGTATGTGTCTTCAGTATTGTAGATAGAACTCCAGAGACCTAGCTCAATTGAAGCAAGATAATTTCTTTTAAAGTCTTTTTTCGAGACAAGGTCTTGCTCTGTCTCCCAGGCTGGAGTGCAGTGGTGCAGTCACGGCTCACTGCAACCTCAGCCTCCTAGGCTCAAGTGATCCTCCCACTCCTACAGGTGTGTGCCACCTGGCTAATTAAAAAAAATTAAAAAATTGTAGATATAACAGGTCTTGTTATGTTATCCAGGCTAGTCTTGAGCTCATGGGCTCAAGCAATCCATCCACCTTGGCCTCCCAAAGTGCTAAGACTACAGGCATGAGCCACCACAGCTGGCCCAAGAGGATTCTTTACATCCTTCTGAGGAAAATGGATTACTCTCAGGTAGGGTGGCTTCAGCTCTTCAGCACTGTCCTTTCTAGCGTCTGAACCATAGGGTGGCTCAAGGATCTAGGTAGGCGCCCATAATCTCTTTTGCTCAAAAATATAAGCCACTCAAGCAAACATACTGTGTGCTTGCTATGCATCGCATGGCAACCTGCAGCCTCCCGCCTCCTGGCCAACTAGAGGGCCACTTTCATGCTCCTCCTAGACAGAAAACTGGAATGGTCTCAGTGCCTTAGCTTCCCCTCCTGCATGTTCACTGTGGATTGTCCCGGTGTTTTAAGTCATCCTTTCTATTTCATTTCCCCTATTGGGATCTGCATGTTTCTCCTTGCAAGGACAAAGCCCAGTTGGCTTGGACATTGGTCTCTACTTCCTGCTGACTGGTAGAGAAGGTTTCTCCCCCTCATGAAGGTCAGGGAAGCTTTTGCTTTCCTTGACTTGGTTCTCTCTGTTCATTTAGGTTAGCTCTACTGGGCTGCTCCGAGGCATTGGCTGAAAGTCTCCCTGCTTGGGACGGAGTGCCTGTGTCTGTGCCTGGCTTGTTGGTGTAATGCGTTCCATGGGGGCCTTAGTTATGTTTTTCAAGGCCCCCAAAGAAATTCACGTCCACATAAGAGATGTTTACTTTGCCAGCAAATTCAGCTATCTGGAATATAGCTAGGAGCTGGGTAGGAACAAAAAATATCTCAAAGAGAAAAACAGTTATCTCCAAATCCATGCACTAAATTTTGAGTAGATTGCTGGTTTTGTGTTCTCACTGCAGCCACATTTCCTAATTAACTTGGTTTTCTGATCCTCTTTTATAGATGAGAAAACTGAGGCACAAAGAGGTTAAATAATTTGCCGAAAGTCTCAAAGCTATGAGTGGTAGAACAGGCTCTTATGATTCTAGAGTCAGTAGAATAATTGGTGTTTATGGTGGTGGCAGTGAGATAAGAAAAAGGGTAGAACTGCATTTAATGCTTTTTTTTTTTTTTAGAAAGTCGGAGAGAAATATGTAATAATTGTAGGTTGATTCCCTTCAAAATAGCCAGTTTTGTTTTCTAATTCTAATGTGTGATGAGTATCAGTTGGCTGAGAAATTCCACTAAGTAGAACTGAGCTTCCAATGTCTGCCAAACAAATGAGGATTTGCTGAACATCTAGTTTAGCTGGTGTATAAATAGACGCTTATGAAATACTTTTTTGCCCAATCAAGATGAAACCACGACTCAGTCTGTGTTATGATGATCAGCTTGGTTCTGGTATGCTTGGGTGGGAGGTGGACGGCTTCAGGAATATCTCAAAACAGGGGCAGGCCCTGCCTGCATGACCGAAGCTGGTTGCCTCTTAAACGCACCTGCATGGAAGCCTGTGGCGACCAACTCGCTGACATTCACCAGGATCCTCCGTTTGTGTTGCACTTCACAGTTTTCAAAGCCCAGACATGTGCATGGAACAATCCTGCGTGTTAGGTGCCTTTTCTCTCCTTCGGATGAAGACAGTGAGACCTAGAGGGATTTGCCCAAAGACACAGTGCCAGGGAGCAGCAGAGCCCATCACCTAGACCTCACTCTCTCTCCCCCAGTGCTAGTCCATCAGCTCCTGCTCCGTTCATCCACTGGGGCAAGGCACCCAGAGGGCGATCAAAGCAGACTCATTTCCTACTCCAAGGAGCTTTCTTTCCCAGTTAAAGTCCAGGTCCACAGAGGAGGTGGAGAAAGAAAACGAAGGCCCAGTCACAACATGAACTCTTTGCTCCGAGACAGAACAGAGACTTGAGATAACAGGAATAAGAGAAAACCCCCCTTGAACCTCAGGCAATGTGGAGACAAGGCGTTCCTTATCTACTAGCTGCAGGCAGCAACCTTCAGTTGGAGAAGCCCCTCAACCCTGCTTCCTGGACCGAGGACGGGGCTGAAACTTCTGTCTGCCTTGGGATTGCTGGTCACCCTAACCCAACTGGATGTGCCCTGGAGAGGGGAGGAGGCAGGGGTTGACTGATGGCCATCAGACACTCCTCCTAGTGCTGTGGGTCTGGGCATCTTAGGGTGATTCCCAGAGAGGTGTTCTGACCTCAGGCTTGTCTGTGCCACTGACGACCTCAGGGTCACACTTGAAGCCAGTTAGGGGACCCCTGGGTCTCAGTTTCTCTCATCTGCAAATTAAGGAGTTCTCAACCTCACTTATAATAAAAGAGGTTCAAATCAACACAAGGAGTGCCATTTTGTCACTTGCTTATTAGAGAGCAGATATGATGCAAAATTTGAGAATATCCAGTTCTGGAGAGGGGCTGGGAAAAGGCACCTTCACTTGGCTATTGTGTCAGGGTACATGGGCAGAGTATTTTGGGAGGGCATCTGGCGACGTCTCTCAAAATTTATGATGCACAGACCCAGCAAGTTCACCCTTTGGAATATATCTGGTGGATTTTCTCACTACAGTATTAACAACTGGTGAATAAGGATGTCTTAATATTGTTTGTAACAGCAATAGCCAAACTGGATACAACCTCGATATTCACCACCAGGGGACTGGTTCAAAGCCCAAATGATACGTCCTGGCACACGGGGCAGCATTTAAATAGGAGGATAGGGAGGGGGTACAAAGATCTAACAGGAGTAAATAATAACAATACATATTTGAGTGCTGTCTGCATTCTAAGAAGTTTACGTGTGTTAACTCATCTATCCCCATCATTCAGATAAAAAAGCTGAGGCACAGTCAAGTTATATAATCTGCTCAAGATCATACTGTAATTAGAAACTGGCATGGGAGTGTGGAGTACAAACCAAGTGTGTGTGTGCATGTGTGTGTGTGTGTGTGTGTGTGTTTTGAGACAGAGCCTTGCTCTGTCACCCAGGATGTTGTGCAGTGGCATGATCTCGTCTCACTGCAGCCTGCACCTCCCTGGTTCAAGCAATTCTTCTGTCTCAGCCTCCCAAGTAGCTGGGACTACAGGTGCCTCCCACCATGCCAGGCTAATTTTTGTATTTTCAGTAGAGACGGGGTTTCGCCACGTTGGCCAGGCTGGTCTTGAACTCTTGACGTCAGGTGATCCGCCCGCCCCAGCCTCCCAATGTGCTGAGATTACAGAAGTGAGTCACTGGGCCCAGCCTATAAACCAAGAATTTCGGCTTCAGAACTTTGCTTATTGCCTTAAGTACAAAAAGCAAGTTGCAGGAAAGTGGGATCCTATTTATTAAAAAAAAAAAAAAAAATCGAATTATGTAGATGTGTGTATATATGTGCATGCATATATATGCTCATATTTTAATCATTATTTTTGGCAGGATCCACAAGAAAAAAGTAGGAAGGACTGGGAGTTCAGGGCAGGAGGAAAATGCCAGGAGTGGTAGCTCATGCCTATAATCTCAGCACTTTGGGAGGCTGAGGTGGGAGGATGGATTGAGGCCAGGAGTTTGAGACCAGCCTGAATAACATAGTGAGACCTAATCTCTACAAAAAAAAAGAAAGAAAAGAAAAGGAAGAAGAAGAATTAGCTGGGAGCTTGGTGGGCTTGGTGGCACTTACCTATAGTCTCAGCTACTTGGGAAGCTAAGGAGGACTGCTTGAGCTTGAGCCCAGGAGTTTGAGACTGCAGCTGGGCAACACAGTGAGACCCCATATGTTAAAAAAAAAAATTTCAGCATTTAAAAATATGTCATCAATAATTGTATTTTAAAGTGAAACAGCTGAACATAACCCTCTCCAAGAGCCCCTTCCAGATTAGAAATTTCCCATGTTCCCAGCCCCTTTTCTACAACATGTAATGAAGCCATGTTTCCTGCCCACAAGGATCTCAGAGTTAGAGCAGGTGGTAGATGGCGGCACACACCCCGGGAACAGGCAAAGCTGTGGGATCACACCAGTCTCTGCTGGATGTGGGCTTGTCCTGCCGGGCCAGCCCTCACTTTCTTCCCTAGCAGAGAGCTGTGTCTGAGTCTGGGTGGAGAGCCACTGTGAGAAGGGGGTGTGATGTGCAGCTGCCTGTGCTTGGGAGTCCCGGGCAGGCTCCAGCAGGCTGCGTCCTGGATTGGATCTGAGTTCATGATTATTACCATCGCCCAGCAGTGGTAGGTCCCAGCAACGAAAGCTAACGCTGCTTTTGTGCCAGGCACTGTGATCACCTCTTTATGTGCAGACACTGTAGCTACTGTTTTTCCTCCCCATTCCATAGATGAAGATTCAGATGTTCTCCCTTTCTTCTGCCTTACTTTTTCAGTAATGAAAGCAGTGTGCCACCACCTTGCCGTAGGCCCGAGGGGATCAGTGTGGTGACTGGAACAGTAATTGAAATGAGAAAACCCTTGAGAGAAACATAAAACCCAAAGGGAGTGGTACAGGTCCTTGGTCAGCTGCCCCAAGCCCCATGTAATTCTCTGTGCCGTGCTAGAGGGGTGGCTTTAGTTAGGGAGGCCTTGTAGCCTGTGGTCCCTGGTGAGAGTCTGTTCACACCTCCCTTGCAGCACTTCCTGTGTTGTAACTGCTGCTGCGGGTGGTGTGCTTCACTAGGCTGTCGGCTCCTGGTGGGCAAGGTCTTGATTCATCTCTCAAATCCAAATGCCTAGAATGGGCCCTGAATTAGGACTCCAAGCACGTTTCCAACATGAACAGGGTTAGTGCTCTTGGGCAAAACAGTTATCTGAGCAGTCAAGAGGCCTTAGAAAGCAACTGGCATGAAAAACATATTCCCTGCATTTGCCATCAATTGGAAGAGGATGAAAAAAGGAGAAATAAATGGAGCCTCATTTTAGTTTGTGGCAAAGTCATACTTGTTAGCAAAATGGCGGCCCCCGGGAGGTCTGGACACATTGGTTACTCACATCTCAGTTTGCCTTAAGCGGATCAACTTGAATGCCTTAGGCAACCAAGTTGTAATTTCAGAAGGCACAGATACTAATGGAAAAGAGATGAAAAGGAAGAAAATGAAGTGGAAGCTGCAGACTAGAGGCAGTCATCGCTGGAGGCTGGAATACCAGGAAGTTCCTGGAGGGGCAGCCCTGTGTTTGCTGGCTGACTCCTCCCTACCCACCTGCTCAGTGATGATCACACTGTGACTTACGTGGGGGCAGCTGGTAGATACTTTGTGTGTGCGTGTGCAGAAGTGAATAAAGCTAATGAGATGGAGATGGGTCTTCTTTCTCAGTCAATGATTAAGAACAAATCTTCATCAATTAGAGAGAATGTAATGTAGCCTCTCAGTACCTGAAATGATAAATAGCTCAAGTTGGAGGTATGAGATCACACCTCACATTCTTTGCAACTCTGAACCCTGTGAGTTTCAGGGAGTCTCTTTTGAATGTGGTCAGTGGTACAAAACATACCTTGTAGGACCCCCTTGAAAAGTTCCTTCTGATGGTATTAGTCCATTCTCATGCTGCTAATAAAGACATACCCGAGCTGGGCATGGTGGCTCACACCTGTAATGCCAGCACTTTGGGAGGCCGAGGAGGGTGGATCAACGAGGTCAAGAGATTGAGACCATCCTGCCCAATGTATTGAAAACCCGTCTCTACTAAAAATACAAAAATTAGCCTGGAGTGGTGGTGGGCGCCTGCAGTCCCAGCTACTTGGGAGGCTGAGGCAGGAGAATCGCTTGAACCTGGGAGGCGGAGGTTGCAGTGAGCCAAGATCGTGCCACTGCACACCAGCGTGGCAACAGAGCAAGACTCTGTCTTAAAACAAAACAAAACAAACAAACAAAAAACAAAGATGTACCAGAGACTGGGTAATTTATAAAGGAAAGAGGTTTAATTGACTCACAGTTCCGCATGGCTGAGGAGGCCTCAGGAAACTTACAGTCATGGCAGAAGGGGAAGCAAACACATCCTTTTTCACGTGGCGGCTGCAAGGAGAAGTCCTGAGCAAAAGGGCCCTTATAAAACCATCAGATCTCTGGAGAACTCACTCACTGTCATGAGAAAAGCAGCATGGAGGCCAGGTGCGGTGGCTCACGCCTGCAGACCCACCACTTTGGGTGGCCAAAGTGGGCATATCACGAGATCAGGTGTTCAAGACCAGCTTGGCCAACATGGTGAAACTCCATCTCTACTAAAAGTACAAAAATTAGTTGGGTGTGGTGGTGGGCACCTGTAATCCCAGCTATTCGGGAGGCTGAGGCAGGAGAATTGCTTGAGCCCCAGAGGTGGATGTTGCAGTGAGCTGAGATTGCGCCATTGCACCCCAGCTTGGCGACAGAGTGAGACTGTGTCTCAAAAACAAAAGAAAACAAAACAAAAAAAGAAAAGCAGCATGCGGGTAACCACCCCCATGATTCAATTACCTCCAACTTGGTCCCTCCCATGACACATGGGGATTATGAGAACTACAATTCAAGATGAGATTTGGGTGGGGACACAGCCAAACCATATCACAGATATTACTGAAAAGTTAAGCAAAAGGATAGAGCCCATTTTATAAACAAAGTTAAGGAAGGTTTCTCAGCAAAGGTTTCTTGGAAAGGGGGAACCACTCGGAAGTTTTCCTGCTGCTGCTGAAAAGATAGCTTGATACCATGGTCATGTGTCTATGACACCAGGATTGCTTTTCAAGGAGCTATAGAGGATGAGTGCTCTTGGCCATGAATCAGGGGAAGGCTATCTCCGAGTAGAGTAGGCACTTGAGCTGCCTCTAAACTCCAAGTTAGTTTAGGGACTCCCAGGTCTAGGAAATGGGGCAGGTCTGGGAAATCGAAAGAAGGTAGAGGCATCTCATGGCCCCTCCTATACATGACACTTCCTTATTCCTTTGTGCCACATCTCTACTCAGCTGATAAATCTGGAGGAGGCTGGGATCCACTCCGTCTGCACTACCTTGGCAGGGAACAGTGGGCTAAGAGACCACTACAGGCCGGGCGCGGTGGCTCACGCCTGTAATCCCAGCACTTTGGGAGGTCGAGGCAGGTGGATCACCTGAGGTCAGGAGTTCAAGACCAGCCTGGCCAACATGGTGAAACCCCACCTCTACTTAAAATTCAAAATTCACTGGGTGTGGTGGTGGCATATGCCTGTAATCCCAGCTACTCAGGAGGCTAAGGCAGGAGAATCGCTTGAACCTGGGAGGCAGAGGTTGCAGTGAGCTGAGATTGCGCCACTGCACTCTGAGCAACAAGAGCAAAACTCCATCTCAAAAAAAAAAAAAAAAAAGAGAGAGAGACCACTACCCCTGCATATCTCTGATTCCCCAGTCTCCACAGCCAAACTTTTGGGGGGAGCCCTAGTATCTTATGGCCCTGAAGCAATGATGTCATGTCCCAGGCTCCAGTGGCTGAGGCTGTACTGAAGAGGTCTCAGGAGCCAGATGCTTTTGTGGAATGGAGGCTTTTCAGAAATACACTCTGTCTGCTCTAGAAGAACCAAATGCTATGGGGATAATTGGAACCCAGTGTACTTGGCTAGGAACACCTGCCATGGGTAAGAATGGAATACTTCAAAATTGCTTAACCTGCATGCAGTCTTGTGAATCTTTACTTTTAAACTTATTGCTGTGGTTTGAAAGTGTCCTCCAAATTTCATGTATTGGAAACTTAATCCCCAATGAGGTAACATTGAAAGCTGGGGCCTTTAAGAGCTGATTGGACCATGAGGGGTCTGTTGTCATGAATGCATTAATGGGTCAATGGGTTCTCATGGGAGTGGATCTGGTGGCTTTTTTTTTGTTTGTTTTAGACAGAGTCTTGCTCTGTCGCCCAGGCTGGAGTCTGCTCACTGCAGGCTCTGCCTCCCGGGTTCACGACATTCTCCTGCCTCAGCCTCCCGAGTAGCTGGGGCTGCAGGCACCCACCACCACGACGCCTGGCTAATTTTTTGAATTTTTAGTAGAGATGGGGTTTCACTGTGTTAGCCAGATGGTCTCAATCTCCTGACCTCGCGATACGCCCTCCTTGGCCTCCCAAAGTGCTGGGATTACAGCCACTGCGCCTGGCCGGTCTGGTGGCTTTTTTAGAAGAGGAAGAGAGGGCTGGGTGCAGTGGCTCATGCCTGTAATCCCAACACTTTGGAAGGCCAAGATGGGCGGATCATGAGGTCAGGAGATGGAGACCATCCTGGCTAACATGGTGAATCCCCATCTCTACTAAAAATACAAAAAATTAGCCGGGCGTGGTGGCGGGCGCCTGTAGTCCCAGCTACTCAGGAGGCTGAAGTGGGAGAATCGCTTGAACCCAGGAGGCAGAGGTTGCAGTGAGCCGAGATCGTGCCACTGCACTCCAGCCTGGGCGACAGAGCGAGACTCCATCTCAAAAAAAAAAAAAGACAAGAGGAAGAGAGACCTGAGAAAGCATGTTAGCACACTCAGCCCCCTCCATTGCCATGTGATGCCCTGTGCTGCCTTGGGCCTCTGTAGACAGAGTTCCCATCAGGAAGAAGGCCTTCACCAGATGTGGCCCATTGACCTTGGACTTTCCAGTCTCTACCACAGTAAGAAATAAATTCCTTTTCTTTATAAATGATCCAGTTTCAGGTATTCTGTTATAAGCAACAGAAAATAGAGTAAGATCCTACACTCTAAGTGTTTCCTATTAACTTGCCAGATATATTCTCCAATAATACTGGCTCAGTTAGGTGGGAGGCATGATTAAAATAAAGAAATTACACTGGAATGATATGCTCCTGGTGAGGTGGCTTTTGACAGCATTAGCTAGATTCCTCAACGTCCCAGTCCTGTGTATTTGACCTTGGAAGACTTTACCGATATCAGGAGTTCTGCTAAGGAAGAGGAGGAGAAATTGATTTTTATCCTCATGATTGGGAGAGCCCATCAAGGTTGCCCTTCCTACAATAGAGGGGTTTACCCCAAAGGCAGATTCCTGCTTCCACCTTAAAGTCAACTTTCTAATCAATTTTAAATAGTCGCAGGGCGCGGTGGCTCACGCTTGTAATCCCGGCACTTTGGGAGGCCGAGGCGGGCAGATCACGAGGTCAGGAGATCGAGACCACGGTGAAACCCCGTCTCTACTAAAAATACAAAAAATTAGCCGGGCGTGGTGGCGGGCGCCTGTAGTCCCGGCTACTTGGAGAGGCTGAGGCAGGAGAATGGCGTGAACCCGGGAGGCGGAGCTTGCAGTGAGCCGAGATTGCGCCACTGCACTCCAGCCTGGGCGACAGAGCGAGACTCCGTCTCAAAAAAAAAAAAAAAAAAAAAAAAAAAAAAAAATTTAAATAGTCTTCTGGATTTCCTTCCAGCCAGCAAGTATTCAGCGCTCCTACCATGTAATTAGGAAATAATTTATTAATGCAAAAGTCGATATTTACAAATCTGAT
The DNA here is from genome assembly GCF_006542625.1 of Nomascus leucogenys. Classification (NCBI taxonomy): domain Eukaryota; kingdom Metazoa; phylum Chordata; class Mammalia; order Primates; family Hylobatidae; genus Nomascus; species Nomascus leucogenys. The sequence goes on from NC_044402.1 coordinate 16,328,173, forward strand.
TTTACTAGCTGGAGTGGAAGCTCACAGAAGAAGGGGCCTGTTGCATTCACTGCCAAGACCCCCTATGCCTAGTCCTACTCCTGATAGGATATGGGATCCCTAAGAATTGGATGCCTGGGTGCTATCAAGGCTTTCTTTCATGCTGGCCCTCAAGTTCTGGAATACCCTTTTCTCCCCTTTTCTAGTTTGCTCCCTGCTTAAATCCTACCTATCTTTCAAGGTCTGTCCAGATCGTTGCCACTGGATGCTCCTCCTGACTACACCAGCTCTGGGGCTGCCATTTTCCTTCTGCCTCCTACTCTAGACATCATGTTGTAGATTTCAAGTAATTTCCTACAAATCATAGTTATTGTGCTACATTTTGAAAAGGACTTGCTTTTTATTATTATGTTTCAAATTGGAATGGATTCAAGGATAATATTATTCTCAGCGTTGGTGTTCTGATATGCTTTCTTTGTTAGTTCATTAGTGTATTTATTATTCATTCAAGAAAATATTCTTTGCGTGTCATGGGCTGGGAAACACCCTGATATGATGCAGTGTTAAGCAAGCCGCGGGGTTCCCTCTTCTCCTGGTGTGTATATTCTGGTGGTGCATACATTCTGGTAGGTGAAGACAGACGACAGGCAGACTGAGAGATTTTTTTTTTTTTTGAGACAGAGCCTTGCTCTGTTGCCTGGCCTGGAGTGCAGTGGCGTGATCTCGACTCAGTGCAACCTCCGCATCCCGGGTTGAAGCGATTCTCCTGCCTCAGCCTCCCAAGTAGCTAGGACTACAGGTGTGCGCCACTATGCCTAGCTAATTTTTTGTATTTTTGGTAGAGACGGGGTTTCACCATGTTGGCTGGCCATGATGGTCTCGATTTCTTGACCTCATGATCTGCCTGCCTCGGCCTCCCAAAGTGCCGAGATTACAGGTGTGAGCCACTGTGCCCGGCCTCCCCCCCTTCTTTTTTTTTTTTTTTTAAGATGGAGTTTCGCTCTTGTTGCCCAGGCTGGAGTGCAATGGCGTGATCTCAGCTCACCGCAACCTCCTCCTCCCGGGTTCAAGCGATTCTCCTGCCTCACCCTCCTGAGTAGCTGGGATTACAGGCACGCACCACCACGCCCGGCTAATTTTGTATTTTAGTAGAGACGGGGTTTCTCTATGTTGGTCAGGCTGGTCTCGAACTCCTGACCTCAGGTGATCTGCCCGCCTCGGCCTCCCAAAGTGCTGGGATTACAGGCATGAGCCACTGCGCCTGGCATTTGTTTTCATTTATTTTACCAAAGACATGCCTCTTTATGGATTCCCCAATGCCCAGCCAAGGTAGGAACTTACAGAATAATTGATTGATTGATTGATTGATTGATAACTCTACTTAATTAATTTTCTCCATGTTCCATCCTTTGGAGTGATAAAGACAATGCCTACTATGTGCAGATCTAAACTGGGAGTGACTCCTGGATGCAGCCTAATATTCCTCCTCCGTGGCAGTGAGAGGAACAAGAAGCGGGACAAATGAAGCCCGCTCACTGTGCACTCTGACAGTGTTTCGCTGCTAAGCGTCTGTGTTTGCATATCATTGGCATTTGTTATGCCGGAAGAAACTAGGTGTGGGATGTTATTTAGATGTTTCCTTGAGTTTTCTGGAGCAGAGAGCGATTCCTGTTGGTTACTAGATCCCACACAGATGAAACAGCACCCATGCGCCAGAAAAGGAATGTTCGCATGTAATTGAAGCACTTAATATTTGGCTCTGACCTTTGGAGGATGTCATTTTGGGGTAGCAGCTCTGTTAGACACAGCCTGCCAGCCTTCTCCGGAACACTCAGGAAAAAATGGTGTAACTAGGATGTCCTTGTCTTTTAGAACAAAATGCAAGAAAAAGAAGCTCCTTGCTTTCCCCACATCGAGAAGTAGCTTGGCTTTCTAGAGAAAGGAAAGTGAATGGTGACTCCAGATAGGGTGCTGGGGAATCCCAGGAGAATTCCAGCAGGGACCAGACTTCCAGGGGGCACATCTTGGCATTCCTTAGCAGCTGTCGGGCAGAGTTCATATTGTCTTCCCCTCTTGCTGTAGGGCTGACCTTGCTAAGCTGTTATCATCCCACGCAGATATGCACCTCACAGTCCTCTTTGAGTTGTTCGTCTGGCCTTGGGCACCCATTGTGGGAATATTGCCCTCAGTGGGGGGATTCTGTACTATCCAGGCAATTACCTTCCTAGCAAAGGGGATGCACCTGAGGGCCTGCCTTCTAAATCCACTTATCACTCACAAAGACAGGGGAAGCCATGAAAGCTGTGGGCCAAGGGAATGAGGATGGGTATGCTTCCATCTGCCCCAGCCTCTTCTCTGGGGCTATCCTCTTTGCCCTGCTGGATGAGCAAGAAGTGAATTCCACTAGCAAAAGCATTTGCTTTCCATAGCTGCCTAGACAGGGCTGAATGGTGTATTCTAATCTCGGCTCCAGTCCACTGCAGGCTCTAGATCAAGTCCTATAATCTCGCTGGACCTCACTTTCCCCATGTGTAAAGTAACCTCTATGGTACCAGATCCTAAACTTCCTTCTAATGCTAATGTGCTGTCCCTGTTCCTGAAAGGCTAATGGTTTGGGTGCAGATTTAAATTCACTCTGATTAAAAGGGCTCTTTTAATGGCCCACGTCCTCAGTGGATTGTCAAGAAATAATGTGACCTTTTAGGAGTTTCCTTCCAAAGGTTTTCCAAGCCCCTGCTGGTTTGAAGTTGCATCAGTGTCATTATATTGTCATTTTATGTCATCATAAGGTCATTTAAAACGGCCTCTTTTTTTTCCCCTTTTTTTCTTTGTTATTATTATTTTTTTCCTGATTCACCAAGCACAGGTCTTGTTTCTCGTTTAAAGGATGCATTCTGCACGTTTCTGTGAATGCCCAACTGCTAGTTTGTGATTCACAGACTAAAGTGTTGAGATTCCTGCAAACTCAGGACATATTAGCTTAGCCTTCTTAAAAGTGGATGGGGTGAGCAGTAGGGAATTACTTTTTCTAGTCTGTTTGGAGAGCTTGCAGATGAATTTGTTTCCTTTTGTCCTTTTCCACTTAGCAAATATCGACTTTGACTCTTGGCTGTGAGTGGAGCTGGACTGAGCGTGGTGAATCTTTATTTAAGGGCTTTATCTTCTCTGGGGCAGGACTGGCCAAAACTTGTGGCTGGAGTGTGATTGACTGGGACCTAGAGGGAGTCTTGATTGCTCTGTTTGCTGAGGCTCACATGGAACCAGCAGAGAGGGCTCCATACCCCCGACAAGATAGCCTGCAGTGTTGAGAGGGCAGCCGGATAGCTTTTTGGTAATCATTTGTTTTCAGGCATGCCAAGGCTGCACTTGAAACCCAAGTTGAAACTCAAATTATTCACAAGCATAATAACCAAACTCCCAGTTCACATTGTATCTCCCTGCTGAGATACAGAAGGAATGGGGTCATTTTCCTGAGAATTGCATTGTAAAATACTTGGTAAGAGGGCATCATAAAGAACGTTGGCGTCCATGGATTACCCACATACTGAGTTTTGAGGGAGCACAATGTGCTAATCCCAGGAAATGAAGTCCTTTAACAGAGAGCCCAGGACACACAAGGAGGGGCTGCTCAAGTGGCTGTCTCCAAAAGTGCACCTTTTGTGTTTCTAATACAAGGATAAGGCAAGGGGAGCTAAGCCTGCAAGGCCCAGATAGAGAGCCCCGGGCAAGGCAAAGGGAAATGATTTGGATGACAAGAGACACCGAAAACTACAGATATTTCTTATGGGGGAAAAAGCCTTAGAGGGCCTGGGTGGAGAAGTGCTGGGAGCCACTCTTCCCTCTCATCTGATGTTTGACCACGTCACCTTCATTCCTCCAAATCTCCTGATCACTCTGACATCAAGAGTAATGTTCATGCAGGTGAGGCACAGCACTCTCCATGCCCACTTCTTTTTTTTTTTTTTTTGAGATGGAATTTCGCTCTTATCGCCCAGGCTGGAGTGCGATGGCGCAGTCTCTGCTCACTGCAACCTCCGCCTCCCAGGTTCAAGCAATTCTCCTGCCTCAGCCTCCCAAGTAGCTGGGATTACAGGCATGTGCCACCATGCCCAGCTAATTTTTTCTATTTTTAGTAGAGATGGAGTTTCTCCATGTTGGTCAGGCTGGTCTCGAACTCCCGATCTCAGGTGATCCGCCTGCCTCGGCCTCCCAAAGTGCTGGGATTACAGGCGTGAGCCACCGCGCCTGGCTCCATGCCCACTTCTTGTTTCTCCCAAACGATTGTATGATTAATGAAAATGGGAAAACAGGGGACAGGTAGCCTTCATGGAGAGGATTCTTCCCGGTAGGGTTTCTGCAGATGGGCTGATTGATTTCCATGATTTTTCACAAAGCAGGAGAAATACAATCTCCCTTTCTTCCCTTCAAGTAGGTACTATTGTTGTCCCCCATTGTCCAGATGAGAACCTGAAGTTTAAAGTGGTTAAGTAGCTTGCCCAAGGTCATACAGTAAGAGTGGTGGAGCCAGGATTTGACCCTAAGCATTAGGCTCCGGGTTCCATGCTTGCAGCCACTATGCATTCATTGGATTTTCCTAGTAAACAGGTCCAGGTATCAGGAGCCCAATCAGAATCAAACCTCAACAGTTTGGGCCAGAGCTGGACCAGAACGGCTTGCACACCTGCTTGTTCTCCCTGGCTGGTCTTCGTGTCTTTCTGCCTCACATACCTTTACAGACACTCCGTGAAGGTCTCTAGAAAGAATGCACCAACTGATAATATTCTGACTAAAGCTGCTTGCAATGGAGAGACAGGAGAACCATTGTATTTAAAGAGGCTATCGCCATGTTGTTTATTAACCAGTAGCTCCCAGAGTCAAGCTGTAGACTTGAATTGTGTAATTTTGTGTGACACTTGTGATTACAGGTCATGCGTGGGCTCCAGTGTGAGTTTGAATCATTAATAATGGTGATACAAATTTACTTCCCATTTGCCGTGTATAAGGTAGTTCATACTCGATGTTTCCCGTACATCATTCCAGTCTTCCCCCAAACCCTGGAAGGTGGTTATTTTTATTCCCCTTCACAGACAAAGGACCTGGGCTCAGAAAGGTTAAGTGACTTGCCCAGGGCCACACAGCCTATAATTAACCCATCTCTGACTGGCTCCTCAGCTCAGGCTCTTCCCACTGCATCTTTCATTCACTTATTTATTATTTTATTTGAGACAGCGTCTCACTCTGTCGCCCAGGCTGGAGTGCAGTGGCGCAGTCTTGGCTCACTGCAACTTCTGCTTCCCGGGTTCAAGTGATTCTTATGCCTCAGCCTCCCGAGTAGGTGGGATTACAGGCGCCCGCCACCACACATCTGGCTAATTTTTGTATTTTTAGTAGAGATGGGCTTTCGCTATGTTGCCCAGGCTGGTCTCGAACTCTTGGTCTCAAGCAATCCAGCCACCTTGGCCTCCCAAAGTGTTGGGATTACAGGCATGAGCCACTGCACCCAGCCTCACTTATTTATTTTAGAAAAAATACTTATCGAGCACCTACTATGTGCCAGGTATTGTTCTCATTGCTGGAGATGCCATGGGGTATAACGAGAGACAGAGCCAAGGTCTCTCTTCTATGGAGTTTATACCAGACAACAGCAGCCTGGTATAAATGGGCCTGGGATACCCACATATATTAGGAGAGTAGGAGCACATTGGCCAAGACCTAGTATGAAAGCCTTGAACTTGCAGGGCCCATGGGCTCTTTTGTGGTTAGTTTTTTTTTTTTTTTTTTTTGAGACTGAGTCTCACACTGTTGCCCAGGCTGGAGTGCAATGGCGCGATCTTGGCTCACAGCAACCTCCGCCTCCCAGGTTCAAGCAATTCTCCTGCCTCAGCCTCCTGAGTAGCTGGGATTACAGGCACCCACCACCATGCCCGGCTAATTTTTTGTATTTTTAGTAGAGACGGGGTTTCACTATGTTGGCCAGTCTGGTCTCAAACTCCTGACCTCACGATCTGCCTGCCTCGGCCTCCCAAAGTGCTGGGATTACAGGCATGAGCCACCACGCCCGGCCTGTGGTTACTTTTTAATCTGGCATATAACTATAGAAATTTGGATCCTTTAAGGAAGCTTAATTATTTATCAGTATTTATTAACAGGCAAGTACAATTATGGTAGGAGATCTAGAATGGGCCATTTCGGAGTTAGGCAATTTGCAGTTTTAAAACTGACTTGGGAGCAGGTTGCAAAGGGTGGGCCATCTCCTTGAGATTCTGTCCCTTTTGCCTCCTTGCTTTCCTTCCACACCCACCCAGCCCTCAGGTCCGGCCCCGCCCTGCTGTCAGATAAGAAGCTGATCCTGCAAAGAGACTGCCTGCTACGTGGCCGTGCTCAGCTGGTTATTAATCCAGTGGGCGCCCTCGGCGTTACTCCAGCGGCTGCTGCAGGCATTTAGGGTGGAACTTGTGTGGAACTGACCTGTTCTTTGAAGCAAGTTTAACGTCTCTGCCCCCACCCATTAGATGGTGATAACATCTGCCCCTTCCTTTCCCTGTTCCTGTACCAGCCCCCGAATGACAGCATTCATTTCTCCAGCTGAGAACCTAAAATGGATTTGTATTTGTCAAAAACCCTTTGACGGTTTTCCCTTGGCTGACTGTAACTCCAGATGATGCTAGCAGAGCTTTCCTCCAATTTTCCTTTTCCCTTTGTTTCCCAACTTCAGGCCCTTGTCTGTCCTCCAGGATTTCCACAAATGCCGATGGCATATCGGCCAGGCAGGGAGAGCTCAGGGTCTTCTATGAGGAACATTGGAGATGATTCTCATCAGGCCCTTAATCTCACTGATGAGGAAACTGGAACGCGAGAAGAAAGCCTGCCTGAGCGAACATTCCTGAGTTGCTGTCCTGCATTCTGTCCATTACACTGGCCGCTTCTCAAGCAAAAAGTATCTTTAGTTGAGGAGTTATCTGAAGAGTTGGGATTTTGTGCCATTTATCCAATGGAATTACTGGAATTAAATACACAGCCAACAGCCACTATTCTCTGGAACATATAGGAACCATATCCCCACTCCCTCTCCTTCTCCAGGGTGAGATAAGGATGACCTTGGGTTAGGGATGGGTTTGAAGACAATTAACAACATGAAGATGGAGTTCATTTTTTCCCTCTGATTATAAGTTATTGTTTAATGTTAAAAAGAACATTAACATTCTAACCAATCAAGAAGTGCTTATCATGGAAAGTTATGCATTTGAGACTTTAAACCTGCTATGATAAGCACTTCTATCAGCAACTCAGTTTACCTTGTTCTTTTTAAAAGCTGTAGTTTCCATTATGTGAATGGACCAGGATTTAGCTAATGAAGTTCACCAGACATGAAGTTTATTCCAGTTTTTCTTGTTACAAATGAATCTGAAATAATCCTTATACATGCATCTTTTTACACAATTGCATATGTCTTTGTCAGCTCAGGCTGCTATAACAAAATGCCATAAACTAGGTGGCTTAAACAATAAACATTTTTTTCTTATAGTTCTGGAAGCTGGCAGGTCCAATACCAAAGTTCTGGCCAGTTTGCTTCCTGGCGAGGACTCTCTTTGTTTGCAGACAGCCACAGCCACCCTGGTCTCTCTTCTTTTTTATTTTGAGACAGAGTCTTATTTTGTTGCCCAGGCTGGAGTACAGTGGTGCAATCTCGGCTCACTGCAACCTCCGCCTGCTGGGTTCCAGCGATTCTCATACCTCAGCATTTTGAGTAGCTGGGATTACAGGCATGTGCCACCATGCCCAGCTAGTTTTTGTATTTTTAGAAGAGACAGCGTTTTGCCATGTTGGCCAGGCTGGTCTCAAACTCCTGACCTCAGGTGATCCTCTTGCCTCGACCTCCCAAAGTGCAGAGATTGCAGTCATGAGCCACCACACCAGGCCTTCTTCTTCTTCTTAAGAGGACATTAATTTCATCTTGGGGACCCCACCCTCATGATCTGATTTATAAACCTAATTACCTCCTAGAAGCCTCTCCTCCAAATCATCTCACATTGGGGATTAGGGCTTCAACATCTGAATTTTGGGGGACACAGAACTTCATAGCAGTGTATTTCTGTGCAATGAATGCTAACAAGATGAATTGGTGGGTGAAAGCTGATGTGCATTTTAAATTATAATCCACATTGCCAGATATCCTCTAAAAATGATGGGGCCCACCAAAACAAGAGTGCCTATTTCTTCACTTCCTCACTACATTGCATTTTTACCCATCTTTTCAATTTTGTGGTCAAGTATTTTTGTTTTTAAATTCTATGGATACACGATGGTCGTACATATTTATGGGGTACACAGGTAATTTTGAGACAAGCTGCAGCTATTTTTTTTTTTTTGAGACGGAGTCTTGCTCTGTCGCCTAGGCTGGAGTGCAATGGCGTGATCTCGGCTCATTGCAAGCTTTGCCTCCCCAGTTCACACCATTATCCTGCTTCAGCCTCCCGAGTAGCTGGGACTACAGGCGCCTGCCACCACGCCTGGCTAATTTTTTTGTATTTTTAGTAGAGACAGGGTTTCACAGTGTTAGCCAGGATGGTCTCTATCTCCTGACGTCGTGATCCGCCCGCTTTGGCCTCCCAAAGTGCTGGGATTACAGGCTTGAGCCACTGAGCCTGGCCTGCAGCTAAGTATTTTTAAAGAGACAGCATTATCATTTGGTTCAATTGAAGTTCTTTTTTTTTTGAGACGGAGTTTTCCTCTTGTCTCCCAAGCTGGAGTGCAATGGCGTCATGTTGGCTCACTGCAACCTCTGCCTCCCAGGTTCAAGTGATTCTCCTGCCTCAGTCTCCTGAGTATCTGGGATTACAGGTATGCGCCACAATGCCAGGCTAATTTTTGTATTTTTAGTAGAGACGGGGTTTCACCACGTTGGCCAGGCTGGTCTGGAACTCCTGACCTCAGATGATCTGCCCATCTCGGCCTCCCAAAGTGCTGGGATTACTGGTGTGAGCTGCCGTGCCCCGCCTTTAAGTTCATTTTTTAAGTGTTATCTCTTACACCAGGGTACAAGGAGTTTAAGGTGTGGTGGTTATGTTTTAGATAGGCACTTTGAAAGGTTTTGATTTCTGGTTTATATGTTCAGGTTTTTGGAAACCTGAAACTAAAGTCTCGTCCCTTCCTAACATTTTCCATTGTGGGGCTGATTTCTTCTCTGGACCCCTGTCCTTAGGCTTTTGGATGGGTGCATCAGTTTTCTCAGGGCTGCATGAGGGGAAATAGCCAATTTCCTCCCAAGGCCCATCTTATTATGGGCCGGGGCTGGGGAAACTTCTTGAAGGTAGCTGATTTTAAGCTGAGCTCCCATCAAAATGGGCTTCCCCCAGCAGGCTTTAGAGCACGCATTTCCTAACCCAGATGGCCTCGCAGCCTGGACACCTGGCTGGGGAGAGTGAGCCTGCACCTCCTGTGTCCACATTAGTGCAGCTCCTGTGATGGTCGATGACGGTCTCAGCTGTGCTCATTCCGGCCCTCCCCAGCGTGCTGGGGAGATGGGGATGGGCTTGGCGAGGGAACCTTTCCACAGCAGCTCCACTCAGGCACCAGTCAAACCAAGGGTGGATACCTTATCTTTCCTTGGAAGGTTTGTTAGGGGAGGCCCCTTGATTCAGAACCAAATTAGGAAGAAGCAAGATCATTTCTAGGGGAGATGGTTCAGGGACCTCTTTGTTCTTAGCATCTGGTCCTTCTGCCCCGTAGGATACACCCTGACTACACACCTTTACATCCTGGGGCACTGGGTCGCTGCTTTCCCCCCAGCCTATTGTAGGGCATGACCCTGGTATCAGTCATTGACACGCTAGTATGAACGTAAGATACTGGTTTTTAGACCCTAGGGAATAGAGGGTAAGGATCGAGCTTCAGGTAGGGACTTTTAGGTTGTGGTTCCTTCTTACTCTCGGAACTCATTTGAGGGATGTGGTCCTCTCCTGAGGCTACAGTGAACTCAGGCGGCTGAGACGTTGAGACAGGGTAGGATGTAGAGGAGCAGTGCCCTTCTCTGGGGTCCATATGATTCCAGAAACACTGCAGCCCCCCGTCACCAGTGCTGGAGTGACAGCATTCAAAAATGTACTTGGTATCTTCTAAAAGCTTTTAAAATGGAAACCATATAATATACATACACAAGGCTTCAACAATTTTCAAATGGATAGTGAGTGAATACAGTTGAAGATAAAAAAGTGAATCTGAGGTGTTAAGACAGGCAGGCAGGGGTGATGAAGATTAAACTTGCGGGGCTGTCACCCTCCAGCTACAGTAATTCTCCAGAATGAACACAGAGACACGGTAGCATCCCTGTCATCCTGACCGGTTCTCAAGCTGACATCTGCAAGGTGACAAGTTACTGACACGTAACACGAAGAACTGAAAATATATCAATCTGAAGGCCAGTCTCAGGAAAGCCTTGGTAAATTTTAACATGGTCCGGAAGCTACATTTCCAGAAATGTTGACCAAGGGGCCATAGGCAGGTAGCCAGCAGTCATTTTTAGGGCTGGAGCCCTGGTTTGAGGAATTAGATTTCCTGACAATCAGGCAGGTTATTCAGAGCATCTTGTTAACCAAACTGTCTTTGCCTTACCTCGTGTGGTAACTAGTCACATTGGATACCCCCCAAGGCTGGATTAATGGTAGGGGGCCCGGCTCCCATACCTCCTTGGGTGTCATCTGTGTCTTTACATCAGTAGCAAAATGAGAGACAGCTAAGGTATGTGTCTGATTTGGGGTATTCAGTCAACACTGGCTTTTGTTTCTTCCTTTCCTGTCCCTTACCGATTAGCTTGAGATTTCTACTTGCAGAATCCTCTCACTTCTTGCTGAGAGATATCTTCGGCTTTACAGTCTGCCCCACAGATTGCAGATGGGGAAACTAAGGCAGTTATTCTTTAAACCAAGGGTAGGAGGATGTTGCCTCTAGGCTATGCAATGGATAGGTGTCCCATGGATACCTAGAAAGGAATTCACCCCGGTGGACCTCTGTGGCATGCCACATGTCCCAGATTAGTGTAACAGGCAAGTCTTGAAATTTATTTCCACCGGGCGCGGTGGCTCACGCTTGTAATCCCAGCACTTTGGGAGGCCGAGGCGGGCGGATCACGAGGTCAGGAGATCGAGACCACGGTGAAACCCCATCTCTACTAAAAATACAAAAAATTAGCCGGGCGTGGTGGCAGGCGCCTGTAGCCTCAGCTACTCGGAGAGGCTGAGGCAGGAGAATGGCATGAACCCGGGAGGCGGAGCTTGCAGTGAGCCGAGATTGTGCCACTGCACTCCAGCCTGGGCGACAGAGCGAGACTCCGTCTCAAAAAAAAAAAAAAAAAAAAAAAATTTATTTCCATGCAAGGCACAGGGAGCAAAGGGAGGCCGAGGTGGGCGGATCACCAGATCAGGAGATCAAGACCATCCTGGCTAACACGGTGAAACCCCGTCTCTACTAAAAATACAAAAAATTAGCCAGGCGTGGTTGCGGGCACCTGTAGTCCCAGCTACTCAGGAGGCTGAGGCAGGAGAATTGCTGGAACCTTGGAGGCGGAGGTTACAGTGAACCGAGATTGTGCCACTGCACTCCAGCCTGGGCGACAGGGCGAGACTCTTGTCTAAAAAAAAAAAAAAGAAAAGATAAAGTCGAGAAAGTTATTTTTTTTCTGAGCTGGAAGGAGCTTTAAAGAAGAGCTATTCCTACCCCTCGTTGGCAGATGAAGACACTTAAGTCCAGGTGGTTCCAAGGCTCATCCAAGGGTAGGAGCTCTAAGGCAGACTTGCAAGAGTGGAGAGTGTCAAGAGCTGCAGGGTGACTCCACTGCCCAGACTGGTCCAGTGCCGTTGCCCCTACAGAGTAGAAAAAGGAGTGGACGGGCCATTGGCTCTGCCTCCATGCAACAAGTGGGTCCCACCAGCACTGTCAGTGGCTTAGTAACAAGGTGGCTTGACCAGTGCGGCTTTAGTGACAGAGATGTCCTCTTTTTTTTTTTTTTTTTTTTTTGAGACGGAGTTTTTGCTCTTGTTGCCCAGGCTGGAGTGCAATGACACGATCTCGGCTCACCGCAACCTCCGCCTCCCGGGTTCAAGCGATTCTCCTGCCTCAGCCCCCAGAGAAGCTGGGATTACAGGCACGCACCGCCACGCCCGGCTAATTTTGTATTTTTAGTAGAGATGAGGTGTCTCCATGTTAGTCAGGCTGGTCTCGAACTCCCAACCTCAGGTGATCCGCCCACCTCGGCCTCCCAAAGTGCTGGGATTACAGGCGTGAGCCACCGTGCCCGGCCTCAGAGATGTCCTTTTGTTCATCTTCTGCTCTGTCCTCTTTCTGGACCACCCACTCCCACTCCTGGCCCCCATTATCTCTTTCCCCTTAAGTCATCTGACCTAAGGCAAACTGGGTTTCTTTAAAAGGGCAGTGTTCTGGCTCTCCCCATGAGCTCCCCCTTCCTAGAGGCTGCCTGATGGAAAACTCCTCTTCAGTTGCGGAGGGAGGGTGGGGGGCAAAGCTGTCAGACCTCCATGGGGAGTTGGCTGAATTGTATGCATATGGGGTTGTGGATCTGGCAAGCTACTCACCCACTGCTCCAAACGAGATTGCAAAATGTCCTATAAGTTGGCCTCCTGCTCCCCACAAACGTGGTAATTCCAAATGTCACCTTGGCATTTTCTTCTCAAATAAATTCTGTCTTGTTCATATCACAAGAAAACTGGAAACATGGACTTCAGAACTTCTGTGTTTATTTCTCAGTCCTCTGATTGACTTGCTATGTGACATGTTGAACTATTACATTTCTTTCATGGATAAATGTGAACATGGGCTTGGAGATTTTTATCTGTTGAGTACTGGAGACTTGGGGTTTGAGACAAAGAACAGAATTCGGACCTCCGTATTGTGTGGGTATGTGTGTGTAAATACAAGAAGAGGATATAAGGCAAAGAGAAGCTCATATTAATTGATTTTGAAGAGCCATATGGACTTATAAGAAATCACAGATGGTTCAGAAGGTTAGGAGATAGCCTGCTGGCATTGCCACCAGAAACTTAGGTATGGGGAAGGTCTGGATAGAAGAGCTGTGTTCAATCAGTAAGCCAAAAAGCAGACCTCAAAACAAAGGAATATATTGAATTTAGAGGGTACTTTGTCAGAACGCATGAAACATTTTTGTGCTTTAATTCCTTGTAAAGTTCCTATAACACACAAGAGAGATGCAGAAATCATCCCACTTTGAAGATGGAGAAATGAAGACCCAGAAGGTAACCTTGACCCAATAATTTTGTGACAGAGGTGGGATTTGAATCCAGGATTTCTTTTCTTTCTTTTTTTTTTTTTTTTGAGACAGTGTTCTTGCTCTGCTGCCCAGGCTGGAGTGCAGTGGTGCAATCACAGCTCTCACTACAGCCTTGACCTCCCAGCCTCAATTGATCCTCCCACCTCAGTCTCCTGAGTAGCTGGGACTACAGGCGCCACACCACCCCATCTGGCTAGTTTTTGTATTTTTTATAGAGACGGGGTCTCCTGATGTTGCCCAGGCTGGTCTTGAACTCCTGGGTTCAAGCCACCCTCCTGCCTTGACCTCCCAAACTGCTGAGAATACAGGTGTGAGCCACCGCACCCCACCCAGGATTTCTTATGTAGAGAATATAAGTAACTTTTCATCTTTTGCCCTGTCAGACAGGGTCATTGTGAAAAATCAGTGATTTCCCAGGGCAATCAACTCTTAGCCCTGCGGGAGGAGAGAGGGAGAAGCACTGGGCAAGGGGGAGGAGGATCAAGCTGGTGATCACGTTTGTATCCTGAGTGCCTTGTGTACAGGATGGTGCTGTGCAGGGAGGGTGCATGTGGGTGTTGGAGCCTCTTCCTTGCTGACATGGTTCTACTGACTTCCCAGTGAGCACCCACCTTATGCAGATGCTGGGCTGGGAACTTTAAGCTTCAGGATCTACAGAGCTCCATTTTCTTCCCACAAATCACCTCCTTGACCTGTGTGTGTGGGGGCGGGGAGGGCGGGGGGGAAATGATATGAACTCTTTGATCAATATATTCATTTGGAATTTATTTAGCTGATTTTATATGAGGAAGAACCCAACTTTTTCTAAGAAACAAATATGAAAAGTGTGTTTTGAGGCTAACAGTGTATCTTTAATGTGTATGTGTAAGAAGAAAGGCATTGGCAGGCACAGTGGCTCACGCTTGTAATCCCAGCACTTTGGGAGGCCGAGGCAGGCAGATCACGAGGTCAGGAGTTCGAGACCAGCCTGACCAACATGGTGAAACCCCCTCTCTACTAAAAACAATTAGCTGGGCGTATTGGCAGATGCCTGTAATCCCAGCTACTTGGGAGGCTGAGGCAGGAGAATCGCTTGAACCCTGGAGGCGGAGGTTGCAGTGAGCTGAGATGGTGCCATTGCACTCCAGCTTGGGCAACAGAGCGAACTCCGTCTCAAAAAGAAAAAAAAAGAAGAAAGGCATCAGGAAATCACTGCGGATGATGACTTTCAACTGCAGATATTTACAGACAAGTCAAGCAAAACAGACTTGGTAGCAGAGAGACCCAGATTTGGTGTGGGTCACTGTTTATGTGGCAAGACTGGTTTTTTTTGTGCCGCCCTTGGGAGCCTGCTAGGCTCCTAGGCATGGGGTATGTTTCCTAGTAGAGTATATATTTGAATGCTGGGAGTTGGTACTTCTCCTTGTGGCAATATTAGGTGCCACACAGTGTTTTTTGACAGAGTATGTCAGAGGGAGGCTGGTGAAAGTTCAGAAAGACACTTGATAGTATGTGGGGTTGCTGGATATCAGAGTGAACTTCAAGTCTAGCCCTCTGTTTTTCCTTAAAACACCTGCTGAAGGTTTCCACAGTTCCTTCCCCCCGCCCACCTTCTTAACTCACATACTCATCTCTGTGGAGAAAACTAGGCGTTCACTCTCCTGTATGACTGGTGGAGGATGTAAATGAAGATTTTGTTTACAGAGAGCAATTTGGCATCAGGTATCCAAGGCATTACAACGGGAATACCCTTGGACCCAGCAATTCTGCTTTTAGGAATTCGTTTTTTTTTTCTTTTTGAGACGGAGTTTTGCTCTTGTTGCCCAGGCTGGAGTGCAGTGGCGTGATCTCGGCTCAGTGCAACCTCTGCCTCCCATGTTCAAGCGATTCTCCTGCCTCAGCCTCCCCAGTAGCTGGGACTACAGGTGCATGCCACCACACCCGGCTAATTTTGTATTTTTAGTAGAGACGGGGTTTCTCCATATTGGTCAGGCTGGTCTCGAACTCCTGACCTCAGGCGATCCACCCGCATTGGCCTCCCAAAGTGCTGGAATTACAGGCATGAGCCATCGTACCCGGCCCAGGAATTCGTTTTAAGGAAACAGAGATCGGTACAAGATGTATTAATCAATCTGGCTGTTCATTTGGCTTTGTTCATAATAGCGGAAAACTGCAAATAACTTAAATATCCAAAAAGTGGAGAGTGGCCAAGCCATGGGTCATTCACTCACTCTGCAGTTTATTGAATGCCTACTATGTGCCAGGCGCCTGGTAGGTGTCAAAAGTATATAGTGACAACCAAGGCAGATATGGTCTCAGCCCACATGGAGCTCACAATTTTTTGTAGAAACAAATTTCACACAATATGAAGTAGAAAAAAGTGGAGTACTAAGTGTATTTACAGTGTGATTCCATTGTTGTTATATAAATAGAAAAACTCTTTTCTAAGTTGTCTACAGTGGTCATTATGATTTTTGTAATTTTTTTAAAAAGTGACTTTTAGGGCCAGGTGCAGTGGCTCATGCCTGTAATCTCAGCATTTTGGGAGGCCAAGACAGGCGGGTCACTTGAGGTCAAGAGTTTTAGACCAGCCTGGCCAACATGGTGAAACCCCATCTCTACCAAAAACACAAAAATTAGCCGTGCGTGGTGGCGCGTGCCTGTAATCCCAGCTACTCAGGAGGCTGAGGCAGAAGAATCACTTGAACCCAGGAGGTGGAGGTTGCAGTGAGCTGAGATCAGGCCATTGCACTCCAGCATGGGGAACAGAGTGAGACTCTGTCAAAAAAAAAAAGACTTTTAGAAAGGAGAGAAAAAGAAGGAATCAGACCTGGGTTCTAGACCCAACCCTTCCTTATTTTTTTTTATTTTTTATTTTTTTGAGGCAGGGTCTTGCTCTGTTACCCAGGCTAGAGTGCAGTGGTATAATCACAGCTCACTGCAAGCTCAAGTGATCCTCCCACCTCAGCCTTCCAAGTAGCTAGGACTACAGGCGCATGTCCTCCACCCCTGCCACCCCCCACCACGCCTGGCTAATTTTTAAAATTTCCTGTAGTGATAGGGTCTCATTATGTTGCCCAGGCTTGTCTCAAACTCCTGGGCTCAAGGGATCTCACCACCTGGGCCTCCCGAAGTGCTGGGTTTATAGGTGTGAGCCACCATGCCCAGCCATCTTCCTTAAACTTGAGGTGAGACTTTGAATGAGTCAGAGGACCACCCTGAATTTCCTCCACACAGTCGGGGAGAGGCCTCTGTGGCCTCTAGCCCAGGGCTCTGAGATCTCAAACTCTGGTCTCTTCTGAGGACCCTGGGGGATTTTACTGCAGGTGAAAAGGCCTGGAGTTTTCCCCAGGAGGCAGGACAGCAGCCAGGCTGCCTTGCTGAAGCTCTAATCCCTGGGCACTTTTGGTCTCCAGGGCCCAGGTCCTCCAGGAATCTGGTGATGTATCCAACTGGGAAAATGAAAAAGAGTTCCTGTATTAGCCATATGATAATTAAATTAAGGAAGTGCCTCTTACTCAGCAAATAGAAACAAGGCGTGATTGGTGTACCCGGCCTAACTTACTTACCCAAATCTCACTGCACCCCAGGCAAACAAAATGACAGGAGCTCCATCAATCGAGCCTTACACAAGTGCCCAACACTGTATTTTGGGGACATTTTCCTAATTAAGGGTCATGACACTGCTTGAAATAGGTCATCACCATTCCCGTTTTACAGATGGGGAACTCGAGCTCAGAAGTCGGGTATACCCGAGGATACTAGAGTAGCAGAGGCTGGAATTCAAACCCTAGTCTGCTTGTAAGCAACTTTTTTTTTTTTTTTTTTTTTTTTTTGACGGGGTCTCGTTCTGCTTGTTCTGTCGCCTAGCTAGTCTGGAGTGCAATGGCTCAATCATGGCCCACTTCAGCCTCGACCTCCTGGGCTCAAGTGATCTCCCACTTCAGCCTTCTGAGTAGCTACCATGTGCTACCATGCCCAGCTAATTTTTGTATTTTTTTGTAGAGATGGGGTCTTACTATGTTGCCCAGGCTGGTCTTGAACTCCTGGGCTCAAGGGATCCTGCTGCCTCGGCCTCCCAAAGTGCTGGGACTATAGGCGTGAGCCACCGCACCT
This sequence comes from Nomascus leucogenys, assembly GCF_006542625.1. Lineage (NCBI taxonomy): Eukaryota > Metazoa > Chordata > Mammalia > Primates > Hylobatidae > Nomascus > Nomascus leucogenys. The sequence continues at coordinate 16,345,547 of NC_044402.1, forward strand.
GGCCTTGAAGCAACATTTTAAATCTCTGCTCTGAACTGCCTCCCAGACTAAGAAGCAAGTTCCACTGCAACCATAAAAACAGATGTCTAGGCTGGGCGCGGTGGCTCACGCCTGTAATCCCAGCACTTTGGGAGGCCGAGGCTGGCGGATCACGAGGTCAGGAGATTGAGACCATCCTGTTTAACACGGTGAAACCCCGTCTCTACTAAAAATACAAAAAATTAGACGGCCGTGGTGTCAGGCACCTGTAGTCCCAGCTACTCAGGAGGCTGAGGCAGGAGAATGGCGTGAACCCGGGGGGCAGAGCTTGCAGTGAGCCGAGATTGCCCCACTGCACTCTGGCCTGGGCGAAAGAGCGAGACTCCATCTCAAAAACAAAAACAAAAACAAAACAAAACAAAACAAAACAAAAAAAACACATATCTAAAGCTAGGGAACGTGTGATGGGTGTTGTAATCCATCAAGTGACAGAACATCGGGAACCTGTGGAATGTAGAGACTTAGGAAGGGTAGAATCTTATTTCTGATGAAACCTGATACAGAGAAAGTTACTTTAGCTGCTTTTCTGTGGGATTGCAAATGATAAAATTGGGTTTTGACAGAGAGAGATACAGCCACCTTCGTGCTCACTATAATAACCTTTTCTCCTGCTTGTGATTCAAAATCATAGGCCAACTATTACACCTTATAAACCTATAACTCTTGAAAGAGTGATAACTTAAACTAAGGCCTGACCTATGTTGTTTCTTTTTTTTTTTATGTGAAATATTTTACTTGCTGGGCTCCATTTTGCTTATTTAGCAGTGATTAACAGATAGTAAAACATATATGAGATACTAGGGATACACAGGAAAATGTAGTTAAAATGAAGAATTGGTTTCTTCACCCCCACCCCTGCCCATCAAAAGAATGTTCCAGTATGACAGCTATTTCCTGTGTTTCAATTTCAATTCCTCTATATTTCAGTTTCTTCAGATTCATGTTATATAGTATGACCAGATTAATCTTCTAAAATACCAGTTTCATAATGCCATCTCCACCTCTCTCTCCCATCTTCTCTAGAACATTTAATGGCTCCCCTTTGTCTAGGATAAAATACAAACTTATGGTTTAGATTTCGGATTTCTTCATAGTCTGCTTCCAAGTATACTTTTTTTTTTTTTTTTTTTTTGACAGAGTTTCATTCTTGTTGCCCAGGCTGGAATGCAATGGCATGATCTCGGCTCACTGCAACCTTCAACTCCTGGGTTCAAGCAATTCTCCTGCCTCAGCCTCCCGAGTAGCTAGGATTACAGGCATGCACCACCATGCCCGGCTAATTTTGTATTTTTAGTAGAGACAGAGTTGCTCCATGTTGGTCAGGCTGGTCTTGAACTCCCGACCTCAGGTGACCTGCCCACCTTGGCCTCCCAAAGTGCTGGGATTACAGGCATAAGCCACCACGCCCGGCCCCAACTTTACCTTTGCAACCATCTTTCCTGACATTCCCATGAGGGACTCCTACTCAGATGAATTGGTCCATTTCTTGGTTCTCTGAATCTGCTCTTAGGTTTCCTCACTTTGAGCTTTTGTTTTACTGTGCCTGCGAGTAAAGAACATGGTAGAATATTCTCCCCTCCCCTTTCCATTCTCTGAAGTTCTACCCATCCTCCTAGGCACTATTTGTATTTTTCCTTTTTTGAAAAACCAAAACATTCCTTGAATATCTCAGCCTGTGGTGATGAGCTCAGTTTCCCTTATCACATACTGTCTTTAATTGGAGTCCCATGTCCTGGAGGGCTACAACCAGCTCAGTGCCCTGCCTGTCCCAGGGGCTCCATAAACACCAATGAAAACAATATGCACAGTACAGCTGGCTAAAAAGGAACACTTTTTGTGCCAGCCATAAAATACGGCTATACCAAGGGAGGACCTCTTTCCCTTCAGAAAACAAATAGCCAGTTTTTCCTGTTGCATGTTTAAAATGCATATTCTGTGGTATTAGCTAATTATTTGTCATGCAGTTGCCACTCATGACTAATCCTGTTTTATGAATGAAATGGAAGCAGAGAGATGAGAATACTGGCATGACCTCACCAGTATTTTACTTGCTGGGCTCCATTTTGCTTATTTGCAATTTGCTGAGCCATTGGCAGAAACAGCACTTGAACCCAAGTTTCCTTCTGCTATTGTTATCCTCTCTCCTTTAGAGCAGGTGTTGGCAAACCTTTTCTGTAAAGGGCCAGAGAATAAATATTTCAGGCTTGCAGGCTATGTGGTCTCTGTTGCAACTGTAGTATTCTGGCACTGTAATGTGAAAGCACCTAAGACCGTTCACCATTTCAGTTTGAACACTGAGCAGGCTCTCCAGTTGGGTGTAGGCTAATGTGTAAATTACATCCATGGCTGGGAAAGACTGGGTGGTTGGAGTAAAGACTGGCTGGTTGAGGTAAAACTGGGAAGTTGTAGATCTTCAAGCAGTAGACAGCCAGTCATCCCATGGGCCATGGACATGGGCTGTGGTCATAAGGGAGACATGTTGGGGACACACTGCATGCAACTCATGGATCCGTTGTTTCCCAGAGCACATCCATCAGTCTCTCACTTGGCAAAGATTTCTAAGGCTTACTAGCTGCTGGGCAGACTGTGCCTGTTTAGCTTGCTCAGAAGATAGGAGTCATTTTGGCCAGTGGCAGCGCTGGGTGCAGTTACAGGAGACCTCAGCATGTGACATTCACTGCGATGAACTGTCTTCAGCCAAGAGAGCAGACCTGTTTCCCAAGATTGAACCTGTTAACTAAGTTCAGACACAGGTGTAGCAAATCAGAAAGCCTGTGCATTAATTTACAGTGACACTTATTACTGCCTGAAAGTGGCTTGATGAGCGTGGGAAAAGGGAAGGGAAGGTTGGATGATTTGAATGTTGAGTGTCATTAGAAAAGTCAGCCAGTAGGCCGGACGCAGTGGCTCATGCCTGTAATCCCAGCACTTCGGGAGGCCGAGGCGGGCGGATCACGAGGTCAGGAGATCGAGATCACGGTGAAACCCCGTCTCTACTAAAAAAAATACAAAAAATTAGCCGGGCACGGTGGTGGGCGCCTGTAGTCTCAGCTACTCGGGAGGCTGAGGCAGGAGAATGGCGTGAACCCAGGAGGTGGAGCTTGCAGTGAGCCGAGATTGTGCCACTGCACTCCAGCCTGGGCAACAGAGCCAGACTCTGTCTCGGAAAAAAAAAAAAAAAAAAAAAAGTCAGCCAGTTTCAGCCGGGCACGGTGGCTCAGGCCTGTAATCCCAGCACTTTGGGAGGCCGAGGTGGGTGGATCACCTAAGATCAGGAGTTCGAGACCAGCCTGACCAACATGGAGAAACTCCATCTCTACTAAAAATACAAAATTAGCCGAGCGTGGTGGCGCATGCCTGTAATCCCAGCTACTCGGGAGGCTGAGGCAGGAAAATCGCTTGAACCTGGGAGGCGGAGGTTGCAGTGAGCCGAGATCATGCCATTGCACTCCAGCCTGAGCAACAAGAGCGAAACTCCATCTCAAAAAAAAAAGAAAAAAAAAAGTCAGCCGGTTTCAGCCCCCTGTGTAACTCAGCATTGGTGCTGAGATCTCAACCTCAAGGCCAGGGTTAATGCTGCCAGTGTGCTGGGTGGGGCTTGGAAGAGCTGTCACCTGTGTGGAATCCATAGGGACCCTCCAGGATCCCAACTTCCTGCCTACTTCCATCCCCCTCCCTCGTTTCAAGAGGACACTTTATTTCATAGATATGTTAATACATTCCGCTTGGCAGGTTTGGACCTGAGCTCCTTCTGTCTCTTTCTTGGGGACTTTGCATATCCATACCCCAATCTGGTAGCCCTTGGTCTAACCCTGCGGAAGGATGGTGCCCTTTCTGTTCAAGCTAGTAGGGTATCTCGGGCAGAGCCTAGACCCTAAAGGTGATTAAAAGCACCTGTAATGATCAGTGAGGCTATTTAACAGTATAAGATAAAGACAATATGTTCCATTGATTCTCTGTGTTCCTCTTGCCCTGGCTTGTTACTGCCCCCAAGAAGGTAAATCACAAACCACCTTTCAGTTTCATCCTTTTTAACATAAGGTGAATGGTATGAAAAATTTAGCAGGTTCAGGTCTCTGCAGGGAGGATGGGTTACAAAGGGTTCAGGCAATGGGGAGGAGGGTTTTCCAGGAGAGACTGGTGCTAGTGAATGGACAAAGCAGATGCAGTTGTTGTTGTTATTCTGAATCCAGGCAGGGAGGAGGGAAAGGGCCCAGCAGGTTGGGACAGTGCAAAGGCCTCTGGGGGAGCTGGCCTGAAGGCTGAGAGATAAGACTTTGGGGAAGGGCGGGGTTGGGGAAGACGGGAAGCGGGAGCCTCGGCCACTTTCTCATGCTCATTTCAGGGGTTCCTTTTGTGCATTCAGACCTGTGCCCGTCCTCTCTCCTAAAGAGGTCAGCATCCAGCCCTCTTCATGGCTTGGACACGTGAACCCACTCTTGCCATCACGTCTGCCTTGGTACAGCCTAGTTAGCATCACCTGAAACCATAAATAACATCAAAGAAAAGAGCCTATCACTGACCCACTGCAGAGTCCCACTGTTGCCCATTGACAGGTTGACAGGGGTCGAACGCACTGCTTTGCAGTGTACTGAAATAGGGGTCTCTCTGCTCCATGCGCTTGAGATATTCTGGTATCCCCAAGGCCTATAAGGGTTACCAGGAGGCTGCTGCTGCAGCTGGAGGCCAGGAAGGCACCCCTAGATCACAGAAAGGGTGGTCTTTTCCTTTTCTTGCCTTAGTAGGGGTAGGCAGGCCAAGAAGCAGCACTGGTGGGAGTAGTGCCAAGTCTGCCTCTTAGCTGGATAACCGTGGCAGATCATTTTAACCTCTTAGCTGGATAACTGTGGCAGGTCATTTTAACCTGCCTGAGGCCCAGGTATCCCCTAGGTAAAATGGGGATAATAGCACTGTTACAGGAAAGGGGTCCCAATCCAAACTCCAAGAGAGGGTTCTTGGATCTGGCACAAGAAATAATTCAAGGCGAGTCCACAGAGTAAAGTGAAAGCAAGTTTATTAAGAAAGTAAAGGAGGCCGGATGCGGTGGCTCGCGCCTGTAATCCCAGCACTTTGGGAGGCCGAGTCAGGTGGATCACGACGTCAGGAGATTGAGACCATCTTGGCTAACATGGTGAAACCCCGTCTCTACTAAAATACAAAAAATTAGCTGGGCGTGGTGGCAGGCACCTGTAATTCCAGCTACTCAGGAGGCTGAGGCAGGAGAATGGCGTGAACCTGGGAGGCGGAGCTTGCCATGAACGGAGATCACACCACTGCACTCTAGTCTGGGTGACAGAGCAAGACTCCATCTCAAAAAAAAAAAGAAAAAGGAATAAAAGAATGGCTACTCCATGGGCAGAGCAGCCCTGAGGGCTGCTGATTGCTCATTTTTATGGTTACTTCTTGATGATATGCTAAACAAGATGTGGATTATTCATCCCTCCCCTTTTTAGACCATATAGGGTAACTTCCTGATGTTGCCATGGCATTTGTAAATTGTCATGGCGCTGGTGGGAGTGTAGCAGTGGGGATGACCAGAGATCACTCTCATCACCATCTTGGTTTTGGCAGGTTTTGGCCAGCTTCTTTACTGCAACCTGTTTTATCAGCAGGGTTTTTATGACCTGCATCTTGTGCTGACCTCTCATCTCATCCTGAGACTTGGAATGCCTTAACTATCTTAACTGGGAATGCAGCTCAGTATGTCTCAGCCTCATTTTACCCAGCTCCTATTCACGATGGAGTTGCTCTGGATTACATGCCTTTGAGAGTACCTACCTCAAAGAGCTATTGGCAGAGCTAGAGGAGCTAGTCTGTGTAAAGCTATGAGCCCAGCATACAGAAGGCATATACAGGGTTGGATGCAGGCTTTGTGTGGCCTGAAAGCCTATTCAATTTGGCAGGAGTGGGTACCTTTTTAAGAAAAGAATGTAAGGCCGGGCGAGGTGGCTCACGCTTGTAATCCCAGCACTTTGGGAGGCCGAGGTGGGCAGATCACCCAAGGTCGGGAGTTCGAAACCAGCCTGACCAACATGGAGAAACTCTGTCCTACTAAAAATACAAAATTACCTGGGCATGGTGGTGCATGCCTGTAACCCCAGCTACTCGGGAGGCTGAGGCAGGAGAATCGTTAGAACCTGGGAGGCGGAGGTTGCAGTGAGCCGAGATTGCGCCATTGCACTCTAGCCTGGGCAACAAGAGCGAAACTCTGTCTCAAAAAAAAAGAAAGAAAAGAATGTAAAAGTACCAGATATAAGAGTGAGCATATATTTCAAATGATGAAAGAAAACACAAAGAAGTATATGTTTAAAAAACTGACAACCTTACATCACAAAATCCAGAAAAATAAAATAGGATTACTCATTATCTGTTTGATATGTTACATTATTTTTCTTCCTACATATTTTAGGCTATATACTCTGATCATTTCTTCCTATGACAATGATTTTGGAATGCCATTATCTTTAGAGAGAATAGAAGATAATTTTCAATTTCCTTTTTTTTTTTTTTTTTTTTTTTTTTTTTTTTGAGACGGAGTCTCGCTCTGTCGCCCAGGCTGGAGTGCAGTGGCGTGATCTTGGCTCACTGCAAGCTCCGCCTCCCAGGTTCACACCATTCTCCTGCCTCAACCTCCCGAGTAGCTGGGACCACAGGCGCCCGCCACCACACCCGGTAATTTTTTGTATTTTTAGTAGAGACGGGGTTTCACCGAGTTAGCCAGGATGGTCTCGATCTCCTGACCTTGCGATCCACCTGCCTCAGCCTCCCAAAGTGCTGGGATTACAGGCGTGAGCCACCGCTCCCAGCCAATTTTCAATTTTCTTATTCCTCCAGTCTGGATGGTTGGGATTTGTTCTTCACTATTGATAGCTAAGAAAAAAATTTGTAAGCCTCAGAACTAGTTGTTGGTAACACCATGCAAATGTTTAGGACTACTGTCAAATTTGGGAAAACCTTAAGTTTCTTTCATATATAAGGTGTCAGATTTTATGGCATTTAAATGTTCTTCTACAATGACTAATCTTATTTACTGAAGATGCTCATTCAGCACATTGCTGGGACCCATCCCAGGGCCCAAGAAGGGGCCAGTGGGAGTGAGGGGACTTGAGCTTTCAGCTTCAGTGTTTCATGGTCAGCCCTCTTGTAAGTCAGTTCTCAATAAACATTAACTAAATTATATTTGTATTATTTTTATTGACACTCATCTTTTTAATTTTCTAATTTTGGAATTATTAAAGAATGTGTTCTTATGCATGCTAAATATAATCTTAGTTAAATTTGTACAGCAGTCATTCATTCATTATCATTTGTTAACCATCTACTTTGATCAACCAACTTCACCTTGATTGCTGGGGAGCCTTCTGTGACATAAAGCAGATAAAACCCTAGCTCGTTGTCTGTCATGTAGTAACCACTCAATAAACGTAGCCATTATGACTGTTGCAGATAAAGGGTTCTAGTCCTGACCCCCAAGAGAGGGTCCTTGGATCTTGCACAAGAAGGAATTCAGGTTGGGTTCATACAGTAATGTGAAAGCAGCTTTATTAGGAAAGCAAAGGAATAAAAGAATGGCTATTCCATAGACAGAGCAGCCCTGATGGCTGCTGATTGCCTATTTTTATGGTTATTTCTTGATGATATGCTAAACAAGGTGTGGATTATTCATGCCTCCCCTTCTTAGATCATACATGGTAACTTTCTGATGTTGCCATGGCATTTGTAAACTGTCATGGCACTGGTGGGAGTATAGCAGTCAATGCCTTAACTGTCTGGGAATGCAGCCCAGTAGGTCTCAGCCTCATTTTACACAGCTCATATTCAAGATGGAGTTGCCCTGGTTCACACGCCTCTGACATGACCACCATCATCTCTCTATCAGCATCTGATCTTGGAGTGGCACTTGGGGATGTAGGGTTGAGATATTTGTCCCCCTTGGAGGTAGAAATGGGCCCAGGTTCAGGTTAAGGTCAGAGACCTCAGCAGGTGCCATGTTTTGCCTCAGGTTCTAAACAGAGTTGTTCTCCTTCATTAACCATGGATTCCCTACAGTTAATCTCCACTCATGAATTCTCCATTCATCAACAATACTCTATTAACATGACCACATTTAGACATTAAGCCATACTTTTTTTTTTTTTTGAGGCAGAGTTTTGCTCTTTGTTGCCCAGACTGGAGTGCAGTGGCGCGATCTTGGCTCACTGCAACCTCCGCCTCCCGTGTTCAATTGCTTCTCCTGTCTCAGCCTCCTGAGTAGCTGGGATTACAGGTGCCCGCCACCACACCTGGCTAATTTTTGTATTTTTAGTAGAGACGGGGTTTCATCATGTTGGCCAGGCTGGTCTCGAACTCCTGACCTCAGGTGATCCACCCGCTTCGGCCTCCCAAAGTGCTGGGATTACAGGCGTGAGCCAACGTGCCCGGCCTAAGCCATACTTTTAAATCTTCAGTGATAATGTATAATTTGGTACTTTTCTCCCAAATCTGTTTATTCCTATCAAATCTGGCCTCTAAACTTGTCAAAATATGGCTTTCTTTGTTTTTTAATGTTAAAGGCTTTACTTTGTGAACAGGAAGTCAAGAAACTGGATCCACCACTAACTCTCCATCGGTATCTGTTGGATGTTTTGATTGTTGTAAGTGACCGAAAAGCCAGCTCAGGCTGTCTAGGGGAACTTGTTGGTTTGTGCACTGAGCCCTAAGCTGCAGCTGCCCATTCGACGATCCCCATGCCTCCGGCACAGACAATGGGGTCAGTCCCACCCAGACCACAAGGTTGGAAACCTGGGGGACTCTGGGAAAGAGAGAGAGGAAAAATAGATACTGGAGAGGAAACCACAAATGTGCACCCTAACATGTGGCCCTACGTCACTTTGTTTTCTAGGTCGCTGTTGCTTCATTAAATTAGGGGCTGGCATGACACCGTGACCAAAAGTCTTCCTAAGGCTAACCTTGTAGATTTTATTTTCTTTATAAATTAACTTTTTTTTTTTTTTTAACGAATAAACAAACCTTTTCTGGCCAGGGCTATAAAACCAAGAATGTAATTAGTAAATAAATACCTCTGTTTAGATTATAATGATAAGTTAGGGCAGTCAGCATTAGTAACTTTCTTCCTACCCATGAGTTGTAGATTTTGATCTACAGGCCGGGCGCGGTGGCACACTCCTGTAATCTCAGCACTTTGGGAGGCCGAGGCAGGAGGATCGCTTGAGCCCAGGAGTTCGAGACCAGCCTGGGCAACATAGCAAGACCCTATCTCTTAAAATAATAGTAATAATAATAAAGAAAAATGAGTGATGAAGGATGTGAGGGAGGAGCCCTAGGAAATGGAGTACGTAAAACCTGCTGTGCCTTTAGTCAGTGTTATCTTCTGAACAGCCAAGGCAACTTGGTTGTTCATTCAGAGGAGATCCAGGAAGGTCTGGGCAGGGCTTGTTTGCATGACTAACCATTGGGAGGCTTTGCTGTAAGACTGGTGTCACAGGAAATCTGTGAGAGGTTTAATTTGGATTCAAAGGGAGCCGGTGTTGGCAGAAGCCAGAGTCACTCTAAATGGCAGTGGAATCAGATCCCTGTGGATATCTGAGGGTTTCTCAAGAATGAAACCACAGACCTCAGCTTTCTACTCCATCCCCTTTTTACGGAGCCGTTGGCTGGTCTCGAGATGAGATTCTAGTAGTGGCACCAGGGGAGCTTTCAAGGAAGCATCTAGGGGTAGTTTGTGAGGGAACGAATGCTTTGGCTGTGGTACCACAGTCTATCTGGGAGTGCCATGGACATGGAGATGACATGAGTGTGGAAGATGGCAGTGAGTTAAGGGAGTATGCTTCTTCTCTGTCTCTCGTGTATACAGCTTGGGTGAAGGCTCTGGGGCCTGTGGGGGTATTGGGCTGCCATTTTTTTTTTTTAAGAGACAGGGTCTTGCTGTGTCACCCAGGCTGGAGTGCAGTGGCACAATCATAGCTCAGTGAAGCCTTGACCTCGCAGGCCCTAGTGATACTCCTGCTTCAGCCTCATGAGTAGCAGGTGTGCACCACCATGCCCAGCTAATTACAGAAATATTTTCTGTAGAGATGAGGTCTTGCGGTGTTGCCCAGGCTGGCTTCCAACTCCTGGGTTCAAGCAATCCTCCCCACCTCGGCCTCCCAAAGTATTGGGATTGTAGTCATGAGCCACCGTGTCTGGCTCCAGGCTGCCTTAGTAAGAGACTTTTACCCTCTTGTCTAGGATATATGGGGGAAAGTTAATCTGATTAGCAGTACAGCGTATTCAAATTGTGCTTGGTTAATTGTTGAATGTATATACAGAATTGACTAAAGTTGATCTGTACCTGTAACTATAATAATTCTCTGTAATATAGCTTTTGGAAAATAGTTCTGGTATGGGGGTCAATGGTGTTTCTAAACTGGCAGACAATAACTACCAGAGTGCAAAGAACAAGATAAATAGTTTGAAAATGGTTTCTTGTCAAATGTCTGTGCTTTGGAAGCATTACCTTCAAGAGAATCCATCAGATTTTTGTCCTTGTGGTAGTAGGACATTCAGAGAAGGTTTATTTGTTGGGTTGGGGGCAGGCGATAGGGTGAGGATTGGAGAAAAAGGAGATTATTCTTTTTTTTTTTTTGAGATGGAGTCTGGCTCTGTTGCCCAGGCTGGAGTGCAGTGGCACAATCTCGGCTCACTGCAAGCTCCGCCTCCCGGGTTCATGCCATTCTCCTGCCTCAGTCTCCCGAGTAGCTGGGACTACAGGCGCCTGCCACCATGCCCGGCTAATTTTTTGTATTTTTAGTAGAGACGTGGTTTCACCGTGTTAACCAGGATCGTCTCGATCTCCTGACCTCGTGATCTGCCCGCCTCGGCCTCCCAAAGTGCTCGGTAATCCCAGCACTTGCCCAGCTTGATTATTGCCCAGCTTGAGCCATTCTGCCCAGCCGAGATTATTCTATGAGTTGAAAATGGGCACCTCTACAGCTGCTTGTTCTTCCCAAGGGTTCAGATGGGAGATAGAGATGGACTTGGAGTTCCAGGCCTGTGCTCTGGAGTGATTGTGAGCTTCTTAAAAAACGTTTGTGTTTTAAGATTCTGATAATGCCAGGCGCAGTGGCTCACGCCTGTAATCCCGGCACTTTGAGAGGCCAAGGCCGGTGGATCACCTGAGGTGTCACGAGTTCAAGCCAGCTTGACCAACACAGTGAAACCCTGTCTTTACTAAAAATACAAAAAATTACCGGGCGGGGGGGTGGCGGGCACTTGTAATCCCAGCTACTCCGGAGGCTGAGGCAGGAGAATCACTTGAACCTGGGAGGTGGAGGTTGCAGTGAGCTGAGCGAGATCACGCCATTGCACTGCAGCCTGGGTAATAAGAGCAAAACTCCATCTCAAAAAAAAAAAAAAAAAAAAAAAAAAAAAACGGCCAGCGCAGTGACTCAGGCCTGTAATCCCAGCACTTTGGGACAGTGAGGTGGGTGTATCATCTGAGATCAGGAGTTCGAGACCAGCCTGGTCAACATGGTGAAACCTCATCTCTACTAAAAATACCAAAAATTAGCTGGGCGTAGTGGCAGGCGCCTGTAATACCAGCTACTCAGGAGGCTGAGACAGGAGAATCGCTTGAATCCGGGAGATGAGGTTGCAGTGAGCCGTCTCAAAAAAAAAAAAAAAAAAAAAGATTCCGATAAAAGCACAGTACTGGTGTGTGACCATTGCCCTGGATATTTCAGTATTTTGCAGACATGTTTGTCAGTTTAATGAATATATCTGTTTCTTTTCTTTTTTTTTTATTTTTTTTTATTTTGAGACAGAGTTTCGCTCTTTCACCCAGGCTGGAGTGAAGTGGCGTGATCTCGGCTCACTGCAACCTCCACCCCCCAAGTTGAAGCGATTATCCTGCCTCAGCCTCCTGAGTAGCTGAAATTACAGGTGCCTGCCACCATCCCCAGCTAATTTTTTTATTCTTATTTATTTATTTTTGGGATAGAGTCTTGCTCTGTTGCCCAGGCTGGAGTGCAGTGGCCCCATCTTGGCTCACTGCCACCTCGTCTCCCTGGTTCAAGCGATTCTACTGCCTCAGCCTCCTGAATAGCTGGGATTACAGGCGCCTGCCACCACGCCTGGCTAATTTTTTGTATTTTTAGTGGAGACAGAGTTTCACCATGTTGGCCAGGCTGGTTGCGAACTCCTGACCTTGTGATCCGCCCGCCTTGGCCTCCCAAAGTGCTGGGATTACAGGCGTGAGCCACCGCATCCGGCAATTTTTGTATTTTTAGTAGAGACAGGGTTTTGCCATGTTGGCCAGGCTGGTCTCGAACTCCTGACCTCAGGTGACCCACCCTGCCTTGGCCTCCCAAAGGATTACAGGTGTGAGCCACTGGGCCCAGCCAATTGTGTCTGTTTCTATATGAGCATTTGTAGGTAATGGTGAGGGTAGAAAGGGTGACTGTGATTAGTAGTCCTTGAAAAATGCTATGCAGGCCAGGTGCTCGTTGGCTCACGCCTGTAATCCCAGGAGTTTGGGAGGTCAAGGCAGGAGAATCGCTTGAGCCCAGGAGTTTGAGACCGACCTGGGCAATATAGTGAGACCCCTCTGCCCCATCTCTAAATAAAGAAAATGAAAAATGCTATGCAAAACTCAAACCAAACCAATGCCACAAAACAAAACAAAAACTCCCTCCCAAAAAACCCAAAACTGTGAAGAAGAAGCCTAAGAGGTAGATGACCAGCAGAAAGTTACATTCTGTGATCTTGGAAATGAGATCTTGGAGAATAGCAATAGACAGGTGAGAGCCGTGGTCAAGGCGGTGGGGCTGTGCAGGCCAGAGAGACACGGGGGTCTTAAGTTTGCATTTCACTTCTGGCAGATGAGTGAGCTTCTTGAAGCCTTGGTGTCCTCATCTGTAAACGAAGATGACAGCACCTATCCTGTAAGGGTGGTGGAAAGATGGAATAAATAATGCAGGTAAAGCTCTTGGCATGGTGCCTGGCCTGCAGGAAGCTTTTGTTGCTAATGCATGTTTTATAATCCTTTGGATCGCAGTCATTGGGTAGTTGGTGTTCATTGGTTTGACTCCTATTGTTCAAGCGCCTTGAATGTCCTCAAGGCAAAATTGACATTACCTTTGGTCCTTCTTAGGAAAATTAGGAGCAGGGTGGTGTTAGGGCCGTCACTGGACATTCCAGGTGTCCCACCCATAAATGGAGAGGTGGAGTCTGCCTGCAAGACACATTGCTAGGAAAAGATGGGACCTGTGGCTTAGTTTCAAACCAATATTTCCTTTATACCCTTCCACAGAGGTGACAGAGATCCAGTTAGTGGCGAGTTGTGGAGCAGCAGAGACTGCAATGTGATGCTCTTTATGATTTTCCTGTTTCTTTGGTTGGAATTGGGTTTTTACATCCCATATTGTTTGATTATAAAAAACAACAACACAGCTGGGCATGGTGGCTCACGCCTGTAATCCCAGCACTTTGGGAGACCGAGGCAGGCAGATCACCTGAGGTCAGGAGTTTGAGACTAGCCTGACCAACATGGTGAAACCCCGTCTCTACTAAAAATACAAAAATTAGCTGGAGACGCGGTGGCAGGCGCCTTTAATCCAAGCTACTCGGGAGGCTGAGGCAGGAGAATTGCTTGAACCCAGGAGGTGGAGGTTGCAGTGAGCCAAGATTGTGCCATTGCACTGCAGCCTGGGCAACAAGAGTGAAATTCCTTCTCAAAACAACAACAACAGCAGCACTATGCTTGTGTTGGGGCAGGGGGTAATGAGAAATCTCTGTACCTCCCACTCAAGTTTGCTGTGAACCTTAAACTGCTCTGAAAAAATAAAACATATGGAAACAAAATAAAAAAAAACAAAAACAAACAGCTGCAAGAACTCTTGCACAGAGGGCCAAAAGAATGGCTTTTGACTAGCTACAGAAACACGGATAAAAAAACGTGCTGGCCAGGCGCAGTGACCCATGCCTGTAATCCCAGCACTTGGAGAGGCCGAGGCGGGTGGATCACCTGAGGTCAGGAGTTCAAGACCAGCCTGGCCAACATGGTAAAACCCTGTCTGTACCAAAAATATGAAAATTAGCCGGGTGTGGTGGTGGGCGCCTGTCATCCCAGCTCCTTGGGAGGCTGAGGCAGGAGAATCACTTGAACCTGGTTCAAGTGAAGCCGAAGAGGTTGCTGTGAGCCGAAATCACAACACCACTCCATCCAGCCTGGGAGAGAGAGTGAGACTCTGAAAGAAACAAAAAAAAACCGTGCTAAACACGTGGAGACCAACCACATTGCTGTCGGTAGGTGGCAAAGCACTTTCCTATAAATATTTCAGGACTCCTCTTTCTCTACTTAAAAAAAAAAGATGGCTTTGCATTTCAGACGACAGAAATGACTGGACAGGCCTTTAGGTCATGTGCAAGAAACTGAGAAAACCATATGAAAGATTTTCCTTAAATGGAAATGGAGTTTGGCACAGTCTCAGGTTCAAGTTAGAGCCTGGGTCTTAATTTGCCTACCACGCATGATTTATCATGCCTTTAGCAAGATCCCCGGCCCAAGACCATTCATTTCACCCCTACAATCTCAAGGTGTGTGCAGGGCACAATTCAGCTTTAAACTTTTCTGCTTTTACTTTTGGTTAGGCAGAACCTCCATCTGGTGGTGTTTGAATATGAGTGTTTTCTGTGGCCCTTTTCAAAGTATTCAAAGCAGTTTAAAAATATATAATGTTCAGAGATCTAAGAGCTAATGGAAGTACTTATTTGGGCCTTTTTAAAATAAAAAATCAATTAAACAGATTTGAAACTCTTAACTCTCACGATGTCTTCAAAATAGGTACTAAGATTAAAGAAAAAGAAGGCTTGAAAATCATAGGACTACTTACCCACCCAGTCATAATGCTTTTAGTAGCGACGGTAGTAGCAAATAGCACAGTTTATAAAAACAGAAGAGCTAAAATCCTTTATTTAATATTAAACAGGAAACTGAAAGTAGTCTGCAGCAATGTGGTGGGTTTACAGCAACCTGCTGCTGTGTTTATCTGTGCTGAAAAAGCCTAAATGAAACATTTCTTCTTTGATTGGCTTAAGATTGTAAGTTTGAAGGAAAATCCTTCAAACTGGAATCTTGACCACTGGAAGCAGGTTCTGTATGGTAAGGTTTTGAAGCAACCTGTTTCCACCAGAACCAAAGGAAATTTGGAAGCAAATCAAAAACCTCTCGAAGAGTGGAAAACGCTTTGTACTTTTATTTTGCCTTTGTGCACTGTTGTCATTTATCCAACATGTGCATATGAATATTCTTTCTGAAGACCTGGGCTTCATTTTAAGGTCAGCCTTCAATTCCTAGAGAATATAATTTGCTGCTATTTTTAGAGCATCATGATTGCTCGTAATAACTAATGGAAAAAAACTCAACAGAGAAATAAATGTGTAACAGCTGTGTCTGCTTAAACTTGATTAAAGGCAGTAAAAAAAAGTAAACAGAAGAACGAATGTGACAATAGACAAGGGAGAGACAAGTATCTCTCTCATTGTGAAAACTTTTACAGACATAACTTGTTCCACTTTGGAAGGCCAGCGATGTCTGTGTTTAAAGTTTACTGTTTGTCTTGAGTGGGGTCAGTGTTGTAGTGAATAATTTATAGCCAGCATGAATGAGCTCATTAGTCACCTTTTCAGACTTTAAATGAGTTTTGTGGTTGTCATTACTCGAGCCTTCTGTTCAGCCGCGGAGCAAAATGACAGTTTGGCAGTTGTCGCTGGGGCTGCCTGTTCCCCTTCAGGTCTGTGTTGGCTTTTGTATTTCATTGAATCCTTCCCTGGCTAACCCTGCGCTGGTCCAGGCAGGAACTCTCCCACTTCACATGCCTTTTGCACCCCAAGTTTAAATGAGAAGTTTTTTAGCCTTTAAAAAAAAAATCAGTTGTGTCTGCCAGAGAAAATGAGGGAATGAGGTGGATGAAATGAGCTTTTTCCAGCAACTCCTGAGTATGATTCCCTTTGTGCTTGGTTTGATATTCCAGCTACTCAAAGGCAAAAAGCAAGCCGGTGTGTTGTGAGGCAGCGGAGCCAGGCTCCCACATGGTGCCAGGCGTTTTAGACCGAGGATGTCACTGGAATTTGGAGGGAGAAAGATGTTTCAGGGTAGGTTTGAACTGTTTCAATTCTGAACATCAGTGTGATGAGGGTAAAGAAACTTGCTACAGCAAATAAATCTGCGAGGCCAGATTTCCAGGGACAAAGAAAACCACATTGTTTGTACAAAGGGGTCGACAGCATGACTTTTCAAGGTCGCAGCCAACACGGAGGTCCAGGATCACTGGGAATGGTCATTACTTCTTCCCCATCTCTGTGCCTCCCCACTCCAAATCATTAAGAGAAAGCGAACTGTTGCAGCTGCCTCCTCACTGAGCCCTTGGAGACATGCCTGGGAGGCTGGTATGTGGGGAAGACAAGCCTAGGCATGCCAGTAGCAGGTGGGATTTCTTTGGAACGGATGTCATGAAGTTCATCCCTCCCATTGAACCTGGCCTGGGCAGCCTCCGGAGAGCTCTGCCATTCACTCCCTGGGACTGGCCTCCATCCGGAAGTCCAGGACACTGTGCCATGCCCACCTTGGTCCTCAGGTAGCCTCTGCAGGCACTCGTGGGGCGTGGAGGCCTGCGCAGGGTGCCTTGGCCAAGTGCTTGGACCCCTGCGCTAAGGTCTCTCTGACGTCTGCTGCGAGCAACAGGCACTCATGGCTGCCGTCACCAACATGGGCAGCACCCCCTTCCGGGACCCATATTGTTAGACAGCTGGCCTGGCGCTGTGTGAGGCATAGAGGAAACATGTTCAGGATTCCTCTCTGGAAGAAATGCCAACTTAAAAAGGACGCCTGGTTGTTTGGGGGCCAAATCTTTGAAACCAGTCAGAATCACGTCTTTGAGTGCAGAGAAGTGAGGTGCTGTTGAACGTACCCACAGAAAGAGCTAGCAATTCACCTGCCTGCTTCCTTTCCAGCCCCGACCCCTTTAAGATTGAGTACTCACATGCAGTCATGTCTCACAATTTCTGGACACCTTTTGTCTGCACCTCAACCTCAATATTAAAGGCACAAGATACACTATTTTGGGAAGGAGTGAGGATTTCAAAACAGAAAGGGTTGGTGAACTTGACTAGCCAACGAAAAGAGACTTCAGGTTTGGCTGTTGTAATAAGTGGAATAAATTGCTAATCTCCAAAAAAGAACTTTGTGCTGCAGGGAAATATGTTAGTAATAATTTCATCTATATTCTGTTTCTCAGAGAGTTCATCAAATTTGGAGCTCTTACTTTGTTTTAAAAAGACTATCGTAGAGAGAAGAATCAATTGTTTTCTTTCACACCCCTCTGAAAAAGTAAAACGAGAGAAGTTATTTCTTGGCGTGGATAAGACTTTGGCAGACTTAGCCACCGAAACCCATGAGACTATGGTACTTGGTGTACTCACTAAAGAGAGGAAAACAATAAAATCTCTTAAAAACTTTGGAGGAGGAAAATGTTGATGAGGCTGTTTTTCTTTGACTGATCTGTAGAGTTAATAGATGCCAGCTTGAGAGAGGGATAAAAAGGAGACTCTTTTTTCCTGTTAAGTGATCAATATTTTTTATTACCACTGTGCCATGTGCTATGAGCAGAAGAGAAAACAGAGTCCCTTGCCTCTCAAGGCACTGACAGTCTGTTGGTGACGTTCAGTATCTAGTTGATTTATTTTTTATTACTAAGATACACCATACTTTGTTGATTATGACATAGAAGCTGAACTTTGAGTTTTTGCAAGTAGTGCCTTTTCATTCAGTTAAAAAGTCCAGGCCGAGCACGGTGGCTCACTCCTGTAATCCCAGCACTTTGGAAGGCCAAGGCAGGTGGATCACGAGGTCTAGGAGCTGGAGACCAGCCTGGCCAAGATGGTGAAACCACATCTCTACTAAGAATACAGAAAAAAAAAAAAAAAAAATTAGCCGGGCGTGGTGGTGGACGCCTGTAATCCCACCTACTTTGGATGCTGAGGCAGGAGAATTGCTTGAACCCGGGAGGCAGAGGTTGCAGTGAGCCAAGATCACACCACTGCACTCTAGTCTGGGCAACAGAGCAAGACTCCGTCTCAAAAAAAAAAAAAAATCAGTACTCCTGGTGCTTTTGTGGTCACTCATGGACACGTACAAATGAGTCATTCAATGTGCGCATTCCCAGCTGAGGGTGAACAAAGTGATGTTTTGCCCACTTGTTTCGGCTTTCCAAGTGTCCTTTTTGTGGTCTGTTTAGTACCACATTTTTTGCATTTTTGTTCATTTTGCTGTTTAAAACAGAGCCCAAGCACTGCTGAAGTGCTATCTAGTGTTTCTAAATGCAGGAAGGCTGTGATGTGCCTTATGGATAAAATGTGTATTAGATAAGCGTCATTCTGGCATAGTTCATTGTGAATGAACAACAATATATATTCAAAAAGCTTCTTAAATAGAAACACAGATAAAATAAATATCAATAAAATTATGATGTGATAATATATCAGTAAAATTATGTTTTGATTGGTTGATGAAAGTGTTGTAAGTGGAGGCTCACAGGAACGTAACCTCATATTTCCCCTAGGAGCAATGATTCAGGATTTGTTAATTCAGTGTTTGTGGCACTTTATAGAACACAACTACTATGAATAGAAATAATCAGCTGTAGGCTGGGCGCGGTGGCTCACACCTATAATCCCAGCACTTTGGGAGGCCAAGGTAGGTAGGACACCTGAGGTCAGGAGTTCGAGACCAGCCTGGCCAACATGGTCAACCCCGTGTCTATTAAAAAAAAAAATTAGCCAGGCATGGTGGCACAAGCCTGTAATCCCAGCTACTCAGGTGGCTGAGTCAGGAGAATCACTTGAACCCAGGAGGCAGAGGTTGCGGTGAGCCGACATTGAGCCACTGCACTCCAGCCTGGGCAACAGAGCAGGACTCTGTCTCAAAAACAAAACAAAACAGGCCGGGCGCAGTGGCTCACACCTGTAAGCCCAGCACTTTGGGAGGCCAAGGTGGGTGGATCACGAGGTCAGGAGTTCAAGACCAGCCTGGCCAACATGGTAAAACCCTGTCTCTACTGAAAATACAAAAAATAGCTGGGTATGGTGGCATGTGCCTGTAATCCCAGCTACTTGGGAGGCTGAGGCAGGAGAATTGCTTGAACCGGGACCCAGGAGGCAGAGGTAGCAGTGAGCCAAGATTGCGCCACTGCACTCCAGCCTGGGCTACAGAGTGACACTCTGTCTCAAAAAAAAAAAAAAAAAAAAAAAACACACACACACACACACACAACAAAAGAAGTCAGCTGTAGATAAAATGAGTTCAAGAACTCAGAGAGGTGATCTCCTCTTGTGTCAGATAAGCATCACGAATATCCCTGGGGCAGGAGAAGCATTAGTAGCTCTGGTCATTGGGGTAACTCAGCTGGGCACAGATTTTCTATCAGATCTGAAAAATAAAAATAACTTGTAATCACATTTAGTGGCATGATCACGGCTTACTGTAGCCTCAACCTCCAGGGCTCAAGTGAACCTCCTACCTTAGCCTCCTGAGTAGCTGGGACTATAGGCACATGCTACCATGCCTGCCTAATTTTTCTATTTTTTTGGTAGAGTCATAGGTCTCCCTAGGTTGTCAGGCTGGTCTCGAACTTCTAGGCTCAAGCAATCCCCAGCCTCAACCTCCCAAAGTGTTAAGATTATAGGTGTGAGCCACCGCACCTGCCTTCCCCCACAAATTCTTAATTCAAGAGTATTTTGAACTCTTGAATCTTGGAGCCTACATAAGAGTTTGTAGAGAAAGTTTGATATTCAAAACCTATAAACCAAAAGACTTCCCACGGCCAGACAATAGACCTCATAACACAGGATATAATGTTTGTTGTACTTAGCAATTCTCCTGTTTGCTCAGAGCACCAGGCTTTTCAGAAGGGGATCGTTTTGTCCCTCCTGATTGAAAAGATCACAAAATGCTTTAATTTTGTGAAACGCTTTGCCAACATACTCATTTTCCCCTAAACTCTTACTTTATGAAATGTTTGCAAATTGTTTCACACGTACAGTCTCTGAGAATGTGAAAATGATTCAGAAAAGGGAAAGCCTCACTTAAAACTACTGGAAAATGCAAATGAAAGGGAACAAAGGGAACATGGCCCCACTGTGCCCCATAGAATGTGATAATATGCCTCTAGCCTCTTATTTCGGCAATTTCCCAGTTTTTGTGATTTTAAACAACGTCCCAGCAAAATCCTCCTAAATACATTGTTGCTTCCTTCAGTTAATTTATTCAATACATATTGTCTTCTGCCAGGCATAAATGCCAGGTGTGCACTGCGGAATCTAATAGGCTGGAGTCCTGCTTTCCTGGGATTTATTGCCTCTTCCCAGTAGTCAGTCTGGTGGGGAAGTTAACTCTCTTATTATAGGATCTCCCAAGGATAAATTCCTACAAGTTGGAAATTTAGGATCAGTGGCTGTCCATGCGCACTGAAATTTTAATTCGTTTTGCGACTGTCCTCTTGAAAAGTTATACCACTTCCCACTCGTGCCTTCAACCAACATTGGCATGGTTAGTTAAGTCTCTGCCATTCTGATAGACGAAATGAGACATCACAATTGCTTTAATTTGCATTTCTTTGATTTTTACAGTTTGAGCATCTTTTCATGGGGATAGTCTCACTTTTGTTTCTCTTTTTGTGAATTTGCCCCTTTTCTTATTAGAGTGATAATTTTTTTCTCATTGAGTTGTAAGATTTATAAATTAAAAATATTAACCCTGTTTCATCTGCATGGCCAACGTTTCCTCGTTTGTTTTTAAATTTTATTTATGACCCCTGATTTTACACACAATTCTAAATAGGTATGCAGTCTGTCAAGATTTTCACTTTGATTTGTTGGCTTAACAAAAATAGTGTTCACTAAGTGCCAGAGCCCTGTTTTATGTTCCTTACAAAGATTAATTTATTTAATCTTCACAACAGTCCTATGAAGTGAAAACTAGGTAGGTAGATAGAAGTTAAGAACCTTGACTAAGGTTAACCTGCTAGTAAGTGGTTAAGGTCAGAGTACGAACCTAGTCTGTGTCTAACCACTGTGTCTCCCCACTACTGGTCTTGGTATTAGACTCTGTGTGTGTGTTTGCTTATTTGTGGTTGCTTTATAAATGCTCACAGACCTACTCCTCCCTGAGGGCAGGTGCCATGTCTTCTGTTTCTCCTGGCCTCTTCCCAGTCCCCTCCACTCTTGACTGGGCATAGAAGAGCTAGATGCTTACTTGTTGACGGAATTAATTGAGTAAATCTGGATTCTAGATCATCGGCTCACACTTGCGTTTATGCTCAAAGAGGAGTTGACAGGTTCTATATTTCCATTTTGCCTCCAGCAGGCGGCTTGACAAGCTCAGGTTTGGCGAGGGCACCTGAGCTGATGAACTTCACCCTATCAGTTCAGCTGTACTTTCCCTCACCACACACCCCCCTTCCCTCTTAAAGTAAGCCTGGCTCCATTCCCTGCTGGAGAAATTCTAATAAGCCCTTTCCCAGGCTCCACCCTTCAGAATCTGTCAAGTAAACAGCAAGAAGGCACAAAAGGAAAATCCCAAGAGACGGTGACCAGAAAGTTCAAATGATGTTTGACCGAGACTTTACACACACCAAGATGTTAAGGGTCTTCCAGCCGAAGGGCGCTGTCTCTTTTCCACAGCGGGAAAGTGAAGAGTTTTTCTACTCTTACAAACAGCGTTCCCAGACCTTATCTCAAAGAGACTCTTAGTCAACCCATGATTAAGGACTTATCTTTGAACATAATCTCCCCCTCTCTTCTCATATTCAGTCATTTGACAAATCCTCTTGGTTCTTCCTTTGAAGACTGTCTTGCGTTCATTTGTTCCAGTCTCACTGACTCTTCTCTGATTCACTAGGTCTCGAAGTGGGTCCACAGACCAGCAGCCTCACCTGGGAGCTTGTGAGAGATTCAGATCCTCAGGCTCAGCCCACACCTCCCCAACCAGAAACTCTGGGGGTGGGGCCTGCAGTTTGTGTTTTAACAAGCCCTTCAGGGTAATTCCAATGCATACTCAAGTTTGAGAACCACTGCTCCAATGGACGCCCTCCCCAACCCCCTTATAATATTATAAATGTAATGGGCCAGGTGTGGTGACTTATGCCTGTAATCCCAGCACTTTGGGAGGCTGAAGCAGGAAGATTGCTTGAGACCAGGAGTTTGAGACCAGCCTGGGCAAAATAGTGAGACCCCATCTCTACACAAAATCAGCCTGGCATGGTGGCATGCGCCTGTAGTCCTGGCTACTTGGAGGCTGAGGAAAGAGGATTGTTTGAGTCTAGGAGTTCGAGGCTGCAGTGAGTTATGATTGCACCACTGTGCACCAGCTTGGATGACAGAGCCAGACTCTGTCAAATAAAGTAACGTATATATGTATGTATATATGTAATGGGTGTTTATTGTAGACCATTTGAAAAATATTGGGGCCCGGCGCGGTGGCTCGCGCCTGTAATCCCAGCACCTTGGGAGGCCGAGGTGGGCAGATCACCTGAGGTTGGGTGCTCGAGACCAGCCTGACCAACATGGAGAAACCCCGTCTCTACTAAAAAAATACAAAAATTAGCCGTGCGTGGTGGTGCATGCCTGTAATCCCAGCTACTTGGGAGGCTGAAGCAGGAGAATTGCTTGAACCCGGGAGGGAGAGGCTGCAGTGAGCCAAGATCGTGCCACTGCACTCCAGCCTGACCAATAAAAGCGAAACTCTGTCTCAAAAAAAAAAAAAAAAAAAAAATCTTTCCCTGGGTGGAAACACCGTAAACCAATTGCCCACACGGACAATTGCACGATTTCACATGAATTCTCAGCAATATGTTTGGCCGGGTGTGGTGGCTTACACCTGTAATCCCAGCACTTTGGGAGGCCGAGGTGGGCAGATCACCTGAGGTCAGGAGTTCGAGACCAGCCTGACCAACATGGAGAAACCCCGTCTCTACTAAAAATATGAAATTAGCCAGGTGTGGTGATGCATGCCTGTAATCCCAGCTACTCGGGAGGCTGGGGCAGGAGAATCCCTTGGACCTGGGAGGTGGAGGTTGCGGTGAGCCGAGATTGTGCCATTGCACTCCAGCCTGGGCAACAAGAGCAAAACTTTTTTTTTTTTTTGAGATGGAGTCTTTCTCTGTCCTCTAGGCTGGAGTGCAGTGGCGTGATCTCAGCTCACCGCAACCTCCACCTCCTGGGTTCACGCCATTCTCCTGCCTCAGCCTCCCGAGTAGCTGGGACTACAGGCGCCTGCCAACACGCCCGGCTAATTTTTTGTATTTTTAGTAGAGACGGGGTTTCACCGTGTTAGCCAGGATGGTCTTGATCTCCTGACCTCGTGATCCGCCCGCCTTGGCCTCCCAAAGTGCTGGGATTACAGACTTGAGCCACCGTGCCCGGCCAAGAGCAAAACTCTTGTCTCAAAAAAAAAAAAAAAAAAAAAAGGAGAAGTATGAAAGAAGCACACAAAAAAGAAGTATCCCATAACTCTAACATTCAGAAGGAACCACTATTTTAGCCTTTTTTTCCCCAATTTTTTTTTATTTAAAGTCTTCTGTTTTGCATGAATTACTGCAATGATTTCTGAGTTGTTCTGCTGGTTTTTGATCTTCCAGTTTCTCCCTTCCTCTCCCGAAATTCATCTTGGAACCACCATCCCCATTTATCTTTTTCTTTTTTAATTCATATCTCTGATAGTACAACTTCTGGGCTCAAAAATATTCAGTGAGCCACCTTTGCCCTCTGACCTTAACACATATAAATTGCTCACCGTGCTATTCAAGGAGTTTGGTGATATGATGCTTGCACTCTTACCCACTAATCTGTGTGCTCTGTAGGGACAAAGACCGTCTATCTGGCAGCTAACACAATGCCATGCACTTGGTAGGCACTCAGCAAATATTTGTTCAGTGAATGAGCTCCTCTTCGACTACAATCACGTCAGATTTGGTAATTCTGTGCCATCGACTTCTCTTGGAACAGCAGTTTGTAAGCAGAATCATCCCCTTGTGCTTTCTCAAAATGCACATATCCAGGCACCATCCTAGAAGACTCTAGTTGGTTAGGTGTGGCTTCTGGATGGTTCCGATGGTCATCCCCAGGTGAGAAGCTCAGGTCAAGAACACCCCTTCCCCATTTCCACAGGTTAAACACCATCCCACCTTTATTAGATATCCCACTTCCAAAGTCATCTCCCCTCCCTTTCCCAGATGTTTCACCATGTCCCTTGTCTCAGCTGTTAGCAGTAGGGAGGGGTGGGGGGGCCATGCGCGGAGGGGAGTCATGTGACTCAGGCTAGGCCAATCGCACTATTTCCCTGAGTAGTTAAACTATGTCATGGAAGGCTTGAGGCAGTTCAAAGGTGGAGGGTGCTAAAAGTCAGAAGGCCTCAGGGCTTGCTGCTGGCAGCCCTGTGTGGTCATCATTGAGCAGAGGAAGCCAACCTGCAAGGTAGAGAGTGGAGTCGACCTGTAGAGGGAAGCAGGAAAGGAATATGGTTCCGTGCAGCCCAGCAGTGTGTGCCTGCCCAGCCTCCCTGTGTTTCCTCTCAGGTATCCTTTGTACTGGAGTCTCTTTGCAGGATCCCTCCCCAGGAGACTGTCTTTCCAGGCCTGCCTCGGACTTTTCCCATTTTGGGCAGTCTCTCAGGTCTTCCCGACTGCACCTGCTCACCTACTCAGTTGTACTGCCTCAAGGGGGGCAAGGTATATCGGGTTTTATAATTAACTATTCCATAAATAGCCATGCTGCTCTAATAACCAATAGAGTGTGTGTGTAGGGGGATTAACGTTCTTGACCAGAGAAACATTTAGCAAAAGAATGCACAAAACATCAAGGGAGGGGCGCTCTTCTCCTTGGAGGAGGAACTGAGGCCCCATGCTGATGGGGGTAGATAAGCCTGGAATTGAGGACTTCCAGCTCCCAGATACTTATGTACTCTCCAGCCCATGCCCAGATGGTGCTGCAGAATGGTCCCATCAAGTCCTCAATCAGGAAATAAGTGTTTCTCAAAGTGATTTCTAGGGCACATATACGATTCAGCTGTTCAATGTGTTTGTAAAACAGTGTAGACAAGACAATGGTTTAGACAATTCAGCTTGCTTATTTGTGACTTCTCAGGATCTAAGACGTAAGGGTCCTTTCTGAAAGTTCATGAGGGGAATTGTGAATGGGGTTGTTCCTAAACAAATTTGGCCCCTGCACCCTAGGTCAGGAAGCAAGTCCCAGAGCTGAGGTTCTATGGAATTAGAAGGTGGAAAAGGCCACATTAAGCCCTCCTTTGGCTTTCAGCATTTTTTCCCCCATTTCAGATAGACAGACAGACAGACATGTGTCCCCTGCTGTCCACATCAGGCAGGGCTGGTCCACCACTTCCTCTTCAGGGTGACGCCTTCTCACATCTCTTGCTGCAACTGTAATGGGAGAGAGAAATTAAGAAATATGTTTGAGAATGCAAGAAGCAAAAACACACATGGAATGACATATTCCATGTAGAATCACCTTTGGCTCACATCCCCTCTTTTTGAACTCTGAGAAAGCAGGAGGGGCCTGGGGTGGGTGAAAATAAGGTGCCACCTCTATATAAAGAGATTTCTGGCTATTGTGTGAGTGTAGTTGGGGGACTTGGGCGGGGGGTGGGGGCTGGGGATGGAAGAGGAAGATGTAAGGGGGCGATTTCATCCTCTCTAGGCCAGCAAGGGCTTGGACAAAGGTCTCTGGCCTTGGTTCCTCTGGCGGAGAATAAGCACCCTCAACTGACATGCTGATGGAGGGGCAGGCCCTGCATTAAGCGGGAGCTACAGGAGAGTAGGGTACACATTGTCTCATCCTGGCTTTGTTACCACTTCTAACCCTGAGAATCTCTGGCGTGAGACTTAAGAGATCATCTGACTTGTCTCTGCCACCTTGTGCCTTTTGCTTAGTGACTTTGGGTAGGTCGCATCAAGTGCTCTGTAATCAAAGGGGTGGGGCTGGATGACCTCAGGCTACCCCTGGGCTTCCACCTCAGAATTGTCTCCTGATGGGGAGATGCCACACTACTTGGAAGTAGTTAGGTCTCCGGTGAGTCTGAAAGGCACATCTTTGCTGAAGACTTGTCCCCTGCCCTCTTGAACCTTTGTGAGGGGGAATAACTCTCAGATGGGGGAGTCTATTTTTTGAGATAGAAAAAATTTTCAGAAGCCTAACTGGTGTTGCCTTTAGTCCCTCCTTTTGGCTAGGTTTAAAAGTACTGCGTGCTAGAAAGCTTTCTCCAGGTCTACTCGCTGTTTTTTCTGTAGTTTTCAGACCGTTCACGATGTCCTGTCCACTGGCTCAGGAGGGGGTGGCAGGAAGGGTGCCCTGGGCTTCTCCTCTGTAGAGGAACCAACCGATTTGGCTACCTGGGAGTAACGTGCAATCACATTTTTATTTTTGTCACCACCAGGGTGTCCTGTTGGACTCTCTCCTCTCATCCTCTCCCAAGGCGGCTGGTTGGTGTGGCTTTAGCAGTGGGTGCTATTATTTGGAGATGCCTACAGACTTAAGTGGTGGCTGCACCATTTCGCAGGATGGCTTGCGAATTGTCAGTCTGGTTCCTGAGAGCTCAAACTGAGATGGAAATGAGACCTGTTTTCGCTCTAGGCCGGCCGGGGCGTTCCGCACAACCCACTTGACAGGCTCCACTGGCATGGCCTTTAGGATGTGCCTCTTGTCTTGTAATGGCCACCGGCCCTCCCTCGGGAGACACGCGGCCACCTGGGTGGGACGCTGCGGTGCTTACCTCCGGGACCCGAGGTGGTCGCTGGGAGAGGGCTCGGAAGGCCCTGGGGGTCCTATCAGGACGCAGCACTGGGGAGACGTGGAATCTCCTCTTCTCACCCCCACAAGCCTCGCCCGCATCGTAATTCTTTTTATTTTTACTTTCGAGCCATGTAAGGCATGCAGATGGGGTAGGAGCGTTCCCGCGACACGTTGCCAGCAGCGCAGCGCCGGCCCGCTCGTGTGGCCGGAGCCCGGGGAGGGGACAGGGCACGCGCCGCCTGCCCCACCTGCCCCACCGCCCACGGTCGCGGCCGCCCCGGGTCGCGGGACCCGCGCCGGTCACCCCCGCCCCACGGGGCCCAAGAGGCGAGGCCGCGCGGCCCAGCCCCGGCCTCGGCCCTGGCTGAGTCCTGGGGCGCGCGGGGGGCGCGGGGCAGGGTCCGCCCCGGCGGGTCCGTGCCCCGCGCCCCAGGCCGCTGGCGGCCAGGCCCACGTTTTCCCTTTCTCCGGCTCCCTCCGCCCTCCGCTCTGTCCCTCCCTCCGCCCTCCTCCCTCCCCGCGCTTCCCCTCCTCCTGCCTGGTCATGTGTCGCCTTTTTTTGTTTGCAGTGGAAACAATTTCTCGCCGCTCGGCGCGCCCCGGCCCGACGCGCCGCGGCGGAGGCGAGCGGGAGGCGGGACGGGGCGGGGAGAGCGGCGGGGCCGGCGGGAGGACGCGCGGCGCGCCCGGCGGACGCCGCAGGTCCCATGCCGCGCCGCGACCCCCGCGCCCCTGCCGCCCGCGCCCGCGGCCGCCCCCCGCCGCCCGCCGCCCCGGGCTCGCCGCGCCGCGCCCGCGCGTCCTTAGCGGGGCCACCGAGCGATGCCCGCCGGGCGCCCGCGAAAGTTTGTCGGCTCCTGCTGAAGGGCAGCGGCGCCCCCGCACCCCCGTGCCCCGCTCCGGCCAGGTGAGTTTGAGCTCCGCTCCTGCCCGCTCCCGCGTGTGCTCGGGGGGCACCCGGGGCGGGAGGCGCGTCCGAGACGGTCCTGGAGACTACCTCGCCGCTCTCGGAAGACGAGCGACCCCGCAGGTCCTGGGGGGAGGGTCGGGTGGGGGGCCCGGGAGCCCCCGAGCCGGGAAGTTGCCGGGTCCGAAGAGTTTCCTGCCCCGACGTGCGTGCTGCTTCCCGGTGCCTCGGTTTCCGAAAAGACGCCCGCAAGGAACAGAGTTGGTATTGTCTGCGGAGGACGGGGTCCCCGCCGTTCCGGGCCAGGGAGGGGGTTCCGATCAAGTGGAGACCCCAAGATGAGAAACAGGCTCCTAACAAAGATCCCCCTCGGCCAAACTGTGCAGACTTGGCACAGGCAACGAACGTCTCTCTGGAGACCCCCGAGGCCCGACCCCCCTCATCCCGGCCCTCTTTGAAACCCTCCTTGGGCCCTGGATAAGTTAGGGGACGGCGGGCTTTTATTGATTTGTTTTCGAGGCTCGCCGCGGTGCGGCCAATAAAAGGTTTATGACATCTGACCGGCAGTGAAGGTATGCGAGCTCCCAATTGCGCTGTATACGGGGAGAAGAGCAGTTTCCCCGTTGCCCGGCAACGCCGCTGATTGACGCGGGGTGCAGCCAATCGCCACTCCCGCAGGTCCCCTTGAAATGTTTTTGACAAGTACAGTAGACGAGAGTGAAGCTCGTGCGTGCGCGCGCGCGCGTGCTGGGTTGGGGGGGTGACCCGACCCCCCAAACTCGCGACTGCTCCGCTCTGGGAGAATTTCTTAACTTTTTAAAGTTCGCATCGAACATCTGTTCAGAGCTGGGCCAGTAATGTCTTTGTCAGTTATTTGGAGACCTTCTGTTTACTAGGCGAGAAACTAAGCTTTCTTGCCGCATTTTCTCCGTTAAAAAATAAAAAGGGTAACAAAACACAGCAAGTCATAAAAAAAACAAAAGAGAGAGAGAGTGTGTGTGTGTGTGTAGAGAAGAGTTGTAAGGAGGTCACCAGTGAATAACTATTTGCGTATCTGGTGGAGCAGCCTTGTTGGCAGCAGATTAAAAATGTTTGCTTAACTGCAACTCACATGATCCAGATTCTTTTTTTTTTTTTTTTTCCCTCTGAAACAGGGGGAAAAAAAGATTTGGCGAAATCTGTAGTTAGAGTATAATAATGGAAAACTCCTCGGCTGTGGTTTCTGGGAACTGTTTTTTTTTTTGGTTGTTGTTTTGTTTTGTTTTTACATGGAACTGTAGTGATCAGCAGCTCTTCACCCTGTTGGTATAAAATGCGGGATTTATAGGGATGCAGTGAGCGGTTGGAGAGTACGGGGTCCCAGCACGAAGCGCACACATGATCCAAGGGTACTGAACTCCCATAACCCTCTCTTCGTGACAATGCCACTTTTTCTCCTAAAACCATATTGCTGGCAGTGTTTGTTTAAAACAAAAGGAAACATGGAGAATAGCGTGTTAGTTCCTCTGGGAAGCTACTGACAAATAAGCAAATTAAAAAGAAAGAGAGCAGCATGTTGTCATAGCAACAGTGCAATTAAATTACTTTACTGTCAGCCATGATATAATTTTCCTGTTTGGAAGCTCAGGAGACATAAAACTTTCATTTAGAGCTAAAGTTGACTTCAGTGCCTGGGTAGTTCTCTTTTATACTCTACCGTGGGCATATGCTGGTCATCAGAAAATTTTCTGATGGGATCTGAGGAAACTTTAAGAAAGACAAGTGGTGCTATAATTCGTTCATAAAGAAGTTAAAAGCAGGATCAGACCAGACTCTCTTGTATCCCCAAGCCAAAAGATGCTAGCTTGTTTTTTTTGTCTGAAATGTGTCAGGGTAACCTCCTTATTTGACAGAAAGAAATATTCCCTGTGAGTGAACCCGAGACGTCTGGAGCATCCTGCCTGGTCTGTACTGCAATGCCTCATGAAGTTTTCTCTCCTTAAGAGTTGGGCATCTTGGCCAGGCACGGTGGCTCACGCCTGTAATCCCAGCACTTTGGGAGGCCGAGGCGGGTGGATCATGAGATCAAGAGATTGAGACCATCCTGGCCAACATGGTGAAACCCCATCTTACTAAAAATACAAAAATTAGCCAGTCATGGTGGCACACGCCTGTAGTCCCAGCTACTTGGGAGGCTGAGGCAGGAGAATCGCTTGAACCTGGGAGGCAGAGGTTGCAGTGAGCAGAGACTGTGCCACTGCACTCCAGCCTGGGCAACAGAGTGAGACTCTGTCTCAAGAAAAAAAAAAAAAAAAACCGGTTGGGCCTTTCACGACAGCTCCCCCTTAGGCCTTGCGTCTAGCAGGTTCTACCTTTTGGAAGAGGGAAGATACTATAATTCACCGGCCCCCTTGGCTGGTTGGTTAGTGCCCAGGATTATGATTATGCCTTCTAGAATTCCCTGATAGAGCTTCCCCAGCTGAAGTGGCAGTTGTGGTGTTAATGAACATTTAAGAGATATAGAAGGATCATGTCTTTGCCTTTTTTATTTTATTTATTTATTTTTTTGAGACAGGGTCTCCCTCTGCTGCCCAGGCTGGAGTGCAGTGAGCCTCAACCTTCTGGGCTCAAGTGATCCTCCCACCTCAGCCTCCAAAGTAGCTGGGACTACAGGCACACACCACACACCCAGTGAATTTTTGTATTTTTTTTGGTGGAGATGGCGTTTTACCATGTTGGACAGGCTGGTCTTGAACTTCTGAGCTCAAGGGATCCTCCTGCCTCAGACTCCCAAAGTGGTGGGATTACAAGCATGAGCTACCATGCCTGGCCTATGTCTTTGCTTTTAAATATGTTCATTCATCCCTCCTCGTCCTCCTCCTCCACCATCCCTCCTCCTCCTCCTCCCCCTCCTGCTTCTTCCTCCTTCCTCCCCTTGCCCTGCCCTGCCCTGCCCTCCCTTCCCTTCCCTTGCCCTCCCCTCCCCTCCTCTCCCCTCCCTTCCCTTCCCCTTCTCTTTCCCTTCCTTCTTTCCCTTCCCTTCTTCTTTCCCTTCCTCCTTCCCTTCTTCCTTCCTTCCCTTCTCCTTCCCTTCCTTCTTTCCCTTCCCTTCTTCTTTCCCTTCCTCCTTCCCTTCTTCCTTCCCTTCCCTTCTCCCTTCCCTTCCCTTCTCCCTTCCCTTCTCCCTTCCCTTCCCTTCTCCTTCCCTTCCCTTCTTCCTTCCCTTCCTTTCTCCCTTCCCTTCCCTTCCCTTCCCCTTCCTTTCCCCCTTCTCTTCCGTTCCCTTCTGTTCTCTTCCCCCTTCTATTCCATTCCCTTCCCTTCCCTTCTTCCTTCCCTTCTTGAAAACTGTTGAGACAGGATCTTGGTCTTTTGCTCAGGCTGGAGTGCAGTGGTACAGTCATGGCCCACTGCAGCCTCAGCTTCTTGGGTTCAAGCAGTCCTCCCACCCAGCCTCCCAAGTAGCTGGGACTACAGGCACATGCCACCATGCTCGGCTAATTTTTGTATTTTTCATAGAGATGGGGTTTTGCCATGTTGCCGGGGCTGGTCTCGAACCCCTGGGCTCAAGTGATCCTCCTGCCTCAGCCTCCCAAAGTGGTGAGATTATAGGCATGAGCTACCATGCCCAGCCTGTTCATTTGTTTTCTAGGTAGATGCTTGATTTTCTTACTGGTTGTTTGTGGGGGGAATTAAAACCTAACACTCTTAAACCAAGCATATTGTTTTAGTGCTACAGAGAGTGGGAGACCTTTTTGGTTATCTTTACTGTTCTTTCTGTGTTGCGTCGGGTTCTGGAGGGTTGAACATGCTTTGTGTCTGTAGGGGTCATTCCGTTTGTAAACGTACCACCTTTTCGTTTTCTTTTCTCATCAGATGTTATTTTACTCTGTGTTCTAGGTCATTGATAAAAATGGGGATGGTGGTGGGGTCAGGGTGGAGGGATAGAATTCTATGGCATGTTTTGTTGAATTGAATTGAATTTGCTGTCTTGAAACTGGCAGTTGCTCTCTTGACTTTTTACCAGTTCTAATTTCAGTTAATGGCTTATCTTACATTCCCATGTATTCTGTGTGGTACCTGAAGTTACTTGCTTTTCTTCTGTTCTGGAAGAAAAAGTAATTCACAATAAAATTTAACGTACTTTAAAACTGGTCTCCTGGTCTCAAGCAATCGTCCCACCTCTGCCTCCCAAAGTGCTGGGATTACAGGCGTGAACCACCGTGCCTGGCCGCTGTTATTGGTCTTATTTTATTTAAGGGGCATCAGGTCACCTTGCTATATGAAGGCGGGCTGATTTGTCTCATCAGCCTGTCTCTCTGTGGTCGAATTGTGGGATTGTGTTGCTCAGTGTGGGAGTCACAAGGTGGTATTCCTGTGTAGCAGGGGTTCCATAGAGGCGGCAGTGGGAGGCAGCAGAATCAGAGGGGTACAGTCTGCCTTTCTGTTTTGGGCCTCACCAGCTCATCATTTCTTTGTGATGTCTTTACTAGGAGCCTTCACGTAAATGGGTCCAGTCATGCCTCCCAGTAAGAAGCCAGAAAGCTCAGGAATTAGTGTCTCCAGTGGACTGAGTCAGTGTTACCGGGGCAGCGGTTTCTCCAAGGCCCTTCAGGAAGACGATGACCTCGACTTTTCTCTGCCTGACATCCGATTAGAAGAGGGGGCCATGGAAGATGAAGAGCTGACCAACCTGAACTGGCTGCACGAGAGCAAGAACTTGCTGAAGAGCTTTGGGGAGTCGGTCCTCAGGAGTGTCAGCCCCGTCCAGGACCTGGACGATGACACCCCCCCGTCCCCTGCCCACTCTGACATGCCCTACGATGCCAGGCAGAACCCCAACTGCAAACCCCCTTACTCCTTCAGCTGCCTCATATTTATGGCTATCGAGGACTCTCCAACCAAGCGCCTGCCAGTGAAGGATATCTACAACTGGATCTTGGAACATTTTCCGTATTTTGCAAATGCACCTACTGGGTGGAAAAACTCAGTGAGACACAATTTGTCATTGAATAAGTGTTTTAAGAAAGTGGACAAAGAGAGGAGTCAGGTAAGCCTCTGTGTCTGGAACCCAAGGTTTTTTTTTTTTTAATTTAAAATTTTTCTCTATTAAAAATGAATTTCTATTCACCACATTGAAGTAGCAGTTGTATGTGGGTTTTATTCTATTTAATTCATTTAGATAATTTTAAAGAATTTCCTTTCCCTAAGCCTATTAGTTATGTACTGTTTATTAGCATTTGTACTATTTGAGGGTTTCCCACTGACAGGGTTTCCATAAAGATAAAACGGTGGTTTGCAGAATTGATTAGTTCTCAGTTATCATCCCTCAGTGTGGATGGGTCACTTTGGTTTTAGAGCCTTAACAAAGGTCAGTATTCCAAGGACAGCCATTAACCATGAAGTATATGTATTTCAGAAAAACTGCCACCGTGGGCTAGAGAAAAATGGTGTTTCTTTTTTTCCCTGAATATGAACTAGGAGAAGGGAAATTTCTCCAGTGTTCTGGAATAAGTGGACGGGGATGAACATTGGGAAGAGTCTTGTGATGAACATTGGGAAGAGACTTGAGTATACTTATGCTCCAAGACTAAACAGACATGAGTTGCCCAGGTGACTGTCATGAAATCTGGTGTCTGTATAAGTGACAACTTTGAAATTCCCAGCTCAGAGTGAGGGTCCCATTTGAGACTGACTTTAAAAAAGTTTAATATTGACTTTAAAGCAGAGGTCTCCAATGTTTTTGGCACTAGGGACCCATTTTGTGGAGAGCCAAGGGGGATGGTTTTGGTATGAAACTGTTCTACTTCAGATCATCAGTCATTAGATTCTCATAAGAAGCACGCAACCTAGATCTGTTGCATACACAGTTCACAGTAGGGTTTGTGCTCCTGTGAGAATCTAATGCCACCGCTGATCTGACAGGAGGTGGAGCTCAGGTGGCAATGCTCACTTCCTGCTGTGCAGCCCAGTTCCTAACAGGCCACTGATTGGTACACAGCCCTGGGTTGGGGACTCCTGCTTTAAAGCCATAGTTTGTACTTCATGGTCAGTGAAAAGAAGACAGTTTTAATAATTTGCTTTCTTTTTCTTTCTTTTTTCTTGTTCTTTTTTTTTTTTTGAGACC
Organism: Nomascus leucogenys; assembly: GCF_006542625.1. Lineage (NCBI taxonomy): Eukaryota > Metazoa > Chordata > Mammalia > Primates > Hylobatidae > Nomascus > Nomascus leucogenys. Next base: position 16,379,434 of record NC_044402.1, read on the forward strand.
AGGGTCTTGCTCTGTCACCCAGGCTGGAGTGCAATGGTGTGATCACTGCCCACTGCAGCTTTGACCTCCTGGGCTCGAGTGATCCTCCCATCTCAGCCTTCGAACGAGCTGGGAGCACAGGTGTGTGCCACTACACCCTGCTAATTTTTATACTTTTTGTAGAGATGGTGTCTCACCATGCTGCCCAGGCTGGTCTCAAACTTCGGGGCTCAAGTGATTCAGCCACCTCGGCCTCCCAAAGTACTGGGATTACAGGCATGAGCCACCACGCCTGGCCTATTTTTGTTTTAAGGAACATAATAGTTTTAGGAGAAATTGGGCAACTGTTAAGAAGTGGAAAACAAAACTGATCTGACTTTGAGTGCTGAAAAGTAATGCAGCCTCAGTTAAGATAAATTGCCAGAGAAAGTTCCCTCCACTAAGTTTTCATGTGACTGTTTTCCCGCTTTGTATGTTGTGTTAATAATGCTGCTGTGTGCAGCTGGGGTTCTGGTTCTCCCTCTTTTTGAAGTTCAGGTTTGGGCGCAGGACCACTGTTGTGTGGGGTCAGTGGCTGTGCGGGGCTGGGGCCTTTAATTTCTTTCTCTCTGGCAACATGTCACCATTTCAAGTAGAATCTTGAGCCTGAGAATATTCTCCTTGTCTTTGGCAAGGGACAGTATGAATCAGGAAGTGGGCTAGCCATATTGCTCCTTGCTCAAATTGGACGTGTTTGTGTGCAAATGCTCTTCAATCGGTTTCTGTTTGAGATGGGGGCGGTGGGGACGCAGTGCTTGGGGAGGGGTGTTGCCTGGGAGGAAAGATGTGGGCACTAAGGAGAGATTTACTTTGATCACTGGTGCAAATGATGCCTGGATCGAGTGTGCAGATCTGAATATTCATAAGTTTCTGGGCCCCTCCTCCCCAGGTCCTTATTTTTGTGTAGCTGTAACCATCAAAGTATGCCCCTTTAATCAGGGAGAGGAGTTTCCATGACCATGAAGCTCTTTCTCCTTCCCTTCGTATCTCAGGTTGAGCATTTGGAGAGCCACCTCTGGACTTGGCTTTTTTTGAGTGCTTTAAGATTATTCTTTGAGCTTGGAGGACATTCATTGCTCCTCTGTAAAGAACCAAGTCTGTGGTTTTAAAGCTTCTGTATAGGTGGGTCTTTGTGGCAAGAAAGGGAAAGTCTTCAAAAGCAATTCCAGACTGAGAACGTGGAAAAGAAAGTGCTGCTCAGGTCCCCCAAAGCCACATGGCAGTGATAAAGCAACAAACAGGGCGTTTAGTTTGGTGTAAAATGAGTCTGCAAGTTCCTGCATGCCTGAATCTTCGTGTTTGACATAATGCCGGTGCACATAAAAGTAATTTAGCAAATGCACACTCTGAAATGTTAGAAAAGACCAACGCCAAAGCATGCAGCAAGACTTGGGAGCATTATTCATCAGTCAGCCTTGGAAGTGACAAGTGGGTGTTGGATGCCCTGTGTTGAGGCACACCGGGAGGAGCTGTTCTCCCCCGATGCGACCCCCCCCCCCCCCACCGGTGGATTCTGAGAGTCATGTTTTCCAGGGGTGAAGGTTGTCAATCCGGATAAATTCATGTATCACCTGTTGAAAGAGAATGGTTTTAAAGACTTGAGATTATTAATGTTATGAAACATTCAGTTCTGGCTTCCCAGCCATCCTGACCTGTATTGACATGTTTCTGATCAAATGCCAGTCAGTTTTGTGGTTGGGATTTTGTTCCCAGCATTTGTGATTCTATGAGAACAAAGCAAGAGGTGTGAGTTTTTCCACTTTTCTCCTCTTTCTTGGGTTCCCCCAGGCCAGCTGCTAGCTGCTGTGAGAGGTGCAGGCTCCCAGGTATGCTCAGGTACACCCAGGTCCTTCCAGGGCATTGACCTGGCCCAGTCACTTGGGGTTTGCTACTATGGCATTCTCCCTGATACTCTGCCCAGTGAAAGCTCCTTTAGCTCTATGGGTAAACTTGTTTTTTCCTGTGAGATTTTATTTGGCGGGAGCTCCCACACTGAAGTTGCCTTCAACACAGTGACTAAATGCACCTGAATGTTGGTGAGAAATACCTTAAATTGAACGGGAACATTGAAACCTTGCAATTTGTATGCAGTGAATTAGCTATTCCACTTTTAATTTTCTTCTGAAAGTGAAGAATACTGTTAGGCTTGACGTAGCAGTGAAAATGTGGAATCCTGTGTGATCCCTGTCCCTGAGGGCTTGGAACACATACCCTGCTGGACAACTGTTTGGCTGGGATGCTGGGGAGGGAACATACTAGATTACATCAGAGTCACCTGTGGCACTTAAAAAACAATTCCCAGCCGGGCACGGTGACTCAAACCTGTAATCCCAGCACTTTGGGAGGCCAAGGCGGGAGGATTGCTTGAGTGCAGGAGTTTGAGACCAGCCTGGGCAACATGGTGAAACCCTGTGTCTACAAAAAATACAAAAATAATTGGCTGAGCATGATGGCATACTCCTGTAGTCCCAGCTACTCGGGAGGCTGAGATGGAAGGATGGCGTGAGCCCGGGAGGTGGAGGTTGCAGTGAGCCGAGATACAGCCTAGGTGACAGAGCCAGACCCTGTCTCAAAAAAAAAAAAAAAAAAAAAAAAAAAAAATTCCCATTTTCTTTGGACCCTTTCTGGAGATTGTGATTCATTAGGTGTGAGGTGGGTTGGGGAAAATTGGTAGTTCTACTAAGCTTCCTAGGTGTTTCCAGCATGGAGCCAGGTTTGAGAATCCCTGAACTAGGTGCCCTCTTGAGGTCTTTCCAGTTGCTGAGATTTCATCAAGAGCATGTTCTCATGAATGAGTCAGTCAAGGCGAAAGAGACAGCTTGGCTTTCGTTTTATCTCTTAAAGGACTTCAAAAGATAAGAGTTTTATTTTTATGTTTGAATCACGGAAATTTTCAAACATACACAGAACTAGAATAGTGTAATGAGTTGATAAACCCCCATAACACACATCTCGATTCAGTAGTTGACAAAGGTTTGTCACACTTATTTATTCTTTTTTGTTGTCGCTATTTCTGAAGTTGTTTTTTTGATTTCTTGTTTTGAGACAGGGTTTCCCTCTGGTGACCAGGCTGGAGTGCAGTGGCATAATCATAGCTCACTGCAGCCTCAGACTCCCAGGCTCAAGCCTTAGCCTTAGCCTCCGAAGGTGGGACTACAAGTACATACCACCATGCCTGGCTAATTTTTGTGTGTGTGTGTATTTTTCATAGAAACGGGGTTTCGCCATGTTGCCCTGGCTGGTCCCAAATTCCAGGCCTCAAGCAGTCCTCCTGCCTCAGCCTCCCAAAGTGCTGTGGATTATAGGCATGAGTCACTGCACCCAGCCTTGCTGAAGTACTTTGAAGCAAATGACATTTACAATTCAGACATTTCAGTATACGTAAGAATAATTGACAATTTCTTACATAACAACCATGCTAAAGTCCCCCCTCACAAAATGAACCATTATTTGGTGTTGCCTAATACCAGGTCTATATTCAGATATTCCTGTTTACAAAATGTTTGTTTGAATTGGGGTCCAAATGTGGTTCCTGCAGTGCCTTTTGTGATGTTTCCTGTCTGTGTCAGTCTACAGCACTCCTATGCCCTCTTTCCTTTTTCATTCCCTTCCCTATTAAAAGAGACCCATGGCTTACACTATAGAGTACTTGCATTCTGTTTACTTCCTTGTGATTTCATGTAACTTGCTTCTCTCTCTCCATTTCCTGTCAAATGGAAGGAAGTACGAACGTCTGGGTCACATTCTGGATATATCACTTCCAGAAGCCTGGTCATCCCCCTCTTGGGGAAGCTGAGATTGAGCCATGGGTTCACATGAGGTCACTGTTCCCTACTGTATAAAGTTCCTCATTAGTTTTTTTTTTTTTTTTTTTTTTTTTTTTTCATTTCGTCTATGGATGATCTGTGCCTAAATCAATTAACGTAGAGTTTTAATGTCTGGGATTAAGTTTTACACTCCCTAAATACAGGTCTTACTTAGGAGTGTAAGATTAGCATGTACTAACCTCTCTGAGTACTTGTAAATGAGAAGTAGAATGCAGTTATTTTTTTCCAGATTGGATTATAAGGTATGTGTATATTTCTATTTCTGTGCCTTTTTTTTTTAACCTTTCTTCTTGCTACTTGAACAAAAAACATTGTCATCAAAGGGTTTATAAAGGAAACACTGTACAAAAGTATGTTTATTATATCCAGAGCTGAGTGCTTTAAATACAATTTTAGCTTATAAATATAGGCATGCTTGCTTTGTGCTTTCCATATGCAGTATCTGATTTCTTCCTCACTAAACCCTATGAAGTAGGTCCTATTATTTTCTTTCTTAAAATAGATGATGAGTTAAGCTCTGAGTGGTTAAGTAACTTGCTAGAAGTTGCACAGCTAGTAAGTGCAGAACGTACTAGGAACCTAATTGGAAGGAACCTAATTCCTTCCAACTCTTTTTTTAAAAAATTATTTCTTTAATTTATTTTTGAGACAGGGTCTCTCTGTCACACAGGCTGGAGTACACTGGCATGATCATAGCTCACTGCACCCTTGAACTCCTGGGCTCAAGTGATCCTCCTGCCTCAGCCTCCCAAGTAGCTGAGAATACAGGTGCATGCCACCACATCCAGCTAATTTTAAGATTTTTTTTTTTTTTTTTGGTAAGGCTGGGCATTATGGCTCATACCTGTAATTCCAGCACTTTGGGAGGCCGAGGCAGGCAAATGACTTGAGCCCAGGAGTTTGAGACCAGCCAAGGCAACATGATGAAACTGCATCTCTGCAAAAGATAAAAAAATTAGCTGGGCATTGTGGCACGCACCTGTAGTCCGGCTACTCAGGAAGCTGAGTTGGGAAGATGGCTTGGTGACAGAGCTAGATCCTGTCTCCAAAAATAATATATTTTTAGTAAAGATGGGGTCTTGCCATGTCGCCCAGGCTGGTCTTGAACTCCTGTCCTCAAGCAATCCTCCCAGTTGTGAGCCACCATGCTTGGCCCGATTCCCTCCAATTCTGAAGGGCATGTGCTTACCCCTGGTGCTTGCCTAGGCCTTCTCAGTATAGCAGACATTGTAGATGATCTCTCTGTGCTTCCTTTAAATATCCTATGAATATGGGTTATAGGGGATTGAAATAACCCAAATAAACCCAGAATTAACTCTGGGGGCACATGATAGACAAAGGCAAATACAGAGTATATTTTTGTATTGTTGAGATGGGGCTCAGTTGTCAGCACATGTAAAGTTCTTGCGTCTGCACAGAACACACAACTGCCTGCTCAGCTTCTGGTTTCCAGGCTCCATCCTGAGCCCCCTGCCTTACAGGACCCCTTCAGTGGCATCAGAGCCAAGCGCAGAAGCTTTTCTCCCTGCATGTATGTACACTGTTGATACAAATTGTCCCTCTAATTTGCTGTTCTCTTCATGTTTGCTCTCAGTAGATGAGATTCTTTTTCAAAGGCAGTTTTGAAAATGAGGTTGCACCCAGGTGTGGTGGCTCACGTCTGTAATCCCACACTTTGGGAGGCCAAGACGGGGGCATCATTTGAGGCCAGAAGTTCAAGACCAGCCTGGCCATCATGGTGAAACCCTGTCTATACTAAAAATACAAAAAGTAGCCGGGCCTGGTGGCGGGCACCTGTAATCCCAGCTACTCAGGAGGCTGAGGCAGGAGAATTGCTTGAACCCGGGAGGCGGAGGTTGCAGTGAGTGAAGATCACGCCCCTACACTCCAGCCTGAGCAACAGAGTGAGACTCTGTCTCAAAAAGAAAAACAACAACAAAAAAACTGAGGTTGCACCTCTATGTGTCAGCACCCCACATGAGCAGTTGCTTCTAGTTTTCTCTTCTTGGTGTTGTGAATGCAGAATCAAGAGCATTTCCCCTTCCTGTGACACCAATCAACTTACCTGTCTCATTGATGGTCCTTTTAGGAGGAAGAGATGACTTATTATTTTTTTGGATAAATAATGCTCCTTGGAAGACAGTGTGGTCTGGTCCGGATGTGTAAATTCCTAAGAATTAGTATAATGTAGGGTGGGGTGGAACGTGTAATTTCGTAATGTGTGTGAGACTCCTCTGTGGTCTCTGGGTGAAGTGACAATCCTCTTCATCCTCGACCTGGGGCTGCCTTGCCCAGCGTCGGAAATGGCTCTGCCTGAAGACAGCCTCCTTCTCACCGGTGCCTACTGCCAGGCGGGCTGCTTTCTGCTGTCTGTGCTATAGGCTATGTCACCTCAGAAGGTTGAGAGTTTACCAGGGTCTCTGAGGGGCCAGAAATAAAAATACTCCCTTGTCACAGGCCCTGGAATAGGAAGCCATTCATACCAGCATCCTCTGTGATCCCAAGAAAGCGCAGCTCCCTGACCCATCCTGCCGATTTTATTTTATTTTATTTTTTTTTGAGACAGAGTCTCGCTCTGTCACCCAGGCTGGAGTGCAGTGGTGCAATCTCGGCTCACTGCAACCTCTGCCTCCCCGGGTTCAAGCGATTCTCCTGCTTCAGCCTCCTGAATAGCTGGGATTACAGGCGCGTGCCACCACGCCCAGCTAATTTTTGTATTTTTAGTAGAGACGGGGTGTTGGTCAGGCTGATCTCGAACTCCTGACCTTGTGATCTGCCTGCCTTGGCCTCCCAAAGTGCTGAGATTACAGCCGTGAGCCACTGTGCCCAGCCCCATCCTGCTGATTTGTTCCTTCCAGACTGTTCATTCCTACTTCTTCCAGTCATCAGGTGTCTTGGGTGGGGGCATATTTCCGTTGTCTTGCTCTGGCAAACTTTTCATTTGTCTGCTCATTCATTCATTTATTCAACAAACTTCCTAAACTACCTACTATACTAAGTGCTAAAAGAATACAGAATTGAAAGTACCATGGCCACTGCCTGTAAGACACTCATAGTCCAGTGAGCCCTCCCCTCAGAGTCTCGCTCTCGCTAGCGGAACTTCTCTAGCAGAAGCTCTTACTGCACTGCTGTATGGCCCTTTGTATTCTCTGTTTTCTGTCTCACATCGTTGCTTTTGTGGCCCTTCACGGATACACTACCTTTCTACTCCCCACAGTGACTTGGCCAGGAAGATGCCATTAACCTGGATAGGGGTCTGTCTGAGGCTGCTGGGAAAGCTTCTGGGCCCGAGGGCCCTATCAATGTATCTGTCCAGTATCTCCCCCTGTTTCCTATTGAGAAAATGTTGCACTCTGTTTGGTAGGGCTTTGTGGCACCTGGATAGGTCTACCAGATACTTCATTGATGTACTGCCTGTATATCCAACCAGCAAGAAATGGTTTTCAGAACCTTCCCCGTTGGGCTGGGATTTCCTTTTGAAATCATTTTGGCTGCAGGATAATTCTCTGCAGTAAATAACATAGGAAGTTAGCACTCTGACCTCCTATTTGAAAGTTATGAGTTTAGGCTGGGCATGGTGGCTCACGCCTGTAATCCTAGCACTTTGGGAAGCTGAGGTGGGGTGGATCACTTTGAGCCCAGGAGTTCGAGACCAGCCTAGGCAACATGGTGAAACCCTGTCTCTACAAAAAATACAGAGATTAATTGGGCGTGGTGGCATGCGCCTGTAGTCCCAGCTACTCTCCTGAGGCTGGAGAATCGCTTGAACCCGGGAGGTGGAGGCTACGGTGAGCCATGATCGCACCACTGCATTCCAGCCTGGGCGACAGAGTGAGACCACGTCTCCAACAACAACAAAAAGTTAAAAAAAAAAAAGTGTGATTTGATTCTTGCTTTTTGTACTCTTAGTAGTTTACATTCCAGGGAAGCAGGAAACATAATGCAAAATAAAAAAGAATAAGTTACCGTAAGTACTGGAAGTGTGCTGATCAGTGTGAGATTGGTATCATTCAAAGTTAGGCTGGCTTCCCTTTCCCAAAGAGGGGCACTGGGTAAGCTAAAAGACAGTGATGGGCGAGTTTTGAATATTCCTTATGTTCACTTGAATAAGCTGTTACAAAGCATTCTTCGGGTGTAGGAATGAGCATTAGACCTCCAAGGATGGATTGATCAGAAGGAGGCTTGAGTGTTTATTGTAGAAAACCAATTAACAATGATTTAAACAAGCTAGGGGCGTATTCCTCCATTACATGAAAGAAGTCTTGAGGAGCTAGACAGAGACGCACATTCCCTCTTCTCTGCTGTTCTTAGGGCATTGCGGATTTCCATGCTCAGTCTTCTCATGGTCCGAGATGGCATCAGCTAGCATGTTCCCATTTTAGGAAGCAAGAAGCAGAGTGCAGGGAAGGACAGGAGGGAGTCTTGCTGACTTCTGGTTTTAAGGGGCTTTTCCAGAAACCCCACCCTCTGCTTTGATCTTATTGGCTAGAGCCTGGTCACATGACTCCTAGCTGCAAGGAAGGCTGGGAAATGGACTCTTTTGCCTGATCCATTGGAACCCAAAATTAAATGTTGATTCTGTTGCCAAGCAAACTTGGAACTTTCTGCCACAAAGGTCTGGATGTTTAGGAGACAAATGTTACTGGACCCCAGGGATGTGTTGGAACAGCGTCAGAGGAAAGGACAGAGAGAGATGGTGGCTGGAATGTTATGTAAATAAGAATAGGGACTTGTTGGAGGAGCTAGGATGCTAAATGGAAAACTTTAAATTGCATTGGTAACTTAAGTAAAGCAGAGATGCTGACCCATTTTTTAAACATTCCAAATAACCAAGGTTTTGCTTTAAGATATTCTGGTCAAATTGCATTTAATGTCATCAAAAGCGATAGCTTGATTGAGGTGAAGATGTAGTCTCTGCCAAGGATGATAAGAAGAAAAGCAAGGAAATAAATGGTTGAAGATAGTAGCGTGAAGTCGTTCTTTTAGTAATAACTTGATGGATTGCTATGTAAGATTACAGACAGTTCCATGAACAGGATGAAGTCTTTGATTTGTGTATGTGTGTGTGTGTGCTTGTTTGAGTACCTTTGCTTGTGAACTCAGCAGGAGACAGTAAATACAGGCAGAGAGGCTATACGCTTCCCAGGGGAAAAAGCTCTCCAATTACCCTTCCTTTTCTTCCTTTGGTCTTCACAGGGTGTGTGGGATTTCCCTGTGGGCCCCATGGGGTCGAGTTCAGTGTCTTCTTTCTATTTATTGGAGTTCTGTGAAGTGCCTCATAGAAGGCTGTGACTGTCCTCCTCGAGGGACAGGACTGATAAGTGATTTAACTAATGTCATTAGACAGAAAACACCCACCTAGCAGAACATGTGTACATGCTTTGTTTTTAGAAGGCCAAGTCATGTGAGTGCTGACTCTGATCTTGGCTATAGTAGAGGGGGAAGAAAAGTCCCGAATCTCCAGGAATCAAGGTACAGGGAGCCTGGCACAGAGGTAAGGCATAGCATCACAGTAGGTACTCCTGGAATACTGCACTGTGTGCTGAATTCCTTCGAGGCTTGTAAAGTTGAGAACTGGTGTTTGCAGCTGTGGTTCTGAGGTCTTGCAGAATACCTATTGTTGTTGTTGCTGTTGAGTCATCCAGGCTGGAGTGCAATGGCGCGATCTCAGCTCACTGCAACCTCTGCCTCCTGGGTTCAAGCGATTCTTCTGCCTCAGCCTCCTGAGTAGCTGGGACTACAGGCTCACGCCACCATGCCCAGCTAATTTTTCTATTTTTAGTGAAAACGGGGTTTCACCACGTTGGCCAGGCTGGTCTTGAACTCCTGACCTCAGGTGATCTGCCCGCCTCAACCTCCCAAAGTGCTGGGATTACAGGCATGAGCCAGTATGTCTGGCCCCTAGTTTGCAAAGTAAAAATTGGACTCTGTATTTATGAAAATAAGTGGCTTCAGTCATTTTAGAAGCATTTTCAGCAGTGGTTCATTCATGCTACCCTTGTTTGTGGAGTGCCAGGCACTGTTTTGGGTGCTGAGGATACAGTGGTGACCTCTGGCGGGTCCCTGGCTGCTCTCCTAGACCTTCCATAGGGTAGCAGTGAGGGTAGGGGAGGAGGAGGAGGCAAGTGGTAAATAGTAGTTCCCTCCATGGACAGGGTAGGTAATGCACCAGATTGTGTTACATGCAATGAAGATATAAAACAGGATAATGTACTAAGGGAGGAGGGTGGGATGGTGGGAGGCTTCTCAGAGGATCTGACTAGGCCATGCCTTGAATGGCAAGAGGGATGCAGCCATGCAAAGATCTGAACAGAGAGAACAGCAAGTGCAAAGGCCCTGAGGTGGCAATGGCTCAAAATGTCCAAGGAACAGAAAGAAGGCTAGCAGTTAGTGTATTAGAAAGGGGAGAATGTTATGTCTAAAAGGACAGGAGGGGGAACTACTTCTCTGGGGCTTGTTCCAGTGGTGCAAGAGAGAGATGGTGGGAGTGATGCTAGCTTGAGCCAGGGTCGGGGGTTGCAGATGAACATGTGTGGGCAAATTTGGGTTGGGAAATTGGATGGGTGTTAGTGCCAGCATTCTCTTTTGACCATGTTAAATTTGAGATGGTTTGCGGACATCTAAGTGGAGCTGTCAGGAAGTTTCCTATATGAGTTTCAAGCTCTGTAGAGACATTCGGGTGGAGGTATAAATCTGAAACACAGTGCATAGGTGTTGGAAAATAAAGAGATTTCTGGATTACCTCTCAGTCAAAAAGAGTGAAATCAAACCTCTATTTCAGTTCTTACATGAAATTGTATTTCCATTGGTGTTTGACTAGGAAATTCATTTTGGGGTATATTCAGCATGGGAAATAAAAACAAAAGAGGTTTACATTTAGAAGGAGACCCTCTCAGAATTATTTCAACAATAACTTACCTCTAGTTGCTGGCTGTAGTTTTGCAGGCAGAAGAGAACAAACCTTTACTTTTGTACCAAGAGTGCAACTTCTAAATGTGCTTGGGGCAGCCACATCTCTGATATCAGGAGAGAAATGTACTCCAGTAAACATCTTACTTAGCAAAGCCCCCTAACCCATGGCTTCTGCGAGTTCTCTGCCATCTGGTCCCTGGATGGAAAGAGGAATTTTTCTTGTATATGTGTCTCCATAGCAACGAGTTTGCAGTTGATATGGAAAGTAAGCAGTTGCCTTAGCAACAGAGTTACTGATGTGGCGGCTTCCTTGCTTTCAGGGAATGGATAAGCTGACCAAACTAGTTTAGATGCATCCTGTAGGGCGCTGTAATGTAGAGCTGCACACACGGCCCCTGCCAGTGTGAAATTGGTCTAGCTTTAAAAGAGATCGCAGCCCCTCCCCCTTCCAGAAGGAAGGGCTTACAGCTGTAATAAATCAGACGAAAGTAGTCGCTGTCAGTTGAAATAGATCATAAGAGGGATCTCCTGGCAGAATTTATTTAGTTTAGCTCAAAGGAGAATGTCATAGTCAAGGGTACACTTGGTTGCAAGGACAAGAGAGTCACCCGAGTTGGCTTAAGTAAAAGGGTACTTGTCCCAAAAACATAACAGCCAGTCCCATGGAGCGGGAGCAGTGTCAGAGAGCAACAAAGCATATCTCAGGTCCACGGCCATTGGAACTGCCTCCTCTGTTCCTCTGCGGCCACGTGGACGCTCATCTCTGCCTTTCTCTGAAGATCTGTTCCAGCCTCCTCCTTGCAGCCCAGCTCCCTCTGTGTGATCTTGATTCCTGCCTTCTCACACTGTTGGCTTGCCCTGCTGGGATGTTGGTGCCAGTCCCTGTGATGTGATGGTTCCAGTGCCCAGTGGCATCAGCACCATCATCTCTGTGCCTTGTCTTTGTCACCATTTTAGATACTAGGACTTGTCCTTTTCCTGGGCCAAGCATTCAGCCCTGGTCAGAACAGGGGCAGGTCCCCCAGATCAAGATAGCTGCTCAGAAAATCCCTTCATCTGGGGTTAGGCTGGGGCTTGAGTCTGAAACATATCTGCAACAACAACAACAACAAAAATTCAGGAAAGCCTTTGATCATTTGAAGACCATTTTATTGATTGATTGATTGATTTGAGATGAAGTTTTGCTCTTGTTGCCCAGGCTGGAGTACAATGGCACGATCTTGGCTCACCACAACCTCCGCCTCCCGGGTTCAAATGATTCTCCTGCCTTAGCCTCCCGAGTAGCTGGGATTACAGGCATGTGCCACCATGCCCGGCTAATTTTGTATTTTTAGTAGAGACAGGGTTTCTCCATGTTGGTCAGGCTGGTCTTGAACTCCCGACCTCAGGCGATCTGACCACTTCAGCCTTCCAAAGTGCTGGGATTACAGGTGTTAAGCCACCGTGCGCAGCCCAGTACTAATGAAAAGAAAAGTAATATGGAACTTTGGAATATTTTGTGCTTTCTTTTTCCCTCCGTCCCCTCAGAATACCTCTTCTAGGTGATGAGGATTAACATGCCAGAGAACACTGGGACTATCTTGAACCTCTGTTTTCTTGTCATCTCCATGGTGCCTTCATCTTTCTTTCATTCCAGTTTATAAATTGGGGGCTTGCAGTTCCCAAACTAGCAAAGCTTTTCTTTGGTGACTACTTCTCCCTGTCGGCGGCCCTCAAAGTGCCCATAATCACAGAGTTGAGCGATTACCAGAAATTATAAACTCTAGCCCCCAATCCAGACAGAAATAAATGTCAGCTGTCCAATACAAGTTGTCCTAATAGTCAAGATCAGGAGGTTTGGTAATAGTTCTTGCTGACTGTTATGCACTAGCCCGCATCATTGCACTGTTATTTTCAAAATGGGGGAAAATGTGATTACTCTATCCTGGGGACTGGGGATGACAAAACTCTGGTGGAGGATACTCAACAAAATAAAAAGAGACCAGGAAGGCTACAGAGTGGCTTCTGCCAGTTGCCAGGGGATTGGGCAATGGCCAGAATTTTGTGGTTGGGGAACCCAAAGGAGAAAGGGACTCCTAAGGTTTAGCAGTGCCACTGGAAGAATCCTGAAGACAGAATTTTATTAGCTGGTTCCTTCAGAATAGTCAGACTGGGGCTGGCGACAGGGAGAGAGGAGGTCCCTTGAGTCATCAGACGTGGCTTGGCCAGAGGTAGGGACACATAAGCGGGAAGACTGAGTGTGAAAGTGGGAAGTGACGTTTCCATAGGACCTGTTGGGTGCTGTTTGGAGTCATGTGAGGCATTTGTATCCATGGTCTTACATCTTTTTAACAACTGTAAAGCAGGTATTATATGCTTTTTATAGATGGGGAAGCTGAGGCTCAGAGAGGTTCAGTGGCTTTCTGAGTTGACACAGCCAGATATTTTTAGCCAAGGTCTGACACTTCCTTGCTCCTCCTTTACTCTCATTGGCTAAAACAAAGGGTCGCAGTGGGATAGAGAGGGAAGTAAGTTTGGGAAGGTAGGCTGAGCTAGACTGGGGGGTTTGGAGTGCCAGGGAGCCCAGACTTTCCCCCTAAGGTGGTAGGGGGCCCTCAGACGTTTCTGAGCCTAGCCACAGCACAGACAAAGGAGTCAAGTGCTTCCTTCTGATGCCCTAGAGGTTCTTGCAGAGCCCTGGTCTCCACAGCAGGGATTTTTTTTTTTTTAACTTTTATTTTAAGCTTGGGGATACATGTGCAGGTTTGTTATATAGATAAACTCATATCACTGGGGTTTGTTGTACAGATTATTTAACCACCTAGGTACTAGGCCTAGTAACCAATAGTTTTTTCCTGATCTTCTCCCTCCTCCCACCCTCCACCCTCCAATAGGCCCCAGTGTGTATTGCTCCCCTCTATGTGTCCATGTGTTCTCATCATTTAGCTCCCGCTTATAAGTGAGAACATGTGGTATTTGGTTTTCTGTTCCTGTGTTAGTTTACTAAGGATAATAGCCTCCAGCTCCATCCATGTTCCCGTAAAAGACGTGATCTCATTTATTTTTATGGCTGCATAGTATTCCATGGTGTATATGTACCACATCTTTATGCAGTCTGTCATTAATGGGCATTTAGGTTGATTTCATGACTTTGCTATTGTGCATAGTCACAGCAGAGATTCTTGCTGCCCAGAAATTTATGGAGAAAAAGGCCACAGCAGTCGCTGATTTTCCATAGCTTTAACTGACTTGGACCAGATTTCTGCACTAACAAATAAGGGGGAAAAAAAAGTCTACTGCAGCATATTTCTCATTTTAAGTTTTGTTTTGTTTTGTTTTGTTTTGTTTTTTTGAGATGGAGTTTCACTCCTGTTGCCCAGGCTGGAGTGCAGTGGCGCAATCTCAGCTCACTGCAACCTCCGCCTTCCGGTTTCAAGCGATTCTCCTGCCTCAGCCTCCCAAGTAGTGGGGATTACAGGCATCCGCCACCACACCCATCTAATTTTTGTATTTTTAGTAGAGACAGGGTTTCACCATGCTGGCCAGGCTGGTGTCGAACTCCTGACCTCGTTATCCACCCGCCTCGCCCTCCCAAAGTGCTTTGATGACAGGTATGAGCCACTGTGCCCAGCCAGCAGTGGCTTCTTGATGCTCCAGTCCAGCATCTGTACCTGGATTTGACTGATGTGGTCCCCATCATACTCTTATAGAGTCCTTTTTGCTGGGATCCTGGAAGATGATCTTGGTTTATAGATGAAGAATCTGGGGTCCAGTGAAAGTGACTTGGTAAAACCCACAGATCTGTGCCAAAAGCCTTGGTCAGCTGCCCCTTGGCCTGATGCTCTTTTCTCTGCATCAGTTCATTGCTTCATCTCTTCTTCAAGGACTCTGATTAACTGGAACTGGACATAAACTGGTGTTATTTATGTGAGATTTGTTTTCCTTCCTACGTCTTAGTTTGGGTCACTGAATATACTCAGTTTTTATAAGTGATTTGTCATTTCTGTGTGTAACTTCTGAAAATGTGCTTAAGTCTTTGAGAGTATGCTTTAACCTATAAATTTTTGTTTCATTGATTACTCAGAATGTCCTTGAATTTTAGCCTTTGAATGAGTCTCTGGACACTATTTTGCATTACCTGCCTATTAGTATTTAGCCATTGACGAAATCCACACAGATCTTTCCTGGTGAGCAAAGGACCTGATCTGCTTCTTGGTGCTGATGTTATGTGGAGAGTTTGCATATTTCCCAGAAGCAGTGACAAGTGTGACTGGAAGACCCTTAGAAAATTTTTTACTTAACTATCTGTCTTGATAAACTCTGTGTTCATTATCTTTGGTTCTTTGACTTACTTTGAAACTTCCCCCCGCCCCAGCCTTGAGATCAGCTTATATTGGGCAGGCATTTTTTCCC
The DNA here is from genome assembly GCF_006542625.1 of Nomascus leucogenys. Lineage (NCBI taxonomy): Eukaryota > Metazoa > Chordata > Mammalia > Primates > Hylobatidae > Nomascus > Nomascus leucogenys. The sequence continues at coordinate 16,394,583 of NC_044402.1, forward strand.
AGAAATAATAATATTAATAAATAGTAATAAGGTAATTACACTACTCCTGTATGGTATCCTAAACCTTCTCATAACTTGTTCATCCATTCAGCTAATGTTGATTCCATGCTTGTAAACAGGCTTATGCTAGGCACCAGGGAAGCCGGATGATGAAGGTATAGTCCCTGTCCTCCAGGAATTTCCAGTCTAGTGGGAAAGACAGACACATGAAGAAATAGTCATTGTACACCTTGGTGTATGTCAGGCATATGAGAGGCTGTGCTGGGCAGGAGAGGGTATGAGTGCTGCTTCATTTTACACAAATCGGTGAGAGAGAAAGCTTGGATGCTGTACCGAGCATTGAACTAGGTGTTAGGAGATCTGGGTTTTATTGCTAATTTGATTGCTAACCAGCTGTGTACCTCTCTGAACCTTAGATTCCTCCATTCAATTCAGTAAACCTTCTCTTGTGGGCCCACTGTGTTCATTCAGTGTGTTTAATTAGTCATTCATCTGTAAGCCGAATTGTCCTGGACACGTGTTCCTAAACTACTTGCCACAGGGGACTCTTTTATTCTCCTCCTTATTCTGTGCTTTTGTTAGACACATGAGCATCAGTCACAGGCTCTGACCAGCATCAGATAACCAGTGTCCATAGGGTGTGTTGAGAATATTTCTGCCCAAAGCAAAGGAGCTAGATGTGGCAGCTTACATAACGATGTTGCACATGAACGCGTGATTTCCAAAAGGCTTTGGGGAAGTGTCAGAATAAAATCCTGTCCTCATAATTCTAACTCTGCAGAAGAGCCTTTCCATAGGAGAACAACCCGAATGGGTTGTGTGTGATTTTCAAAGCCCTTTCCTATGCTATTATTAAAATTCTAGGAGATCACTTAGTTGGGGAGTCACCAGCTGTGCTTCCAGTGATCTGTCCCCCTGGGGCCCACTAGGTTCCTCGTCCTTTCCTGTGTCTCACAGCAGTTGGAATCTAGCTCTTCTGACCATTTCCCCAATGCTAATGGGACCCTGGGATTAGAGAATAGTAACTTCAGGTATCCTATTCCTGGAATCCCAGGTGTGTTCATGGCTGTGAGGGCGCTCAGCGCACGCGTGTATCTGGCCAGATGCCTTAGGCCAGGCATGTCCACAGTGAGCATTGTTGTTTTTCTTTCTCTCTGTACACTTCTCTTGATGATGTCATTTTCTTTATCAAAAAGCTTTACTAAACTCCTGCTGTGGTTTGAATGTGTCCCCCAAACTTCATGTATTAGAAAGTTGAGGCTGGGCGCGGTAGCTCACACCTGTAATCACAGCACTTTGGGAGGTTGAGGCGGGCTGATCACCTGAGGTCAGGAGTTTGAGACCAGCCTGACCAACATGGCGAAACCCCATCTCTACTAAAAATACAAAAAATTAGCTGGGCGTGGTGGTGGGCACCTGTAATCGCAGCTACCAGGGAGGCTGAGGCAGGAGAATTGCTTGAACTCGGGAGGCAGAGGTTTCAATGAGTTGCACCCCAGCCTGGGCAACAAGAGCAAAACTCCATCTCAAAAAAAAAAAAAAAAAAAAAAAAAGAAAAGAAAGAACGTTGATCCCCATTGTGGTGGTGTTGGGAGTTAGGGTCTAATAGAAGGTGTTTGGGTCATGGGGGCACCACCTTCATGGATTGATAAATACCATGATTGTGGGAGTGGGTGCCTTATAAAAGGATGAGTTTGGCCCCCTTTCTCTCCCACTCCCTTCTTTGCCCTTCCGCTTCCCACCATGGGATACTGGAGCAAGAAGGCCCTCACCAGGTGCCAGCCCTTCCATCTTGGACTTCCAGCTTCCAGACTGTGAGGAAACAAATCTGTGTCTTTATAAATTATCCACAACTCCCAATGAAGTCAGGGGGCTATGAAACGTACCTGTGATCTTCCCTTGTCCCGAGCCAGTTTCCTGCTCTAGATAAGTTGTACCTCTGGGCTCTTTCTCCTCTACTTTTGCCCCTC